>NW_026575025.1:7809092-8550342 GCF_905146905.1 Nyctereutes procyonoides | reverse complement strand
TTATTCTTGGTGAAAATACTGTCTTTATTTCTATATACTGTTCCTTGGGAAGGGAAAATTTTAAGATAATTTCCAAATATCTTCTCAGTGAACAGGCTGTAATGCAAACAGTCATTTTCACGGCAGAATGATTTTCAAAAGGAGAGAATAAAGCTGTTTTCTCCATCGTCACCACTATGAGACTTCAAGTCAGACCACATTACCTCAGGGAGACTTTGTGACCGCCTTAGATATAAAAACTAATCACCATCCTTGCGACATGTCCTTTCCTTGATCAAAACTGCAAGGGCAAAATGAGCATAAATATCCCCAGTTCCACAAATCTCGCCACATTTGGACCAGAACATGCCTGAAAACATGAGAGAGCAGTGCCTGGGGTGGGCTGGGACTGGGGGCTTCCCACGACCTCAGCACCCCCAGCACCCCCAGGGGCCGTCATCACATGCCTTGCTGTGTGGTCCCGCGGGTTCCACCGGGTTCGGGGATGTCGTGCCCAGGCTGGGAGTAAGGTGCTCTCGTGGAGGGCAGTGGGTGCACTGCCCTGAACACTTGCTTCTCTCACCCCCGAGCTGCCCATGCAGTAGGCAGGCGGCCCCGATGGGGTGCCCACCTGGGACTCAGCCTGCCCTGGGTGGGGGGCGGGGGAGAACAGGCCCGACCGGCCCACGACAGGCCCCCAGCCCTCCATGGCCTGGGACAGGCCAGGGAGGGTGTGCCCGCTGGGGAGGTTCTCCGGCACGGAGCACGTCAGGGGAAATGAGCCCAAGGACATGGGGGAGAGTGAGAAACACGGAGTCCCCTCCAGAGACGGGGCACAGGACGGGGAGCGCACAAAGGAAAGGGGATGACTTCCAGAAGGAGCGCACCTCTGCGCCCCTGGAGAGCTTCCGACTCCCCGCAGGAAAGAAGATCCTCCCTGGGCCAGGCAGCCGCTTCACAACAGGCCCTGGAATGCAGGCCGCTCCTTTGAGTCTGGCTGGGGGCTGGCTGGGCCTCAGTTTCCCCTTCATCCTCACAGAACCGGTTCATGAGCCCTGCCCTCGGGAAGATCTGCCCTGGAGCCCCAGCTCGAGGAGCCGGTCAGGGCCTCTGGCTGGAGGCGCTGGTGCTGCCAGACTCGGCCCTCGAGGCCAGAATCAAGTGCTTCCCCGAGCACCTCTGGACACCCAGGCTAGAGGGACCCCCCGCAGACCCATGTCCCCTGTGGCTGCACGTGTTCTGGGGCCCCACATGCTGCACCCCATGGTTCCGCTGGCCTTGCCTCTGCCCATCTCCATGCCCTTCACAGGGGCCTTAGGGTGGACTGAGCACCGGGGACCCCTCTCAGTGGTGGTCTGACATTTCCATCCCTCCTAGAAGAACATCCTCATGTGGTTTGGTTGGAACCATGGCCCGGAGGACCTATGGTACATCTGAACCTCAAGGGCATCACTCTGTTGCCCTTGGACAGAGTGATGGCATTAAATACCTGGTCGCATGAGTCGGTGTCCCCTCAGGGGGACCGCCCCCCCCCCAGGGCAGGCTGCACCTCACACATGCTGGAGGTCTCTAACTTATGGGTCCAGCCTGAGTGTCACCTAAAGAGCCATTAAGCGTGGGACAGAGGTGCGAGGCAGCCCTAAACTGCTCGTGACAAAGCCTGAGGGAGTTCCCTGGTGGCCCTGATCCATGTGACTGCTGATACTGCCAGCTTTTATCCCATAACAGGTACCAAGCCTGAAGAGGTCACATGCTGTGCTGGTGGTGGTGTCACTTTACCAGGCATCCAGAGGAGTCCAGCAGCACCAGCCCAATGGGTAGCTGCATCAAAGGGAGTTAGGAGTGAGCCTGGGCCCACCTGCCATGCCTTGACCCACACCAGTCCTCTGACCTGCTTAGGGCTGAGGGGATGGATGCATCACCCCCACCCTGTCCCCTGTGGTTCACAGGATCAGCCCTGTGCATGTGTGTTGGCAGGCCGAGGATGACAGGGGGCTCCACGAATGTTTACCGTGTGACAGACCAGGTATATTCTCAATCTCAGGAGCTTGGGTGGTGATTCTTAAATGAATGGTGCACAAGATGGCCACAGGAAGAGACCCAGGGAAAAGAGCCCTGGGTATTTCTGCAGAGTTACAGGCAAGGGCATCTGGTCTTGGCAGAGAATGATTCCCTCCCTGAACCAATAGATGAAAACAAAAGCAAACAATAACCTAAAACAGAACAAAGCCAAATGCCAAACTGAGAATCTTCAGGAGGGGGATGGGGCATTTATTAATGTGTAAAACCATAAACCTTCATGCCTTTAAACAAAAACCAGATAGAAAAGTTTATAGGAAAAGACCCCATTTATAATGGCAGCAAATGAGGTAAAACAATCAGGAATCATGCAGCAAGAAACGGATAAAAACCATGTGAGGAAAACGTGGAACTCCTCATAGAAGTTCCACCATGACGCAGCGTGGGAGGATCCACATCACGGAGATGCCAGCTGTGCCCAAGTTAACGCATGCATGTGGAAAATCTCAATAAAATACTAAAAGGGGGCAGCCTGGGTGGCTCAGCGGTTTAGCGCCGCCTTCGACCCAGGTGTAATCCTGGAGTCCTGGGATCAAGTCCCACGTCGGGCTCCCTGCATGGAGCCTGCTTCTCCCTCTGCCTGTGTCTCTGCCTCTCTCTCTCTCTCTCTGTTCTCATGATTAAATGAATAAATCTTTAAAAAAAACACTAAAAGGTTTTTCCTAGAACTGGACAAGCTAGGTTGAAAGTTTGTATGAAGAAATAAGCAATAAGCAACTGTGAAAACTCTAAAAGAAGAAGAACAATGAGGAGAAATTAGGCCTTCTGGAAATTTGGGCAATTTACAGAATACTTGATGATGTATAATGGCATTGCGGCTGTGCTCACAAAAAAAGAATCCTTGTCAGGGATCCTGGGTGGCTTAGTCAGTTGGGAGTCTGACTCGAGCTCGGCTCAGGTCCTGGTCTCAGGGTTGTGAGTTTGAATCCTGCATTGGGCTCCATGCACATGGAGTCTACTTAAAAAAAAAAAAAAAAAGAGTCCCTGACTTATAGAGATTTATGGCACCTACAGAAGTTATAGATAAAGTTACATAATGTCAATAATTTTCTTCAAACTGTTCTTCAGAATCTCTTGGGGGAGGTGGGGGGAGGGCAGACTGGCCAGGAGTGGGCAGTGATGGGAGTTGGGTGATGAGAACCTAGGGGCTTATTAGAACTGTCTAATAAGAACTTATTAGAACTGTCTCTGTGGTGGCTGGGTGAAGAGTAGCCTCCAAAGATGCCCATGCCCTAATCCCCAACCCCAGGAATATGCCATGTCGTCTGGCCAGAGGGACTTTGCAGATGTGATGAAGTCATGACCCTGAGGTGAGAGATGGGCCTGGAGTGCCCGGGTGGGGCACATGTCAGCACACAGGTCCTTGTAAGACAGAGGCAGGAAGTGTAACAGTGGACGCAGAAGGCACCAGGAGCCAAGGAATGTGGTGCCTCTAGGGGCTGGAAAGAGCAAGAAACAGATCCTCCTCTAGGGCCCCCAGAAGGAACCAGCCCTGCCTTTGCTGGACTCCAGAACCCCGGCCTCTGGAGCCATGGGACTGTCCATCCATGGCAAGTGGCTAAGTCTGCGGCGTGTGGACTGCAACCACAAGAAACTCATGCACTGCTTTATGCAATGTTTGGATATTTTCCATAATATAAAAGTATTTTTTCTAAGATTTAGTTTATTTATTCATGAGAGACAGAGAGAGAGGCAGAAACATAGGAAGAGGGAGAAGCAGGCTCCCTGTAGGGACCCCGACGTGGGACTCGATCCCAGGACCCCAGGATCATGACCTGAGCCAAAAGCAGATGCTCAACCACTGGGCCACCCAGGCGTCCCAATATAAAAGTTTTTAAGACATAGTATCAGCCTCAATTATAAAAGTGTGGTTCCTAGTCCAGGAACAGTGAGCCAGCCCACAGCACAGAACTTTCCATCCGGATAAGGCTCCCCGGATACACACACACACACACACACACACACACTCACAGAGAGTTAGTGTATGAGGCAGGTAGGTAGGGTAATCTGACTTCCTATGGAAATAAAGATAAAAAGTGAAATCACAAAATGTTTTTAGAAGAAAACACAGTAAGTGTCCTTTGTAACCTTGGGGTGGGAAGGGCCTTTCTAATGGATTCAGAATCCAAACGCCATGAAAGATTGATCATTCTACCACATGGAAGCAAACCAAACCTCTGCACACGAAAACAAGCAGGCAAACTTCCATCAGGAGAGTCAAACGACAAATGGAAAACAGAAAAATATTTGTCACTCACGGCTCAGGCCAAAGACTTATCTTCCTAATACAGAGAGAACTCCCTGAGGGAACAGACAGGCAAAGGACGGGAACAGAGGCTCTGCAGAGAAAAAAATGCAATTTCTTATTCATCAAAAATGCACGGGGCTCCTGGTTGGCTCAGTTGGTGGAGGGTGAGACTCTTGATCTGGTAGTGAGATCAAGGCCCACGTTGGGGGTAGAGATGACTTAAAAATAAACTGTTTAAAGGAGTGCCTGGGTGGTATAGTTGGTTAAGCGTTTGACTCTTGGTTTCGGCTCAGGTCGTGAGCTCAGGGTCGTGGGATCCTCACATGGGCTCTGTGCTCAGCGGGGAGTCTGCTTGAGATTCTCTCTCTCTGCACCTTCCCCCTTCTCTCTCTCTCTCTCTCTCTCTGACCTGCTAACCTTAGGAGCTGAGCCCAACAAGAAAGTGTGCTGTGTGTATAAAATATTATGTGTCCAGAACAAAGGAAAATGTAATCCCTGGACACAATTTGGCTCAGGTGTGTGGACCAAATGTTTAGGGAGGCGTGGGAAGATGGGTGCGGGTCGGACACGGGAGAGGCTCAAGTGCCGTGAATAAACGTTTGAACCTGATTCCTTAGACAGGGAGGGGTTGACAGGTTGCCCAGCAGGAAAGAGGTGTGGTCAGATCAAAGCTCAGAGCGGCTGCCCCAGCGCGGCCTGCACCACGAGGCCTGCACAGCGAGGCCTGCACAGCGAGGCAGTGCGCTGGAAGCAGCCACCGATACTCTGACTCTTGGGCCCCTGAGAGGCAGAGTGTGTCTCTCCCCGCTCGTGCATGGGGACCGACCCTCTGACTGCTCTGGCCCCTCAGACACAGCAGAAGGTCCAGCCTCTCCTGCCTCTGGGAACCCAGTGGCCACACTGTAAGGAAGTCCAAGGAGCGTCGTGGAGGGGAACGAAGGGCCCGGGGCTCTGGGCTCCAGCCTCCAGCCGTGCACCTGCCCTCAGTGAGCCACGAGGTGATGCTGCACGCCTCAGACATGAGCTGTCCCTGCCAAATCCTGCCCATATTGCAAGACTGTGACCAAATGTGTTTCCAACCACAAAGCTTGGAGGCAGTTTGTTACATGGCAATGGATACCTGAAACGTTGGACAAGGTGAGGCTGCGATGGAGGACTTGGCTGGACTCCACGGATAGACACCTGGTGAGGCTTAGCGGGGACCAGTGGCCAGGAAAAGCCCGGGCCAGGTTCTATAGCTGTTCGCAAGAGTCGTTTCCTACCAAGATCACAGCAGCCCCCTCACCGCCCTCACTCCCAAGCAAACAGCCCACCGTTTCCCTGGCAATGCAGGCGGGGCTGGGGGGCCAGCTGTCGGGCAGGGGGCTGCAGTCTGGGCAGCTTGCAGGACAGCTGTGCTCCCCGGAAAAGGATGGCCCTGGCGATGGTAATTGGCAATGTCCTTCCTTTGGTAAGTCAGCCTGACTCTTCAAATATAATAACAGGGTTTGAGAATTTAATTTTTTTCCCCACGCTCACGATCTGTTCTGTTGTCAGTGCATTATAGGGGAGGAAAGCTCTTACCATGAAGGACCTGTCAACCTGATTTCCTCTTAATTATTGTTCATATCCACTGTCCTACCTGATCCATGTCTTCTTTTTAAAAAAATATAGAACCCACACAGGTTTTTTCATTTTGCTCAGAGCAGAATTTGACCCCAAAATACTTGTCAGTGGAAACGAGGGAGGCATGAATCTGGCACAGCTCATCTCAGTGACCGAGGGTCTTGGTTCTGGAAGACTAACCCCCAGCCACTAGGGCTGCCCGATGACACGGGACGCCTGGTCAAGTTTGAATTTCAGATTACAGCAAATTACTTTTTCACGTAACATGTCCCAAATATTGCACGCGACATGCTTCTGCTCTAAATGTATTCATTGCAATAGTGAAAGGGAATATAAGGGAAGGGAGAAGAAATGTGTGAGAAATATCAGAAAGGGAGACAAAACATAAAGACTTCTAACTCTGGGAAATGAACTAGGGGTGGTGGAGGGGGAGGAGGGCGGGGGGTGGGGGTGAATGGGTGACGGGCACTGAGGGGGACACTTGACAGGATGAGCACTGGGTGTTATTCTGTATGTTGGTAAATTGAACACCAATAAAAATTAATTTATAAAAATAAAAAAAAATAAATGTATTCATTGCTCATCTAAAATTCAAATTGAACTGGGGGTCCTGAATTTATATTTGCAGGTCACACCCGAGTCACTAGGGGGCCAACCACAAAAGCAGGAGGAACCACCCAGGGGGAGGCCTGAAGGAAGACACACGGAGTCCCGAGTCCCGGCCAGCTACACCAGATTTTCAAAGAGGCAGAAGAAGCAGCTAGCAAAGACATGGTGGGAATTGGGTGACAAGTTGTCCTCGCTTGCCCAGGGACTGCCCAGAAGCCCTTTGGTCTCAGGCAAATTGGGATGATCTCAGCAGGAAAGATTTTCTAGACCAAGGAAGGAGGAATTGCAGGATTATAGAGGTGGGCTTGCCTCCCATAAATGGTCTGACTCCATCCACTCTTCCCCACCCTGTCCACCCCCACCCTGCAGGACCAGCTTGGGGACAAGGTGAGCGAGGCACTTGTGGTGCATGTGAAGTTGCCGGAGCACCAAAAACACAACAGTCAAGATAGATACTTGAATGCAATACTTAAACATCAAGGGAAACGTAAAAATACCTGCGATGAACAAAATATCAAAAATTCAGAGTTCCTCAAATAAACCTTAATATTGAATTACTGTATGACCCAACAATCAATTCTAAAGTGCGGACCTAAAAGAATTGAAAACAGGTATTCAGACCAAAAAAAACTCATACACGAATGTTCACAGCAGCATTGCTTGCAACCGCCAACAAGGCGGGCACAATCCGGTGTCCGGCCACTGACGAGTGGATAAAAATGTGGTCTGTCCATAACCTGAGAAAATACCCAGCCATAAAAGGCACGAGGTAATGACACCTGCTACCACATGGAGGACACTTAAAAGCCTCCTGCTCAGTGAAAGAAGACAGACAGATAAGGCCTCACGTCATGACTGCTTTATGAGAAATGTCCAGACCGGGTGAACGGGACAGGTGCCCCCTTACAGCCCTACCAACACCCTGCCCGAGGACGGCCGGCCCCCAGCACATTTCTGTCGTGTGAGCCACTAGCTTGCCATGCTCTGTTACAGCAGCCCCAGCCAATTAGCGCAATCTCCTTGTCAGGCTGGCAATCGTGTAAGTCTGGTAGCACCCAGCCAGGGTTTGGGGCAAAGAGTACTTTGACACTGTGAGGGGCCTATAAGTGGACACAGCCTTTCCAGAGGGTGAGGTGGTGTTTCTCACGAACGTTGAGATGTGCGCACCCTGTGTACACTGATCCTCCAGCCCCACCGGCTGAGTCCCTGGCATCTGATTCTGGGAGAAGTCTGCATGAGGAAGTTCATCTCAGCCTGCTGGACGTCCAGCGCCCGGGGAAGGTCCTCGGGCGTGTGCGCCTACACACGGTAGTGCCTGACCACGGAAAGAAGGGCTGGTCGTCAGCTGGCAAGCCACTGGGGCGTGTACAACGAGAGGGGCAAGCTGCAGAGAAAGAAGCATCGCAAAATGCCACTTTGCTTTCTAGGTTTTTAATTGCACGTACGACCAAAGTGAAAACAAGCCTGCAGAAGAACACACGTGTCTCATTGCAGAGGCTCCTTCTAGGAGGGCAGGTGGCAGGACTTGCGTTTCTCATCTTTTTTTAAAAGATTTTATTTATTTATTTATTTATTCATGAGAGACACAGAGAAAGAGAGGCAGAGACAGAGGGAGAAGCAGGCTCCACAAAGGGAGCCCGACATGGAACTCGATCCCAGGTCTCAGGATTAGGCCCTGGGCCGAAGGCCGCACCAAACCACTGAGCCACCTGGGCTGCCCTGCGTTTCTTATCTTAAACATTTTTTTTTTAAAGTCATCATTGGGGA
Organism: Nyctereutes procyonoides; assembly: GCF_905146905.1. Classification (NCBI taxonomy): domain Eukaryota; kingdom Metazoa; phylum Chordata; class Mammalia; order Carnivora; family Canidae; genus Nyctereutes; species Nyctereutes procyonoides. The sequence continues at coordinate 8,542,055 of NW_026575025.1, read as the reverse complement.
TCCCTGGGTGGCGCAGCGGTTTGGCGCCTGCCTTTGGCCCAGGGCGCGATCCTGGAGACCCGGGATCGAATCCCACGTCGGGCTCCCGGTGCATGGAGCCTGCTTCTCCCTCTGCCTATGTCTCTGCCCCTCTCTCTCTCTCTGTGACTATCATAAATAAAAAATAAAATAAATAAAAAAAAATAAAAGTCATCATTGGGACCTAGAAGACTCAGTGGTTGAGTGTCTGTCTTTGGCTCAGGGTATGATCCTGGGGTCCTGGGATCAAGTCCTGTATGGGGCTCCCTGCATGGAGCCTGCTTCTCCCTCTGCCTGTGTCTCTGCCTCTCTCTGTGTCTCTCATGAATAAATAAATAAAAATATTTTAAAAAAAGAAGTCACCGCTCTGGGGGACCTTCGTGTTTCACACCTTTCTGCCTGTTGCAGATATAACATCTCTGACAATAAGCATTTCAAGTAAAGTAACTCCACGCTCAGCCTATGGTGGAGGACACACTCCGTGTTCCGAAGAGCAGGGCCCCGCCCAGCATCCCCCTGGAGCTGCAGAACTGCCCAGCCTCGAATCCAGATCATTCTGGATGATCACTCAGGACCGTTCAGAGTCCTGTGCCGGCTGACCTGTCTCTGCCTCCACCCCTGGCCTTGGTTTACCTTTCACAGTGACCCTGTGAAGCTGGGACTTTATGGGTGAGGGAGCCGAGGCCCAGAGAGGGTGGGTGGCCGGTTCAGAGCCACACAGCTCGTGAATGCTGAGACGGCATCTGAACCCGGCTGCCACCAGCTCCTGTCGCTACTCTGACCGGTGACTGGGAGTGTCTCCAGCACCCCACCCCCAAAACACTTGGGCCAGTGAACCTCCCCAGGGAGGGGGAAGCTGCCCCCCACCCCAGCCGGCACTTTCCCTCGGGGAGGGGATCGTTCATCCCCGAATGAGCAGATGAGGGCGCTGAGGGAGGCGACCCTTCCCCACAGCCGTGCTCCCCGGGGACAGAAATCGACAGTGCCTCCCAGCGCCCAGCACCTTTTCAGGGACAGATTCGGCTCCTAGCCACCCCTGAGCTGGCCACCAGCTGCACACTGTCACCCCCGACAGGCTCAGGGCAGCGGCTCATGCAGGTGCCCTCGGGGGCAGCAAAGCGCCTGTTTGCAGAGACACGGAGCCGCCAGGGGAAGCAGACCCCGGTGAGCCCGCGGTCCCAAAGCTCCCAACAGGCAAAGTTGTCGGTCACTGGTGCTACAGGTCCAGTGGAGGCTGTCCTGAGAGGAGGTGGCAGGTAGGGACAGGAGGGGTCTGGGGCCCGGGACCTGGGGTGGCCCATCTCAGCCGGGCTGAGTGATACGGTGTGTGTGGGCCCACGCGCGGCCAGCTCCACGCTCATTTGTGCAAATTTTTGTAGGTGGATTATTCTTCAACTAAGGGCTTTTAAAAAATGCTTATCGCTTTGAAGTCTCTTAAAGTATCTTGGGTGTCACCTGAGGCTGCTTTTCTGCATAGCTCAGGCCCCCAGATGGCGGTGCCCCCTTGCTTCTGACTCCCTTTGGGCCCCAGCTGCCTGCCCTCCGCAGCACCCACATCCTGTTAGCCAGATGGGCTCCCACATGGCCCGGGGCCGCTGCCCCCTGGGCCTAAGCGCCAGGAAACAGGTGCAGCTGCCCGGGGTTTGCAGCTGAGTCACCAGCCTCTGGCCCCCCCGAGGGCAGAAAACCAGCTCTCCCCTTTCTTCAGGGGGAGCCCCCAGAGCAACACCCAACAGGGTGAGTCACCCTGGGGCACAGATGGAATCTCAGAGCCAAGCCTCTGACCAGCAGCTACATCCAGGATACCAGAAACTCCTCAAGATGGGCTGTCCGTGGGGGGTTGGGGGGAGACATGGAGGAGGAAGGGGAGGGGGAGCGCCCCAAGGAGAGGTGGGAGCAGCCAGGAGAGTGAGGGGCCTCCAGCCCAGGGCAGGGGAGGAGCCGGCTGCAGGGGGATGGGAGGAAGAAGAGGGAAGAGGAATGCCCCACATGGGGAGGCAAGGATGGCTCAGGCCAAAGAGCCCAGAACTCGAAGCAGGACCATCCAGAAGCAACGTCTCCCATTCCACCCACCTGACAAAGCCACCCTACCGAACCCCAAAGAAATGCATCCCCAATCTGGCTTGGCCTGAGAGAACCCAGAAGTGCCGGCAGCCTCTCCACCACTTCATGTGAGGGCAACTGCAGCACAGGGAAAGTTCTGGACTGATTGTGCTCTTGGCTCACTTCAGATGTTACAAATACACGTAATCATGGAAATAATTGTTTTGGACCCGACCAAGCGGAACCTGCTCCTCCACTCTGCAGCCACAGAACCCCACTGTCTGTGGGGCACCAGCACAACCCAGGACTAGAGACCATGTCACCAGCTCCATCACAGCTGGACACCACCGGCCAGCAGGGTGTTCCGAGAAGTAGTGAGGTCATGGTGGGGTTGGTAGGCAGGGTCCTTGTGTCCCTTTGTCATCTTCTCTTCCAAGCTTGTCCTTTCCCTGAGCCCCTCTTGCCACCATCAGCTCCCTACCAGCACCAGAAGTGGTACATCCGTTCATTTGTTTGTAGTCATTAATTCATTCATTAGGCATCTGTTGACTGCTGTGTGTAAGACACAAATTAGGAGTCATTCCAGCTGCATATAATAGAAAACCCCCAAATAACATCACCTTAAACAAGAGGGAAGTTCATTCCTCTCTGTTGTGAGAGGGGCTTGAAGGGTGGTGGCCCAGGGACCCAAGGCCCTCCAGTCTCCCTGTCATCCAAAGGCATCACCTCACAGCCCAGAATGGCTGCTCTACTCTAGCCCTCACATCCACATTCCAGGCAACAGGAAGGAGCAAGGGAAGAGGACCTGACTGTGGGCCTACCCTTGTGATTCCCCCCTCCACCTGGAATGTGCTGGGCCCCACCTGGCCAATCCTGCACACCTGTGGGGTCAGGCTCCCTGAGCCCGCGGGCCTCCTGGTTCTCATGATAAGGAGGTGGTTGTGAGTATAACTGCTCTGTGTACGGCCCTGCTAGACTGTGAAACCCACGAGGGCAGGCCGGGCACCAGGGCGAGCAGCAGCCCCTCCTGGGGGTGCCATCGCCCAGGTTTGCCCGGGCCCCTGCTCTTTTTGCTTTGTCAGCCTTGGGCTGGGTGTCCGCGGTCGTGATGAGCAGGGCTGTTGAGGGAAGATGGGCCAGCTCACGGTGCGGGGGTAAAATTATGCTTTCTGCTTGATTTCCATTACTCTAATGGTGATCCATTTTGCCTGCCACACACTGGGCCGTCCTCAAGATGACAGGTTGACAATGACTCCCATTGGGTCACTGCTGAGCACACAGAGCCCATTATAATGCTGGCTGTGGGTTCCAGCACAGCTTGTGCCTGGAAGCAGGCGCCTGTCATCTCAGGGGTGCTGTCCTCTTGTCTGAATGCATCTGCTGGCCTCGGGAAGTCACAGCATCTTCATGCCACCGCCTTGCTCCATCGGCCCCCCTTCTGGGCCCACCAAGGTGTCCCGGGCCGGGGTCTCCAGCCACCTTCCAGAATCCCCTGGCCCGAAACAGGGAGAAGCAGCAGGCTGGGCTGGATGGGGCGGGAGGTCCTCCCGAGTGGCATCGTGGTGAAAGTGCTTAGGAACTTCGAGGAAGCACCTTGGTTTTGAGCTCCTGTCTCCAAGTTAGTGTTAAATGGAGTCACAACCCCCTTGGGTTGGGGCCCAGCAACCCTTCGCCCTCCCCTGGCTGCACCTGTGCCCCTGCAGCCCCCCAGCTCGGCCTCTGGGAAGGTCTGGGAGCTGTCATATGGATAAATAGTCTGATGGCCCCACCTAAGCACATCACCTCACAAGGGTGACACTGTCCCATGTGCCTGCAGGGCTGCCTTCTCCCCACTTTGCCACCCGAGTGCTGGCTCCTGGCCAGAGTGTTCTGGCCCCCAGCCTGCCCAAGGCCACAATTTCTTTAGGATCTGGGTGGACATGTAAGGGTCATGTGCTGCAGAGAGGTGTATCTCCCCACCTGCTCGCTTTATACATTTGGAAGAATGATGACTGAAAGGCAGGATGTCTTCTTAATAAAGGCCTTCTCAACAGAAAAACTACTGTTAACTTTCTTTTATTTTCTTTTTTTAAAGATTTTATTTATTTATTCATGAGAGACGCACACAGAGAGGCAGAGACACAGGCAGGGGGAGAAGCAGGCTCCCCACAAGGAGCCCGATGTGGGACTTGGTCCTCTCTTCCCCACCCATGGGAGGGATGGGCTTGGGGTCTGTTTTTTAATTAGTTCCAAGGACTTTGGCTCATAATTTCCGCTTCTTCAGACAAAGAGGCTCCCTGACAAAGCGAGTTGAGAGCAGGACATCCAAGCTCTGGTGGATGGCAAGAGGTATCTAACATGGAAGGTGCGGGAAGGCAGGAATTGGCCACGTGTCGGGGTGCCCTCAGTCTCAGAAGCAGAGCAAGCATTCCAGAACCAAAGCACGTCTCTCCAGCAGTCGTCAGAAGGTGGTGGCATTTCTTAGGTAACCAGGGACACCGGTGGCCTGGCCCATGCCCACTCCCCCAAGCCCTGTACGTCTAAGCACACAGGACACAAGAGGGTGTCACAGGAAGCTGTTCAGCTGTCCCTCTGCCCACCACTGACCAAGGTGGCCAGGGGGACAGCCCTACTCCCTCTTCCCTCCCCACGCTTTGGGGTTTACCGTGTGCTGTGAGTCCTGGTCTGGCCTCCTGCCCCTTACCGTCCTCCCACCCCATTTGCCAAAACAGGAGTGACAGGAAGTCCAGTGTGCCCCTGAGACCCCCGTCACAGCCAGCAGTCTGTCCAAGTCAGGTCTCCCGGACAGCACCCCTCCTCACCCGGCAGGAAACCAGGACTGGGGGGCAGCACCTTCCTTCCCGGCCAACGGGCCCTGACTCAGTCCTCCAGCGCCCTGCGTCCTTCCCATCCGTGCAGAGGCAAATGGCTCTCCCGCAGTGTATGGGAAGGTTCCTAAGGCTAAGATGTAGGACACCTGTGGGGGGGGGGGGCATCATCGTCATCTGTCTTGTGTCTTGTTCACTCCAGAACTTCCAGTGACGTCACCCAACCTAATGTCCAGCTTGGTGGGTGGGGAGAGAATTGCAGCTTCCTGGTAACTGGGGCCGCCAGACACCTACAGGCGGGGCTGCCTGGGTCTGCCCCTGCTGAGGACCCCAGTGGCCAGTGACGTCCAGCCAGGTGGGAGGAGGGGCTCTGGGCGATTTTCAGCTGATGGCCTCATCCTTCCTTGGAAGCCTGGAGGGGCCACCCTTGTATGTATGTCTCTTGGTGTCTGTGAGCAGGGCAAAGAACAGTCTGGACTTGGCCCAAACTAAGGAAGTACTCATGGGGTACGCCAGGGGGGGTCCTTGCTCCTGTGTGATTGCTTTGCCACCTGCCACAGGACAGCTTCTTCCTGCTGCTCTGCCCACCTGCCCACCCCTCGGCTGCCTCAAGGAGCTGGGGCTCGTCTCACTTGGGGTTCCCCAGACCCCCAAGGGCTCTACTACTACCTGACCCTGCTCAAAACAGCTCTGTGTCCTGCACCAGGGAACCACGGAGAACATCTGCAAGGACCTTTCTGAGACAGCAGTGCCTGTGGAATATAGGGGGGACCCACAGTTCCCAGGCTGGAGGTCAATCAGCCCCCCAGGAGACGGCCCAATGGCCCTGCTAGTTTGCCTCTTTTTAGCCAAACAGGACAAGGGTCTGGGCACCCAAAGGCCACTGGGCACTGGAGGCAGTGAAGCTGGGCCAGCAGGCAGGCAGGTTTCGGCCTCCTGCCTCCAGGCCACGTATTCATGGAGGCTGAACCCACATGCCACCCAGGGGAGGGGGCTCTTGCTCTGTACCCTACCGCACCCCTCCCCCAGGACCACCCCACCTGGCCTAGTTTGGGCTGAGGGCTCCTCCTCCAAAGGGTGTGGCCGGGGAGCACCCTGCTCCCAGCTGTTGTAGCAAGGGAATGCAGTGTGTGGGTGGGGGCCTCTCTCTCCAGGTAGGACCTGGGTTGGGGTGATGGGTGTGGGGCTCACCAACACAGCAGTGATGTGGGCCGTTGGCCGTTGAGAGCTCTCCCCACAGGTTTCAGGGTTTCCCTGTGTGGCCTGATGGGGGCTCTCCAATCAGAGTGTGGGGGCTCTCCCCTGGGATGATGGGGACTCTGCCCGGTGATGGAGGCTCTTCCTGGTGATGTGGGAGCTATCTGTAAGGGTGATGGGGGCTCTCTGTGGGGGTGATGGGGGCTCTCTGTGGGGTGATGGGGGTTCTCTGTGGGGGTGATGGGGGCTCTCTGTAGGGGTGATGAGGACTGTGGGGTGATGGGTACTCTCTGTGGGGGTAATGAGAGCTATCTGTAGGGGTGATGGGGGCTCTGTGGGGGTGATGGGGGCTCTCTGTGGGGTGATGGGGGTTCTCTGTGGGGGTGATGGGGGCTCTCTGTAGGGGTGATGAGGACTGTGGGGTGATGGGTGCTCTCTGTGGGGGTAATGAAAGCTATCTGTAGGGGTGATGGGGGCTCTGTGGGGGTGATGGGGGCTCTCTGTGGGGTGATGGGGGTTCTCTGTGGGGGTGATGGGGGCTCTCTGTAGGGGTGATGAGGACTGTGGGGTGATGGGTGCTCTCTGTGGGGGTAATGAAAGCTATCTGTAGGGGTGATGGGGGCTCTGTGGGGGTGATGGGGGCTCTCTGTGGGGTGATGGGTGCTCTCTGTGGGGTAATGAGAGCATCTGTAGGGGTGATGGGGGCTCTCTGTGGGGGTGATGGGGGCTCTCTGCGGGGTGATGGACACTATCTGCAGGGTGACGGGGGCTCTTGCGGGGTGATGGGGGCTCTCTGCGGGGTGATGGACACTATCTGCAGGGTGACGGGGGCTCTTGCGGGGTGACGTGGAAGCTATCTGCGGGGGTGACAAGGGCTCTCTGCAGGGTGACGGGGGCGGCTTCCCCGCGGGGCTTGGGGTCTCTCCGCCGCCCCCGCCTCTCCACCGGGGCTCAGGGCCACGGTGCTGGTGCGGGCGCCCCGCGGGACGCGCTCCCATCACTCCCGCCCACCTCGGTTCGGCGGGGGCGCGGGGGGCGGGCGCCGAGCTCCGTGACGCTGCGCGGCTCCGCATAAATAGCGGCGGCCGCCGGGGCCGCGGACACGTCGAGGGCGCCCAGCCGCCGCGCTTGTGCCCGGGGGACCCGAGGCCGCGCCATGCGGTGAGCCCCCCCGGCCAGACCCGACCCCCCGACCGGACGCCCGGACCCGCCGCCGCCGCCCCGGACCCGCCACGACCTCGGGACCCCCCCGCCGCCCCGCACCCGCCGCCGCTCAAGGTACAGCGCGCCCCGGGGCCCCCGCGGGAGGCAGCCCCGCCCCGCCCCGCCCGCCGGAGGTTCCCGGGCCCCTCGCCCCCCGTCCGGGCCGGGCCGGCGGCGCACAGCGCTCGGGGGCGCCTCCTGGCCCCTGCGGCCGCTCCAGCCCCGCAGCGGCCCCGCCCGAGCCTCGGCCCGACGTGCGCCTTCCCTTGCAGATGCCGGGCGGCTGCGCCCTCCTGCTCGCCTGGCTGCTCCTCGCCGCGGCCCTTTCGGCCACCCCGGGGCTCGGGGCACCGGTGAGTGCGGGCGCGTGTCCCCCGCTAGGGGCCAGGAGGGTGGGAGCAACAGTCGCGCGCGCCGGGCGGGCTGCGGGGGGCGGGGGCGCGGGGCGGGGTGGGGGGACGGGGTGGGGGCGCGGTCCCGCCGAGGCGCTCCGAATCCCCTGGCCTGGCGCCCCTGCCGGCGCACGACCAGCTCCTCGCTGCAAATCCGTTAAATCGGGGGGCTCCGTACTTGGCTGCTTCGCGGAGTTACCGGCAAGGCTCATTTCATTCCATTCAGCAGCGGCTCAGTTCCGCGGGGAGGGAGCCGAAGCCGCAGGTGCCCTCCACGCCTGTGTGCTCTCATGGCTTAGAAGCAAGTGGGTGCACCCTGTGTTTGGGGGTTGGGGCCCTAGAGTGAATTACTTGCCAAAGCAAGTGTTCATGTGGAATACAGCTTTTGGGGGGCAAAGCCAGAATTCCTTGCAGCCTCCGAAGTGCATGCATTATTCAAATTCCTACACCATGCCTGGAAAGCCTGGTGGGCTTCCTTTAATATCCACTTCGCTTTAACAGGCTTACACCACGTGGCCTATTACGTGACAGTAAAAAAAAAAAAAAAAAAAGTTTTTGCAATGTGAATTCTACGATTACCTGAAGGGCAGCAGCTTCACAGACCACCGCAGTGGGCTATACAAACCGAGCCTGCCCGTTGGGGCTTCTTTGAACCCCTGCAGCCCATACCTGACATGACTCTTCTCCCATTCGAGGTGAAGGAGAAGAGAGGCTGGACCCTGAACAGTGCTGGCTACCTTCTTGGCCCACGTAAGTGACCCAGTGTGCGCGGCCCTCAGAGCCAAACCTGCTCTTGTGATGCTGACTGGAGCCACTTCCATGAATCCTGCTCTTTCTGGCATTTACGTAGCCAGTCCGCATTCTGTTACGTGGATAGAGGGACGTGAGGAGGCGCTCCATGAGACTTTGAGGCAGGATGGCTTTCCATGCAGGTTAGGGGGTCAGGGATTCAAATACTTGCCACCTCCCTGGGGGGGGCGCCCTTCCCCGTGCCCTGCCGCAAGCCTTGCTTGCAACAAATGGGCAAATTCCTGGGTCCCTTGATCAGCGCCCCCACCCAACCGTCCTCCTAGCCTTGCTTTTTCTTACTCAGGCATCTGTGCAACACAGAGCAGGACTTAGGTTATTACTGAAAGATCAAAATGCCCACGGTAGGAGGGGAGTGGTGAGAAGGAAGAGTCTGCAGCGTGTGGGTTGGTGGGGTCACGTGACGAACACGTGGAGGTCTCACTGGGTCTGACAGAGCGTGGGGCCTGGGCTGGGGCCGAGGTGGGGTGGCAGGAGGTGCGTCCACATCCCTCACAGTGGGCCCTATGTGGAAACCGGTCAGCTGATCTGAGTCCTAGAAGGTTCCCAGAACGGGCCTGCTTCCCGCAGTCTGCTCATTAGCACTTTCTCGGCTTCAGAAGGTCAAATCTGGGCAGTGTGGAGTCGGAGGACGCTTTGCCAACTTGCAGTAGTCCATCAGGGTACTGGGCCGTCCTTGGCCTTAACTCTGCCGTGAATCTACCAGCTAAAATGTGCAGCCAGGGTGGGGGAGTGGGCGGGGGTGCACGTGTGTGTGCACACACCTAGAACCAGAGCATGGCGTTCACCTGCAGCCATCATTTCCCAGACCTTGCCAGCCTGTGAGTAGACTAATACTCGGTGTCCTGTCCTTGATTTGACACCGTTTGGACACAGTGTGACTGGAGTGCCTTCAGGATGCAGAGAACCCATGGACCCAGAGGTGCTGGGGACTTCAGAGATCCCCTGATGTGGCAGCTGCGTGTAGATAAGCACGCCAAGTCCAGGGCTTGCTCAGGGCTGTGGAATTCTTAGTAGGGGCAGGAGGCAGCAGGTGTGCACAGGCAGGTTCTGCCTCCAGGTGACCCAGGCCCCAAAGGGCGCAGCTCTGGGACCCAGAGGCTGTGTGCGTCCATGCCTCCCCTCGCTTGTCCTTAGCCCCACTCTCTGCTTCCTGTTTGTCCTCTGTCTGCAGTGGCACCTTCGGATTTTAATTATCCTAAAGGAGAGGACCAGAGGAGACCTTTTATTTCCCCCTCCAATCACTTACATGCTCATAGCTCTCAAATTTGCAGACTTGGTTGGTTTGGGGACAGCTGTCAACCCTAAGAAAAACAACCCTCCCCTATTTATGTACAGCCTTCTGCCCCAGGAAAGGAGGCAAGCAGCATGTAGGTCGCATTCCCTTCCCACCAGCGTAACTGGGAAGGACCGTGCCTGTTTAAACTAGCACAGGGCTGGCTCTTAATCCCACCACTTGAACAGACTTTTCTCCCACGTAGATGGTGTCTCTCTGACGTTCAGGAGGATGCTCTGAGCAACACGGGCATAGAAATGACCAAGACAAGCAGGGGCCCCAGGCAGGGCCTCTGGGTGCCCTGGTGTCAGGTCAAAGGCAAGGGCAGGTCCCCACATAGTCCTGTCACTGTAAGTCGTGTGACCTCGCCGGCAGGAGGGGCATATGGGCTCAGAGGGCGCAGGTTTTCCAGAACCTTCTGGAACCCTGAGCTCTGTTGCTCAGAAAGCATCTCATCTCTGTGTGCTTCTGACCCAAGAGAAAGAAGGAACCCTTCCGCAAAGATCCTCATTCATGTTACTTTGAAATATTAATCTGTTCGTCAAGATTTGGATCTTGAGCTAGAAAACAAGCTCTTGTTTACTATCAAGCTTACATCTCTGTCAAGCTGGCTCGCCAGAGGCGGCACCTGCAGACGAGCTTATCAGGATGCTTTATAGCCCCAGCGCACCCCGTTTCTGTAGGCGCACATGGGGGACAGGGGACAATGACCACGATGGGGGCACGACACCAGGGGCCTGGTTCTTCCTGCCCCCAGGGCTGTGCCACGGCCTCTGGCTTTCTCCTGCCTCGCCTTGCAGACAGATGCCACAGCCCCGCTCACCCCGTCCTCATGGCCTCTTCTCCCTCACCCCCAAAACACCCCAAACCCGGTGCTTCTTTCCCTGCTGGGCCCTTGGGTTAGCACCTCCTGCTTTCCTTCCGAGCTTCTCAAGGGACTGCTCTGCTTGCAATCATGACTCCCTCTTTTCACACCAGCCAACATAGGCGTGAGCACACACACGCACGCACGTGCACACACAGTCATTTAGCCCCCCTGCCCCGGCTCTGGCTGGCTTGCTCCAATCCATCTCCCACACAACTGCCGGGGGAGCTCTTAGAAGTCTGATCAGTCTGAACTTCAGTTCTTCAGTAGCCCCCCCATTTTCAGGGCCATAGGACCCCAGCCCGTGGTCTCCCTGAGAGGTACCCAGCTCACCTGCCAGCACCAATGGGACCACCTCAAGCCCCTCTCCCTGGGCTGGGAGAGGCACCAGCCGCTCTCCCCAGGGCCTGTCCAGCTCTGCCAAGCGCTGTGCTCCCTCTCGCTTCCCTCCTGGCCCCGTGGGTTCCTTCCTCTGGCAGAGTCCCTGCACCTGAGCGGGGGAGGTCCGTGCCTCTGGCATTGGCACAAGTTTGTGGTTCCACAGAGAATGATATCTCTGCTGCTATGGCTTCCCTACTGTGACTTAATATTGACCATCCAGTTGCCTACGCGCTTTATAAGCAGCCAGTGTGTCCTCCTTTGGGAGTGAGGAGAGTGTAATTATACTAACAACTGTCAGGTGTTTTCCTCTCCGATTTGCAAACAGATGCCATTGACAACCACAGATCATTTCATGAGAAGCCTGGCCTCACTGGCAAACGGGAACTCCCACCTGAAGACGAAGGAAGGTCAGGTGAGAGAACCTGGGTCACCTCACTGTCCATCACCCCCCCGGGGCACACAGGGCAGTGGGGCATCAGGCTCCTGCCACCCCCTACCCCAGCCTGGTCTGGCCAGGTCTGCCAGCTGCCAGGACAAGTACAAGACCCAGCATCAGCATCCTGTGCCCCAGGGCGGCCACAGGGGCAGAGTCACTGGGCTCAAAGCCTCAGAAGAGTTTGGCCTTGACCAGACCCCACCCCCACCCCCACCCCCACCCCCGCACTGTGCTAAGTAAGGCCCTCGGGAGGGGTCATGGCCAGTCCACCGGCTTCCAGATGCCCAGCCTCCGCAGATGGAGATGTGAGATACAGAGCCCCGTGCAGCAGGTGGCAGACGCCGATCCTGTTTTCTAGGAGGCTTTGCCGGGCCGCTGTCGGAGAATGCTGCTGTGCGCATGTTAATCGAGTTTCTGACTTTCTTGCGTGTCAAAGGTACATGAAATATTACCAATTTTAAATTCCACCTCTTAGAGCCCCGCACACATAAAAAGCCTATCAAAAGACGATTCCGTAGTCTTGGGAAGTAGCCAGCCATCCGCTCACATTCCTAAAGTCAGGGCAGTTGGTTGGGATACTGCCCCAGTCCCTACAGAGGGTCATCAGAGCCTTGGGGGACCCAGGGACAGAGAGAGCATCTGGCCCCACTCCCTCGCTGAACGAGCCATACTTGGTGGCAGAGTGACAAGTGCTGCAGTTCCCCGTAGGCCATCTCAGACCACACCTCGTAAGCAGGTGAACTGACCCATATTTCAGATCCCAGTTTTTGTTTATGCAGCCTTCCTGCAGAGTGGACCTCATTCCCATCTCAATAGTCTCCCCTCTAGACCTGGTATCTTCCACGGTGCGGGTGAGGCCTCCCTGTGGGCCTGTTTCTGCCTGGCCCCTCTGCACGGAGCATCAAACCGCTCCCTGGGAAGGCACCAGGACAGAGGTGGCAGTGCCCCAGGAGCCAAGTAAGGGAGACAGGGATAGGGGGGTTCTCCAGGAGAGACATGTTTTATCAAGTTTTACACTTACAATTTTGTTGTGAGTTTGGCAGAGTTGAGACTAATTCTTGACTTCTGTTTTGATCCATGTGCTTTTCTGGCTGTACCCATGGCTGTAGTTAAGGAGTTCAGGTGGGCGTGGGAGGGAGGAGGTGAAAGGCAGGTGGCTTCTTCCTTGGAGCCAACCGTGGGCACGGAGACTGCAGAGGAGGACTTTCCAGCTCAGAACCCATAACCAAGTCTGCCCTGTTGGAGCCCTGCCAAACCTGCAGGGGACTCTCTTTCCCCGGGGAAAATCTCCTGGTGACTTTTCCTGCAAGGGCAGATGGATTCTTCTGGGGACTTGTTTTTCACTTTGCTCTGTTAAGAATTTTGTAATATGGAACTTCTTTCACTCAGAGGTACCCATCTTTATTAGCCAAACAGGAATTATTCTTCATTAAAGTGAGACTTTAAGAGCCCGACAGTTTCAAATGCATAGTAAGTGTGAAACTTAAATCAGTAAGAGGTGAGAAATAGGAAGGGTTGCCCTGGATTTCGGGTCTGATTCTGGGACCCTCCAGAGAATGACACAGTGGCTCTGGCATGTGTGCTGAGTGTCACTGTCCCTGGTGCAGACGGTAGGGCTCTGACTGGCGCTTCTTCGTTGCAGAGGCCGGGGCCCTGCACGACCTGCCCGACCTGCCGTCTGTGGTCTCCGCAGAAGATGTGGAGCAGCCCTGATGATGCCCTTGGGCAGGTTCCTCTGTGCCATGTCGCTTAAGGTCAAAATTGGACACGATGGATAATCTTGTGCCAACTTACGGTGACCAGTCCTGTCCCCTGTGCTCTGATGCTGTGTCGTTAGGATTTTGTTGTGGAGATTCTTTTCCCTTTGGTAATTATTTTGAGCAGCAAAATAAAAAATAGCAATGGCTTTTGGGTGTCCTTTCCTTCTATGTGTGTGTATCTGTCACCACTGCCACCAGTGCGTTTTAACAGATAAAGCTTGATTATAATCACGAGCAGCAGAGGAAATCCTAGCGTCCAGAGCATCTCTGAGTGCTACCTGTTGTCATGCGTGCCCAGGGGACACAGAGTCACCTTGGTCTTCAGTGAGTCAAACACAACCACGAAGAGAAGTCCACTACCCACACAATCAAAACCAGGATGGACAGAAGCCCTGGCTGCAGGGAGCTGGCACTTTATAGAGAGATAGGAACAAAAACCCTAAAGCAGCCTTAACCATAGTGGCTGAAGGAAATACGAGGTGCCTGTGACAGGGAGACAGAGGAGGAAAGTCCTAACCAGGGGGCGGGGGCAGGGGCCGAGGTGGGGATTGATGTAGCAAAATTCATGTGGCCAGGGCAGAAAGCCAGGTGTCTAAGAAACCTCAGCTACGTGAGGGGCGGCCTGGGGGATGGCACAGTAGATGTGGGGCGGGTCCTGGGACAGAAACAGATCACACCAAGCAACAGATCACGCCAACAACAGATCACACCAAGCCTGTTAACAGTGACTGGAACTTGTGAGTTTTAGAGCCTTTTCGGGGGCAAGTCTGAGCAGGGGGAGGGGGAGGGACACCTTCCAGGGCCCTGCCCTCCAGCAGTGGCTCTGCCCCCTGTCGCACAGCACCCTGGGGTGGGGGGACACAGAGTTTGGAGGCCCCCCACCGTGTTCTAAGGCTCCTCCAGGTGAGAATCCAGGCCAATTGCCGATTACCCAGCCCCTACTGGCAGGGCCCCAGCCCTTGCGTCCTTCTGCCCACCCTGTGAAGCTGTGTCCCCCACCCCCCAGGTTCCTGCGGCTCCCACGGCTCCCACACGTGGTTCCAAGACTCCATCAGCTCTGTCCTCCCCCCCGCATGCGCTGTGCTCAGACTTGGGTCACTCTCCCAGCTCAGTGTGCAACAGCAGCCACCGGGTCCTCTGCACACCCAGCCACACGGGCATCTCTGGTCAGTATCTCGGTATCTCGGGTCGCCACCGGCCTCCTTTGTCCTCTCTCACACTGAATACTCTTTAGTTCTCCCAGACCTGGGAGGGGCTTGTGGAACCACAGCTCACCCGGCCCCTCCTCTAGTGCCTCCTCTTGGAGTCTGATTCTGGGGAGCGGGGGAGCCCAAGCTCGCCCTCCCAGCAAGTGCCCAGTGCTGCTGCTGGTCAGGGGCCACACTTCTGTCGTCTGCTCCCCAGGGAAGGGAAGTGAGGGACCGAGAGAGGTTTGGTACCCTCAGTGGCCCAGCAGCGTGATGGATGAATGGACAGTCCTCACGGGGCATCTGTGGAGGACACTTCTCCACTTCCAGAGAGAACGTGGCTGGAACGGGCTACAGCCAGCCTGGATACTTCAGCTGCCGACAATGGCAGAATTTTTAAGACAAAAAGTCCGCCAGCCATGAGGGGAAGTGAAGAATTTATAGGTAGTTCTGACAACAACCCAGATGACCTGCTGAGTGAAAGAGGAAGGAGAACGAGGAGGTTATTTACCTCCTTGAGGAGGCAGCTCTCTCCATGCCATGAAAGTGCAGTCATGAAAGCTGACTGACATCAAGACCCTTCTTCCACAGTTTGAGGCCGAGGCCGGGGAGCCCCTCCCCAGTGTCTGTCCAGAGCCTGAGGAGGAGAGTCTTGCTCCTGAGGCCCCTGGAGAAGGAGGAAGGGGAGAGGTGTGGGGGGCTAAGGAGTCCCAGTGCAGGGGCAGAGTCTCAGAAAGACATAAAAGATCACAGCTGATTACTGTGCAGCCCATGAACTTTTGCTTTAATACACTGCAAAGCAAGACGTTCTGTGCTCCATTTTACAGCCTGGATTTCACCCTATTTTATCCATGATACAAACTAAGATGGCACTAGAAAGCAGAAAGCTTGACCACCTCTGATCCAACTTTTAAAGAAAAGTTTGCTGATTTCTGCTTTCAGGAAGATGGAGTAGATGTAATCCTTCCTGATTCCCTTGCTAAGTACAACCCTGGACATTTTGTATAAAGCAAGCATAAGACTCTGAAAGGTCAAGACGAGGGAAGACCTCAGAACCCAAGGATGATACAGTGGTGAGTTCTAGGTTTTCTTTTTGTCTTTGTAACAGAGTAAAGCTGACTCTCTCCATCTTGATATATGGGTTAATGTAATTCTTACCAAGGAAGAGGAGGAACAGACAAGTTAAGCACCAGGAGAGAATATCTGCAAACCACATGTCACATTAAGGGATATCCCACCAAGGATATATTTCTCTGAAGCATATAAAGGTCTCTCAAACCTCAACAGTGAAGAAAACAAATAATCCAATTTTAAAAATGGGCAAAATACAGGAACAGACATTTCACTGAAGACATACAGATGGAAAATAAGCATATGAAATGAGGTTCAACATCGCTAGTCCGTAGGGGGATAAAAATTAAAACCACAATGAGATTCCACTAAATACCTATCAGAACAGCTAAAATAAAAAAATAGTGATACCACCAACTGCTAGCAAGAATGCAGATAAAGTGGATCACCCATCCACTGCTGTTGTAAATGTGAAATGGTACAGCCACTCTGGAAAACAGCTTCATAGTTTCTTTAAAAATGAAACATGTAGCTACCATTCAACCCACCAATTATACTCCTGGACATTTAACCCAGATGAATGAAAATTCGCCTGCACACAAATGTTCACAGTAGCTTTATTTGTAATAGCAAAAAAACTGGAAACAGCCCAGATGTCCTTTAATGGGTGAATGGTTAAACTGCCATCCATCCACCCCACGCACCTACCATTCAGCAAGAAAAAGTAACAGACTACTAAGCTATGCCCCAATCCAGGTGAATTTCCAGAGAATTCCTCTGAGTAAAAAAAAAAAAATCTTAGAACATTACATACTGTATGATCCTTTATATAGCATTCCTGAAATGATGAAAGTATAGAAATGGAGAACAGGTCAGTGGCTCCCAGGGTTTAGAAAGGAGGATGATGGATAAGGCTCTATTTTTTTTTATTTTTTTTATTTTTTTATTTTTATATATCTTTTTTAATTTTTATTTATTTATGATAGTCACAGAGAGAGAGAGAGAGAGAGAGAGAGAGAGAGAGAGAGGCAGAGACACAGGCAGAGGGAGAAGCAGGCTCCATGCAGGGAGCCCGACGTGGGATTCGATCCCGGGTCTCCAGGATCCCGCCCTGGGCCAAAGGCAGGCGCCAAACCGCTGCGCCACCCAGGGATCCCATGGATATGGCTTTAAAGGATGACTTGGGAAAAATAAATAAATAAAGGATGACTTGGGGATCCTTGAAGTGGTGGAAATGTTCTGCATCTTGACTGTATCAAAGTCAGCATCCTGGTTGTAATATTCTACTTAAGTTTTGCAAGATGTTACCATTGGAGAAAACTGGATAAAGGGTGTATAGCACCTCTCTGTATCATTTATTGCAAATAACTATGCATCTACAATCATCTCAAAATAAAAAGTTTAGTTTTTTAAAAGCTATTCAAATATATTTTAGGGCCCTAATATGTTCACAAGTGAATTCTACCAAACATTTAAGGAAAAAATTATTCCAATTCTTTATAACCTTTTCCCAAGATGGAAGTATATCCTAACTCATTCTATGAGGCTAGCTTTACCCTAATACCTTTTAAAACCAGAGATATTACAAGAAAACCACAGACCAATATCTCTCATAAACAGAGATGTAAAATCCTTAACTAAATATTAGCAAATCAAATCCGATAACATATAAAAAGAATTACACACCATGACCAAGTGGAATTTATTAACCCACATATGCAAATCTGGTTCAACATTCAAAAGTCGGTTAATGTAATCATCTCATCAACAGGCTAAGGAGGAAAAAAAGTCACATGATCATATCAGTAGATATAGAAAAAGCATTTAGCAAAACCTAACACCTATTTATAATTTTCAGCAAACTAGGAATAGAGGGGAGCTTCCTCAGCTTGATATAGGATGTCTACCAAAAAACCCTATAGCTAACATCACACTTAATAGTAAGAAACCAAAAGTTTTCCTGCTAAGATAAGGAACAAAGCAAGGATGTCCCCTCTCATCCTTGGGGACACTGTAGTGGAAGTCCTAGCTAGGAAGGAAGGAAGTCCCAGTCCTTCCAAGAAGTCCTTCCAAGAAGGCAGGGAAATAAAAGGCATACAGATTGGGAAGGAAGAAATAAAACTGTCTTTGTTTGCAGATGACATGACCGTCTATGTAGGAAACCAGAAAATCAACAACAAGAACTCCTGGAACTAAAAAGCAATCATAGCAAGGTTACAGGATACAAGGTTAATATACAAAAGTTAATTGCTTTTAGGGACACCTTGGTGGCTCAGTCTGTTGGGTAACCAACTCTTGGTTCTGGCTCAGGTCATGATCTCAAGGTCATGGAGTTGAGCCCCACATCCTGCTCCATGCTCAGTGGGGAGTCTGCTTGAGAGTCTCTCTCTCTCTCCTTTTCCCTCTGTCCCTCCCCCCTGCTCTCTCTCTCTCAAATAATAAATAAATCTTGGGGCAGCCCCGGTGGCACAGCGGTTTACCGCTGCCTGCAGCCTGGGGTGTGATCCTGGAGATCCGGGATCGAGTCCCACGTCAGGTTCCCTGCATGGACCCTGCTTCTCCCTCTGCCTGTGTCCCAGCCATTCTCCCTCTCTCTCTCTCTCAATAAATAAATAAATAAAATCTAAAAAAAATTAAAAAAAGAAAGTTTTAAAAAATCAATCTTAAAAAGAAAAAACTCACAAAAGTTCATTCCTTTCCTGTATAACACCAATGAACAAGTGGAGTTTGCAATTAAAAATATATCATTTATGTTAGCACCCCCAAAAGTGAAATACATAGGTACAAATCTAACAAAACATGTACAAGATCTATATGGAGGAAACTACAAACTTTGACGACAGAAATCAAAGAAGTGCTAAATCACTGGAGAAATATTCCATGTTCATGGATAGGATGACCCAATATTTTGAAGATGTCCATTCTTCCCAACTTGATCCACAGAATCAATGCAATCCCAATTAAAATCTCTGAAAGTTATTTTGTAGGAATTAAAAAACAGATTCTAAAGTTTATATGGAGAGAAAAAGACTGAGAATATCCAACATGATATTGAAGAAAAAGAACAAAGTTGAAGGATGGACTACCACCCGACTTGAAGACTTTCCACAAAGCTATAATCAGGACAGTGTGACGCTGGCAAAAGAATAGACAAATAGATCAATGGAATGGATTCAAGAGCCCAGAAATAGACGTACATAAGTATTGTTAACTGATCTTTGCAAAGGAGCAAAGGCAGCACAATGGAGCAAAAACAGTGTTTTCAAGAAATACTGCTGAAACAGCTGGACAACCACATACAAGAAAAGGGTGGGGGAATCTAGACACATCTTACACACTTCACAAAAATTGAAACTCATAGTAAACCATATACATAAACATAAAATCCAACACTCTAAAACTCCCATAACACAGAAGATCTAGATGACTTTGAGCATGGCCATGACTTTTTAGATATAACACCAAAGTCACGATCCATAAAAGAACAATTAATGAGCTGGACTTCATTAAAATTTAAGACTTCTGCTCTGCAAAATCACTATTGAAAGAATGAGAAGACAAGCCACTGACTGGAAGAAAATATTTGCAAAATGCATATATATATGATAAAGGACTGTTATCCAAAATACACAAAGAACTCTTAAAACTCAGCAACAGGAAAATGAAGAACCCAATCAAAAGATGGGCAAAAGACCTGTGCAGACAAGTTGCTAAAAAAGATACACAGAAGGCAAGGCAAGCAAGCACATGAAAAGATGCTCCAGGTCGTGGGCCATCAGGGAATTGCAACAGAAAACAACTAGATATGGCCGCACACCTAAGGGAATGGCCAGAGTTCGGAACCCTGACAGCACTTGACTGGTGTTGTCACCTCTGCCCTTCTGAGCCTGGTGGCCTTTGTGGGGAGAGCTGCAGCAGGAGCTGCCTCTGCCCCTCCAGTGCTCTTCTCTTCCCCACACTGATTCCCCAGGCACCATCTGCATCTTAGAAGAAACTTCCACCTTTACTTCCCTCAATCAGTGTCCTCTCCTAGTTCACGTAATAATTTATCTCTTGTGGTTTTAAGCCGCAACCCCACTGGAATTCGACCAGCCTCAGTAGAACTTCAGGGAATTAGTGCAGGGTTTTATAAGGAGATGAAGAGCTTCAGAGCCAAGAAGAGGACTACACACAGGTTTCTGCTCAGATTCCCCAGGCAGCAGAAGGTTCTGTTTCCTATGTTCTCATGTTTTCTGTATTGTGTACAAGCTTGTGGTTAATTGAGGGAAAATTTTCAGCATGTGCAAATAGAAATATGTATTTGGTCTCTATGCTGTTTCCTAATAGAGCTCATAAAGCCCTTGTAATTTCTTGGGTGGTAGGAGTGTCTTTTGTTCTAATGAGGCAGCTCTGGGTGGGCTCCTGGCTGGGGGCTTGTCACCAGAAAGACCAAGCCACACGCTCCAGGGAGGAGAGGGGGCTAGAGGCTGAGTTGATACTTGATTGTGCCTATGACACGAAGCCACCATAAAAATCCCTAAAATACAGGGTTCAGAGTTTTGGGGTTGGTGAATGCCACAGGCCAGAGTGTGGCGCCCCAAGCTTCACAGGGACAGAGTGCGCTCCTGAACCTTGCCCTATGTACTTCATCCTCAGGTTGCTCATATGAATCCTTCAATATCCTTTACAATAAACTGGTAATAGCAAGTAAAATGTTTCCCTGAGTTCTGTGAACTGTTATAGCAGATTTTCAGACCCAAAGAGGCATTCCCGGAAGCTTCCAACTACAGCCAAATCAGACAGAAGTGTATGGGTTTTCCTCAGGACCCAGTACTTGCAACTGGTGTCTGGCTGGTGTCTGAAGTTGAGGACAGTGTGCGGGGACTGAGCCCTTAACCTGGGTCATCCGACACTAACTCCAGGAAGTTAGCGACATAACTAAATTGAGTAATATTAGGACACCCAGTTGGTGTCCAGAGAAATGGAGAATAGATTGGTGGAGGGGATATGCCACCTGTCTCATGTCTAACTATTATTCTGAGGGGAGAAGCGGCTTTCTTTCAGCATGTCATGTTATGACTTCTTTTCGGATTCTCGAAAAGGCAAGCTTTAAGCTAAGCTGCATTTGGGGAGGAACGACACCAAAAAACCCTCTGAAAACCCAGCAGATAGTCTCACCCTAATCACAGAGGCAGCCGAGTTATTAGTAGATACAGGAGAGAGCTACAAGGCAGTTCATTTTGCACAGCCACATCCAGAAGTAAGGCATGCTATGTTTATTTTTATATAGTTTTAAAATGGCCTTGGCTCTTTACCAGCAACAGATGATGTACTTCTTTTATTTTTAAAAAAGATTGTATTTATTTATTTATGAGAGATACACAGAGAGAGAGGCAGAGGGAGAAGCAGGCTCCCTGCAGGGAGTCCAATGTGGGACTCAATCCTGGAACTCCAGGATCATGCCCTGAGCCGAAGGCAGGCACTAAACCACTGAGCCAGCCAGGCATCCCAGATGTACTTTTAGATCTTTAAGTCATCCTATGTAACTGTCACCTTTGGGCATTACACTGGCTTGATACACGGCTCTACTTGGCTCTCACTTATCATACTGAATTTTCTAAAAGCTGTATGGGCTTACTAAATTCTCCTTGGCGAGAAGCTCTACAGGGATGGGCCTTCCCTTAATTTTCAGGCTTCCGCTCAGTATAGCTGGCCACAGAGTATCCTGGCCTGGCATGAAAGGTCCCCTGCCTCACATGAACCTGGGCTCCGGCCAGGTCCTGGGTCGTGCTGGGTCCCTGACCCGAAGGCTGTTGCTCATCTTCCTCCCTGGCCAGGACATTCTTGGGGCTCTGTAGGTGACCACCCCTGGCTTCGGGACCTCTATAGGCAGCTCTTTATCTCAGAATAGTTCTGGAGAACAGTGTTCCCTTTACCTCCCTCCATACCTGTGCCATGCGGCTCTAGAGCCTCTAAAATGTGCCGGGTGTGCGCAGAGATGTGCCTGTAAGATGCACGCTGGACTTCAAAGATGTGGTACATACAAAAGAATGTGAAATACCTCAATCATTTTTATTTTGATTACACGGTGACATGACTGTTTTGAATATATGGGGTTAGATAAAAGATTGCTAAAATAAATTTCACCTACTCCTCTTCACTTTTTCAAATATGGCTCCTAGAAAATGTGAAGTGACTGGTAAGGCCCTGCAGACATTGCCACTGGCAGCATTTCAGGACAGACGCAGAGGAAAGGCCGCCCCCCAAGAAGGGGATCAGGAAGCCCTGGTTCAGGACCCCACCAGCGCTGAGGGTGGAGTGGACGGGTCCCCTCCAGCAGCATCCCTCCCACCCCTTCCCAGATGCACAGGGGGCTGAAAGTGCCCCTAGCCACGGGGCACCCAGGCCTCTGCCTTTGGCCTGTCACCATGAATCTCCATCCGGAGGAGCCAAAGGGGAATTGAAATGGTGAAGAATTAAGTTTATTTCTCTACCTCCAGGGTTTCCCATCAGAACTTGCTGTTCTGAATACAACTCTACTGAACGCCAGCCAGCCGCTAGGCCCCTTGCTTATGTCGGTGCTGTGCTGGCAAGTAAATTTTCTAAACATACTCTAAGGGGCCAATGCTATTCATAAACACAGAACAGGATGAATATATTTATAGTTACTAAGTTAATTACAACAATGGAAGACATTTGAAATTTTAATCGTTTTGCTTTTTCAAAAGAACTAAAAGAGAGTCAACTTAATAACTAATCTTACCTGCTGGCTTCTGCAAACTAGTTACTTCAACCATATTTTAACAAACAGTAATAATATTAGAACAGTAATTAGGGAGAAGTTAATTGGATAATAGAGCTTTTCCACATTCAAATGAAAACACACAAGAAACTAGATAAATTTCAGCCCCATAAGTATGACCCTACGGCCTGTGTTTCATGGTGGCCCTAAGGGAGACAGAGCATTTGTGTGACTCTGGGAAAATGTTCACACTCAGGAATTCCTCAAGGGACTCAGGGCTGTTGAGAGATTTTACGCTGTATCTTAGCAGCCCATCTGGAGAAAGTATTTCAAAATAATTTTAATAAAAAATCATTATGGCTTTTTAGGCAGAGATGCCTCGAGAGGAAAATTTGCAAGACTGGGTGAAGCCAGTGGGAATGAACTGCTATTTCTCTCCAGAGCCCACTTCCTCCCTCCATCCCTCATTGTTAATACAGACAATCCTCCCAGCATCACAGGAATCCACGCTCTCTCTCCAGGGCCAGACAACAACGGTTAGTTGTGTCTGTGCTTCCTCAAAAGCCGGGGTGAGGGGGCGTTGATCACCAAGACCCTCACCCATTCTGAGTAAATCCCCTTGGCACCCGGATGCAGAGGGAAAGCCTGACCTCAGTGACACAGCCATTGATGCAAACCCGGCCTCGTGTTCCTCAAACCACCTCTCAACTATAGATTTCTTTCCCTTAGAATATTGAAGCAAAATCTATGTGCATTCAGATTTTACCATGCTGTAACGCTACTCAATTTTCAACCCTTTGGATTTAAACTCAATCCGGAGAATCTGTGATAAGCACCTCCCGAATTCCTCCAAGATCATCTGCTCCGCCAAGCACTCGGAGCAGTGCTCCTTCTCGGCCTCTTCACCCTGAGCCAGCAGGCAGGCGCACGTGGCCTCCACCACCTCCCAGGAGATGCACGAGGAAGACTGCCTGGCAGAAACAGAGCAATTACAGGCCACTGTCCTCAGCTCCACATTTTAAATGTCTTATATGTTCAAGGGGACGTCCTTGTCATGGTATTTTAAAGAACGTCACCCCTAAAATCGAATGGTATCTTCCTAAAGTTGGAAACTGTGACAATATGAAGGACTGCTTTCAGAAGAGAACACAGAGCACAGGCAACCGGTCTACCTCTTGACATTCCTTCTCACAGCAGATTCTGAATATCCTCAAAGTTAGATCCACTACAACATTCAGAGGCACCGGGGCTACTGCATCACGCTGGTGGGCTGTGCAGCGGTGGAAGCAGGAATCTCAGATTGAGATAAGCCTTACAGGTGAGCCATGCAGCCTGGTCCAAACTCTGAGCAGAATATGTACGCTCAGGAAAGCCAGTGCCCTGGTGTCAGCCCCATCCTCCCCAGGGGCATCTGGCACTCCAGGATGCCAAAGGGTTCTGGGGACTTGCCCTGTTGGAGGGACACTGTCAGCCTGGCCTCCCCTCCCAACGCCCCTTAGAACCCTTAACCAGGTTCCCAAAGATGGCAAGACCATATCATACAAGACTGTCCATGCGCCCCTGCTGGGCTCGAGGGGCAACCTGGCTTAGCTAGACACTTGCCCAAGCAGTGCTCAGACTGCAGAAGTTCTGGAAAACTTCCTATAGTCTTAAAAAGTGTTGGATTATGGAAATAGACACAGGAGTTGGAATTGGTTGAAATCTCTCTAGACAGACAACACACAACGACTTTTGCTGAAGCTCAAGGAATAGGGCTGCCCTTGGGTCAAGAGTCACAGTATTTTGAGGCCAGACTCCAGCATGTGGACGCTCCATCACATTCAGCCTGACACACAGCGTCCCGGTGCCAGGAGATAACATGTTCGCTTGCCCCTTCACAGAAGATGAAGCCACATCTGGTAAATGTTTACTGATAAAGACCTCTGCAGGTCACAGTGATGGTACTTCTGATGTCTCTGACCAAATAAGCATAAACTTGGCTTTGCAGAATTATATGAATTAATGATATCTGGTGCTTTTTCATTATTTCATTCATGGTATTGATTTGAAAGGCACTTTTTTAAATGGATAAATCTAGTCTAGTATATAGTTAAATTATCACTCAACCTTTGAGATCTGCTAGGATTATAGTATGGCCTCAGAATAGTTAAATGGGACACTATCCACCTACTGTGAGATCCATGAACCCTCCAGTAAGGGACGCAGTAGGCACGCTGTCACTTCATATGGTAAGGAGTACTTCAGGTCTGTGTGTCTGTCTTGAGATTGTGGCCTCACTGCCCAAGGGCAGTGGCCTATCAGCAGTCCCTGCAAGGCCCTTCTGCTTGTGCACAAAATGGGTAACAGCCCAGGAAGACCAATGGACAGAGCAGTCTCAGCAGTGGGCCCCATGAGGAAACACAGGGTGGGACCTAAGGCTGGTCAAGCAGGGGAGCTGCTGCTTCCGCCCCATCCCTCATGCCCACCCCATGGACACACACACTTTCTTTTCGGTGTAGAGATTAACTGTCCTCAAATTAACCTGTTTCCCCTCTTTGGAGTACCTACCTATCTTTTCACAGTACCTACCTATCTTTTCTGAATTTTGGTAGTCCTGAGAATTTAGTTGGTGACAAATGATGGTTGCCTTCAAACCCTCCAATTTCCATATAGTTGGGCATGTTCATTAGTGTTTTCTGTTCTGGGCTTTCTTCATAATTTTTGCAACCAATGCATTTGCAAATAGAAGAACACATAATTTTGGCCTGGTAACATAAAATACTTCAATAAAATCAGACTGCACTATAATTCATCAAAAAACAACACATTCTATGTGGACCTTAGGTGACCCTGTGTGTGTGTGTGTGTGTGTGTGTGTGTGTGTGTGTGTGTGTGTGTTTAATCTGCAATTTTCACACCAAACACAGGGAGGGGATTTGGAAGGCTGGCATGTGAGTGTGAGCATGAGTCCCGAGCAGAGAGGGGGTCACTCTCCCTTCTCTGCAGGGGATGCCAGCAGAGTGCTGCCCCCTGACTGTGTCATGGGTCATAAGATTCTAGCTCTCTCAGCTCACCTCACTTCACTGCATGTCATAGACAATGTGGTTTTCACACATGGGAGGTCTGTGGCAACCTGTGTCCAGCAAGCCTGTTGACACAATTTTTCCAACAGTATTTGCTCACTTTGTGTCTCAGTCACATTTTGGTAATTCTCTCAACATTTCAAACCTTTCATTATTCTTATGTTTGCTATGATCTGTGTCCAGTGATGGTAACTAAGAGCTCAGGGAATAATTAGGGCTTTTTAATGAAGGTACGTGCCTTGTTTTTTAGACCTAAATGCTACTGTACACCTAATAGACTGCAGTGTCCTGTAAGCAAGACTTTTATCTTCACTGGGAAGCCAAAAACTTCATCTGACTGGCTTGAATGCGGTATTTGCTCTGTTGCTTTCTGGTCTGGAATTGAGCCTGCAGCATCTCCTAGGTGGGCCCATGTCATGCTGGCTCTGCTCTTGTGGGGAATGTGTAGGTGGGTAGAGGCTGAAACCCACTGAAGGCAGGCCTTGAGTGGGTGTGAGGGGAGGCCTTGCTGCTTACTTGTGGGTGGAATTCGTTTCTTGCCACAGGGAGCATGCCTGGCAAGCCAGGGCCCAACCCCTTGCTTACACAGGCCACCGGGCAGTCTGAAAGCTGGCCCTGCCAACTGCTGTGGCTCCCTCTTTCTTTCAGCTGCTAGGGCTGTCCCTCAGATCTCGTCAGCTCAGAGATGCACATCGAAGGGTATCTATGATGTTCTACTCTGCACCTCTGGCTGTTTTGAGCAAGAGGCTTTTCAGGATCTCCAGTCCCCTCTGGAGACTACAGGACAGCTGCACCTCATGTGGGCTGCTGCCTGGCAGAGGCTCAGCCTCCAGAAAGTGAGCCTGCTCACTGTCTCAGGCAGCAGGGAGGGTACTGTGAAGAGCAGGCAGGGATGCTGTCAGTGCATTTGAAAACTGCTTCGCTGGGGAGGTGCCTCACTGTTTGAATTCTGTATCTCAGCAAGACTTTGCATTCTCACAATCCCAGCTGGGATTGACCTCAAGCAAACCAAAGGAGAGCTTTTTAAGGAAAGGTTTCCCGGCTGCTTTGCAGCTGAGGTCTGAGGGCTCTTCCCTCCTCTCCCTCACTTTCCTTCAACACCAAGAAAGAAGAGGGAAGATGAAGAGAGAGAGAGCAAGCCTCTCCACCCCAGTGGGTCTGTGAGGAGCAGGCACACGCTCTGGTCCACGGGTGGCTCTGCATCACGACGTGTGCTGTCCGCCAGCCAAGGCCCGCTGTCCGCTGTGGTCTCTGAGCGCCAGCCCAGAGACAAAGCTCTGCGAGCAAGAGGCAAGGCCCACCTCTGGGAGCTCCCGAAGTGCTGTGGCAGAGTGGGCAGGGCCATGCAGTGGGCCCGAAGCAGGTGCCAGCCTCCCGGAGGAACCGTGGGTACATCTGCTGTGTCACTGAGCCCAGGGCCCTGGGGGGTGGGGTGGGGGGCTCACCTCGTAGCACTCGCAGTAATTTTTGAGACAGCCCGAGCGCCTGCAGTTACAGCCTTTGTTATGCCGAGGCTTCACATCTCCCAACTTCCCTTTCCCAATTTTTGGCTGGAAAGCTTCTGGATTTCGATCAAGACATGCCTAAGGCAGAAAACACAAAACTCCATCAAGATGTACCTTTTATTTAAAAACAACATTCAGTGAAAGTTGAACAACATTCAGTGAAAGTTCATTTGTCTGCTGTGTTAATCCAGTTGCTGCTTTAGAAGAGCCACACAGCACAGTGGACTATCAGTCAGTCGTCAAAAAGGATGAAATCTCACCATTTGTAACCACGTGGATGGAGCTGGAGGGTATTATGCTGAGTGAAGTAAGTCCATCAGAGAAAGACAATTATCATACGGTTTCACTCATATGTGGAATTTAAGAAACAAAACAGAGGAGCACAGGGGAAGGGAGGTTAAAATAAAATAAGATGCGGGATCCCTGGGTGGTGCAGCAGTTTGGCGCCTGCCTTTGGCCCAGGGCGCGATCCTGGAGACCGGGGATCGAATCCCACATCGGGCTCCCGGTGCATGGAGCCTGCTTCTCCCTCTGCCTATGTCTCTGCCTCTCTCTCTTTCTCTGTGACTATCATAAATAAATAAAAAAAATTAAAAAAAATCTTAAAAAAAATAAAATAAGATGAATTCAGAGAGGGAGACAAACCATGAGAGATTCTCAATCATAGGGAAAAAAAACTGAGGGTTGCTGGAGGGGGAGTGTGGGGGGACAGGGTAACTGGAGGATGGGCATGAAGGAGGGCATGTGATGGGATGAACACTGGGTGTAACATGCAAGTGATGAATCACTGAACTCTATCTCTGAAACTAATAATACATTACATGTTAATTAATTGAATTTAAATAAAATAAAATAAAATAAAATAACAAAGAAAGAGCCACATGAGGCAGTGTGTCCTTCCATAGTTAAAGTGCATCCCCGGGATGCTGGGGTGGCTCAGTGGTTGAGCATCTGCCTTCAGCTCAGGTCGTGATCCCGGGGTCCTGGGATGGAGTCCTGTAATGGGCTCCTTGCAGGGAGCCTGCTTCTCCCTCTGCCTGTGTCTCTGCCTCTTTGTGTGTCTCTCGTGATTAAATACATAAAGTCTTAAAAAAAAAAAAAAGAAAGTGTGTCCCCTTCTTGTTTCATTTAATTCTTTTACACTGTAAAAGGCATTGTTTTTTCCGGAGTTTCAAAGTCAGACATGCTTATTGTAAAATAACTGGATATTAAAGACTCGAAGAAAATGACTGTGTCGGGATCCCTGGGTGGTGCAGCGGTTTGGCGCCTGCCTTTGGCCCAGGGTGCGATCCTGGAGACCCGGGATCGAATCCCACGTTGGGCTCCCGGTGCATGGAGCCTGCTTCTCCCTCTGCCTGTGTCTCTGCCTCTCTCTCTCTCTGTGTGACTATCATAAATAAATAAAAATTAAAAAAAAAAAGAAAAGAAAATGACTGTGTCCGTGTGGCTCTATTTCCTTTCCAGCATTTCTTGTGTACTTTTTTCCTGAGACAACTAGGGCCATGGTGCTCACATTTATTAAACACTGATTGTGTTCCAGGCACCTTTCTATGAGATTTATGTGCACTTTTTCCCTTAATCCTCACCGCAGCCTTGGGGAACAAATACTATTGTTTCTGTCTCACAGATGAAGAAATCAAGGGCAAGATGTTAAGTAATAAATGGCCAGTGATGGACTCGAATCCCTTTCCCTATGCTTAACCCAGCCCAGACACTCGGCCACCAGGCCACGCCTTGCTCACACAACATGCTCAGCTTTTTATCCTGGCTGGTTTAACTCTTTTTATGTATCTTTCTATGATCCATCTAGACAGACAAATGTGTGCATGTTTTTTTTTTGTGTGTGTGTGCATGTTTTTATTAACGAAGTGATTTGATGCAATTTGAGGAACACAGTAGCACCCCCGCCCTTTGCTCTCCTTGTACAGATTAATGGCTAGGGTCTGCGCCGTCTGACACAAGGCCTTCCCATCACCACAGAAGGTCCTTTGGACAGCACTGGCCTCAAGTGAGGCTGCTATTGTATGTTTTTATTTCTAATGAAGGTGAGGGGCAGGGAATGCACCCATCCGTGGGGTGGAGCATGATGAACAGAGCACCAGTGTGCCCTGTGTAACCTCTGCCCAGCTCAGACTGGAGGGTAGTCCAGCCCCCAGGAACTCCCAGGACTGGTCCCCATTGACACCCCAGTGGGAGCCACCGTGCTGACCTCCACTGCTTTCACTGTGTGTGGGCCCCTGTGGCGTACCCTGTTGTGCCCGGCTTCCTTCAGCAGCACAGCGCCCACGGGATTTATCCACGTGCAGTGCATGGTGGGACTGCCTTCTTCACTAGTGTGTAGTAGTCCACCATACGATACAACATTCTACCACTGATGGACACTGGGTCGTTTCCAGGGTGGGGTTACTGTGTGTGTCTGTGGTCGACGCATGCACTCATTTTTATTGTCTCTGTTTTCAGGAATGAAACTGCTGGATCATAGCATGTACCAAGGTTCAGCTTTAGAGGCTATTGTCAAACAACCTCCCCAAGTGCTTGTACCAACTTATGTTCCTACCAGCAATGCTTGAAAATGCCAACACTTTTTAAATAAAACTTATATACATTCAATGATAGACAATCCTTTAACCCTGAAGAAAATGCTACACTACTAAAGTTTAGAGGCATCAAAATTTTCTTCTGTCCCCTGGATCTGGCTATATCAAAATGGGTAAGATATTTTCAAGTGATTTATCTGTAATTCAAGAGGAGAATTAAATTATTGTAGAAACAAAACAGACCAACCACGAGACAGCACGACAGTCTCAAGTCTACATGGGATAGTCCTTCATTGCCCTTTGCAAACCAGGGGCACTAAAATATGCCCCCAGAGCAGGCTGGCGGCCCCATGCCTACCCATCCTCCCTTCTTTAATGATCTTTTATGCCTACAAGAAGGGATGAAAACTGCAGGTTCCTGTATGTAGCTGTTAGCAAGCCCAGGGCTGCCAGAGTTGCTGCTGGCCCCTTGAGGAAAGTCCAAATTCTCCCCTTTCCTGAGAACTATGGAGAATAAAAATTAGGGGGGAGGGGCAAGATGGCGGAAGAGCAGGGTCCCCAAATCACCTGTCCCCACCAAATTACCTAGATAACCTTCAAACCATCCTGAAAATTTACGAATTCGGCCTGAGATGTAAAGAGAGACCAGCTGGAATGCTACAGTGAGAAAAGTCCGCGCTTCTATCAAGGTAGGAAGACGGGGGAAAAAGAAATAAAGAAACAAAAGGCCTCCGAGGGGGAGGGGCCCCGCGAGGAGCCGGGCTGAGGCCGGGGCGAGTGTCCCCAGGACAGGAGAGCCCCGTCCCGGAGGAGCAGGAGCTGCACCAACCTTCCCGGGCGGGCGGAAAGGGGCTCGCAGGGAGTTGGAGCAGGACCCAGGAGAGCGGGGATGCCCTCAGGCTCCCTGGGACACTAACAGACACCTGCGAGCGCAGGAGAGTGCTCCGAGCTCCCTAAGGGCTGCAGCACGCACCGGAGCAGCTCGGAGGGGCTCGGGAGCGGCTCCAGGGAGGGAGCTGCGGGGCGGGAGCGCAAATCCAACAACACAGGCCCCGGAGCACAGGGCGCCGGGACACAGCCCAGGATCCGGCCTCCCCCCGGGACAGGCAGAGGCCGGGAGGGCCCAGGACAGCAAGGACGCTCCTGCCCCGAGCTGAGCAGATCAGCGGCCCCGCCCCGGAGCCTCCAGGCCCTGCGGACGGAGAGCCGAGAGCCCCGAGCCCCGTAGTTCCTGCGGAGGCTGAATCCAGGCTTCCAGAGTTGCCATAGCAACTGCAACTGTTCCTCCTGAGACCTCACGGGGTAAACAACCCCCGCTGAGCCCTGCAGCAGGCAGGGGCAGAGCAGCTCCCCCAAGTGCTAACACCTGAGAATCAGCGCAACAGGCCCCTCCCCCAGAAGACCAGCTAGAGGGACCAGTGATACTCCCCCGTGTTCCAATACAACTTGTTTTTGGCCACTCTGCACTGAGCAAAATGACTAGAAGGAAAACCTCACTTCAAAAGAAAGAATCAGAAACAGCCCTCTCTCCCACAGAGTTACAAAATCTGGATTACACTTCAATGTCAGAAAGCCAATTCAGAAGCACTATTCTACAGCTACTG
Source organism: Nyctereutes procyonoides (assembly GCF_905146905.1). NCBI lineage: Eukaryota > Metazoa > Chordata > Mammalia > Carnivora > Canidae > Nyctereutes > Nyctereutes procyonoides. Next base: position 8,511,183 of record NW_026575025.1, on the reverse strand, counting down.
GTGGCTCTAGAAAAAAGCATTAAGGCCTCACGAGACTTCATGACTGCAGAATTTAGATCCAATCAGGCAGAAATTAAAAATCAATTGAATGAGATGCAATCCAAACTAGAAGTCCTAACGACGAGGGTTAACGAGGTGGAAGAACGAGTGAGTGACATAGAAGACAAGTTAATGGCAAAGAGGGAAACTGAGGAAAAAAGAGATAAACAATTAAAGAACCATGAAGACAGATTAAGGCAAATAAATGACACTCTAAGGAAGAAAAACCTACGTTTAATTGGGGTTCCCGAGGGCGCCGAAAGGGACAGAGGGCCAGAATATGTATTTGAACAAATCCTAGCTGAAAACTTTCCCAATCTGGGAAGGGAAACAGGCATTCGGATCCAGGAAATAGAGAGATCCCCCCCGAAAATCAATAAAAACCGTTCAACACCTCGACATCTAATAGTGAAGCTTGCAAATTCCAAAGATAAAGAGAAGATCCTTAAAGCAGCAAGAGACAAGAAGTCCCTGACTTTCATGGGGAGGAATATTAGGGTAACAGCAGACCTCTCCACAGAGACCTGGCAGGCCAGAAAGGGCTGGCAGGATATATTCAGGGTCCTAAATGAGAAGAACATGCAACCAAGAATACTTTATCCAGCAAGGCTCTCATTCAAAATGGAAGGAGAGATAAAGAGCTTCCAAGACAGGCAGGAACTGAAAGAATATGTGACCTCCAAACCAGCTCTGCAAGAAATTTTAAGGGGGACTCTTAAAACTCCCCTTTAAGAAGAAGTTCAAGTAACTCTGAACGTGAATGGGCTTAATGACCCCATCAAAAGGCGCAGAGTTTCAGACTGGATAAAAAAACAGGACCCATCTATTTGCTGTCTACAAGAGACTCATTTTAGACAGAAGGACACCTACAACCTGAAAATAAAAGGTTGGAGAACCATTTACCATTCAAATGGTTCTCAAAATATACCCTAAAAACTACAGAACACTTCTGAAAGAAATTGAGGAAGACACAAAGAGTTGGAAAAATATTCCATGCTCATGGATTGGCAGAATTAATATTGTGAAAATGTCAATGTTACCCAGGGCAATTTACACGTATAATGCAATCCCTATCAAAATACCATGGACTTTCTTCAGAGACTTAGAACAAATTATTTTAAGATTTGTGTGGAATCAGAAAAGACCCCAAACAGCCAGGGGAATTTTAAAAAAAGAAAACCATATCTGGGGGCATCACAATGCCAGATTTCAGGTTGTACTACAAAGCTGTGTTCATCAAGACAGTGTGGTACTGGCACAAAAACAGACACATAGATCAATGGAACAGAACAGAGAACCCAGAAGTGGACCCTGAACTTTATGCTCAACTAATATACGATAAAGGAGGAAAGACGATCCACTAGAAGAAAGACAGTCTCTTCAATAAATGGTGCTGGGAAAATTGGACATCCACATGCAGAAGAATGAAACTGGACCACTCTCTTGCACCATACACAAAGATAAACTCAAAATAGATGAAAGATCTAAATGTGAGACAAGATTCCATCAAAATCCCAGAGAAGAACTCAGGCAACACCCTTTTTTAACTTGGCCACAGTAACCGGAGAAGGACAAACAGTGTATGTTCCCATTCATTTGGGGAATATGAATAATAGCAAAAGGGAATATAAGGGAAGGGAGAAGAAATGTGTGAGAAATATCAGAAAGGGAGACAGAACATAGAGACTCCTAACTCTGGGAAATGAACTGGGGGTGGTGGAGGGGGAGGAGGGTGGGGGGTGGGGGTGAATGGGTGACGGGCACTGAGGGGTACACTTGACGGGATGAGCACTGGGTGTTTTTCTGTATGTTGGTAAATTGAACACCAATAAAAATTAATTTATAAAAAAAAAAAAAGGAATGGATGCTAAAAAAAAAAAAAAAAAAAAGAATAAAAATTAGACATGAATTGTGGCTGAGAACCTCTACCCAGTTCTCTGAACAGCAGACTTTCTACACCTCTCAGGGTACACTCTTCAAGCTCAGGCTTATGTACTACATGACAGGACCCAAATCTCTAAACCCCAACACAAGACAAAGTGGACATTTGTACATTCTGAAATCAGAACCTTCCAACAGTGCTGTGCCACTGAAGTCATCCCACATGGTAGAGAATAAAGATCTTTCTCTGGCTGCTAACTCCTTACAGCTCTTGTCCACGGCCATCTTCAGGAAGAATCCTACTCAGTGTATACTCATCAACACTTTGGGTTTTCCCAATATTGAAATCAGTTGGGAGTCTCTAGAGAGGATAGTTTTATGAATATCTCAAGCACTTTTTAAAAAAAAATTATTTTTAGAGAAAGAGAAGGAGTGTGTGAGCAGGGGAAAGGGAAGAGGGAGAGAGAGAACCTCAAGCAGACTCTGTGCTGAGCACAGAGCCCAGTGTAGTGCTTGGTTCAAAACTCTGGGATTATGACCTGAGCCAAAATCAAAAGAGTCAGACGCTCAACCTAATGAGCCACCCAGGCACCCCATATCTTAAGCACTTTAAAACACTTTTAGAATGCATGTATTTAGTGGAAAAATTGTTACCTTAATGGCCTTAAACCGTTGGATTTCGTGATGTAGATTGTTACAACAATTATTACAGTTGCAGTTGTTGCAAAAGTCCCCACTGGCAAAGCAATCACAGTACCTGTGAAGCAACAACACAGTGTGTCAAAGGTGTGGATGGCATGAGCAAATGACAATAGCACCCACATAGGAAAAGAGCCTGCCACCATGCTGTAGTTCAGTACAACTTTTATTTAGATGATTCTGACTCCTTTTTTATGAAAGCTACAACACCTGGGATGATGCTTTCCAGTGACAGAGGAGAAAGAGAAACCAGTTAAAACCACTGGTTTCATAATATAGGAGTTTGCAGAGCAAAACAATTTCCTGGATCCTGTCCCTTGTTGTCCATTGCTTCCTGTTCCTAGGTGCCCACTGAATCTTTCCCAGGAGCACTACCAGTGCTGGAGCACTGGCAGGCAGACATCATCAACCACCACCACTCCCAGTCCACCCACACAACTGAAGCTGAGTTCTCTTCCTGGCCAGACATTGAGTATGAGTGAAAACTAATGGGGCCTGGAGGCTGAATGTGGCTTGGGCTTGATCTTACTTCCACTCCCTGTTGACATATGGGGGAAGAGACGGATGGTGGAAGAAACACACGTACGAAGTGACTGCTATCATATTCTCTTATAATAAAAGTGCTGTTGGGGAACTCAGATTCTGCAGAACAGCTTTTTTAGGAGAATTTGTCCCCAAACGTGTCCACTGTGCCCTGGGATTCTGGAGGTCATAAAGGTATTACTCGGTGACAGAAACGGTGTTCCTTGAAAAACCATCAGCTGTCTACAGCTGTGCTCTTGTAAGACTCCTGCTCTCATGCTGCAGAACAGAGGCACTTATAGGCCTGTGGCTCAAATGGTTCAGTGTGGGCAGGGATATGACATGTTTCTCAACTCATGTAAAAATTCAGTGTTAAGGCAAGGACTCCCAATATCTTACCTATAACCTGAACCCCAGGGAGGTTTCGGGAGTTCATCAGCCACTCCACAGCTTCCGTTCGTGACTGGAGAAGACCCACATTGCTCCCTCCTGAGAGCATGAGTCATTGAAAAGAGCTTCAAATCCAGGTTTCTCATGTCAGCTCTGCCACCAGGTCCCCATGTTAACTGATATAGGTTATTTTTCATTCAGCATCTTGAGATATAAAATGGAAGTCGTGGCATCCAACCTACCAGTCTCAAAGGGCCACCCAGGGGAGCTCAGGACATCCCATGGACATGCTTCCTTTACAGTGCTGTGTGATGCCAGGAGGGCCAATGTCTGGCAACGTGGTAGACCAGATGTCTCTAGAAACCTTACTGTATGTAAAAGTCCCCACAGAATTCCTAAACATTATTCTTTTAACATTTGTTTCAATTTTTTAAAATAATATTTTAAAATGCATGTCAAGCCAAGAGAAAGTAAAAGAGATTATCAGAGGTAAAATAAAGAAAAAACTATGCACCTAGAGGGAAGAGTTCTGTAGCTGCCAAGTTTTGTCCTGGGGCATCTGCAGGTCCCTGGTGACTCAGAGCCTGCTCATGCAGGAGACAGGACACCGAGTCAGGACTATGAGAGGTGGGAGTTGCACCAGAGAGCCCCCTGCCACCTGCACCATGTAAAGCATGGATCCTTGAAAGGCAACCTCTCCACAAATCTACTTCATGGAAGGAGTGGAGATACATCCCTCTCTGAAGCACAGGGGTAATATGAGTGTGTCTCCTAAGGCTTCCTGACCCCTGGGATGGACAGAAGAAGGAAGAGATGACAGAAATTTGGAGGCTGGAAAGCAGAGGGGAGAGAGTTATAAATGACAGACTGAAGAATCCTGAACCCTGGCCCATCAGGAGAGAGGGAAGAAGCAGAAGCAGCTCTGAAGACTCGGATGCAGTGGTTGCAGTCTGCTCTGGAGTGGAGTGCAGGAGGGTAGGATGAGAAGAGAACGGGTTGAAGTTCTCTTTAGAACCCCCAGGCTCCTCCCCTTTCCAGCACCCTTCTCTCCACTACTGTAGCAAGATACTGAAATTACTTTCTGGGGTAAAACAGTTGAGGACGGACGGGTGGGTATCACAATGAACCAAAGGAGGAAAGGTGAATATTGAGACCTGAGGTTTTCTTCTCCTTGACCCCTAGAATCCTAGCGTCACAGTGGAAAAGCCTTCTCTCAGGATGCCAACCAGACCAAGACAGAATACAGAGAGAAAGAGCCCCACAGTGAGTCCCCCAAAAGATGGCTTAGTCATACCACCAAGAGTCCCCAGGAAACTTATGCCTCATTCTTAACTGTGAGTGGAGTGACAGCCAGAGATCTGCAGATATTTCAGGAAACCTGACATGAAAGACAAGAAGCCCAAAAAAAACAGACTGTTTAGGGAAAGGAAACTCGGGGTGTGTGTGTGTGTGTGTGTGTGTGTGTGTGTGTGTGTGTGTGTGAGCACTAGCAGCCTTAGACAGATTAAGAGGCAAGAAAATTATACTTAAAAAAACAGAGTATAAAAATGATGTTCGGGGCGGGGGGGAAGTAATCACAGAGAGCATTATCTTAACAGAAGATATGAAAAGTAGGACCCCTGCCCTCCACCCCCCAAAAAGGGAAGTAAAAACAACAGGAGAAAGAAAAATGTAGAATCTGTTTCCTAAGCCCAAGATTTATGTAATTAGAGATCTGGCATGTGTTTGCAGACTAAAAAGACTGCCAAGTGTCCAGCACAAGAGGTGAGATAGTCGCAAGGCAAGACTTCACTATCCAGTTTCAAAGCACAGAGAACAAAGAGAGGATCCTACAGGCTCCAGAAAGAATAAAGCAGGTTTCACACAAGGGGCAAGAACAAAGATACTATCAAAATTTCAATAGCAGTACTGAAAACTAGAAGAAAATGCAACAAAACCTTCAAAATTCTGCAGAAAAATTCAACATTTGAAATCGAACTGAAATTGGAAATCTAAATAACTATCCAATCCAAAATAATTGTCTAGGTGTGAGGACATACTCGGGCAGGTTTAGACATGGGGGTTCTGGAAAGATAATCTCTGTGCACCCTCTCTCAGGATGTTCTTGGAGGATGTGCTGCATCAAATGATGCAGTGAGTCAAATGAGGGAGATGATTGGGATCCAGGAATCAGGGAATCAAACCTGAGAAGGAAGCAAAGGAAGCCCTTGGTGTGGTGGCAGAGGGAGAGTCCATGGTCAGAGCTGTCCATCGGGCCTGGAAGCCATACCATCCAGAGTGGGGCAGGCAAATGGCTCTGAGAAAGGCTTCCTCTGACAACACAGCCTAGTATGTAGCAGATCTGAGCATGGTGGGAAGACACCTATACACCCAGAGGGCAGTTCAGAGTTAAATTAATGCCATGTACACAGAAAGCTAAGTACCAACTATTAACTCAAAGGAAAAGATGGAGAAATTCAGGAAAGGAAATTAATCAAGGTCTAGCAGTGAGTAGTGTTTCCCTAGTTGTGAAATATAAACACTACTGATCTAACCACATATTTCTTTTTTTTTAATTTTTTAAAATTTTTATTTATTTATGATAGTCACACAGTGAGAGAGAGAGAGAGGCAGAGACATAGGCAGAGGGAGAAGCAGGTTCCATGCACCGGGATCCTGACGTGGGATTCGATCCCGGGTCTCCAGGATCGCGCCCTGGGCCAAAGGCAAGCGCCAAACCGCTGCGCCACCCAGGGATCCCTAACCACATATTTCTAATGTCTGGATGTGGGAAATATGTGTGTGTGTGTGTGTGTGTGTGTGTGTGTTGAGGGGGAAGGAAACAGAGCCAAACCCACATCTTCCATGATGCTAAAATAAGAGATTATGCCCAAATAGAAAAGCCAAGAAGTTAGCAAAGCAGGCATATTATTTACATATGTGGAAATATTAAAAGATTCTGTTTAAAGTGTTGACAATTCCTGGAGATCAAAAAATAATGGACAATTGTCAGGGAGCTACCATTCTTTGTCACAAGTCTTATATAATAACTTGGCTTTTAAAACTGTGTGTGTAGAGTGCTTGGCTGGCTCAGTTTATGGAGTGTGCAACTCTTGATCTTGATTGTGAGTTCGAGCCCCATGTTGGACATAGAGGTTACTTAAAAACAAAATCTTTAAAAAAGATAAAAATAGGGGCACCTGGGTGGCTCAGCAATTGAGCATTTGCCTTTGGCTGAGGTTGATCCTGGGGTCCTGAGATTGAGTCCTGCATCAGGCTCCATGCAGGAAGCCTGCTTCTCCATCTGCCTATGTCTCTGCCTCTCTCTGTGTGTCTTATGAATAAATAAATAAAATCTTTTAAATATAAATATATATATAATTTAAAAACCTCTATGTGTATATAATATGGATAAAAATAATAACTAAATTAAAAGCAAGAAAGGATAAACTGAAAGATAAAGAAATTAGATTGAGGCACATCATAAAAGACAAAGGGATTAAAAACACAGAAAAGAGGTTAAGAGGAATGGTGCATAGTTAGAAGGACTAGCAAATGGCAGATCAGCATTATAGGACAGAAGAGAACTAAGGTAAGAGGCTGTGGAATGAGGATGCCTGTGAATGTTCCAGAACTGTTGAAAGTTGTGGATCCTCTGACTTCAAGAACTTAATGAGCCCCCAAAAAGATAAATACAGAGAAAAAAGAAAAGATAGAAGGGAAATGTTAAAAGCCTCAGAAAGAAAAGACAGATTTTCTAGACTGGCAGCTTACTTATTGTTAGAAATAATGGGAAATAGTAAAAACAGTATCTTCAAAGCTCTGAAAGGAAAACCAACAATCCAGAATTTTATACCCAAACTACCCTTATTCACTGAGGTCCAGGCCAGGCACAATTCTTCTCTTGTTCTACATACTTTGCTGATTGGTTTGATTTATTAACTCTTGTCCTTCACTTTTTTCAACTTTATGTTGAAGATTTTTAAATCTCTATCATCAAACCTACTCTCTTACCCTAAAATACTCATTTTCTTCTTCCACTAACATCATGAAAGGATTACCTACATCTGCTGCTTATCCATCCTCGTCACCCATTCACCTTTTACTCTACCTCACTCCAACTTTCTTCTCTGCCCCACTGGCTCTCAAAAGCAATCAACAACCTCCTTACTGGGGATGAAAGGACCTCTTCACTGCATGTCTGTCTCAGCAGCTGTGACACTCTTATGTTCCAGAAACACATTTTTAACTTCCTGTCAGACATTTTTACCTCCAACTCAGTGTGTCTGGCCTTTAACTTGCAATCTTCTCCCACCCCTCTCTGTTCAAGCTATGCTCCCTCTCTACATCCATGGGGCCATCCACGGCTAACATTATCCCGAGTCCCTTCTGATAGTTACCTTTCCCCACACCTAAGGAGTTTTCAAGTCTACTGATTCTGGCTCATAAATGTCTTTTTAAAAATTTTATGTTTATACAAGTAAATCACATTTGTTGAAGACAAGTTTTTGGATATCAATAAGCAAAAAGAAAAAAATTATAATCACTCAGAATTCCACATATGATCATTTGGTGAACATATTTCAGACTTTCTAAAAATACGCATACTGAAATAAACATATGTTGTCCAATTACATATTATACACAAACAAAAACAAGATCATATTCTATACACTGTTTCAGTGTGTTTTTGTTAGTTATCAATATCAGTAATCAGTTTAACTACTTGTTTTTATTACTCATCAATATTATGAGTATTTCCCACATACATTGATTTAAACACCATTTCAGTGACTACACAGTGTCCCCTTCTACAGCAGCATCATAATTCAGTTAATAACTCTCTTCATACTGAACATTTAGGTTATTTTATATATTTTGGAAGGTAAACAATACTACACCAATGGCACTGGCTTCCTTTCCATTCCAGAACCCTGCTCCTTCCTTCTCTTGCCACAGGGCCTTTTCATGTGCTATTTCTTCTGTCTAGAACACTCTTAGTCATCCACTCTCAATCCACTTCCATCTGATTAACTCTCCTCATCTAAATACCCCTCCTTAGGGAAGCCTTTGCTGGCTTTCATACTTGATCAACTCTCCCCTACACACACCCACTACTACTCCTTTGGCACATTTTCCACATTTCCGCAATGACCTTTATGTATAGGATTATTTTATTCATGTCCATCTCCCCCTTAGACCGTGTGTGTCAAGGGGACAGGCAGGAGGATGGGCACCGAGCATGGGCAGCAGCCACAGTCTGGAGCCTGCAGGGGCCATGGTTCTGGTGATAAAAAGTCCAAAAAGCATAGCCGGCGCAAGGAAACATACTCAATGTATATCTACAAGGTGCTAAAGCAGGTGCACCCTGACATCGGCATCTTTTCCAAGGCCATGAGCATCATGAACTCATTTGTGAACGATGTGTTTGAACGGCTGGTTGGCAAAGATGCCCGGCTGGCCCAGTACTCGGGCCAGACCACACTGACATCCTGGGAGGTCCAGACGGCGGTGCGTTGCCTACTGCCTGGGGAGCTGGCCAAGCATGCCATATCTGAGGGCACCAAGGCCATCACCAAGTACACCAGCTCCAAGTGACTCAGGGCCTTCTATCAATAAAGAGTGAGCTTCTCCCCAAACAAACAACACAAACTATCTTGTTCACCTCAGCCTTCCTCATTCCTGAAATCACAGACATTCAAAAATATTGTGGAATAAATGAGTAAATGTATATGTCTGTTTTTTTCTTAATTGCTACCATCCCTGCCTCAGTTCAGGTCTTTCTCACCTCTTGTACAGTCTTGTGATATAGCCTCTTAACTAATTTCACTTTCAACCTCCTCTACTTTGTCATCAGTGCTAATTTCCTAAAACATGTATCAGGCAAAAAGAAGCAAAAAAACAAAACAACAAAAACAACCTGTAATCAGAAAAACACAAAATAAGATGTTATTGTGCATATTGTGCATTCCTGGTGAGAATGTGAAATGGCATAGCCACTGTGGAAAACAGTATGGGAGTTCCTTAAAAAATTAAAACACAGACTTACTATATGATCCAGCAATTCCACTTCCGGGTATATCTACTCAAAATAATTGAAAGTAGGGACTCAAAACAGATGCTTGTACACTAATGTTCACAGCAGCATTATTCACAGTAGCCAAAAAGGTAGAAACAACCCATATGTCCATTACCAGATGAAGAGCCATACAAAATGTGGTCTATACACACAATGGCATAGGAGTTGGCCTTAAAAAGGAATGAAATTTTGATACGTGTTACAGCAGGGATGAACCATGGATGCTGGGTGAAAGATGCCAGACACAAAAGATTTTACTCATATCAGGTCCCTAGAGTAGGCAAATTCAGAAACAGAAAGTAGAACAGAGGTTTCCAGGGACTGGGGAGAGGGGACAACAATTATTTACTGGGTACAGAGTTTCTATTTGGAATGATAAAAAAGTTCTGGAAGTGGATGTTGGTGGATGGTTGCACAGCATGGTGGATGTAATTAGTGCCACTGAATTGTACATTTAAAAATGGTTACAATCATAAATTTTTTGTTATGTATATTTTACCACAAAAAACCCTCCATGACAAAACAAGATATACAAAGTATGTATGGAATGCTGCCATCTGACTGGGGCAAAAAAAACTTTATTTAAGTTTTAAATATTTTAAAATATTTTAAAACTTCAAAAAAATAAGGTGGTACAAATATGTCCACACATATCAATAATGACAAAAAGAGTACAAATGGATTAAAGAAGCCTATAAAAAGATGTGAATTATTAGATTTGCTTTTTTATAATCCAGCTGTAGTTGGATTGCAGAGGTCACACCTAAAAAAAAAACCACCTCACAGAATGTGTGTGCAGAGAGGAATGAGTGGGAGTGTGCTTGGTAACACCAACCAGAGAATACAAGGGTGACAACATGAGTGTCCACAAGGAAAGTACTTAAGGCAAAAAGCAACAGGATACAGAGTATATTTAACAGTTGATGGAAGCATTCAACAAAAAGATACAACAACCATAGATTTATATGCCCTTTACTACAGACTCAATACATATCAACCAAATGGGATTATAGGGAAAAACAGAAAAATCCCAACCAGTGAGAGGTCTTAACATATTTTTATCAAAAACAGATAAATTACACAACATTTAATAAACATTTAAGCAACAAAATTAACAAACCAGACCTAATGGATAGTAAATACATCCAACAAGTACAGAATATACATGTTTAAGTTAATATATTTTAAAAATCAATCAAACATTAAGTCATAGAGGAAGTCTTTGTTCATTTCAGAGCATTGATACCATATAGACCACATTATCTGACCACACAGTAATCAAAGCAAAAAAATTAACAATTAAAATGTAGTTTAAACATATATCAACATACATATACACATACACATCTGGATACTACAAAATGTGCACCTGAATAACTCATGGGTGAAGAGAATGTTACAATGAAAATTTAAAAATATTCCAATTGAGTAACAACAAAAGCACCTCATACCAACTCTTGTGTGTGCATTAAAGCAGTGCAGGGGGCTAATCTTAAGGTTTAAAGGCATTTCCTAAAAAAAAAAAAAAAATTTAAAAAGAGAAAATAAGCATTTAGCACAAAAAGCTAGCAAGACAAGAGAGTAAAATAATACAGGTGTGCAGGGGAAATAGTAAAGAGCAGAATTTAATGTACCTCTGAAATAGGAAACAGAAATATAAGCAAGAAAATCCAGAAAACCAAAAGCCAATGCCCTGAAAAGGCTGACAAAATAGGCCAACTTCCCATAGGAAAGATCAAGAAAAAGAAGAGGGACATGCAACAATAGTGGAAACTTAGAAAATGTACAAGGCAGTAACTACAGGTACAGAGACAACTTTTAAAACAATACAAGAATATATAAATAAGAATATACAAGTAGATTTTAAAATTTAGAGAATTCAACAATTTTCAAGAAAAATGTAAAACATCAACATCAACTCCAGAATAAATAAAAACTTAGAAAAAGCAATAGCAATGAGAGAAAGTGACCAGGTAGCCTGTCCCCTTCTCCCACTGCAGCCCACAAAGATATCCAGCCCCAAAGGTTTTACAGGCAGAGGGGTGATCACACTTCAAGGACAAGCAAGTGCCACCTAACCTGGACTTTCTCAGAGGCTTCACAGAAGAGCCTGGGGTAGGGGTAGGGAAGCCTAAACAGTGCATTTTATTAGAAATACAAAACACTGGTTTTGTAAAACTAAATTTTAGACATGTAAGAAAGGGAAATTGTAGATCTACTCCACTCTAGAAAAGATGCAAAGCCCTAGGCAGAATTATTAGAAAACCAGATCGTGCAGTGTTTACAAAAAGGTAAAATAGGTATATCATGGTCAATTTGGGTTCAATCCCTAGAGTACAAGGATTAGCATTAGACAATTTATTGTAATAGATCATATTATAAGATTAAGAGAAGAAAACAGTGATCATTTCCACAAATGCAGGAGAAAGACTTTGATAAAATTCACCACTCATGTATAATAATAATAAAAAAAAAACAGAACACCTATGTTTAGGAACAGAAGAACTAGAAGGAAACCCCCTTAGCTTGATGCAGGTGTGCAGTGGAGGAGCAGCCCTTCCACAGTAGCCACTGTTCACCTATTCTACAGCAGTAGCATTTCAGATGAGCACATGGGTGGTTCCACTCAAGACCACAATTCCTGGCTTCCAAACTCACCTAATCTGAGCACAGGACAAGGTTCTGGCCAGTGGAGCACGAGTGGAAGTGATTTGGGCAATTTCTGTTATGCCTTGAAAGGTGAGAAGGGTGCCTTCACCTTTTTTTCTCTTCCCTAACGGCTGGAATGAAGGTGAAGGTGGGGAAGCCTTCCATTGAGGACGGCAGAACAGCTGACAAGGGAGGCTGATAGACTAAGCTGAAGCTGCCATATGAGCCCCCAAAAGACTGCAGTTTAGAGTCTCTATTATACAGCATGTAACCATGGAGTATCTCCTTAAAACCTATAGCAAATATCTTATTTAGGGCCAGGCAAGGGAATAATAGAAGTATTACTAATAAAATCATGAGCAAAAGTACTGCCCAACATGGTAGAGGCTGTGGTAGAGGCCCTCGCTAATACGATACGACAAGAAAAAAGAAAATAGAATAAAGATAGGGAAATATGTCATGGTCCTTACTTGCAGACAAGACAGTTGTTTAAATACAAAAGTGAAGGAGGTCCAGAGACGAATCATTATAACAAGTGGGATCCATGCACAGAGCAGATTTGAGAACCCAGAACCAGAACCAGAACCACACACAGACATCACACCCTGACAGCCAACATGAAATGTGCTGCATATCACTGGAACTATATTAATGTTTTGCAATAAATGGTGCTAGACAATTAGTTATACAAATGGGGGAATAAATGAAATTAGATCCCTACCTAATCCCATTCATAAATATCAATTCCAGGTGCTTTAAGGCCAGAAGGAAAAAAACAAACTTCATAAATTTAGAACAAACTCTAACAGCACAACTATTTAAACTTGGGATATGGCTGGATTTCTTGAATTCCCTTCAAAATTCCCTGCAAAATCACTTCCCTCTCTGAAAAGGCCCAAACTGCTCTGCTCCAGTTGGTAGCAGCAAGAGAGCTAACAAAGCACCATCCTCTACGGTCTGAGGCTCCCCTGCTCGACAGACCTGGTGGAGATGGGCTTCAGGGCTCCAAATCTCCCATGGCAGAAAGTCTGACTGCCAGCTGGTGGATGAACCAGTGTGGCTGGCGGTCTCCAGGAGTACACCCAGAGTTTGTGCTTTCACCACTGCTGTACATGGTCTATGTGTTCTTTGCTCTAGGGACTTGCACTGGCCCCCTTCCATGGGCCACTCTTCCTGTTGCCTAGGAAACCGCATCCACAGCCACCAAGTGAGCTTTGGTGGTCCCTCTTTTGTCTGTGAAACACATGAAGGAGCATCACTCTGTTATAGGCACTGTCTTTGAGATAGAGATTACTTTAGTGCTGGGAAGTGGGCAACATTTCAATGCTTCTGGGTAATTCTACTCCGCGACTTAACAAGAAAGTGAAAATGCTGCCCAAGAAAATAGTTCGGACACAGGAACAGTATACCATACTCTAGAATTTTAGAGTCTCAATGTGTTTGAAAAGATCCGAGATGACATATATTCTAAACTTATTTTTAATTCATTGGCCATTCTGACAAATTCTTCAAAACACTTTAAAACATTGGCATTGGGCAGCCTGGGTGGCTCAGCGGTTTAGCGCTGCCTTTGGCCCGGGGCATGATCCTGAAGACCCAGGATCTGGTCCCATGCCAGGCTCCCTGCATGGAGCCTGCTTCTCCCTCTGCCTGTGTCTCTGCCTCTCTCTCTCTCTCTCTCTCTCTCTGTGTCTCTCATGAATAAATAACTAAAATCTTAAAAAAAAAAACATTGGCATTAAATATTTAAAACCTTTTTAGATGCATATTTCAGCATTTCCTAAAAATTTAAGGAGCCCCCTCAGAGGCCAAAAAAATCAAAGAAAAACAAAAATTTAGAGAAGGAAGCTAAAGTTGAAGCCTGCAGCCATCTGAGGGTATCTGTGATCCCGAAACCAAAGGCAAATGTGTTTAAGAACATGTAGAATATGCCAGCCATTGCTCTAAGTGTTCTATATGTATCGACCCAAAGCCTAGGGCATACCCCAGCAGGAGATCAGCTCCATGAGCTGGCATCAGGCTGAAGAGTGGAGGGTCTACACCCAGGGAGTGAGTGAGTGTGCTAGGAAAATATGCCCTGCAGAAGAAAAGGCAAGAAAATGCATCCATCTGGGCACTGGCTTGGGAAGAGGGGGCTTATCTGGGTTTGAATTCATACTGTGTGTCCTAAAATAAGATCTTAGGAAAAATTATAAGTTGTCCAAATTGGAAGTGCCACCAAGGCCAAAGAAGAAGCAAACACAAACTTTCCCTGCAGGAATGCACCCTCAAGCCAATCTCAGAATTACTGTATATAAAGTCCCAGTGATTATAATTTACAATTTGTAAATATTTGCAAAATACATGTGGTAACAAGTGAAAAATCAAGAGAACACTAGAATCAGACAAGCAAAGATTAGAATTTGAGCTACTGAATGTGAATTAGGAATATTTGACATTTTGTAACAGAAAAGAAGGAATCTAAAGTATAAGTAAGAAAGAAGAGATTATACAAAATGATTACCCAGATTGGATCTTTTAGCCCAAGGATTCTGATTAATTATAATTATTATGTAATATAATTATATAATAATTATAAATTATAATCAGTGACAAAAGGCCATTTGAAAAACCAGTATTAGAGACTGCCCAATCTATGATTAAAATCTTTTTTTTTATGATTAAAATCTTGATTTGGATTTGATTAGGGTGAAAACACTGTGGATGATATAACTGCTCCTAACAAATCCCACCCAGCATCTCGGCAAAAATTGAATCAAAATGAAGGATACTTAAAAAACTTTGTTTCGATTTGCTGACTAATGTATTTCAGGACTAATTAAAACTGTGTGGAAAAGCATCCATACCCGTAAAGCGGGTTCCTCCTTTCAGAGTGAACTAACTCAGGAGACCTCTTTCCCACAGAGAGCACTCCTCCCCACTCTGTGAAGTTACTGCCCAGAGGTCTGGAATACCACACTTAAGTCACAGCCTACATAAAAAAATCCTGTTACAGAAATGGCTTTCACAATCAATGCTTTTATAAACTACATATGAAGCAGATCAATGTTTAAAATGTATGAAAATATTAAGACATAGGTAGCAGTGGAAAGGTAGAAGTGCACTGCTTACAAACTCTTAAATAATCAGTGAATTTTCAATAAGATAATCACAAAACATTTATCTACCTTTTTATTAAGTTTACATCAATGCCATTTTAATTGTACAGACTAATTTTATCATTTAAAAATAATTCCCAACTTCCACTGACTAATGAAACATCACAGAAAGGCCGAAGTCCATTATGTAAAAGTTTCGAGGAAACCAGGAGAGGATCTAGCAGGGGTGGCTCTAGCTTCTCTGGAAGAGGGAGAGAGGGACATGGGTGCAGAGTGAAACCCTCACAGGGACAAGCAGTAGATAATCCCCCCAGAAAGCCTGAAAACAGAAGCCAATAAAACAGTCGCTTCTAGGGAGGAGTCCAGAGAATGGGAAGAGGTGGAACAAGGTACTATTACTTTCCATTGTCATCTGGCTATCATGACTGATTTTTACCCATGTGCGTGTATCACTGTGATTTTCAAAAAATACAATAATGTGTTTCTTGCTTCATTGATGGCCAATTCATAGCAATCCCTCTGGACCTTTCTCCTACAATACTCCCAGTGAAGCAAGACCAGCACACCCCAAGAGGATGATCTTCTGTCACTGTAAGAACATGACTTGTAAAAAAAAAAAAAAAAAAAAAAAAAAAGAACATGACTTGTGGGGAGAAAAAGAGTAAAGGAAACTGAAAGCTATCTCATTATGTGATGGTGGGGCCGGCCACAGAGCATCCACTCACTCCCAACAAGGAGTCCCGGCCGAAGCTCCCCAGCACCTGCAGCACACGCACAGAAACAGTCATGTTGCCGCCAAGCACGGTCGGCCACCAAGAGACCTGGTGGTTGGCTCTGCACAGGTGGGTGAGTTTACCCACTCCTCAACCTTTCTGAAAACAACCCTTCCAGGGATCATTGGTTTCTCAGTGATTGATGCCAACAAACCGTGATGCACTGATCAGAATGCCACGTGTTCATTTCAGGTGCAAATAACATCCCCTTCCAGGGCTCATCATGCTTGAGGCCCCCAGCTTCTCAGCGTGGAGCTCCCAGGGCAGTGAGATCACGGCCAGGCGGTGTGACGTGCTGAGCGTGGGGTCGGAGGTGCAGGGTCCTGAAGCAGGACGTGAGTGCCGTAAGCCTCTTGCACACAGCACACATCATTTCCCTTGGGAAGGCGGTGCCCACGTCCCTCGGAGACAGTGCCTCCTCTGTCTGACAGCACAGGACACACTCTGAACCTCCTTTTCCTTTGTTCCAATGCTGACCCAGCCCACCTGGGATGGCAGATTCTTTCTTTAATGCATCAGTCACCTATTAATCTGGAAAACTGCTTCTGGGCAGGAAGCCATTTCCTTGGGCTTCCATTGTGGGGTCATCAGTAAGTTAAACCCTTCTTAGAGCCCCACCTGATAATCTCTACATCTTGCTCTAGGCTTCTCAGGTCATTGGGTGTCCCCAGTCCCCAGACAAGACTGCAGCTGGGCAGCTTGGTCCCCAGGCCCGCCCTGATCCTGGCTCTGTCCACTCTACACGCTACCACTTTGTCTTCCACCGCAGCGGACGTCTCCATCTGGGCCAGCCACTCTGGCTCGACAGTGTCACGCGGTCCAGGCTTTTCCCTCCGCACTCCTTCCTCCTCACCCAGAGCTGCATGTTAGTGGTCTCATGGCGCGTCCAGCGTTCAGAGAGGTGCGTGGCTGGCATTCACAGACTAAACCAGGGATAGCTCAAATGTTTTCACATGGTCAACCCTAGATTTCAGCACTGCTTTCGAAAGAAATGGATTTGTCTTTTCAGTGAACCAAGTTTCTCGGACTTCTGGCTTTGTACCCACTTGTATACCCCCCAAGTCACTATCCCATCAGCGGAGCTCCCAGTGACTTCAGCAGGAGCTCTGCAATGGAAAAACCACGTGGAGACAGGTTAGACATCAGGATGAGGATGGATTCCCCCTCCAACATGTCACCTCAAAGCCAGGCAAGCCTTCAGGGCAAAAACCGGGCAAAGCCGAGAGCAGGGCAGGTAGCATGAATACCGTCCACATGTGGCAGGGCAGGAGCAGATGTTGGATCCACCTCCCATGTCAGCCACACTGTGTGCCCATGGCCCACGTCTCTGCTGCACGACCTGCCCTACTGCCCCTGCCTGAGCCTCCTGTGAGCTGGCATCCGTGGGGCAGGATTTTTCTGAGAAAATTCAACATGAAGTGAACCCATCCACCAAACTTGTAAAAACCAGGATGTGGAAATGTCATAGTTAGGGTTCCACAAGGATGTCATGGTCAGCACCTGGCCAAGGGGCAGAGATGTAAACCAAAACCCAAGAAAGTCACACTACGGGAGGTGCAAGGCCGGGTCCTTTACTAAGTTAATGGGCCAAGATAACCCCAAGAGACCTGACCCAGGCTTGTGCAGAAGGCACGGCGTCTGGCGGCTCTGGCTGGCGGTGAGTGCTAGCACATGGCTGTCAGACCTCGGCTGTAGACTGTGCACTGCTCGCCACCGAGGCTTGTCTGGACTCTGTGCCACTTACTGACTTCTAAACAACCTTATTTCTATTTAATAATGAAGGATTTGTGATTACTTACAATTTCAGACACTGGGATTTGGTACAGTTACATGGCTTTTTAGACTTTGTGTCCCATGAACTAAGAGTTACTCTATAAAGATTAAAAAAGAGAATATTCAGATCATTACTATTTAAAAGGAGAATTAGCTAAGCATCTGGTGTTTTTGAACAAATACTGAAAACTTCAACACCAGGGAGTTATGGGTATTATTTACTGGAGCCTGATCATGAAATGGAAGTGGTGTGCATATCCACAATATGATGGATCTAGCCTGGCCAATCCCACCTGTGTGCCCACAGATACCCCAGGGAGCCGGAGGGTGGGATTCAGAACAGGACCCTATTGCTGTCCCCTCCCCAAGAAGCCTTCTGGACTTTCTTCCCTTGATCTGTTTCAACCCCTATTGTGTGGGGCCCTCACACCAAATAGCTCCTTTATTTCAACTGTTTTGTATTTTCTAAAATCTGAACTCTGACAAATAGTATAATCTCAAGAAGAGGTGAATCATCACTCTATGTTGTTCCAGCAGTGTTAGAGCTGTCCACACTCTAGAACTACCCCAACATCAAAGCAGGTTTCGAGGGAGACCTCTCTCCCAAGTGCCCTTGGGGATCAGCCCAGGAGCCATCATGAGGAAGATCAGAGGAGGAGAGACACATTAGTCCTGGATGCTAACTATGAGGGGCTGCTGTGGATTAAAAATTGGGAAAAGCTCCAAGTGCTGCTTTACAATACTGCTCACTGAGGAACTTCGAATATTAGTTATGTGAGAAGTTTAATACACTGAGGTGGAAAGGAGGGTCCTGGCGACAGGGCCCTGCTGCATCATGTGTGGCCATCTCATGCAGCAAAGCACTCTTTGAGATGATGTGAGTAGTCTTATCTCAGGCCAGGGACACAGCTTGCTCTAGGGCTTCCTACAGAAACCACAATGGTATGTGGCACACGCTTCACGTTTGCCACAGTATCTATGTGGAGCATGGAAATACTCTGAGCCGTGGTTGTAGCTAATACAAATGCCCGGAGGACAGTGTGCCAGGCAAGCCCCTTTGCCTGTACTCTGTGCACTCACCTACTCAACTACCTGGAGTCCCAACTGGGGTCCATCCTAAATCCTAGCTCAGCCCCTCATTCCCTGTGCCCTGGCACAGGTTCCTCCTGCATGGGCATGCCGGACTTAGTGGCCTCCACCCCAGCCTCACCATCAAGGCTTCTGTTAGCAACACCCCATCCCCTCCCATACTTGGTACCCAGCTCACGGAGGAGCTGCTCTTACTTTCGGAGATGCTCCCATTTTAAAGATAATGTCCCAGAAACTATATCACTGAATGCTATATTAATCTATTATTCCTTGGGTTTACTTTTCCCCTTTGTACATAGCAGAATGACGGCTTTCTGTCCCCAAGGGTGCCTCGGGGTGGCAGATCTAGCTACACTGCCCCCTGGCCCATGCACCCTGATTCAGACACAGGCTATGCAGAGGAGTGGGCTTGCACACCTACTTCATTGACCTTGCCCTCAGCCCTCAGCCCTGCCCCAAAAATGGGGCCCACAGTGGTCTGGCACTGCTGTCCAGAGCAACAAAAATTCTTTCCTTTAAAAAATGGGTGGCTCAGTGGTTGAGCACCTGTCTTCGGTTCAGGGTGTAATCTTGGGGTCCTGGGATCAAGTCCCACATCAGTTTCCCTGTAGGGAGCCTGCTTCTCCCTCTGCCTGTGTCTTTGCCTCTCTGTGTGTCCCTCATGAATAACTAAAATCTTTTAAAAAAAATGGGATGGGGCGCATGGAGACATTCCAGGAGTGACCTGCCACAACTGTGGGAGGACAGAGTATATATAGTTCAGTGAACAACCTGTATCAGGAAGATAACAATAGGCATTTCCTGAAGGATCATCAAGTGGTCAGGACTGTGATAAGTGCTTCAGGGGAATACCAAAAAATACACGTAAAAAAATTTATAGTACCAGTCCAGGAGTAATCCAGCAAATAATTTGGGACATGGAGACATATAGGATTGAAAAATTGGAGGACAGAAGATAATATATAATCAGCTGTCAAATTACTTGTCAATTTGTCATGATTGTCAATGACATAAAATTCAAAAACAATAGTTTAATATAGATGGAAGAAGCCAAACTACTTTGGAAGGAGATAGAACTTGACAACACCGGTGAGGTCACAGATACTTGCTATCCGCCACAAGGGCATTTTGGCAGCCATGACACAGAGAGACCTCGGATTGCACCGGAACTCCAAGAGCACACACTTGAAATGAAGCATTAGAAGTGCCAAATTCCCTTGAATGCTCCAGACCCGCTAAAGCACAGAGTAATGCCACACTGTTGGCCAGATGCTCCCAGATTCCGAGAAAGATAAAGGGAGTATAGTAGGGATGGTAACATCATAGGTCATGCAGGGTAACCAAAGGTGGGAGGCTGCCAGCAGGAACTACAAGTCACTATGCGGCTTCCGTTTTGCTCAGAAATGTGAAGAGCTATGATGACAGGACCGAGTACCATAACAGCGACCACACACCCTCCCCAATCTCTCATCAAGACAGTGGAGCAAGGAGAATGCTTCACACAGCCTGATCCCGTCCAACGAACTGAAAGCCATCACCTTCCCAGGTACTATGTGACAACCACCAGAAAGACAGGCTGTTCAAACCACAGCAGCAGTGAACCACGAGAGCCCCCAACACACTCCAGCGGCAATGCAGAGGGGAAGGCACTGACAGATCTAGAACTCTGCCAAGGGGTTGGTTTGGCCTTTTACACTGCCCCTAGTCATCCCTCCTCCCACTCACCAACGCCATGAGCCCAGCAGTGGCCTGGAGAGCACCTGAGCCCATGGTGAACACAACATAAACTGCGTGACCTGATTGGGATGTCTGACAACAATGGATTGTGTACCCCAAACCCACAGAGGCAGGAACAGACTGACCTCTGTAACCAACTCAAAGGCTCCATGAGTGGGATGGGCTGTTCCGTCCACTGTTAGCAGATGAATGTTCCAACCAGCTTGGTTAGTTTAATTAGTTACAATTATAGATGTGACCTTAAAATGGCAACAAAAGGCCCCAGCTAAGGGCAGCCCACAACCATGTGGACCGTGTCCTCAGCACCTGCCACTCAGTGTGGCCTGACCCATCAGGGACTAGGCCATCGTCGGTGTTAAGTGCATGCCGCAGCATTACTGATGTTGATGACTGCGAAACAGAAATAAACCATCTCAGTTTAAACTCATATGAGACCAAGACAGAGCTCTAAATGGCAGCAGACCCCTGAATCACCGACACGGGACAGTGGACAAAGTGGAAGCCCTTCCAGCGACAAACCAGACACACAGGGCGACATTGTGAGTGGTGCTGCTTAATGTAAAATATATTGTTTAGAGGTCTTCAAGGCTTACAGGTTGATTTAGAACTTAGAATAAACTCTTATATTAAAGTAAGTGACAATTGATTGCTTTTAATCCTTACCCAGCCAAAGTTATTTTGGGTTGTCCTGGAAGAGTGGATCCTGAAGGGAAAATAGACCCGTTGACTATGGACGGTAAGGCTCCATTTTCAAGCTGTGTAAAGTCAAAGACAAGCATATTTCTAATTAGTACATGTTTTAAAAGTTCCATCCAGCCAAACCCTAGGTATAGACAAAAATAACTGATGTTCTTCTGGAGGTTTACAACCCAATCACTTTACGACGTCAGGCCCCACCACCATGACAATTCCCCTCACACTGGAGTGGGCTCTGGCCCAGGCTCCTCTGCAGCAGTGGGGGAGCCTAGCCCATGGTGTCCCAGACCCTCCCGGCCACCGTGCCGGGGACGAGAGAGCCCTGCCTGTGTGGACTGGGGGCCGCAGGGTAGGGATGCAGGGCCTGGCAGCCACACACAGTCAAGCGGCTGGCCACGGACACTATAGGATAGCTTTTTCATTTTTATGACTACAAATTATGAATCAAATCCCATCACAAACTTCTGTAAACTGAAACTGTTCTTTAATTATGAGTACATTCTTGGTATGGCATAAGAGCTCTTGAGGTGCCTGGGTGACTCAACTGGTTGAGCGTCTGCCTTCAGCTCAAGTCATGATCCCAGGGTCCTGGGATCAAGCCCCACATTGGGCTCCTGGCTCAGTGGGGAGTCTGCTTCTCTCTCTGCCCCTCATCCCACTCGTGCTTGCTCTCCGTCTCAAATAAATAAAATATTTTTTAAAAATCTGAAGGCTTATCAATCATTAGTGTCTCATCTAATAAAAAAAAAACAACAACTTTGTAGTCAGTTTCAACAAGTCCAAAAGCAATGTCACAACCTCTGCCCCCTCTGTGTCCTTTGTTTTCCTGGCTCTCATTTATTTTTCTTTCTATTACTCATAGCGTGGCTCACAGAGGATATTCCCAGGAAAAGGAAAGGGTAGCAAAGTCAGGAATGACCTAATTCTTTTAAGCCTGAAGAAATGTAAAGTATTACATAAATTTAGGTTTCAACATGATTTGTATATGTCACACTTCAATACCCTATCCTGTTCACCTGGATGAACACTTGAAATTCCTCCCCTGAACACTTGAAATTTAAAAGTAAGCTTTATATAAAAAGTACAGTCTTGCAGGGGGGTGTGCACCTGGCCAGTCCAGTCGGAAGAGCATGTGACTCTTGATTTCGGGGTTTTGAGTTCGAGCCCCATGTTAGGTGTAGAGATTACTTAAAACTTAAAAAGTACAGTCCTGGAAAAACAAATATTTCATTCATCCTACTCATTTTTTTCTCTTCTGCCTCTTGTTAAATTGTGTGTTATCACTGCCTGTAGGGCTGGAAAACACTGAGAAGCCACTCTGGGTCCATGCCCTTCAGCACAAAGCCCTGTCCCTCCGGGGAGCCTCGCCCCAGGGGTCCCTCCCTTCCGTGTGGAGCTCTGCTCTCCTCACTCAATTTACAGGAGGGAAGCATTCACAAATTACTGAAACCTCCTCTTTCCCATCACCAGACACCTATCAGGCCTATGTCCCCAGTGACAGTCAAAAGCTGAGCAGTGTTTTAAAGAAGGGATTTCACAGTTCTCAGGATCGAGGCAATCCTTTGGATAAACCAACAATTTCTCCTTTCCCCTTTGCTTATTTAGCCCCAAAATAAAGCAGAGAAAAAGAGTTGTCTTAAGTATGGCATAGGTAGTAAATCTCGAGCAACTTTATCCTGGAACCCATGACCTTCTTCAGCAAAGGTTGGCCACTTAGGAGTAAAGATGTGAACTCCAAGGCAGGGTTCCTCACTCACATCACCTGGGATCTCGCAAAAACGCAGATTCTGGGTCAGCGAGTCTAAGACAGGGCCTGAGATCCTGCATTCTAATAAGTTTCCAGATGATGCCCAGGCTCCTGGTCTGTGCACCACAGTGTGAGTCGTTACATGCTTAAAAAATAGACTTTGGGGGCATCTAGTCAGCTCAGCTGGTGGAATGTGTGACTCTTGATCTCTCGGTTGTGAGTTCAAGCCCCATGTGGGGTGCAGAAATTACTTAAAAATAAAATACTTAAAAATATATATACAGAACTGGAAGTTTGGCAAGAAAGCAGCAAATGCATTCCTAAGGTGGTTGCTTCAAGGGTAAAAAGTCAGAAGCACCCGACATGAGGCCAGGAATAACAGCCAAGAAAAGATGGGGAGGTGGTGGACAGACAGGAGTTGTGGTCCAAAGGGACCTTGTGGTGTGTAAGAGCAAGTCCAAGTGGGTCTCTCTGGTTGGGGCTGACACAGTGAAGAAAGGAAGATGGTGGAGTGGAGGCAGCCAGAAGGCAGGAGGCTTGTGTGCAGCATCTGCAAGACTCTGCGTCAGGTGCTCAGGGGATCACAGCTTAGGATCTCCTGCACTGATCAATACTCTTTGCCCTCCTGGCTAACCTTATCATTTGAGAAATATTTATTTACTCACTTGACTAACATCTGACTGTTTATACCTGCTGCCCCACAACCTTCTTATCTCAAGGCTTTAAATGCCATCTACATCCATCCTTCCTCACCTTCTGTTCCCTTCCTCTTGCTCACTCCATCCCCTCCCCTGGGCCCCCTCATCACTACCTGCTGTTTTCACAGCAGGCTGACCCTGTGTTGTGCTCTTTTGCTTGCCTGGGGTGCTCTTCCATGTGACAGTCACATGGCTCACCCTCTCCTCTCTTTCAGGATTTTGCTCAACTGTCACCTTCTCAATGCAGCCAACTGTGACTGGTCCGTTTAAACCTGTATTCTGCCTTCCTCTCACAGAGCCTCTGTACCCTATGCCCATTCCCTGCTCTCCTAGCATATAATATAGTTTATGGACTAGATTTGCCTATTGTCTGTCTCCCACACTAAAACGCAAGCTGCAGGGGGTAGAGTCACGTGTTTGCTTTTGCTTTTGTTCAGGGGGATCATTCAGCATTATTAGCTCACCGATGTAGTCCAAGTGCTCCGACCAGCACCTGCCCTACTGAGCAAAAGTCACTCCATGTGAATGTCCTGTAAGTGCCAGGTTTGGTTCCAGTTCTCAGTTTACAGAGACAAACTAGACTCATGAGATCTCTACTCCTGTGGATGCAGGCAAACGAACAAACCAAAACACGCAGAAATGCTGGGCAGAGCCTCAAAAAGGTGCTGTGACCATTGAAGAAGGCTCTACACCAAATGGGAGATTTATGCTGGTGGATAGACAGCAGGGCCGCAGAGGTCAAGTTCAGCAGGGAGGCAGAAAGGTGGTCTGGAGGCTGTGGGGAAGGGCGAGGCGGCCCCACACGGCAGGCCCAGAACTTGTCTGCAATCATTCCATTCCCTCCCAACACCCAGCGTCTGACTCCGTGGGGAAGCTACTGAATACTTGGTAAAGGTTTTACCATTGATTTTAAAACAGGATAAATTATGTTTCCTGAGTAATTCCAACTTCAACAATTGAAATTTTAAGAGAAAATAATGCCCAATTGTACTTTTTTTTTTTTTTTATTAAAACAATGACTCACTTGTTGTGTAATGAGATTTAATTTTGCTGGTACTGGCAAAAATCTTCCTACTAAAGTAGTCATTGGTTTAGGGACATCTGTAAGGAAGACAATTAAAATTAATTGATAACATATATTGTTCCTTTTCTGCTTGCACATGGAAGTACAAACATGATCATGTATCAGGGATTTATCATGTGCAAAATAATTTAAACATATCCTGATCCTATTTGTTTTTTTATTCTGTAAAACCTTTTGAGTCATGTATTCTTTTTTTTTTTTTTTTAGTTATTACCACCCTTTTTTCTTGGCCATAAAACTGCTTAACTTAAGCTTCTAGGGATAGCCTACTATACTAAAAACAAAACTGTTGCCAGGTGTCCAGGTTTCCAAACTGTATGACTGTGTCTGGGTGCCTGCAGGCGCATCAGTGAACTCACCCCAGGGTCATGGTCACACTGTCAAGGAAAGCACAGCGACATCTGTTGGACACCATGTGAACTACTTTCAATTTATGTGCATTCTTTTTTTCAAATGGTTACTAACATACTAGGAGGTAAATACTTATTGGGCTATTTGGACCCAAAAATATTTAACTGCTGGAACTGATTGATATTTGGTCTAAGGGTGCAGTGAAAAACATTCCTGAGATATGCAGGGCCTTGCAAACTTCCATGTTCAAGGAGTCCAAGCTGAGGAAGAAATGTATCTTAGTGTTTCAAATCCCTTACCAGCTGAACACACTTCCTGCTCCATGCTTATGCATCCTTTGAGTGATGTTACCTTGAGACTTCAGTAACAGGATGCATTTATTTTATGCTGGTATTTCATATGTACCTAGTGGGGGGGTATGATTCTATGACAAGGAAGGAGATTTAGAGAACATTGTATAAACTCTCTCCTTCTGTGGACCTAAAGGCATGAGGATTTTGTCATGTTCCAGAAGGAAGGGAATTAGGAAAGAAGCCTTCTCTGCCTGTGCAGAGGATCTGATGCCACTCTGACCTACAGGGACTGGAGCCAGAAAATCCATGGTGGGACTGGACCAAGGTCTCCTGGAAGACAAAGCTCCAATCCCGATTCTGCATCACAGGAAAGTAAAGCCTTGAAGGCATGTTATGGTCCTGAATAAAGAGACTATCAGGATGGGGTAGGAGTTACAATATTTCCTATAGCCCTGAACTCCAAAGTTCCACTGAAATGACATCTGTATTTAATATTGATCTAAATTATAGGCAAGTACAGCATGGCGAACATAGTCAATAATACTGTATCAACTTTGTGTGGCAACAGATGGTAAGACTTACTGCGCTGGTTCAGTTCCCAATGTATACAAACGTCAATCCACTGTTGTACACATAAAACTAATATAATGTGGTAGGTTAATTATACTTCAACAAAAAGTAAAACAAAAATAAATCATTGGTAAGGTCAGCAAAATATCTGATAATTAAAATATTCTGATTAACTCAAGATGTAGAATTACATGATTATGTATATAATCCATATAGAGATGTTAGTTTTCAAGAATTAGGGTCTAACTTTTGCAAACACAATCCTAAACTTATGCTATTTATTCTTTCATTTATCATTTATAAGTAATTTGAGGATAATTATGTACTTATAGGTCATGTATTATTATGCCTGTTTAAGGATGTTTCTGAGTGAATGGCAGAGAAAATCAGCATTTGATATACTTATTTCAAAGTCATGGTGATTAAAGCATAATCATCGTTCTCACTGATTATATGAAAATGTTTCCATTTGAATGTATATAGTTTAAACCACACCTGAGGGGCGCCTGGGTGACTCAGTGGTTGAGCAGCTGCCTTTGGCTCAGGTCATGATTCCGGGATCCAGTCCCACATCAGGCTTCCTACATGGAGCCTGCTTCTCCCTTTGCCTATGTCTCTGCCTCTCTCTGTGTCTCTCATGAGTAAATAAATAAAATCTTGACAAAAGAACAAACAAAAAACCACACCTGAACCATTAACCCCCACCCCCCACCCAATCCAGGAAAGGCTGATATTTCAACCCCAGTCCCTTCTAGGCATATCCACTTGTTGGTAAAAGGAATCATTTGTTAGGATCACAAGGCTCTCTGCAGCTAGGGGAAGCACAGGGTAACTATTCAAGAACACAATGTACATAGATTAGTCTATAAAGATTTTTGTTTCTATTCTTAGTTCACTCATAAGGGCTCTGAGGTTTGCCAAATTGCCTTTTTAATAACCTAACTGCCTATTTACTTTTACTCTATAGACAAAGCCAAACATATTCACTTACCAACTTACATATCAAATATGACATTATTTTTTTTAATCAATGTACTCTGTACCTGACTGTAGATAATTATTTTGGTCTTGATACTGAGGAACCAAATGAAGTGCTTTTAGTTCTCTTGTCCCAGAATTGTCTAGACACAGCATTTGTGTACCCCCTTTCAACTGACATATCACCTAAAATGAAAAATAATGATCAGGTTTCATTTTAAAAAGATATCCAGTAATATGAACCTAAATAAACTTAAATCTGAGAAAATAACTTTAATCCAGAATTTAAGTTTTAATGGAAAAAAATAGCAAGATGAAGAACTGTTTTCCATTTCTTACTCTACTCTTACTCCATGTCTCACAGGGCAAAAATCCCCCAGGAAGTGCTTTGTGAGATGTGTTCAGTGTGTGAATACAAGTTCCTGCTCATACCTTCCTCTACAGGTTGCTGCCCAAGGAGATTTAGGGTAAGGATGGGGTGACTATGCACCAAAGCTTCCTTTGCCATCCTTATATTCCACCATCTGTGTGAATGAAGAGTACGTGGATCTGCCCAACCCCAGTCCCATTAGTTAACTATAAGAAAGACTGTTAACTGTAAGAAAGACTTCATCCTCGACACCATCCCTAGAACTGGTCACATACTCAGAATAATCTTTTATTTTACGTTACTCTTTCCTGCTATGTATTATTATTTTACATGTGGTTTTTTTTTAATGTCCATTTATTTTATTTCCTACAAGTACAGTTTAGAAAGGTTAATCCAAGAACTGGAAGATTCTAAGAAGCCATATCAGTTTTCCTGGGCCTGACTGGCTTTCTCAGATCACCTAGTTGGATTCTGAGCATAAATAAATCCTTAGTGAGCCAGGTGAGTCCGTCAGTCAAAGACACAGGTCAAGCAAAGCCCCCCTGGGTGCCATCTCATCCAAGGCAGTGAGGTGTGAATATGAAGGCAAGAGAAGTCATGGTTTCTGCCCACACACAGCTTCTAATTCTGATGGTAAAGCCACAGATACCCAAAGAAGCTGTGGTCTCTGACTTCAGGTTGCCTTAGGGTTTCCCAGACAGGAAAACCCAAATAAGCATAAAGGATCGATGTTAGCAGAATAACACACGTAGAGACTATGTTAACAAAGTGCTGATCACTGGGTAAAACTTTAGATCACCCTGACATTGGATAAGAGGCCAGTATTCGTGTTTGGTTGGCATTTTATTTGTATTTAGAACACAAAGCTATAGCCACACACATACCTACACATGCACACACACACATGCACAAAGCTATAGCCACACACATACACACATGCACACACACACGTGCACAAGAGCAGGCTCTCCTGGGCTCTGCCTGGGCGTCCCCCACCCTACCCCCTGCCCCAAGAGCGAGCGCACGCTACTCAGTACTCTGCTATAACTGGAAAAGTTCTCATCCTGTTCACCTGGTCCAGGTATCCTGGAAAAGCTCTGCTCTCGGAACCCATGCACCTGAGCAGAACCAGACAGAGCGGCAGGTACTGGCATATGCCACAGTTGAGCCAAAGTCTGTGATGAGCTCATTTTCAAATATTTCCTAAAGTACATGCCTTACAGCCTAGGCTACCTTTCTTGGAATAACGAGCTACCAAGGAAAAGGCAATCTCTGGTTCTTTGGACTCTGCCAGAGGACAGATGGGGCCCGATCCTCTAGGCCCCTCCTTCCCAGTCCTCACCATACTCGGACCAGAAGCTCCAGATACACCACTTACAAGCAGGCCAGGTAGAATCTCTGTTTTCTTATCTATGAAACGTAGATTAAAATAATGTCTAGGCTATAGTACTGATGGGAGGATTACATGAAAACACAAACATGCCAAACAATCACATGAACCACATGTGTAATAGACTATCTCAAGCGAGTGTCACTTGGTATAATCAGGAATTTGAGGGCAGATGGGACAGGAAGCAGCCCCATCTGCCAAACCATGCAGTTCTGCAGGCTGCCCCACCCCTGGGCCCACCCCAGTCTGCACTGCCAAGGGGACTTGTTACTCTCCTCGGCAAGTACAGCAATGTCCTAATCTTTGTTTGGTTTGTTAATACCTGAGAAATGAGAATTTCAGAAGTGAACAGAGCATTGGGAAGGCCCCAATTACATTCTGCTTTTGATGGATGCAACCAAAAATGTGGACTCAAGTAAATAGGATGAAAACCAGTGGCCAAAATCAACAATTCCTATCGTCTTAGCAATGATCAGAGTCAAATATTTAAGATAATGTTAGCGAGACACGTTTTCTTGGGCATCATTACCATTGGGTTAGAGTCTTTCTTGTGAGAACAGCCAGAGGTGTCTTCTGCTTCTTGTGATGAGGGGAACTTGCAACAGGATTCAGGGCCAAGAGGGTTCTGAAAAGCTGCTTCCTCCGGATTGTTACTTATAATTGTACCACCTGCTTCCTTTATTTCCACCTAAAAAAAGCAATTGTTATTTTAGAAACCACACTGTGGACCTGGGCTTCACAGCTGCAAACTAGAGAAAATTCTGTGTAGAAGTTATGTTTTTATTTTTTTTAAAGATTTATTTATTTATTTATTTATTTATTTATTTATTTATTTATTTATTTATTTATTTATGAAAGACACAGAGAGGCAGAGACACAGGAGGAGGGAGAAGCAGGCTCCATGCCGGGAGCCCGTGGGACTTGATCCCGAGACTCCAGGACTGCCCTGGGCCAAAGGCAGGTGCCAAACCACTTGAGCCACCCAGGGATCCCCAAAGTTATGTTTTTAAAGTAAAGAGCGGAAAGCCTCGGTGGCTCAGCGGTTTAGTGCTGCCTTCAGTCCAGGGCGTGATCCTGGAGACCCGGGAACGAGTCCCGCGTCGGGTTCCCTGCATGGAGCCTGCTTCTCTCTCTGCCTCTCTCTCTGTGTCTCTCATGAGTAAATAAATAAAATCTAAAAAAAAAAAAAAAAAAAGTAAATAGCATCCTTACCTTTACTTCTTTTCTATTATTCACCCTGGAGGGGGCAGGGGGGAGGAACACAACAAGGGCGGTGATAAGTCATCTGCTCAGACTCTCCAGAAACTAAGGACCCTGAGAACCAAAGCTACCTGTCTACAAAGTGCGAAGGTGTGATTTTTTGATGTGGTGCTCATGCTGTCTCAAACACACTGTGTAAGGAACTAAGAAGATGTCCCAGTTGCCTTGGTGCCTCTCAAGCTACTCAACAGCCCTCCACTCTAGAGGAGCTGGCAGCCTTGTGGGACCTTCCCCCAAGTGGCCTCAAATGTGGATCCTTTCTCACCATTCTTAGAGCATGCTCATTAAGTTGTATTAAATGTTCCAAATGATTGTTTTGGTTTTTTCTCAAGAAGCCTACAATACCGGCAGATGTTTCAGTGATACTGATAATGTATTTACAGCAAAACTTAAATTACATAGTAGCGCTTTCCTGACTGAGTGGCAGGATGATAACTAATAAGAAATGCTGAGGGCAAGGAGAGTTGCCAACTCTGTCTCTAAGCCATCTTCTCCAACAACAGCCAACTCAGTGACGCACAGTGAAATCAGCAGAGGGTGAAATGCCAGTGATAGTACTGAAAATTAATGGAATTTAAAAACGAAAGACTCGGTGGTTAAAAAAAAATTACCATCAGATTTGAGCGTTCCAAAATTGTGAGGATTTCTTCTAAAGTTTGCTAAGAATATGAGGAGGATTGGGAACAGTATCCAACCCACACTTTGCATTGTCCCTGCCTTCCTGAACCTGCCCAGAGTGCCCGTTTGCAGAGTACAGGAGAGCCAGGTCCTGGGGTCCTTCCAAGAAGACAGTGATTGTAGGGTTGCATTCTGCAGACCTCGTATAAAATCCCAGCTCAGGTAACAATGTTTCTAAGGTATAGTTATGGCTGTGAATATGGAGATGTGGAACAGTGAGATTGGCAACCCACACAGGTAATAATTACTGGTAGGTTCCTTAGCACAGCAGACTAGCAGGAAGGTATACATCTTTAAAAAGGGGAAGGTTTAGCTGTATTTCAAGTTATGGTTTTATTTTGATAATTCAAATTTTATAGAAAAGAGAAAATTTTAAATTTTATTCTGCTTTCTGCTTTGAGGAACTTACCAGGCACACGCCATCTGAGTTTATTACATCTAATTTACCTCTCTGTAACTAACAAGTACTTACATAGTAAATTTATCAACTCAGCCGCATGCAACTATGATCCAAACTACTTATACTCAGCAAAGTCCCATTTTTACAGAAGAGATAGAAATAAAGGTCAACGTGGGAATGAATTTCTAGAAAAAGGAAATTAGCAATTCATTCTCAGTATTTACTAAAAAATAATCCCATTCTGTTTAAATGATAAACATGCTCATGCTGTATCTTTTTCATTTTACTACCTAACTAGGAAATAGGCAATAAAATATTTAAAAAGCAAATAAATATCCAAATACCCTCTCCTCTATTTTGTTAACTGCACATTCTGTTAAAATTGGATTACATTAAAAGAGAATTTTATGATTTTGACATAAGCTAGTTCCATTCCTGTTCTGGTGAATTCTCACTGGGTCCACTCTGTACAGGAAGGCAGCCATACTAAGCCCAACAGGCAAGAGGTGCCAAGAACCCAAGTCTGGCCTGGAAGCAAAGTGGAGTGGGGGCCATTTCAAGCCATTTGAAAAAGATTCAAGGAAGACCTCTATCGTGGGTGAAGGCTGGTAGGACTGGGTGAGCTCTAGGGTTCCTCTATGTCAAACTGCGAGGGTGGTTGAAGTCCAGCCTCTTCTCTCCATCTTTACTTTACACTAAAGAGCAGTGATTGCATGAAAGGAGAACCAGAAAGGCAGAAATTTCAGCTCCCGCAGCTCTGGCTGATTCCTGAAGTCAGGCTACAGTCATCCAACACCAACTCCAAAGTGCTCTGTGGAGGTTTAACTTAATACTACAATGATTTTGTGGCTAAGTAATCTAGGTTTTCAAACCAGGCCCCCTTAGAGGGCCAATACACATATCCTTGGGATCGTTTCCTTTAAAAATTGATTTGTTTAGTTTCAGCAAGAACAAAGCAGAAAATCACCAGTGATGACAGCTAAAGACACTAGTTAGGGTAGAATTAGCAGGAATTCACATAGACTCTGATTTATATTACATATGGTTAAGGAACAATCCCTTATTAGCAGAGAGAAGCTCTCATGTCTTGATTTCACGAAAACACAATTGCATTGCATTTTTTCCCCCAGACACTAGTGACTGGGGAACACAAATGAGGCTTCTTTCCTAAACCCAGTGATAGCAACAGGCCCAGGGCCACACACTTCTAGCTGCTTCCCTCTTCTGCTGCATGCTCTCTGCAGTGTTAGGCTACTTTGAACCAGTTGCCCAGGACCTCATCTCCTGCAGGGACAATGGCTTGGCGGGGGTAGCCAACACCAGGCTTACAAAGGGAGGTGCTCAGCTGGAATGAGTGCATCCAACCAGGGATGCTAGTGATGCCTGGAAAGGCTGGAGAGGGGAATCTTGGCCCGAGCCAGCGGTCTCACTTCTCTATCTTGGGGGGGGGGGGGGGGGGACCGAGGTCGTGGGCCTACTTGCCACATGAATCTTACTGGAATCACCCGGACACCAGGGTGGGCAGCTCCTTCCCGGGCCCAGGCGCCCAGCGGCACCACAGCAGGACTCCTATGCGGTGCCAGCAGGGAGGACAGGAAGTGCACGTTGTAGGGCTGTGACAGTGGTGGCAGTGGCTGCAGCGGCTGCGGGGCCACAGGCAGCACGGCGTCCTCCAGTGGGGGGAGCTCGGGGAGACTTGGGTATTCTGCCAGCATCTCTTCTTCGTCGTTGTCCTCCACCACCAGCTCCACTTTGACTTGACTCTCACAGTCCCCGTGAAGCGGGGGGTTGAACACGTGCAGGAGGGGCTCTTTGGGGTCAGCAGAGCTCAGATAGGCATCCTTAAACACGTGGAACTCGTCCTCCTCGTGCTTCACCACTACCGGGGGCTTCAGGGTCAGGTTTTCAGAAACAAACGGATTCTCTGCACTGAAAAGGTCTGTCACCATCTCCTCCTCCGGACTGGACATCCTGCTAAGCAGAGGAGCCTCCTCCATGTCCACTGCCAGGACCTCGGGCCGGGCATCGCCCTACACCCCTAGCCACCAGATTCCTTCCGGCCTGGAACGGAGCACCTGCGAGGATGCGACCAGGTGAGGCGGGCGGTCCCGCCCCACCGCCCGCCCCGGAATCCCCAGGGGGTCTCTCCATCCCAAGGGCCAGGGAGGGTCTCACTGGGGGAGGGGGTAGTGTCCCTCCATCCTGAGGGGTGGACCTGGGAGAGGGGGTCCCTCCATCACGAGGGGCAGACCGGGGAGAGGGTCCCTCCATCCCGAGGGGCAGACAGGGAGAGGGGGTCCCTTCATTCCAAGGGACGGAGCGGGGAGAGGGGGTCCCTCCATCCCGAGGGGCGGACCGGGCAGGGGTCCCTCCATCCCGAGGGGCGGACCTGGGAGAGGGGGTCCCTCATCCCGAGGGACGGACCGGGGAGAGGGGGTCCCTCCATCCCGAGGGGCGGACCGGGGAGAGGGTCCCTCCATCCCGAGGGACGGACTGGGGAGAGGGGGTCCCTCTATTCCAAGGAGCGGACCGGGCGGGGGTCCCTCCATCCCGAGGGGCGGACCGGGCAGGGGTCCCTCCATCCCGAGGGACGGACCTGGGAGAGGGGGTCCCTCCATCCCGAGGGGCGGACCGGGCGGGGGTCCCTCCATCCCGAGGGACGGACTGGGGAGAGGGGGTCCCTCTATCCCAAGGAGTGGACCGGGCAGGGGTCCCTCCATCCCGAGGGACGGACCTGGGAGAGGGGGTCCCTCCATCCCGAGGGGCGGACCGGGAGGGGTCCCTCCATCCCGAGGGACGGACCTGGGAGAGGGGGGTCCCTCCATCCCGAGGGGCGGACCGGGCGGGGGTCCCTCCATCCCGAGGGGCGGACCGGGGAGAGGGTCCCTCCATCCCGAGGGGCGGACCGGGGAGAGGGTCCCTCCATCCCGAGGGACGGAGCGGGGAGAGGGTCCCTCCATCCCGAGGGGCAGACAGGGAGAGGGGGTCCCTTCATTCCAAGGGACGGAGCGGGGAGAGGGGGTCCCTCCATCCCGAGGGGCGGACCGGGCAGGGGTCCCTCCATCCCGAGGGGCGGACCTGGGAGAGGGGGTCCCTCCATCCCGAGGGGCGGACCGGGGAGAGGGTCCCTCCATCCCGAGGGGCTGACCGGGCGGGGGTCCCTCCATCCCGAGGGGCGGACCTGGGAGAGGGGGTCCCTCCATCCCGAGGGGCGGACCGGGGAGAGGGTCCCTCCATCCCGAGGGACGGACTGGGGAGAGGGGGTCCCTCTATCCCAAGGAGCGGACCGGGCGGGGGTCCCTCCATCCCGAGGGGCGGACCGGGCAGGGGTCCCTCCATCCCGAGGGGCGGACCTGGGAGAGGGGGTCCCTCATCCCGAGGGACGGACCGGGGAGAGGGGGTCCCTCATCCCGAGGGACGGACCGGGGAGAGGGGGTCCCTCCATCCCGAGGGACGGACTGGGGAGAGGGGGTCCCTCTATCCCAAGGAGCGGACCGGGCGGGGGTCCCTCCATCCCGAGGGGCGGACCGGGCAGGGGTCCCTCCATCCCGAGGGGCGGACCGGGGAGAGGGGGTCCCTCATCCCGAGGGACGGACCGGGGAGAGGGGGTCCCTCTATCCCAAGGAGCGGACCGGGCGGGGGTCCCTCCATCCCGAGGGGCGGACCGGGCAGGGGTCCCTCCATCCCGAGGGGCGGACCGGGGAGAGGGGGTCCCTCATCCCGAGGGACGGACCGGGGAGAGGGGGTCCCTCCATCCCGAGGGACGGACTGGGGAGAGGGGGTCCCTCTACCCCAAGGAGCGGACCGGGCGGGGGTCCCTCCATCCCGAGGAGCCTACCGGGAACCCACTTTCCCTCCCGGCCTGCAGACCACTAGGCCGGGCCCGGGGCCCAGGGGCAGACCCGACGGCGGCCGAGGGGCGCGGGCTCAGGCCTCCCCCGGGGGACGCACCTGGGCCGCGGGGCTGCTGCGGCGCGGAGCGAGGAAGCGGAGCGGGGCGGGGTGATCCGGCTGGAGCCGGCCCGCACGTGCCCGCGGCCGTTGGCGGTTGAGGGCGGGGCACCGGGGGGCGGGGCCGCGCGGGGGCGGGGCCTCGGGGGCGGGGGCGGGGCTCGCAGGGCCGGGGGCCGGGGGCCGGGCTGTAGGGGAAGGGCCAGGAAGGAGGTTCCTAGGGCCTGGGCTCTAGGTTCCCTTGAGGAAACCTAGGCGCCCAGACCAGCCTCACTTCTTCAGATCAAAATTAGCATATTCATTGCATTGAATAATAACTCTATTGAGATATTGAAATGCTACAGATAGAGCTGAAGATCCCTTAAGCACTGTGCCACTCCCAGTGGTGCTGCCCGCCAAAGGAGACACTTTCGTCAGTTGGGGATCTTTCCAGGCGTTTCCAGGGCCTCACAGGGCCGATGGCCTCACTTATTTTAGGGCTGAAATAATCGCATCATGGTTAAAGTCCGTTGAGTTCAGGGCAGGGCTGAGAACACAGTTTGGGCTTCCCAAACTAAAGGCAGCTGAAATAAACTGAAGAGCCCTCGTTAAAAAACAAAAAACAATCTGACGCTTGAATAGCATGAGCAAGACCATACCATTCACATATTTTTACAGAGCAGTTCCCATGCATGAAGCATGCACAGCTCTCCAGTGTGAGTCACAAGCCAGCCAGACTCGAAGGCCCAGCACCTCCTCAACACTCCTAGATGCTCTTCAGCTCTGCTGGATCAGCCAAAGCCGGCTGTCTTGTTACTCAGACCTCCACTCAAATCCTCCTTTCTCAGCCAGCTACCTCTGTCCACACATGTTCCTCTCATCTGCCTCAGGACACGGAAGATCCTCTGAATGGCTGTCTTGGTTCTCTCCTCCCACTGGATTCGATCTCCACTGTAACCAGAACTGGGGTCCCCATTGTACCGAGCAGAGCTTAGCACACAGCAGGTGCTCAATAAAGACTATTTAGAAAGGTAATGTTGTGCATCCACTTAACAGATATTTGAGTACCTACTACGTGTTGGACACTGTTCCAGGCACAGGGACAGGGAGCAAAAGCATAAACGTAGAGTGGAAACCACAGCCCAACTCCGCAGCTTCCCCTCTAAGCCAGGTCACTCTGCCCAGGCCAGGCCATCTGTGCAAACCTCCTGTAGTCTCTCACCTTTGTCTCCAGCATCAGCACTACCTCCTTATTCACATAACAAAAGAGCCAGAAACAAAAACTGGGATTAATGTTTTATTAATGATAACATTCATACTGCAGTTCTTAGATTTACATCCAAAAGAGCATATTGTATCTACATGCAGTGGACAGCCCAAGATAACAAATTCAAACCACAGCTCTTTAAGACTATGGCTTATTCCAAATTAAATTAAATACATAATACTCTTCCCTCTTCTTTTCAACATGTACAATAAAAACCCACTCTTCCTTCTTTTAGGAAATATAAAATTGCATTGATAACTGCACTGGTTAACAACAATTAATTACATTTGAAATATTTAAACCTGAGAAACAAGCCCAAATATGTTTGAGTGCTACACGTCAACGTTTGAATTCACATGTGAACACTAAGGTCAGTGGTCAATAGCACAGGATTGACGTGGCTCCGACAGGGACTGATCCAGCTTTGACTGGAAGCCACGTCTGCCCTGGGGCAGAGTGGGCTCCACCCCCCACAACCTCCTTAACTGTGAACCACAGATGAATGGGGGCTGGGGGGTGTTGATACCATAGTTGTTGGTTTTCATTTTAGCTTTTTTGTCTGTTTTCATTCCTTCTTGCTTTTAAGAGAAAAAAAAATCTTTGGCCCATTTAGGTGGGATTTTTACCTGACAACATATATGGAAATAAAACACATGTGCTCTGCAGCAAGCGCCCCTCTCTCTTCCAACAGTCCAGCCTGGTCATTGTATCACTGGAGTGCACGACCCCATCAGAACAAAGTGGTCAGAAAAATAAATACACAGTTTTAAAAATGGACAGCTAAGCTTGTCATTACAGCCCAGAGGCAGTGGTGGGTCTTTTCATTCCATGATGCTTTATTTTTACATTAAATACTGAAGACAATTCAGTGCATAATTGCTTTTTGGTCACTCACTTTCAATAAAGGCACACCCATCTAAAGGGCAGACTGTGTTCAACCTAGCACCTGTCACCCACAGCATCTTCATCAGTCACCGAGATGACGTGGCCTACCATGTCCATCTACCTCCATCTCTTCTGGGAAGGAACGTGGTTCTCTCTTGCCAGGTGGGACTGGGAAGCACTCCCAGGGCCTGCTGGCACTGCACTCTCCTGACCATTCTGAGGTTATTTCTATTTCTCAAGCTTTGTTCCTTCGTCAGTGGTAAACGTCATGCCCTCCTTGCTGTCAGAATGGATAAGCAACAGTCCTGAGGCACAGCTTACCCTTCATTCTGCAGCAACTGCTCCAGAGCTCCAGACACCTCACATTTAACCACAGCATCCCTTGCTCCCCATTTCTCACACACATACATGTGTGTATACACACACACACACACACACACACACACACACTTTTCTTTTGTTGCTTAATGATATGAAGAAGGTGGTCTGACCTCAGGAGGGAACTGGTCTTTCTAGGGGGAAGGAAACCATAGGAAACACTTTTTCAGGTCACCCACTCCATAAACTTCGAAGGGAGTAAGACACTCATGATTCTACCTGCAGACCCGACACAGTAAATCTTCCCCACGGTCTCCCTTTCACTTAGGGCCTTGCATTGTTAAGGCACTGGGTTTTGACAACTTGCTCAGTCAGTAAAACTAAACATGTGTGGCATACTACTTGCTTCAAGCACGGAGAGGCAAATGAGGACAGGGTTACCCACAGCAACAAAAACTGTTTCCAAAAGCACAGCGTTTCAGTTAGTGCATTATATACGCATCAGCTACGAAAGGTCCCCATCTCCAAAGCTCAGATGCTTTCCTCTCTGAACAAAACAAGCTCCGGTTAAAGTAAATGCCCGTTTAAGTACCAGGTATTTGGTCACCACCAAGGAAACGTGCCACTTGCATTTCCAATGTGTGAAGTCACAACCCCACTACTCCCTTAATTAGCTCAATCATATTTTCGTCCTCAGGAAGCCCAGGAAGATGCAAAAGCTTTCGGGGTTGGGGGGGAGGGGATTTTATCAAACTTTCTCAAAGTCAGGACTTGCCAGGAAGTAGTGGAGTTTTACTTCACATGGTAGAGACCTACTGTTCTGTACAAAGAAAAACATCAAACCCTTGGAAGGAAAACTTCTGAGTTTTGTAGAGCAATTTTTCATCCTGAACTACGATCAGGATCCACAGCTATTTTTCATTTGGTTTTTATCCGAAGAGCTCGTTTTCCTTCACGGCGGCTCTAATGGAATTACTTTTTGGAGTTGGAGCTGAACCCAAATAAACTGATGATGTCACTCATGGCCTGTTTCAGGTACTTCCCGAAGCGATGCGAGTCCTTTCATTTAAAAACAAAAACAAAAAAAACCACAAAACACATGTTATGACCTGGAAATCTCCACACTTGAGCTTTTCTCTACTTATAACCTGATGCAAAGAACAAACATTCCTTTTTGCCAGTGCTCTGAGCTTTGACCTAACAGCTTCATTGTGAATTTCCAGTTTCCGGAGAAATGCTGCGGGTTCCCAGAGATAATCATTTATATATGTTTGTGTGGGTGTGGTCTTGATGTAAGGCCTCCCCTAAGGTCAATGCATTACATAAAGCACAATAAATAGGGGCGCCTCAGTGGTTGAGTGTCTGCCTTTGGCTCAGGTTGTGATCCTGGGGTCCTGGGATTGAGTCCTGCATGAGGCTCTATCTGGGGAGCCTTCTCCCTCTGCCTGTGTCTCTGCCTCTGTGTTTCTCATGAATAAATAAGTAAAATCTTAAAGAAAAAAAAACACAATAAATGGATTCCAATCCTCTCTGCTAACAGTGAACCTGGCAATGCTTTCAGGTAGTATACAATGTAGAAAGGCAGAAGAGAAACAAGAATTAAGCGTGCCATGCAAGGAAAGAGGTTCCACACCCAGAGAACACCAAAGACCGTCCTTCATCTTATATGGTATGTCTCTCCATGTGCACACTGACCACAGTCCACCCTCCAACATTAGAGTCTGAGAGTTACATGAGCACTCCAACATTGAGATTTAAAACCATTCCTATGGGCAAAAACAAATATTTGCAACCAAATAAGATGATTTCTTTAAAACTAGGTTAGAGAGGGGCGGCCAGGGGGCTCAGTCAGTTAAGCATCTGCCTTTGGCTCAGGTCATGATCTCAGGGTCCTGGGACTGAGTCCCACATCAGGCTCCCTGCTCAGTGGGGAGTCAGCTTCTCCCTCTCCCTTTCCTTCTGTCCCTCGTCTGCCTCGTTGGTATACACGTGCTCCTTCTTTTTCTCAAATAAAGTCTTTTTTTTTTTCAAGATTATTTATTTATTTATTCATGAGAATACACTGAGAGGAGAGAGAGGCAGAGGGAGAAGCAGGCTCCATGCAGGGAGCCCAACGTGGGACTCGATCCCGGGTCTCCAGGATCACGCCCTGAGCTGTAGGCAGCGCTAAACGCTGAGCCATCCGGGCTGCCCTCAAATAAAGTCTTAAAAAAAAAAAAAATAGCAATGAAGTAAAATTAGGTGAAAGAACTTAAAATTTCATTTATTTGAAAATGTCCACACCAAGTAAAAGCATACAGTTGAACTGATATTTTCTGTCAAATTAAGAAGAAAACAGTAAAAAATACTCTGGTCTTTAGAAAAGGGCCTTCATGTTGTACTTACGGTCTCAGGGCTGGAGAACTTAGAAGATATATGGAAATTGATGAGGTTCTCTCCCACAAGGATGTATGATACACCATAACCATCGTCAGCAACCTATAGAACCAGTAAGTTGAAGTTTAACATTGGGGGGGGGGGAGATGATGTGAAAATGGCACCCTCTCACATTTTAAATACAAAATAGCATTAACACCTGCATTAATAATCTGCAGAATTCCCTGGGGTGGGGGGTGAGGGGGCA
This sequence comes from Nyctereutes procyonoides, assembly GCF_905146905.1. NCBI lineage: Eukaryota > Metazoa > Chordata > Mammalia > Carnivora > Canidae > Nyctereutes > Nyctereutes procyonoides. The sequence goes on along the minus strand of NW_026575025.1, from coordinate 8,470,937 downwards.
AAGCACTCAACAAAGTAACACGAGGGGCGCTCATGTTACTCCCGCTCAAAGTCCAGGGAGACATGAAGTGGAGGCAGACGTCCTGTCTCTGGATGTGCAGCTCCATGTACATCAATACTCAGACACTCACCGGCCCAAAGCCCCCTCCGCTGGACACATACTCCGGATTCCTCTCCAAATCAAACAGCTCCACCTGCTGCTGAGGAGTTTGGCTGGTCGATAATCTCCAAGGCTCTGATAAGACCTGTTGAGTAAAACAAGATGATGCTCTAATGACATTTTTCCCAGAGCTGTCTGCTTCTGTCCCTGCGCCGCCCCAGTGGGAGACAGGAAAGGGCTCTCTGGGTCTCTGGGCTCTCAGACACCAGAGGCCTGTGTCCCTGAAAGCATTGCTGGCTCAGGGCAGAGTGTGTGTAGAGGGTACAGGGCAGATGAGGACATGTGGACTGGAAGGCCCAACACCAGCTGAAAAGGGAGCAGGTTCACTAAGATTCAGAGCTCGTTTTCAGGAATTTTGCAAGCTGCTTGTTAAGCAGAAAATAAAGAATTAAATTTTATTTATTTTTTTAATTTTGTATATTTATTTATTTTTTAAAGATATTTATTTATTCATAGAGAGAGAGAGAGAGAGAGAGAGAGAGAGAGAGAGAGAGGCAGAGACACAGGCAGAGGGAGAAGCAGGCTCCATGCAGGGAGCCCAACGTGGGACTCGATCCAGGGTCTCCAGGATCACATCCTGGGCTGCAGGCAGCGCCAAACCGCTGCGCCACTGGGGCTGCCCAATTTTGTATACTTATTTATGAGAGACTGAGAGAGGCAGAGACATAGGTAGAAGGAAAAGCAGGCTCCCTGTGGGGAGCCCCATGCAGAACTCAATCCCAGGATCCCACTGAGCCACCCAGTCGTGCCTAAAAATTAAATTTTATAACTTAAAATGACATTCTCTTAAAAAACAAGAGTGAAAAAACAAACAAACAAGAGTGACAGGAATGCCTGGGTGGCTCAGTAGCTGAGCATCTGCCTTCGGCTCAGGGTGTGATCCCAGCATCCAGGATCGAGTCCCGAGTCCCACATGGGGCTCCTTGCAGGGAGCTTGCTTCTCTCTCTGCCTATGTCTCTGCCTCTGTGTGTGTCTCTCATGAATAAATAAATAAAACCTTAAAGAAAAAAGAAATAGCAATAAATACTCAAGAGCTCATCACTTTCTAATTAGTTGAGCACATCTTACTATGATCCATACACGAGGTTATCTGTGTCTAGGAGGTCAGGAGGGTAAACCCGACACAAAGCATTCCCGGGGGCTGAAGGGACACAGCTCAGATCTGACACCATGATGACAGTTTAGCCCAAAAACTTGTTTGTGGGGCTGTTTCCCACTTGTGAGGCTGCCCTTAGTATTCAGTTAGCCAATAAAGCCAGGTGAGCTGCCACTCACAGAGGGGACTTACTTCCTTCAGGAAGGGGGAATCGACGGCCAGGTATTTGGAAACCACATAAAGACAGAAGAGGTGGCGGTCGATCCCAGAGCCAGTCATGGCAAGGCGGTACAGATGTTGATGCTTCTCGGATGCAATCTGGAACAACTTGAGTCTCTGCTCCATCTAAGCAGCCAAGGGTGGGAGATTGACGTCACCGTGCGGGATGCACTACCAGGCCTTTCCCTCCAGTGGTCAGACAGCACCATAAAAGCAGGCATCAGGGGGTCTCTGGGAGAGACGTGCAGAGCAGAAGTGCCAGAGGAGAAGCCCCACTGACCAGCTGCCCCCTCCCCAGACTCATGCTGCCGATGGGGTGGCCCAGAGGCTGGGGGCGGCGGGGGGGCACGGTGGAGACGCACTTTTGGTGCCATGTGCAGCCTGCCCAGCACACCTCATTCACACCTACTGATATCTTCCAAAGAATCAAAAGCCTTAGTCCTTGGGAACAAAGTTTCCTCAGAGCAGAGCACCCTGCCCGGCGTCTCCCCCGCCACCTGCAACGTGCACCCGGCCTGCTGGGTGCAGATCTGGCCTCTGCCACGTCCTAGCTGTGTGGCCAGCAGTTTACGGAACTCAGAGTCATCTCTGCTCCTTAGAATGAATGGATAGTATACCCCCCAGGCTCCTGCCAGGATGCTCAAAGGCAGTGTGGAGGAAACTCAAGCCCCGAGCCTGTGCAGGGGGCCTGAATGTGGGCCGTGGGCTCCATTAGCCCCACGCAGAAGGTTCCAGGGCATGGTTCCAGGTTCCCCACCCACCCATCAGCTCCTAAGACTGTCCCACTGCACCAAGTCCCATGCCTCTCCATGCTGGGTGAGAGTCTAGTTTAGACTCGTAAGGAATCCAAGCAGATTTGGAGACATCAGGAAACTGTACAAATGTTAACCTCTCTGTGCACATCCTGACCACATTCAGTTCCCTTGAAAGGAGGCAGGGAGAGAAGCCGAATCCAGCACCCCTGGAGAAGGTGCACACACCACCTCCCAGCCTGGGGCCACATTACCGTCTGGGTGGGGTCCACCATGGCGAGCACAAAGTTGCAGGACTCAGTGGTACAGGAACGCACAGTCTCCGTCCTCCCTTCACGGAAGAGCCGGGTCATGGAGGCCTCGTACGTGAGGCAAAATTTGCCCATGTCCTGGGAGAGGAAAAGTATTTTAATACAAAGCAGCGCACGCCAAGGGCCTCAAACGCACAAGAAGGGATGGGTTACGGTCAGCTTTAGCTTTTACTCATCAGTCTTCACACAGGGTTGTGCAGCAGGCAGATGGAGACTCATTAGCTTTGAAAAGGCCTGGGGGTGGGGGTCAGTTTCTGGGTAGCCCAGATTCTATTTCCAGATGCAACTGATGCCATGGCACAAGTTCCTGAGCATCACACACCTACCCGAGTGCAGACACATTTATGGAGGGAACACATGACAAGGTGATGCGCATGCAACAGTCTGAAATTGTTAAAAGACATGAGGTGTTGGCAGGAAATATTCCAACGTGTTTGGATGACAATGAGGATGACCCAGTAGAGAAGGGACAGGTCGGGAGTAATGTCCCCCAGCAGGAGGGCAGGTGGCCAAGCTGCCGCACCAGAGAGGAGGGGAAATGAAGTGAGGGGAGTGTGGCCATGGGGGGAGTGGTCAGGAGGTCTCTTTGCAATGTTTTCTCCTTTTCTCAGTGAACCCAGAAGGTGGCTAGTCTGCTGAGGGTGAGGAAGCAGGGAGGTGCTAGGAGTCGGAGAAGAGAGCTATGGAACAGCATGGAGGGGCTAAGAGTGGGCTACCCGGGGGTCCACCAGAGTGAGCGCTCAATAATTTGAAATAATTCAATAATTCAATAATTTGAAATAATAATAATTTGAAGTGAAGGAGCCAGTGCTCTGGGGTCTGAGTCCAGCCACGCCAGCCTCCTGGGTGCAAGGCCACGCAGGGGAGAGCTGGCCTGAACCAGGGGTGGTCCTAATGTGCCTGGGGCCATGGGATAGTCAGGGAGGAGGGCAACAGACCGAGTCGTCATGCCCAGTGAGAGGGAAAGGGGAGGGCGAGACGGGCAGAGGCGCTGTGGGGTCCAGAACAGTGGTATCAGGGACCAGGACAGGATGACAGAGGAGGCAGCATCTGAAGCGGAGACCCTGCTGGTGACAGGATGACAGTACATCAAGGGCTACAGGTAGAAGCGACAGGGGGTGCGGGGTGGGGGTGGGGGGCCCGAGGAGCACACGGCGTCCCACCACATGCGCCGTGGGAGGGAGTCAGGTTGCCCACGGCTCGAAGACACACAGGTTCCCAGCCCGGATAGGAAAGTGGTCAATGGCAGTTTGTGAACCCCGATTATTCCTGACCGGACAACACCTCTCGGCATTCGGGCCCCGGTGGCCCCGTGGTGACAGAGAACACCCTGCCACCAGCTGGTGCTGGTAAGCAAAGCTGGTGCCAGAGTCAAGGTTGAATCTCCTGGTGTGCGGGCCATGCCTGTGAGTGGCCTTCGGGGCTCTGTCCCTCCCCCAGTCCTGCCTGTAACGTGATGAGGCGAGCAGGCCACGGGGTGAGGAACACAGGCCAGGAGGTCTGTGACGAGCCGCCGCTGACTGCCATCCACCTGTGCTGCCCCACACGAAAGGCTTCCACGCTGCCCCCAACGCCCGACACAAGGAGCCACCAACTCACCACACTTCTTCCATACACCAGTCATTACTTTTCCCTTGGATGGGGTCCAAGAGAGGCTCTAACTCCTCATTCTATTCTATGTAGAGTAAGAATAAGAATAGAACAGGTAAGCAGGGGTCCAGGTTATTTGTCAAAGGCACCTTTCAGAGAACCTCCTACCAGCTCTCAGAGGGGCACATGATGAAGCATTGGGGAGAGGGGGAGGGAGAGGAGAGCGGGAGATAGAAGAAAAAATACAAATCCAGTATTTTAGTCAATTTAATAAAGTCAGCTTGGGAGACACAATCAATCCAATGATTTACGTGAGGTCCACTTGCCAACATCAGGCTTTTAATTGTGTGAGTGGGCAGCACAGTCATGTACGACACCCACAATCTTTTTAAATGATCATCTAAAAACCTCTTGGCAAATGCACTGACATTTGTCAGGCTGCTCAGGCCCTCAGAGAGCCAAGCCACTTCTCCTGCCACAACCAGCCACCATCGGGAGAGCAGCCGCTTGCCACCCACAGAACACCACCGGTTCCTAACAAGCGGGATGAAAAGACACGGTCTGTGAAGGTATACTGACATGCAGGGTGTGAGGACACAAACCTGTCACACCCTGGGATCGGCTGCCCCGGGGCTCAGTGTTCAGGCTGGTGGCACTTGGGGGTTTTTCACGTCTAGTTTCTAAATGAAAAATAAACATGACCCAAATGCAGGAAACAAACAGGCATATTTGACTAAAACTATGACCACAGCCAAGAACCTTCAATCAGTTGTCATTTACTGATGCCTATTCTTCTGTGGCTGGCACGTTCCTGGCACTGGGGATAAATCATGTCTCTGTCCTCGTGGGGCAAATGTTCTAACAGGAGAAATGTGGATATTCGATATTATAGTGACAGGTGCACCGAACAGAAACAATGCAGGATGACGGAAGAGCAATAGAGTGCAGGCTATTTTAATAGGAGATGGGAGCGCTTGAGTAAAGACCTAACCAACCATACATCAATCTAGGAAACAGCAACTATCCGTGGAGAGCAAGTGCAAATGTCCTGAGGTAGGAATGGGCTTGACGTATCTGAGCACAGCAAAAAAGCTAAAGCTGAGTCCATGAGACAAATATTAGAGAAGGCTGGAAGGGCAGAGGGATCAGGCCAGTGGTCACTAACCTTGGGAATGTGTTAACTCAGAAGGGAAAAATAGGTATGTTTTAATTCCTGCTAACCTCAAACTGAAATATTGCATTAAGTAGCACAGGCAAAAACCACAGTAATTATGAACACTGTGGTGACTTTGAAGAGAAAATCATAGCTATTTGCACAACAAATTATAGTTGTTGCAGATACCCCAAAATATCATACATGCTTACAACTACCTCAAAATTACAGTCGTTATTAGATCCACTATCCCAAATTTAGTGCCTAATTACATTCACTGCACCACAAATTTACATTTAATATTTTGACGTGCATTTTTATCAACCAATTAACTCTGTGACCATACGTATTTCCTTTAATGCTTTGTAAACGTTATTGTGAAATGGGATCCCAAAGGCTTTCCCAAACTGCCTACAAGGTCCAGGGGCACAGAGAAGGGTCAGAAGTCTGGGAGAGATCCCCCAGAACATGCAGGACATCTGGATTTATGCAGAGCCACGGGGAGGTCCTGCAGCTCTGAGCTGAGCAGAGAGGGTATGAACAACATCTCCACAAAGAGAGCCATGTCCCCAACGCAGCTGGTGCTCAACCGAGCACGTATGAAACTTCTGAATGGAAAGATCTGCCCCACAGTTTTAATGGGTCATCTTAATCCACGGACCATTCTAAATAGGTTGAGGGATACATAAAGAACTGAATGGGGGGGCAGGTGATTATTTCTAGCCAGAGGACAAAGGACCAATGGAAGTATCAAAAATAAGTAAGTGATCTTCTACTCTGACAGAGGAATTTGGTTTCTTAAAAAATAATTGTAATACAAGCTTGTGCAAAAAATGTCAATATAGAACAATGTAAGACAATACAAATCAACCTTCACAGCACCTTGCTGGATTTTCCATCTAAATTGGATTTTCCATCTAAATCTCTTCTAGATTTTGCATTTAATAAAGCAAGAGCTGGGACACATGTTCTATAACAGGCAGGTAGCAAGTATCACAGTTCTGTGGGTCGGGTGGTTCTGTGCAGCACAAAACACCTGTGGACAGTACACCCAAAACGAGCATGACTGAGTGCTAACAAAATGTTCTCTGTGAACAATGAAATTACATTTGATATTCACACATCACAAAATATTATTCTTTTGAGGGTTTTTTTCCAGTTATTAAAAACACAACACCATTCAACTTAAGGGCCACACGAAAACAGGTGAAGGGCTGGATGTGGCCCATGGGACACAGTCTGCAGATCACCGTAGTAAATAAAACTCACTTGGTGTTTTATGGTCAAGGATTTTTACTACACCACAGACACATTTAATGGTCACGCAATAGTCCGTTGTACAAAAATACCATAATTTAACATGTTTCATGCAGACTGATTTAGCCTGATTCAAATTCTTACCGAGGGTGATATTTCAGCACATCTTTGTGAACCTGTCCTTAAAGAATACAATTCTCAAGGAAGAATTTGCCAGGGAAATGGTTACACTTTCAGGACACATACTTCCAGCTAGATGAGCCCAACTGCCACACGCGCACTTCCCTAAATTCCCCTGTACAAACACGGAAGGGTCAGAAGACCTTTGCAAATCATGTAGGCAAAAAATCCAGCGTTACTTACGTTGCGCTTATCGGATTCCTCAAAAGTTTAATTTTCCATGTACGTTCACTGATAATTTGTATTGTTCTGCTCCCCTGAACCAACTTCTGCTCTGACTCTGTTTTCCTACCAGGCTGTTTCCCAAAAGGAACCATCTAAACCAATTTTCCCAGTCCTATCCACTAATGGACTCATCCCCTCACACCGATGTCAAACCCCACCTTTACCACAGAGAACAGCGTGGCGCACATTACAGCCCAGTGCCACATTGTGCTCATTACTAAAGCACAATAATTTGTTGCTGATTCTTTGTAGGATTCTGTACCAGGCTCCTTACTGAATACTCTTCTTAATTATAGAAGCTTTTCTGGAGGTTCTATCTCCTGAGAAGACATACCGATGCTCCTCCTGCCCAATGATCCCAGCTGCACTCACTGTACTTCCAGAAAGGCCTTCAAGAACAGTGAGAACAGCGGAGCTGCTGGAGGTAGCCTCATCACAGCCCCATTGTTTTAATGGGGTCATCTCACATTTTTCACCTCTCAAGCCACACTCTGGCTACTAATACATGATGGTATTTATCAGGTGAAGGAAACAGCCCCTATTACTTAGAGCTGTTATCAGGAATGCCTGCCAGGGTTTTAATGTCTTTGTAGTATCTGTCAAAATGACTGTTTTCTTCTCTGATCTAATAATATAATTTAATCTGTGACTGGATTTACTAACACCAAACCATCTCCTTGCTGCTGGGACCATAAGCTGCTACTGCTGCTTACACTTTTAATATACTGCTAGATTCTATTTGCTAAGAGTTTACTTAGTTTTTTTGTGTTTATATTCATGAGCAACACTGATCCTATGGTTCTTTTTCACGTCCATCAAATTAAGACATGGGTTCCAGAAGCAGCCTGCCTAGATGCAAGCTCAGCGGTGCCACCGTGAGCTGTAGACTTCAGGCAATGGAGCTCCCCATCTCCTGAGTAAAGCGGAGATGAAAAAGGCCCTCCAAGCCGCTGTTAACCAGCTCCTGTGAGGCACTCAGCACTATACCCGGGGAGCTCTCAGCTGTTCCTTGTAATGCTCAGCATGAAGCTGGTCCTGGGAATCAACCAGGCAGCTCCCAGCTTTCTGAAGCCTCCAGAACCCTACGCTCGTCAAAACAATGCAGTAGCTTCCGAGCAGGTACACATTAGTGAGTGGCTCTCCAACTTCTGCCTTTCATCGTGGGTACTGCCCTCCTGCCTTCTTACCTTGCCTCGGGTCACCTTTACTAACCTCTGTCGCTGCAGAAAATAATCATTGCAAGATTTTCAAATGTATTACCACGGGCCCTGGGGCTCTCTTATGAAAATCTTCCCTGTATCTGAGACACCACCTCCTTTTATCACCCTAACCCTGTGTATTTAGGTGAAATGTTTGCTCATCAATTTTAAACATCCAATTATTAATTCTAAAATCCAATTCCTCAACCCAGTTCCTCTTTCAGTCTCTCACTCCATCGGAAAAAGAGCTCCTATAATGGCTGTGCCTCTATCCGACTGCTCTGGGAGCATGCATGTCAGTGCCTACGTTACTTGGGAAAAGAAATCTTCGTGATTCAATCATCTTTGTCAAAGACTATATGGTAGAGTCAGTTCTAAGTACAATTTTGGCCCATCTGTTCTAGTTTATTTTAACATCACCTCTTTTGCTATCCTGTATCAGTTCCTTTCTAGACTTGACCCATGCCCCCAAGAGGTGTTCTGCGCACCACGCGTCCCATCCCTCCTGTGGCAGAAGGCCTGGGTGATGGCATGTGAGCAAGAACCAGCGGGTGGTGCTTCCGTGCTGGTGGCTTCCCTCTGGGACAAGTGTCCAGCCACCACCACCACCCCCCTGAAGGCCAGGCAGCTCTGGAAATGTGCTCAGGACCCTGAAGCACTTGTGACAAAACCCCAGGCTCGTACCTTGTAGTGTGCCAGCTGGAGAGCAAGCTGGACAAAGGCATCCGGGCTTGTCCGGCACTTCTTGATCAGCCCTTTGCCAAAGGTGTGGAAAGGGAAAGAATGGAAATCCACATCGTTCGCCAGCAGGGTTGCACTGCTCAGGGCAGTCTCTATCACCTCTTGACACTTGAGAAAAAAGGAGAGAGAGGTTTTACTTATTGGTGGGGAGGGCAGGGTTCCTGACTTTATTTATTTTTTATTTTTTTTTAAAGATTTTTTATTTATTTATTCATAGAAATGCAGAGAGAGAGAGGCAGAGTCACAGACAGAGGGAGAAGCAGGCTCCATGCAGAGAGCCCGACATGGGACTCGATCCAGGGTCTCCAGGATCATGCCCCGGGCTGCAGGCAGCGCTAAACCGCTGCGCCACTGGGGCTTCCCGGTTCCTGACTTTAGTGCAGCTGACAGGGGCCGTTGCTGGAAAATGCACACATCCCAGTTCCTTCCCATTTCTTTCAGGAAGTGTTCTCCACGGTCCCCTGCTCGCTGCAGAGTGCTGGGGTGACCCGAGCAGAAGGAATGCTGGGAGGAGCTGGGGGTTCCTCAGTCCAAGTGGGACCCCTGAGCGCATCTCACACAGTCCGAGTTCAGTTTTTGAAATCCACTGTGGTGACCATGAGGATATATTTCCATTTCATCTCATTTCATTTCAGATTTATTCATGAGAGACCCAGAGAGAGGGGGAGAGAGAGAGAGAGAGAAAGGGAGAAGCAGGCTCCACGCAGGGAGCCCGACGTGGGACTTGATCCCGGGTCTCCAGAATCACACCCTGGACCAAAGGCAGGCGCTAAAACACTTGAGCCACCCAGGGATCCCCAAGGAACCCATTTTAAAAAACAAATGGATACACAAAAAAAGGATGGGACGCCTGGGTGGCTCAGGGGTTGAGCGTCTGCCTTTGGCCCAGGGCGTGATCCTGGAGTCCCGGGATCGAGTCCCACATCGGGCTCCCTGCGTGGAGCCTGCTTCTCCCTCTGCCTATGTCTCTGCCTCTTTCTCTGTGTGTCTCATGAGTGAATGAATGAATGAAATAGGAAGGAAGGAAGGAAGGAAGGAAGGAAGGAAGGAAGGAAGGAAACGAACTATGGCATAAGCATGCAATGGACATGAGCCACCAAGCCATGAAAGAACCTGGAGGAATCCTAAATGCATGTGGCTGTGAAGGAAGCTGGTCTGAAGAGGCCACATTCGATAGGATTCCAAGAAGGTGACATTCTGGACGAGGCAGGACTGGGGAGACTGTGATGAGACTGCTGGTTGCCAGGTGCTTGGGGGGCAGGAGGCACAGGCAGTGCCTGGATCTCTGGGCTGCACTGGTGGACACAGCCCATCATACATCTGTCCAAATGCCAAGAATGCATGACCCTGAGTGTGCCCCACATCAACAACCAGCTCTGGGTGAGGACGACCTGTCCGTGAAGGCTCAGGGGTTGTGACAGACGCACCCTGGTGGGGACATGGGTGGTGGGGGAGGCTGCACGTGTGTGCACTGGGAGGGGGCAGGCAGCTGTGAGGGAGCTCTCTGGACTTTCTGCTCCATTGTGTTGGCAAACTGAAACTATTGAAAAAGTTAAATCTATAGGAAAACTTGAAATAGGGACACCTGGGTGGCTCAGTGGTTGAGTGTCCACCTTTGGCTCACTCAGGGCATGATCCTGGGGTCCTGGGATTGAGTTCTGCATCAGTTTCCCTGCAGGGAGCCTGCTTCTCCCTCTGCCCATGTCTCTGCCTCACTCTGTCTCTCATGAATAAATAAATAAAATCTTTACAAGAATTTAAAAAATAAAAGAAAATAATTCTTTTTAAAAAATTGAAATAGTGAATGACTGGGTCAGGTCCAAGCATCCTAAGCCTACCCTCTTTGGCAGAGGCTACACGGTCACCGAGGAGCCCACACCAGCCTCTGGAGATGCAGGACAAAAGGAGCAGCTGAGGTGTAGCACCACATGTGGCATATTCTACTTCAACAATAGTCTCTTGGGCTCCAGGAATGCCTGCTTGGATCTGATGAGCTGGACTGTGGTATTTCCAACCCTCACATTCCTTCCTCAAAATGCTTCCATCTGAGTGGCCTGCATATGAAAATCATTAAGCGCAACAAAAATGATAAGTTGTGCTTTCAGAGTATTTCAACTCTGAAGGAAGTGACTTTGTTTTTTGCTCTTTCACTATGATTGATATCTAGCCAAGTCTGAGCTAGAAATCTCTGTTGACAATCTTCACCAAAACTGGAAGCAGAAGTATTATTTACTGGGGCTCCTGAGGCAGCAACAGTTGAAACAGCTCCAGGGCCCCAGGAAGAACCCACACAGGGACAAAGTTCAGCCTCTGTGGCCTTCAGCTGAGCTGATGCATACTCAGGAAGCAGACATGAACCAGCTGGCTGGCTGTGACCCTTTAAGCTTGTCTCCCACCCCAGGTAAGTTAACAGGTGTTTGAGAACCCAGACTCACTTCCTCTGGGATGTCCCACTGCAGCCGGGTGGGGTATGGAATGTTCGGGTTGGGGTCGCCCTTGCAGTGGCCGTCCTCTGCATAGCTCAGCTGAAAGCAGTCAGTGGCTAGGACGTACTGTCAAATGAAGAGATACACATGTCAAGTCAGAAGATTATCGTGGTCAACAGTGTTACATGAAACATTTACAAATGTTTGACCTCCAAAGTACACAGAACCTTATTCTTCATCAAGATACCATGACGACTTAGCAGTAGCTACTGGAGGTATGTTGGGAGCATGCTTCTGTGCACCTGACATCCTCCATACAGCCCCCTACCATGAAAGTTTTTTTTTTTTTGAAAGTTCTTTTTTTTTTTTTAAGATTTTATTTATTTGTTCATGAGAGACACAGAAAGAAGAAGAAGCAGAGAGAGAAGCAAAGGGAGAAGCAGGCTCCCCTGCAGGGAGCCGGATGCAGGACTGGATCCTGAGACTCCAGGACCACGCCCTGGGCTAAAGGCAGAAGTTTAACCTCTGAACCACCTATGGGTCCTGTACCGTGAAAAGTTCTTATTTCCATTTCAGAGGAGAGAGCAACAGCCCTGGCTTGGGAGGCTCCCCAGCATATGGGCTAATGAGAACAGCCAGGACTCCAGCACGTGTCATACATGAAGCCTGCTTCCAGGTCCCAGCTGTGCTAGAGGTGCCCTCCGGGTGCCACCCCACTGCCTTTACAGCTAGCCCAGAAGGCAGTCCCCAGTGTTCCCACTGTGTAAATGAGGAGACAGCCTCCCAAGGGGGAAGACATGTGCCCATGTCATGCCCCAGTTCATGCTCCCGGTGAGCCAGGACCCAGGTGCAGCTGTGATGTTCTCTTGCCGCTGGTGAGGAAACTCAAATCAACATCTTCAGCTGTATTTACTGAGCAGCTACTGTGGCCACCAGCAACCCTCTGAGCATCAGTGAGAGAACAGTGTACAAAACAGACCAGAATTTCTGCCTTTCCTCAAGAAGTTAAATAAATACAGACATTGACCTACCCATTCTGCTCCTGGGTACACACGCATAAGAGACGAAAATATACATTCACTACAACACGAATGTTTCATTGGAGCGGTATTTATAGTAGTCAGAATGTGGAAACCACCCACGAAAATGGCCAGAACAGGCAAAGGCACAGAAACAGAAAGTAGATTTGTGGTTGCCAGGGGTGGGGGCAGGCATGGGCAGGAGTTCCTTCTGGGAGAATGAAAACATCCTAAAGTTAGATGCTGGTGATTGTAAATACACAAAACTCAGCAAATTGTACACTTTAAGACAGTAAATTTTATGGTATGTCAATTATATCTTCATAATTATAAAAAAGGGTTTTTTTTAAAAAGGAATCCCTACACTCAGGGAGCTTATATCTTAACGGGGGCGCCCCCCCCCCAAAGAAGTCAAAAGACAAAACCACAACCAAAGTCCAGCTGGTGGCACTGCCCGGTGGTGAGGCGTCAGGGGCTCCAGCGTGAGGGCGCGGGGGGGTAGCCACATGCAGGTATGGTTGGCACCCACACAGATCTGAGCAGGCAAAGGAGCCAGGCCTATTTGTATCTGAGCCGCTCTGCATCAAAGCCCCCAGAGAACCCAACACAGTGAAGCTTCAGAGAAACGTCGGCAGCAAACAGGATCCAACCCTAGCCAGATATGTTCTTAACTGGCTTGCCATGGTCAGATTGGCTCTTGTTCTAATTTGGCCTGGGCCTCTGACAAGAGGGCAGGTCAGTTCCCATCCCCAAGGGAAGCTTCTGGGGCTCCCGGCTCGTCCCTGGGACCACAGGTCATGCTGTCAGCTGACAGTAACAGTTAAACCCCAGCACTTCTAAGTGATGGTCCTGGGCTAACACACAATCCCTCTACCCTTATCTCCTCCGGAGAACTTAAAACCTAAGCATGGCCTTGTCAACATCCCGATTACTCCACCTGGTCAGTTACCCTGTGTCGTCCACACCACCTGTGGCTCAGGTTCTGTCTCATTCACAAACATGCACTTAGTACTCAGGACCTTAGCACAGGTGCCGGCAGACCTGGACTACTCTGCTGGGTGGACAGACCTCCAAGGGCAAAGGAGGCTGGATCTTCGCTGGGTTTTAAGCTGAAAGGACTGTTAAGCCTTTGTTGGCATCAATAGACTGGCAGCGGTCAAGAGCTTCTTGAGACTTGACTGCCTTTATTATACGTTCATGTCTTGGGACCAATAGTACTACTATCTTCGAGACTGTTTTGGAACACTTCATTTTCCCTTCATTTATGCTTTTTTCCCTACATAGAAAAGTCTCACTTGGCTAAAGGAACAGCAGGTTAGGTTTTGCTGAGACCCCAACCAGGGGTAAGATAGTCAAGAGAAGCCTCGGAAGGAGTATCAGGCTGTCCTAATCCAGGACTGGGAGGAGGCAGGAGAGGGGGAGGGGACTGCCTGGAGGGAGTGAAGCCTGGCAGGGCTGGTGGCCAGGGGAAGAGTGTTCTGGGCAAAGGAGGGGGCACATGCCAAGGCCCTGCCAAGAGATAGCAGGACACCCTCCAGGATTTGTATGACTCTAGGGAAAAAAATACATATGATACATTAAAAATAAACAGTGAGGGGCTCCTGGGTGGCTCAGTTGGTTGAGCATCTGACTCTTGGTTTCAGCTCAGGTCATGATCTCAGGGTCCTGTGATCAAACCCTGTGTTAGGTTCTTTTTTTTTTTTTTTTTTTTTTTTTAATTTTTTTTTCCTGTGTTAGGTTCTGTGCTCAACTGGGAGTCTAGTTGAGTCTCTCTCCCTCACCCCTCCCCACGCTCGTGCACATGTGCACACACACGCTCTCTCTTAAATAAACCAATATTTAAAAAAATAAATATGGAGATTCAAAGCCTTCACAGAAGTTAAAAGAGAAGGAGGTCATGCATTAAGATGTCTTCACAAGTTCACTATGATTTCGTCATCTCAGGTACATGACCGAGCTCCATGCCCTGTGAGGGCCAAGGAGGTCCTCACTCTGCGGTTGCAAAGGTGCAGCTCCCAGAGATAACAGCAACATTAGGGTCACATTATTCCACTCCACTCGCTAGAGCAGCAGGAAGACCACAAAGTACACTCTGAGTGTTCAGTGTGAATTTCAAAGGGCCTTGTAGCTTTAACCAAGTTACCCTTGAGTTTCATCAAACCAAGAAAATACAGAATTTCTGGATCAGGTCCACTGTTGACAATCTCAGAGTTTAGAAGCTTCTTCAAACAAGAACCAGAGGAGTTAAGAAAGCAAAACCTTCCTTTGATTGTTCGTGCCAACATGAAGACTGTTACCACAGTTCAGGGGGAAATGAGTTTTTTAAAATTTAAAGAATTTTCAGGGCTGATCCAACGTTGCATTTTAACAAGCTGGGTAGGGGGATGGGATGACAAGGGTTTGGGTTTGGTGGTTTTTAAATTAAGTTGGTAATTTTAAGAATTAAATGATGTGGTAAAAAGCACGTTGCATTTTTATCAACCAGGATTTTAATATGCTTGATTCTAGCTGGCCTAACACTCAGCCCATGAGACAAATCTTGAAAACATAGCAAAGAAGGTTTTGCTGAATTCTTCCCTGAAATCCCTGCCTGAAAGCCGACTCTCATTTCATTATTTTTGGTTCCACCTGGAGATGGCATTAAATGTGTTTCTACTGAAGGAACTTAAGTTTCAGGAGATGAGGACACAGGTACCTAGGTTTTGTTCAGCCAATTAACATCACACGAAGCACCAACGTGTGTTAAGAAGTGTTCTAGATTCAGGGGGCAGGTATCACACAATGAAATGCAGTCCGGGGTTTGGATTTGCAACGGCAGGCCCCACATTCATGTCAAAGCTGCAAACACTCACCTCCCACAGGTGCCCAACAATGGGCGCATCAGCCCAGGAGTGCTCTGTGTTCATGCCCATCTTCCCATTTTTGAAGACAATGAACGTGAAAGACTTATCGAACCACCTGCATGGAACACAAATGTTCATGGAACTTAACCGTTTTTAAAAAAGCAAGTTGAACAAAAACTAGGCACTGATTTTATTCTGCATGGGTCATCTGCCCCCCACCCGCCACCCCTACCACCCCACCCCCGCCCCACCCCAAACAGCTGGCTGGCGGTCAAAAATCTCTGCAAAGTGATAACAAAAGCACACACAGAACTCTGGTCACTTCTCTGTCATCAGACACAAAGATAAGCAGTTATGCACCAGAGGCCAGCAGAACAGAACATGTTACTCTAACATGAAGGGAACCGATAAGGCATCTGCAGAGAGATGGGACAGCATGTTCTGTCCGGGAGCCGCACACCCCGTCCTGGGCCGACCACCCCTACGTGCAAGGCAGGCAGGACGGCCCTGCACAGACGAGGTAAAGGAGGCTCCAGGATAGTCATGAGCTCAGTGAGCAAGCCAGAGCCGACATCCAGGTCAGCACTGTCTACCACCTTCTCCTGCCTGGTCAAGGCACCACAGCCACTCTTCTCACTAGCACCTCCCATCAGAGGTGGTCGTGCACGGAGGGGAAAATCTCAAGTCTGCTGCTTGAGCTATGTGTGTGTGCACATGCGCACATGCACAGAAAAGAGAACCAAAGTGTTTTTATGCGAGCCTTATTCCTCCACCTGAGGCTGGTGTGAGCGATATTACCTGTCAAAACACCTGCCATGAAGGAGAGACTTGGCATAGCTATCCATCGATGCATCTGGGTCTTCCTTCCTATACCCTTGTTCTGTTTCGTCTAGTGTCACGAAAAATGCTGCTTTTTCCACAGCGTCTAGGGACTGCTTGTTTTTCCCACGTCCAAAATAGGCTTGGCGACACTTGGCCCAGGGTACTCTGAAACAAGAGTTAAAGGGAGTTAAACCTGTAGCAACGTGGTGACATCTACTTATATGTGATGTTCAAAATGACAGGGTGTTTCACTGTTTTGTAGAAATTTAGGGGAAACTACATATTTATGACTGACTGCCAGATTTCCAGAGCAGAGCACAGGCATGGCGTGCACTTCTGTTTGCTAAACACTGATTGAGAAAAAAAAACAAAAAACAAAACAAAACAAAAAAACACTGAGGGCGGCCGGGGTGGCTCAGTGGTTTAGCGCCGCCTTCTGCCCAGGGCATGATACTGGAGTCCCAGGATCAAGTCCCATGTCGGGCTCCCTGCATGGAGCCTGCTTCTCCCTCTGCCTGTGTCTCTGCCTCTCACTCTCTCTCTCTGTCTCTCATGAATAAATAAATAAAATCTTTAAAAAAACAAAAAATAAATGCTGATTGAGCAACAAGAATGCACGCCGTGAGCTCAGCCACCTGGGGGCAGCAACCCCAAGAAGTTCTCCTCGGGCCCAAACCAGGGGCCATCCTGAAGAAGTTCTGGCAAGCGCATGTGAGCACTCAAGTCCTGCCTGGCTCTGCTCCAGCCCTTATCCATGTGCTAGCTCACTGATCAAAACTAGTTTCTATCGTTCAGAGGGGTAAACAGGCACAGAGATGCAGTCACAGCTAGTTTGTGGCAGAGAGAGCTTCAAACACAAGCTGCCCCAGTCCATGCTACTAATAACCACAGGACACCTTGGGACAAGGGGGCACCCCGGGAGTCCACCTAGAGTAACTCTTTCCATCCTCCCTCACGTGGGATCCAAGGAGCTGATGTGACACCCACTTCCTGAGAGTCACCCCAGCTGTGGCTGCTTTGACTGCTCCTGGGCCCCTCACCTAGGCCCTCCTAGGGTCCTTCACCCCACCCACCCTTCCAAATCAGAGTCATCTGGCCTGTCTCCCGCCCTCTTCTCTCCAAGGCAGCCTGTGATGCCAACACACCTGTGAATACAAGGATACACACACACACCTGGCCCAGACCACTCTACTCCATGTCTGCCAGGGGCAACCATGACAACAGGATGGCTACTATGCACCTAGTGCTGTGTGAAGGGGCAGGAAGGTAACATGCCAGCGTATACACTTGGCATCTATGTGAAGGGCTCCAGGGGGAGAGGGAGCAAGACACCTATGTATACACTCGGCATCTATGTGAAATGCTCCAGGGAGGTAACATGCCAACATATACACTCAGTGTCTATGTGAAGGACTCTGGGGGACAAAATGCCCATGTATACACTTGGTGTCTATGTGAAGGGCTCGGGGAGGGGGCGGGCAGAGGATTGGCATGTACATACACTCAGCATCTATGTGAAGAGCTGGGGGGAGGGTAAGATACCCATGTATACACTCGGCCTCTATGAGAAGGACTGTAGACAGTGAGATTGGGGTGGGCAGGGTGCCCACGAGCCCCGCAGGGTGGGTGGTCACAGGCAAACCCACTCCTCGCAGCACGTTGTAACCACTGGCCAGCGAGCCCACTGATGCCCATGAGCATGTGGGAAGGGAGCTCTGTCTCCAGGACACGCCACCCTCTGCTCTTCCATCCAGCCCGCAGAGCCCCAGTTATGGCCCAATACCCCTCCTGGGCTTCTGGCACTGAGCCTCCCCTCCAGCTCACATGGCCTGTTCCAGCCCTCACTGCCTGGGGAGCCCCGGGACTGGGATCATCCCATACACCTGCTCGGGTCCCTGGGGTGGCCCCTTTGACAGCTGAATCCAGCCCAAGTGTAGTCAGACACACGAGGACCCTCTCTGCTCTGCGTTCTGGTGTCCTGACCCACTGTCGCTCCCAGCATGGGGCGTGCAGTCCACTCCCCCGGACACCTGTCACTCCTGCTGGCCCGCTGCCACCCTCTGCGTGCAGGGGAGAACTCTTCTCTGAGAAGGGCTCCTCATGCTGCCCCAACAGCTGCCACATCACCGTAACTCGGATGTTCAACTGCAGACAGTACTGCAGACAGCCCACCAGGGACAGTGGGCAACATCTGGACAGTTCTGTGACAACGGGGTAGCTGCTCCTGGCCACCAGGGATGTGCTCAACATCCTACTGAGCACAGGACAAGGCCCCCACCCAAAGATTTACGCAGCCCAGTGGGCACAGAGCCAAAGCTGGGAGGCCAGCCCCATCTTTACAAGCTAATTCCTCAGGTAAACAAAAGCCTCTGAATGATCTTCACACATGGCAGAAAGCTGATTCCTGACTCAGAGGCCTTGGTTTAAACTTGTTTTTTTGGGGGGCATCTGGGTGGCTCCGTCAGTGAAGCATCTGTCTTCAGCTCAGGTCATGATCTCAGGGCCCTGGGATCGAGCCACATCAGGCTCCCTGCTCAGTGGAGAAGCCTGCTTCTCCCTCTCTCCCTCTGCTTGTTCTCTCTCTCAAATAAAATCTTAAATAAATACACTTGTTCTGTGTCCTGAATTAAATATGCCTGTAGCCCCGTGACAGAGCCTAACTCCCGTCCGCCATGTGCCCTGGTCCCCGTGCAGACACAAGCCCACCTGCCACACACACACACACACACACAGCCAGAGGGGACCCGCCGGCGGGGCCCCAGCCCTGCCCCACGGCCACAGTGAGTCACCGACATATGCCTGACCCCAGCCAAGCCCCTGGTGGGACTTATGTCCCAGAGCCACAATGCACCTTTCTCCCGCAGTGAGGGCTGCCAGCTTGGCCTCCCCGGGCTGAGGCTCCGACGGGTCGTCCAGAATCCTCTGCATCTGCTGCTCAATTTCCCGGGGCTTCAAGAGCCGGCCGTCGTGGTAGAGCCAGACCTTGAAGTACCGCCCTTTGTGGAACACGACGATGTGCTTGCTGTCTCTGATGTGCTGGATGGTGTCTGAGCAGGATGGGGGGTGAGACACAACATTCAGAGGCAGGATGTGAGGGAACGCTGAGAAAGACCCCTCGACTTCTCAGCGGCCCCACCCTGTCACCCCACATCCCTCCACTCAGCTCATCCGTCCACGTCTCAAGAGCCTGCAGAAGGTTCAGTACAGAACCAGAGCAGAAAGCTCTGGAGTCAGGCTTGACCTCGTCTCAGCTCCACTCAGTCACTCACTGGATGTATTCAGCTGTGGCCAACAACTTAAGCCTGTTCAAGGGTTTCTCCCAGAAAACCAGGACAAACATGCACTTAAAGCCTTCACTTTAGAGTCAGAAATAAGACGATGCACACTAGGGCCACTTCTGTTCAACACTACACCAGGGCCTGCCAGCAAAATAAACTAAGAAAAAAGAATCGAGATACAAGGATGGGAACACGGGCCTCTCAGAGCCATGATTAACCACGGAAAATCCAACCAACCTCCCTCAAACAGCTGTTTAAATTACTGAGAACATAGCTGGGTAGAAGCTCAGTGTCTGAGATCATCTGTGCTCCTCTAACCTGAGTTCTGGGCTGAGCTGAGCCCCTCCCACTCACAGGCCGGAGGCAGACTCTCAGAGGCCACTGCATTGGAGGTAGGGCCTTTAAAGAGGTAATTATGTCAAAACATGGTGATTAAGATGGATCTTAATCTCATATGACTAGAGTACTTAGAGGAAAAGATTAGGACACAGGGGTGCCAGGGTGGCTCAGTTGGTTAAGTGTCTCCCTTAGGCTCAGGTCACGATCCCGGGGTCCTGGGCTTGAGCACGTCAGGCTCCCTGCTCAGGGGGGAGTCTGTTTCTCCCTATCGCCCCCCCCCCCCCGGACTCTCTTTCTCTCTCTCTCAAATAAAATCTTAAAAAAAAAAAAAAAATTAGGACACAGACACATGGAGGGACAACCCCGTGAGGACTCAGGGAGAGCATGGTCATCCACACACAAGCAGAGAGGCCTCAGGAGGACCCACCTGCCTGCACCTGGACCTTGGGCTTCCAGCCTCCAGGACAGGGATGGACAGTGAATGTTTAAGCCACACAGTCTGTGCTGTTTTGTTACAATGGCCCTAAAAGCTAATATATTCAGTAGCCTACAAATCAAAAATATACTGAAGACAACAAAAACAAAGAAGTTAGGAAGAACTCTGACCCTGGCAGAGAAAAGCAGAGCGGAAGCCGCCCCCCCCATCTGAGGCGGATGTGTCCAAGACCCCCATGGTGCCTGAAGCCGTGGAATGTACCAAACCCCAAACACGCTATTGTTTTCTCTAATCAACATAACTTTAATCAAGTTTAATTTATAAACTAGGTATGTTAAAAAATTAACAAAAATAGGGGATCCCTGGGTGGCTCAGCGGTTTAGCGCCTACCTTTGACCCAGGGCATGATTCTGGAGTCCTGGGATCAAGTCCCACATCAGGCTCCCTGCATGGAGCCTGCTTCTCCCTCTGCCTGGGTCTCTGCCTCTCACTCTCTCTCTCTCTTAAATAAGTAATTAAAATTTCTTTTAAAAATTAACAAAAATAAAACAAAATAATGATGTGTGCTAATAAAGGTTATGTGGATCTGCTCTCTCTCAAAACACCTTGTCCTGTTCTGTCTTCTTGTGACGATGTTAGGAGTGATGTAGGTGTGACATGGAGTTAGGCTGCTATGGGGGATCATTAGCCTCTACACCACAGCTGGCCACGGGTAACTGAGACCACGGAATGTGAAATCATGGGTAAGAGGAAAAACTGTAGGACATTTTATTAAAACCACTTTTAAAAGCGCTATGACTGGGGTGCCTGGGTGGCTCAGTTGGTTGAGCATCTCTCAGTTTTGGCTCCAGTTATGAGATCAAGCCCCACATGGGGGCTCTGTGCTCAGTGGGGAATCTCCTTGAGATTCTTGCTCACCCCCTTTGCTCCTCCCCCCTACAATCTCTAAAATAAATAAATAGTTTTTTTTAATTATCAAAAAAAAATTAAGAATGCAATTACTGTCCCCAACTGTCCCAAAAGTGCTTTTTGCCAATTCATCTGCTTTTCACAAAAATCTGGCCACCGATCACTGGACTCCAGAGTATGAGAAAGATAATAAAGGTTGACTTCTTAGCAAGAAATACCCCCACTGTAAAAGCACTGAGTGCACTACTAGAGTGAGTTTCCAGAAAGCCCCTGAGCCCTGGGTCTGAGGCAAGCTGAATCCACTTACACAAGCCCACCCGGAGGCCAGCTTTTGTGTCTGAGAACCCGCATGCCTTCATCCACGGGACAAGTTACTGCCTGGGGCTCACAGTCTGGAGGTACCCGGCTGTCACGACAGCCCCCAAAAGCTGGATGAGCTTGGGACTCTGTATACACTTAGCTTCAAAGGCAGCAACGGGTCATCATAATGGCCCACCACGAGGTCTCAGACAGGGCCTGGTTTGTTAGCTGAGAGTGGCCAGTATCTCCTACCTACACACCCTGAGCCCTGGCTGGCCTGGGACAGTCCCAGATGGCACATCTCTCCTTCTCATTCTCCAGAGCATCATGGCTTGTATAATTACGTGGCCACCCGGCATTCTGCGAGGGTCGAGGGTGGGATCAGCTGTCCCAGGTCAGGCTGCCCCAAGTGAGCTGCTGGACTCCAAGTCCAGTCTCCCGAGCACAAACCAACATGTGTGTGAGCCAGAGCACAACTCCTCCGAGGGAGCCAGATGAAGACAAGGAAGACTCCTAACCAGACGTGGGAAGAACACCCTAGAAGACAGCCTTCGACCAGAGGGAAATTGTGAAGTCTGAAGAAAAGCCGCATGCCCGGCCTAAGAAAGGCCAAGGAAGTTCAACAGACCAGTGTTCCTGAGCCTAAAATAAAATCTCAGATGCTCAGAAGCGGTCAGCACAAATCTGTGTGCTGAGTTTTGCCACCTTCCATACACGGCGAGGAAGGAGCAAGAAAGTGCTTTGCGAAGGAGCCTCACTCACCCGTCTCCTCTCCTGGGATCCGCGAGGTATTAAACATTCGCTCCCACTGAGCAGAGCACAGAGGAACTGTGGATCCCAAAAGAAGAATCTGCAACAAAAATATGTTTCAAACAAACAAAAAATTCCTCAGGGGGTGGGGAAAGGGAGGAAGGAGCAGATTACACACTGGATTTGTTTTCCTTGCACATATCATTTGACTTCATCGCTTCCACGCTGGGAAGAGCAGCTCTTCCCCAGGATGCTGACCCTCACCACCAAGATCACTGGACCTGCCAGGGCTCAGTTTCCTGCACCCTTCCTTCCCAAGGGGCACGCTCTCATCAATCGTTTACAAACCGACACTTAAACCACAGATTGTTTAGAAACTGACACTTAACCCGGGGATATTTAAGAAAGAAATGTCTTGTTTCCCTGGAATAATTCACCAGCTAAATTGTTTTCCTCCAAAAGCAAACAAGAGCTTTTCTTCTGGGGCAGATCTCGGGGCTGCAGTTCAACAGACGGATATCCATTCGGGGTATGCGAGGAGAGTTAAATCTTGGAATAATTACACAGAGTGAAAGAAACTAGACAGACAGAGATAGAGAGAGAGAGAGAGAGAGAGAGAGAGAGAAAGTACCTACTGCAAGATCTCATTTGTATCAAACTTTGGAAAGCTCAAGTGATCCGGAGTGACAGAAGGCAGATTGAGGCATAGCTGGCGGGCGATGGCAGGGTGCAGCAAGACCATGGGGCACAACGAACTTTTGGGGTGATGGATGTGCTCACTACACCTGGACTGTGGGGATGGTTTCAGAGCTACGTTATTTAAAGTGATGGGACTCATCCAGCTGTATGACAACAAAGTCACCAAAGCTGTTTAAAAAGAATGTTTTTTCTTTTTTAAGATTTATTTATGAGAGAGAGAGAGAGACACAGAGAGAGAGAGAGAGAGAGAGAGAAAGGGGCAGAAACATAGGCAGAGGGAGAAGCAGGCTCTAAGCCCAATTTGGGACTCGATCCCAGCACCCTGGGATCATGACCTGAGCCCAAGGCAGACACTCAGCCACCCAGGCGCCCTAAAAAGAAATGTTTTAGGAAGCAGTTTGTGGGCATACCGGCTTGATCTCTTCCCGGTCCAGCCTCCGTCTGTAGAGCAGAATGGCATGGATGGCGTTGCCCGCTCTCGCTGCCTGAATTGAAGTGGGTAAGACGTACAACAAGTCCTGAAAAGGTAAACATGTGTTAGCGGAGGGAACGTTCGCAGGCAAAGCTGAGCTAACATACACAGGAGAGCGTTTCCACGCTGCTAAAGTATCTCCATAGGCGTTCAATCACACCTGCTCTGATAAAGAAGAAATTGAAAGTACATTTCCTATACTTTGCCAATTTTGAGTTCTACAAGAAAATAGATGGAAATGAAGAACAGAAAGAAAGTGACATAATGAGATGGCCAGGTACTAAAGCTGGTAAATGCCAGTTACCAGAACCCAGACTGTGGGGCTGCTAACAAAACAATGGGACGTGACCTCCTGGGCTATCACTGCCTTGGAGAAAAAGAAAAACCAGGCATCCCAGAGCAGAGAAGGAGGAAGCTACACCCTGGGCCGCCAGGTGTTGAGCTCTGGGGGTGGCGGGGACATAGGCCACACGCCGCTGTGACAACAGGGGAAGGCCCTGCCGTGAGGGGCAGCTGATGGGCTTGAAAGTATTCCTGCGGCTCTAATTTCTCCATGGTGGCTCAGGGCAAACACAGAAGGAAGTCCACATAGCTTTCGGGCCCAGCAAGCAGGTCCTGGGCCCTGGAAGGAAGTCCGGCCAGCGTAGGCAGGGGCAGGAGCTTCCTGGGTGGCCCCCAGGCCCATGGGGATGCCCGCCTTGCCCGCTTAGGGGACTCACCATGGCATAGTAGTTGCTGTTCACCATCAGTGGCCCTCGTCCCCGCAGGTAGATGTACTCTTCCCACCAGTCGCTCACCTGTGGGTGCAAATAGGACAGACCCCCAGCAAGCTTAGCAGGAACCACACAGGACGGTGGGGTGCCAGGGGTGCCATCACTGCTCGGTGGCGCTCCCATCACAGTGCCTGTAGGAGCCTGAGTGCAAGTGTGAGTTCAACACACCCATGTAGCCAGGTCACCTGATTAAAACAGCGCACACCTGACCAAGCTTGCCTGCCGTTCCTGCCCCTACATTGCCCACCCAATGACTGCAGCCACTCCAGCCTCATCATCTGGTGTCATCTGATCACATTTAATACCTCCTCTTCCACATCCCACCTTGTTTCACTTGCCATGCACGGGGAAGCCCTGCTGGTTTGTGGCATGGATGAGTATTTGCACACGAAAATATCACCACCAAGAAATAAGGTGTATACACTTACATAGTTTGTGGCCCACCAGGACTTTAACTTCAGATACCACTGCAACTTCGGTCCGAGGCTGACAGCAAAATCTTGAGCAAGGACCGTCATCCGTTTAAAGTCTGATTCCTTCATCAGAGGCTTCACCGATTCCAGATACTACAGGGTTAATGAAAAGCACACATGCCGAGTTAAAACACACAGCACACAGGTCCCTTATCTGTGCCTTAGAAAACATATAAACCTGCTTAAGAATTTAAAAATCTTCCCCAGCTTGGGACACCTAGGTGGCTCAGTGGTTGAGCGTCTGCCTTTGGCTCCGGGCGTGATCCCGGGGTCCTGGGATTAAGTCCCACATCAGGCTCCCTACGAAGAGCCTGCTTCTCCCTCTGCCTGTCTCCATTCGCTCTGTGTGTCTCTCATGAATAAGTAGATAAATTTTAAAATATTTTATTTATTCATTTGAGACAGAGAGATAGAGTGAGAGCACAAGCAGGAAGAGCAGTAGGCAGAGGGAGAAGCAGACCCTCTGCTGAGCAGGGAGCCCAACATGGGGCTCCATCCCATGAACGTACAACTCTTGATCTTGGGGTCGTGAGTTCAAGCCCCATGTTGGGCAAGAAGATTACTTAAAAATAAAATCTTAAAAAACAAAACAAAAACCTCCCCCATGTGGTGGGTTTTGTGGGTCCTCACATGAGTTAGTCATGTGGCTTTATGTCAGCGACAATGACACAATCACACTTTTTCGTCATTTACTGCCCTTTAAATTCTCCAGACCCGCATGATCACTAGAGCAAATTCCAGAGTGACAAGATCACGGTTTGGCCGACAAGGACATCTCCATAGTTGCCATCAATTGGCCCTCAATCAAAACCTCGATTCCCACTGGATCATGGCTCAGGACAGTGCCAGGAAAGTGCAGGAAGTGAGCCCAAGACACCAGGGTGGGAAGGAGGAGCCAGCACAACGGATGGGATGTGGAAGGCCAAGCATCAGGTCAAGGCCAGGCCTCCAGGACAGGGTTCTGGGGCCCCCAGGATGTTGACTGGCACCACTCTGAAGTGAGTGTGCTCACGTATCAGGTGAGACGTGCAGGGTTTGGAGACCGTCATCTAAAGTTGCTGCAATGCACACGAGCAAACTTATAGAAAGTAAGGCCCTCAGTATATGGGGAAACGTGTCAATCCACCAAGTGGCAGTGCCCCCTGAGCCAGAGCTGCCGGCAGCTTGCCCACTCTCCCACGGGACTGGGCTCCTGTCACCACGTCGCAGGTGAGGACACATGAGAGCAGAGAGGAGAGGAAACCTGAAAAGCCAACAGGCCTTGTTGCAAAAGCCAAAACATGTCCTGCTTAGTCTTTAAAACGGGGCCAAAGGCAGAAGCCAGCCCTGGTTGGCTGCAGCGGCAACCAGCCCAGCAGCTCCTCCAGGTGACACAGAGGTCCCGTCAGACCCCAAGGTCCCACTTCCAGGCCTCAACCCACCCCAGTGCCAGCAGGTCCTTGAACAAAACCGTTCACAACAGCTGCAGGCTGGAAACCAGACAAACATCCACCAACAGATGAATGTAGGAACGCAGTGTGGTCCAATCGTCCAGTCGGATGTGATTCGGTCATTAAAGGGATGATATGCTGAGAGACACTCCGGCATAGACAAATCCTCAAAACAATCTAAGAGCCAGATGCAGAGGCACATACTGTAGGATTCCATTTATAGGAAACGTTCAGGACAGGCAAACCCACAGAGACAGCACAGGTTGGTGGGTGCCAGGGGTTGGGGAGCAGGGGAGACATGAAACGGGGTGTCAGGCTAATGCATGTGGGGTTTCACTAATGGAAAGTTCTGGAACTAGCCCATGGTGGAGGCTGCACTATGAAAATGTACTCAATGCCACACAACTGCCGCCTTAAAGTGGCTAACATGGCCACTTTTATATTACATACTACGTACCACAATTTAAAACAACTAGTTATGTAACATACCAAAGACGACTGAATTGGACACTTTGAAGGAACCACATGATATGTGAATTATATCACACAAAGCTGTTTATTTATCTTTTTAAAGATTTTATTTATTTATTCATGAGAGACAGAGAGAGAGAGAGAGGCAGAGACACAGGCAGAGGGAGAAGCAGGCTCCATGCAGGGAGCCTGACGTGGGACTCCATCACGGTTTCCAGGATCACACCCTGGGCTGAAGGCGGCGCTAAACCACTGAGTCAGGGCAGCCCCGGTGGTGATCCTGGAGACCCTGGATCGAGTCCCACGTCAGGCTCCCTGCATGGAGCCTGCTTCTCCCTCTGCCTGTGTCTCTGCCTCTCTCTCTCTCTCTCTCTCTCTCTCTCTCTGTCTCTATGAATGAATCAATGAATGAATGAATAAATAAATAAATAAATAAACTTTTAAAAATAAAAAAAATAAATAAATCACTGAATCACCCGGGCTGTCCCAACAAAGATGTTTAAAAAATTTTTTCCAAAGCTGTTTCTCTATCAAATGTGCTGCCTTTTAAAAAAAGGTACTTCATGGGGTGCCTTTGGCTCAGGGAGTGATCCTGGGGTCCTGGGATCGAGTCCTGCATCGGACTCCCTGCAGGGAGCCTGATTCTCCTTCTCCCTAGGTCTCTGCCTCTCTCTGTGTGTCTCTTGTGAGTAAATAAATAAAATCTTAAAAAAACAAATTAAAATAAAAACATCAAAAAACAAAACACCTCCTATGTGCTGATATGTCAGAAAGGAAGATTTCCTCCAATAGCTAGACAAGTACGGCGCTCAGTATAGCCAGCCAACTGCTATGGGTCATAAATCTTAATCCCAGGAGGACTGACACATGGAGAAGTGGGAGTGTCCTAGTGAGCTCGAAGCTGTACCTACCCTGTTCACGGTGTCCTGAACAGCCGGGACTGGCAGGCGTGGCAGCGACGTCTGGAAGCTGTATAACATAGGTTTTCGGCCGGAAAAGATCTTGACCATACCCTTTAAAAAAAAAAGGAATGTTTTAAAACATGAGACCACATTAAAGATGCAAGCCAGCTCTCAATTTGCTGACTACTGATTTTTTTGTGGTCTTCCACCCCGACACTCTCAGGCCTTAGCAAACAAACAGGGAACCCCAAACAGAAACCGGGTTGATGAAAGCCCAGGTCTGACGGATGCTTCGAGATGCCCTGGCCAGGATGTGCACCCAGGTGTTGCCGGCTGACTGTATGTCTGCACGTGGCCCAAGATCCACCCAGCTACCTCCGCAAGGCCGCTCTTGGTCTGGGGACTGACTCAAAGTGCTGGTAAGGGTGAGCAGAGGCAAAGCTGAGAAGCTCAGACCTCGAGCCGTTCCCAGTGGAGCAGCAAGGAGGCTGCCTCAAGCCCAGCAGACAGCACACATTTGCCCACTCTCGGCCCTGGCTTTCCTCTGGAAGGATCTAACACCTGCTCATCTCACACTGGGATCTGAGGTCTCAGACCTCAAAGGCATTTCTTGGGCTCGCAGCGGGCAGCTGGGACTCCACCAGACACACGCCAGGAGGGCCACCCCGGGGATCGCCGTTTAGCTCACTCCGTCAAGGGTGGGCGCCAGCTCTGACTCTGCCAATCAGTGAAACTACACCCAGGCCAGCATAGGAAGTCGGTCAGGGGAGAGTGCACCCCAGGGGTGAGAGTGGGCCAGGTGTGGGGGTGCCTCTCCCAAGCAGCCCCAGGGAGGAAGGGAAACCAGGACAAGCATCCATGCGCACGGCAAACCAGGGCTGCTCCGGCTGCGGCCCAGGGGAGCCAGCAGGACACCCTGAAGCGCGGGGACACCCTGAAGCGCGGGGACACCCTGAAGTGCGGGGTGGATCAGGGAGACCAGGTCAGACCGGTCGGCAGGGTAATCCACCTAACGTCTGCCTTCGACTTAGTCAGAAAAGCTACAAAGAGGTGGATGGGCGTCCCTTCTCTTTGATGGATAATCCGGATGGCAAGACGTTAATATACCACGTTCAGAAGTGACAAACATCATTAAAGAAAAATATACTCTTTGGCCCACACTTATGAGTCAAGATGAATCAACGGCTCTGGAGCAATGAGGTCAACTCCCAGGTCAACCAACTGGAGAAGGGGAAAGGTCCCATGAGGATCTCCCTTTCAAAGTAAAAGCCACCCACCTGAGACACTGTGCTGAGTGACGACTGAATACTATGGTGAAGGGGGGGTGGCGGGGGTGGCAGGTGCCTGCGGCACCGGGCCCCTGATCGCGCTGCCCCTGTGCACCTACACCTTTGCTAAGTGGGCAGATTTTGCTTACATGCTCTTAACCACAAAGGAAAAGCGGGGTGGGACATGAGGAAGCGTTGGGGGTAGGGGGAGGGCTAGGTTTGCGGTACTGATGGACCAGGTGCATACTTACCTCCAGACACAACGAGCCATGCACACTCCTAAACTGCTCTGAGGCCTTTTGTACAGCAAGCGTACCCCCAAAAAAGCAGTTATAAAAAATGCACACAGCCCCAAGAGTGAAGGGAGGGTCATTTACCATCCAGATCTTGGTGGCGCGGCTCATCTTGCCATGCTGGGCGAACATCCAGCCGTGGTACGAGAGCAGCACTTTGAGGGAGTAGCGCATGGTGATGATGAGGGCCACCCACAGGCCCGTGCCGAAGAGGATGCCGCTGACCACGTTCTTTGTCTGGCTGGACATGTAGCCACTAGGGACACGACATAAGCCCAGAACACATTAGGGTGGATGCCACACGCTGCCAGCCAGAGCGGCCTTCCCTCCTGAACACAAATGAGACCACATTCTAAGAACACCACGTTTGCTAAGCATCAGCCTAACTCTCGAAAGACTCAGACACCGCTCTCCTATCCTCAGGATAAACCAGGCCTCCTGTGTTCTCAGGGAAAAATGCACATCTTTTTCCAGGGTCCAGGGATGGTGACGGGTGACATGTGAGGTGGTGGCCTGCCCATGATGAAACCCATGCCCCAGGTCCACCTGCACCTGCTCAGGTGGGTGCTCACAGCAACTCTGGGCCATTCCCTTCCTGCCCCTCCTCCTCAAACCTACCTTTGGGTTTCACCATTAGTCATGGGACACTCAGATCATTTGGGGAAACCATTACAGCCATTTATATCAAAAAAGCTTCTTTTTGATCTAGGCAGGCATACTTATGTATAAATAAAGAAACTGATGGCATAAAATGATCTTTTTTTAAAAGATTTTATTTACTTATTTAGACAGAGAGTGCATGTGAGCAGGGGGAGGGGCAGAAGGAGGGAGAGAGAGAATCTCAAGCAAACTCCTTGCTGAATGCTGAACCCGAAGCAGGGCTTTATCCCCGGACCCTGAGATCACGATCTGAGCCAAAATCAAGAATCGGACACCCAATTGACTGAGCCACCAGGCGCCCCACAAAATGATCATTTAAATAATGAACTTAGGGGATGCCTGGGTGGCTCAGCGGTTGAACGTCTACCTTCGGCTAAGGTAGCGATCTTGGAATCCTGGGATCGAGTCCCACATCGGGGTCCCAGCATGGAGCCTGCTTCTCCTCCCTCTGCCTGTGTCTCTGCCTCTCTCTTTCTGTGTCTCTCATGAATAAATAAATAAAATCTTTAAAAATAAATAAATAACTTAGGGGCACCTAGGTGGTTCAGTTGATTAAGCATCTGCCTTCGGCTCAGGTCATCATCCCGGGGTCCTGGGATCGAGTCCTTTATGGGGCTCCCTGCTCAGCGGGAAGCCTATTTCACCCTCTGCCTATGTCTCTGCCCCTCCCCCTGCTTGTGTATGTGCTCTCTCTCTCTCTGTCAAATAAATAAATAAAATATTTAAAAAATAATAATAATAATAAACTTAGAGAAAATGTTTTCATTGGCTAAGGAAGGGGATAGACTGTATGGTAAAGATGGGACTGTCAAAAATCTTCGTGGTTTTTAGTTTTAGTTGCTCTGGAAACCACAACCTAGTATAAAATAAAAAGGATTTAAATAACAAATGTTGGTAAGGACCCAGAGAATAGGGAACCCTCAGCCACTGAGGGTGCAGCCACTGTGGAGAACTGTATGGAGCTTCCTCAAAAAAACTAAAAATAGAACTACCCTATGATCCAGCAATTCTACTTCTGAGTATTTATCGGAAGGACATGAAATCACCCTCTCGAAAACATATCTGCACCCTCATGTCCAATTTAGCATCATCCAAAAGAGCCAACACATGAAAACCACCCAAATGTCAATTGATGGGAGAGTGGATGAAGGTGTGCTAAATAAATATGATCGAATGTTATTTGACCATAAAAAAGAAGGAAATCCTGCTGTTTGTGACAACCATGGAGCTTGAGGGCTTTATGCCAAGAGAAATAAGTCAGAGAAAAACAAACACTGCAGGATCTCACTTATACGTGGAATCTAAAACAAAACTCTAAACTCACAGACACAGAGAATGGGCTGGTGGCTGCCTGAGGCAGGGGATAGGCAAAGTGGAGGGGGGAACCATGGTCAAAAGGTACATATTACCAGGAGCGCCTGGCTGGCTCCATTGGTAGGGTGTGTGACTCCTGATCCCAGGGTTATGAGTTCGAGCCCCACATGGGTGTGGAGATTCTTAAAAATAAAATCTTAATAAAGAGGGTATAAACTTCCAGCATTAAGACAAAAAAGTCTTAGGGATCATAGGTAACAGTGCCATATTGTATATTTAAAAATCGCTAGGAAGGTAGATCTTAAAAGGTCTCATCACAAGAAAAAAAATCTGTATTCGTGTGGAGAGGAGTGTTACTTAACTAGATGTGTGGTTATCAGTTTAAGCTACCAAATCGTAATGTTACACACGTAAAACTAACATAACATTATATATCAATCATATCTCATTTTTTTAAAATTATTTCAGGGGCACCTGAGTGGCTCAATGGTTAAGGGTCTGCCTTTGGCTCAGGTCATGATCCTGGGGTCATGCAATCGAGATCTGCATCAGGCTCCATACGTAAAGCCTGCTTGTCCCTCTGTCTATGTCTCCACCTCTCTGTCTCATGAATATATAAAATTTTATTTTATTTTTTTTTTAATTTTTTAATTTTTATTTATTTATGATAGTCACATAGAATGAGAGAGAGAGAGGCAGAGACACAGGCAGAGGGAGAAGCAGGCTCCATGCACCGGGAGCCCGACGTGGGATTCGATCCCGGGTCTCCAGGATCGCACCCTGGGCCAAAGGCAGGCGCCAAACCGCTGTGCCACCCAGGGATCCCCTAAAATTTTATTTTATTTTTTTAATAAAATTAAAAAAAATATTTCAGTGTGATTCAAATCATTAAAACCAGTATACATAACCTACAGGTATCTCCAATATTTAAAAACCATCAAGTTAACATCTTATGATACGTAAGTAACATTAAAACAAATTGCCTTCAAGGTAAAATAGTTTTGCTTCAAAACTCATGTTTTCCTTATAATCTGTCAAATCTTGTGTTCAAACTCAGCTGTGGCTTCTACTTTCCACCTACACATTCTTTGCTGACAGTATAATCTACAAACAAGCTTGGAGCTAGGAGTTAAGAACCTATCTTTCAGATAATCTACATTTTAGATTCCAAAGGACTATGTCACTGAAGGGAAAGACACCCATTGACCTATTGACCAACAAAAACCGAACAGTATTTTAACATTAGCAAATAAATACACGTTCACAATTTTTTATATGATATACACACATAGGCGCTTCAATGACAAGCATTCACCAAAAAAGCTTTCTTTTAAAGAACAGGTTCTTTCTGAGATTGCAGGAGTCAGTCAAAAGCAGAGCACACCCTGCTGGGCCAGGTACATCTGGGCTTGTGAAAGCAGCCACCTGGGGTGCCAGGGTGGCTCAGTTGGTGAAGCATCTGAATTCGACTTGGGTCATGATCCCGGGATCCTGGATTGAGCCCTGCATCATTGGGCTCCCTGCTCTGCGGGGATCCTGCTTCTCTCTACCACTTGTGTGCTGTCTCACTTTCTCAGTTGCCATCTCTCAAAGAAAGCAAGCAAGCAGCCACCTAGGTTCCAGAATGACCCATGCCTGGAAAACACTGACCCTTAACCTGGTCCTTCTAAGTTTGGGCCAGGGATGGCCCAGTTCACTGCAATCGGTTTACAGACACAAAGAAACAAATCGTATAAGGATCCAGATTATTATAGGGCTTTAAATAGTCAACACTTTTAAATATAATCCAGTGTTAAGAGCCCACAGTGGAGAGTAAATTAAAAATCTGTGTTAAGGGATCCCTGGGTGGCGCAGCGGTTTGGCGCCTGCCTTTGGCCCAGGGCGCGATCCTGGAGACCCGGGATCGAGTCCCACATCAGGCTCCCGGTGCATGGAGCCTGCTTCTCCCTCTGCCTGTGTCTCTGCCTCTCTCTCTCTCTCTCTGTGACTATCATAAATAAATAAATAAAAATCAAAAAAGTAAATAAATAAAATAAAAATCTGTGTTAAGGGACACCTGGGTGGCTCAGCGGTTGAGCATCTGCATTCGGCTCTGGACGTGGTCTCGGAGTTCTGGGATAGAGTCCTGCATCAGGCTTCTTGCATAGAGCCTCTTCTCCTCCCTCTGCCTGTGTCTCTTTCTCTTATGAATAAATAAATAAA
This sequence comes from Nyctereutes procyonoides, assembly GCF_905146905.1. Taxonomy (NCBI): domain Eukaryota; kingdom Metazoa; phylum Chordata; class Mammalia; order Carnivora; family Canidae; genus Nyctereutes; species Nyctereutes procyonoides. Next base: position 8,437,975 of record NW_026575025.1, on the reverse strand, counting down.
ATCTTAAAAAAAAAAATCTGTATTAAGCCCACAACAGTGTAAAGAGGATGCAAAAAAAGCACGACCTAGCATGCAGAGGCCAGCTGTCTACAAGGGTCTTGAGGACAGCAGGAACACGGTTTGGCCAGAGCATGGGGAGTGTCAGGGTCGCTGTCTCAGCCTCCCCAGCCCCCCAGGCAGAGCAAGGAATCAGCAGGCGTCCAGCCCAGGCACACTTCCCCTGAAATGATGGAATTTTTATTCTAGGCCTTGCAGATGCTTATAAAGGCAGGAGCCAGCGTTCTTGAGGCAGCTCGGAGGCCATGAGCAACTCGGCTGGACTCTGGGCTTTGAACAAGAAGCAGGGTTCAGGGGGAAGGAGCACCCACTCAAGGCAGAAGTTCACACCTTTACATAAAACCACTGAATTCCAGGACGCCTGGGTGGCTCAGTGGTTGAACGTCTGCCTTCGGCTCAGGGCATGATCCCAGGACCCGGGATGGAGTCCAGAATCTGGCTCCCCATGGGGAGCTCGCTTCTCCCTCTGCCTGTGTGTCTGCCTCTCTTGTGTGTCTCTCATGAATGAATAAATAAATCTTAAAACACACACACACACACACACACACACACACACACACACTGAATTCCTTCTTTAAAGTCATCGGAGTCTGACTCAGTCATGAGCTGAGAGTTTTCATCTAAAGTCCTACCCTGCCAGTTTATTCCTTTCTGCAGGAACGACAGTAAATCCAAACAACCAGCAAAGTGCTGGTTTATCAAAACGCCTGGAGTCTGTTTTGCTCAGGCCAGCACCTGACACCCCAGGTACACCCCAGGAAACGTGAGGACACCCCTGGGCTGCCATCTGGTCCATCAGGGGACCCTACCCTCCACACGCAACCACTGCCCCAAACAAAGCCTGGCTATGTGACAGGGACTTGGGAGACCATCATTTCTCTAGGAAGAGACCTAGAAAGTTTGTCAGTGCAAACGAAAAACAGAGACACAGAATGGAAGGTCTGGCAAGGAACAGCTATGGCGACATAGAGGTACTGGGATACTTTCTAGCCAGAAAATAAAAATAAATATTCTAGACAAAGGGCCAGATGCAAACAGGGTGACAGAGATGCCTATGTTCTATCATCTAGTCACTCAAATGCCAACCAGGCAGTGGTGCCCGTTGTATGTGTGGCAGGAAGGTTCTCTGAATGGAGGTTCAGGGCATGTTGCAGGAAGCTTAGATTTTGGAGATGTGCCAAGCTTCCAGTCCCTTGCTTCCTCTCTGAGACTCCGTACCTGTGTACCCTTCTTCACTTTACCACAGAGACCCCAGTGAGAAGTCACCACAGCGTAGAGTCTGAACCTTAGGGGGTCCTACACGCAAGTCAGGGCCCATCCCTGGGACTGCAGCAGAGGAAGGACGCCAGGGGGTGTTCCATAAGTGCTCTCGCACTACATATACCTTCCCAGAAACCTAATAACCCAGAGGCTCCTCTAGGCCAAACATCATGGTGGAAAGAGAGCCTATTTTCAAGCTCCTAGAAAAACCTGAAACTCTCAGGAGTGCTAGGGTTCCCTCTGGGGTTTGATGCCACTCTGACAGAGAGCTAAGGGGCTGAGGTCTCCCCCAGAGCAGCTACTTGTTAGGATCATGGACTCCAGTGCAAAGAACTGACCGTATCCAGAACCAGTTCCTGAAGTAGAGATTTCTTTTAAGGAAACTGCAGCCTCAGCCCGGGTGGCTCAGAGGTTTAGCGCCGCCTTCAGCCCACGACCTGATCCTGGAGACCCGGGATCGAGTCCCACGTCGGGCTCCCTGCATGGAGCCTGCTTCTCTCTCTGCCTGTGTCTCTGTCTCTCTCTCTCCCTCTGTGTGTGTCTCTCATGAATAAATATATAAAATCTTAAAAAAAAAAAAAAAGGTACTGCAGCCAGGCTATGTGCACTGACCACACTACCTCAGGCCCTGACACAATGTCCCAGCACAACCCAGGCCCAAGGCTGTCTCCAGAAAAAGAGCTGCAAGAAACCATAAACTCTCTGCGGACCTTAACACAGAAGAAAACCTACAGGAGAAGAGCAAAGCTTCAAAAGATTCAATCAGAACAGGAATGGTCATTATATTTGAAGAGACATAAAAATATTAGCAACAGAAATCGCTAGCTTCCTAGACAATCTAAGATATGAAAAGAGTACTCACGTAGTGTCAAGGGTCCGATTGATTTTTGCAATTATTCCCAGCGAGGGGTCGATCTTGGCATACATGGTTGACATCACACCCACCACCACGATGAGCCAACTGGAGGGGCTCGCCGGGTAAACGCCAGTGATGATGCCATTCTAGAAACAGAACATGTATCGTTGAGTCCTGGGCAGAGTGGTAAGGAGGCATTTGTAGCACATGGCGGCATGTTGTCCCTGGAGGAAATCTTCCCCAGAGCCTCCAGCTCCTTCTCTTCTTTTACATCTGAGCCAAATCCCTCCCCGAAGCAGATTCCTCTGAGAGTGACCCCAGAACATCAGAATCACCCGAGGCACTAGTTTATTAACACTGATTCCCGAGCTCTACCTAGACTGACTCATAACTGAACCAACCATGAAGTCCTCTCTCCCAACCTGCTACACCTTGGGGATGCCCCAAGACCAGCTCCAAAACCACCCCTCCTGTTGCTCTTGAATCATGAGGCTCTTGAATCATGTTGACCCCCAAATATTTTCAGGAGACCTCACTCCAGGCTGAGAATTTGCTATGATATGATCCTTCAGCCAAACCTTCCTACTTCCCCACCCTGAAAACCACAAAAAAAGTAGAAAAAGAAAGCACATTATGAAATAAAATTCTGGAACCCAGGTAAGCATTGTGCCTCCTTATTCTTTTTTTTTTTTTTAAGATTTATTTATTTATTCAGAGAGAGCGAAGAGAGAGGCAGAGACACAGGCAGAGGGAGAAGCAGGCTCCATGCAGAAAGCCCGATGTGGGACTGGATCACACCCCAGGCTGCAGGCGGCGCTAAACCACTGTGCCACCGGGGCTGCCCTCCTTATTTTCTTTATTTTGGTGTTTGTTTCGAAACTACTAAACTAAATTAAAAAAAAAAATTCTTGCTAAAGCCTTCTTAATAAGAGATTGATTTGACCAAGAAAATGGACTTAAAAACTCTCAAAGCTCTTCTGAATTATTTTAGAAGCTACTTGCATCCCTCCATGTTATTCCCATAGATTTCCTATTGTCTAGAGGTCTAAGAGAAAGATTTTTTTTTAAGGTTTTATATATTTATTCAGGAGAGTTACAGAAGGAGAGGCAGGGAGACATAGGCAGAGAGAGAGAAGCAGACTCCCTGAGAGGGAACCCGATGTGGGACTCAACCCGGGATCACAACCTGAGCCGAAGGCAGACATTCAACCACTGAGCCACCCAGGTGCCCCGAGAAAGAGATTTTAAACAAAGTGGGGGTTTCTCCTGGTGTTCTCTGAAGTAAACGTTCTTTTAAGGTGAAGACACAGGGATCCCTGGGTGGCGCAGCGGTTTGGCGCCTGCCTTTGGCCCAGGGCGCGATCCTGGAGACCCGGGATCAAATCCCACATCAGGCTCCCGGTGCGTGGAGCCTGCTTCTCCCTCTGCCTGTGTCTCTGCCTCTCTCTCTCTCTGTGACTATCATAAATAAATAAAAAAATAAAATAAAATAAGGTGAAGACACATACATGTATTACGTTACATTAAAACCAAGGCAAGAAGGGTCCAGATAAGAGGTCTCCCACTCACCCCAGCCTCCCCCTGCAGCCCCTCCAGCTCCAAGCCACATGGTCCTCTGTAACCATGCAGTCAGGTGCAGCCATGCACTATTGATCCTCTCTCTTCCTATCCACTGGTCTTGCCAGCAGTACTACAAGGTCTTTGAAACCAAAGAACACTTCCCCTGGGGCGCAAGGACACATGGCCACAGCTCTGCACCCAAGTCTCTCTTTCCCTGGATTTGGCGGTAAAAGGTGTTGCTCTCGGGAAGGTCAGGTGGCAGTGCGCGCTTCCCCCTGTAGGTGGCGCCTGCTCCACCGCGGGAGCTGCCAGGGTCCGTGTGCAGGCGGGGACCCCCACCCCCACCCCCACCCCCACCCAGGGCAGCACCTGCCTAGCCAGGCCGGTTCCCAGGGGGCCTGTCGCCCTTCTGAGTCACTGCTCTCACCTACTCTGGCTCCTTGGCCTTCTCAACAGCGCTAGTCTGAGCTACACCCTCTGAAAAGGAAACTGGAAAATAAATAAACGGTTATGAGTTTTCCTCATTCCCTGCGGCAGGTAACTTGATGAATTGTCATCTCATTTGAATTCTTTCCAAACATGCATCTTATTCCTCCTATGATTTTCAAAATAAATTATGATTAAGTGGAAAACGAGACTTGTGCTTGAATAAAAAAAAGCCCAGGTGGCTCAGTCAGTTGGGCGTCTGCCTTTGGCTTGGGTCACAGTCCTGGGGTCCTGGGATGGAACCCTGGAGTCAGGCCCCCTGCTCAGCAGGGAGTCTGCTTCTCCCTCTGCCCCTCCCCCTGCTCATGCACATGCTCTCTCTCAAATAAATAAAATATCTTTTAAAAAAGTGAATAAATTTCCAGTCTTTCAGGTAAACAGAATTGAGAACATGTGAAGTTAACTCTATTTGAATTTACATGCATATATTTCAACATCTGACTGTCTTATCAGCGAGGCATCTGTTAGATAAACTCACTGCGATTCGTATAGCTGGAAACGATCCTTCTTCTCCAAGGTGTAAAGAGTTCTGAACTCAGAGACGTGGATTACTCTGCTTCCCTGAACAACTGCCTCACCTGCCTACAGGGTGCCAAACCAGCCTGCCTGCCTTACAGAATTTCTTCAAGAATTCAGTGAGCCTGGGACACCTGGGTGACTCAGTGGTTGAATGTCTGTCTTCGGCTCAGGTTGTGATTCCAGGGTCCTGGGATCAAGTCCCGCACTGGACTCCCCACGTGGAACCTGCTTCTCCCTATGCCTATGTCTCTGCCTCTCTGTGTGTCTCTCATGAGTAAATAAATACAATCTTTAAAATAAAGAAATAAATAGAAATAAAAGAACTCAGTGAGCCAGTACATGTGGAAGTGTTTCATAAGTCCCGATGAAGTACCAACCCCGTGCCCGTCAGCACTGACACACCCATCCTGCACCAGCACCTAGACGCATTCTCAGGTGCTAGCGTGAGCACCACATAGATTTAAACAAGGATCCACAAACCTTGAATCTGATGAACTTCTTCTTCCAGGAATGCAGTCCAGACAGATAGATTTGCTTAAGAGCTTCATGGCTCAGCCGCAGGTCGATACCGTCTGGGGTGACAGTGAACTGGAAGGCCACGGCTTGGTGAGCTTCCGCCATCTTCAGCAATCTCCTAGGAGGAAGGGACAGTGTGACACAACCAGCATTTTACCCAGGTATTAGAGAGCCCCTTACCTGGACCTGGGATGTGTTCTGAATTGAGTCTTTCCCAGCCATCTAACAAACTTCATATTCCATTAATAGACCCAATTCCAGGGGCCACTGGCCCCTCTCCGACCTGTCCAGCACTACCCAGCCCACCGTCCCCTCTGCTCAGAGGCCCAGGGTGGCCGGTGGAGTCCAGGAGTGGAAGTCACCCCCACTCCTACCATCAGGCCTCCAGGCCACACCCAACTGACCCAGGAAGTTGGCAGAGTTGGCAGCCCTTTAGCCACCTGCCAATCTCACTGCCACCCACCAACCGCCTGGAGTCTGGCACAGAAGAAACCCAGAGAGTCCACAGATGAGTCCCTGATGGCCCTGAACCCCTTGTGTCCAGGCAGGAGCACTGGACTCTGGGGGGTGCGTGTGGCTGCTGTCTTGAGAGACCAGCTCAGGCACCACTGAAGACTCCATGAAAAGGAGACACAGAGAATCCTCTGAAGTGGGTGTCTATGGGTGTCTCTGCTCAGGCTAGCTGCCCTGCCCCAACCAATAAAAGTGTGTTTCCTTTCAACACGTGTGGCTCCTTCAGAGCCAGGTCTATTCTGGCTTCCTTCCTCCTGGTTCCTGTCTTCTTCCTTGAGGACTCAGGATGCACCTCACGGCTCCCTCCGGCACAGCCAGCCCCTCTGCTACCTCCTGGAGCCCCGGGACCATGCTTCTTCTTCCTAAGCTCTATACCGGATGCCCCACAATAAAAAGGAAGCTAACAGAAGGGGGAAAAGCTACCAAGAACTATAATGAAAACCCAAAATTATATGTTTTCTTATCACAATTTCTCCTGTTTTTACCTTCTGAAGCCTACTGAGTGGGAGGAGGACCTACCAATATAAACAGGTGTCATGCTTTCAAAGATGCCCAGTTACAAAAGCCAAACTAGCTTATTAGTCTTCGGCTAATTGGAACAAATGGTTCCATTACAGGCCCAGAGAGGCATGCGGCCTGCATTTATTTGCTCCTTCAGCAAGCGTTTGTTGACTGCCTCCCACATGCCAGCCACGGGGAGGATGGAGACATTGGCAGTAAAGTCCTCCTCCTGCCCCTCTAGAGCTCCCATAGGGAGGCCAAAAAGTAGAGAGGGTCCAAGAGGTGACCTCCTAGATGACATGGAAGCCCAGAAGGATCAGCTGGAGGGCAAGCCTTTCAGGCCCAAAGGTAAAACAGGACTCTGGGCAGAGGTCAAGGGCAGGTCAAGGACAGGGTGGCTGGTGTCAAGGGCAGGCAGCTATGGTCAGAGAGGATGACCCACAGGCAGCCAGGGGAGGCGGCTGGGTTTTATGCTAAGGGTGAAGGAAGAGCATCCAGGGGCTTTAAGTTACTGTTTCTGTCTCAAGTCCCCTCTGGGGGCACCTGGGTGGCTCAGTTGAGGAAGCATCCAACTCTTGGTTTTGGCTCAGGTTAAGGTATCAGGGTGGCAAGATGAGGCTCTATGTATGGCTCTGCACTCAGTGGGAAGTCTGCTTGAGATTCTCTCTCTCCCTCTCCCTCTGCATCTCCCATTCATGCTCGCTCACATGCTCTCTCAAATGAATAAGTCTTTAACAGACAGAAGACCACTCTGGCTGCAGTATGGATGGGGGCAGGGCAGGGCGTGAGACCAGTAAGAAGTAGAGGCAGTCAGTCTTCCAGGAGACAGTGGCCCAAAGTGGCATGAGTGGGGGTGAGGAGGACAACCCGCTCAGCCAGACAGGCTTCAGAGGCACCCTGGGGCTTCAGGCTTGATCACTGGCTCAGAAGAGCCACTGCCTGACACAGGAGAGTCTCTGCCTGGGGACGACAGGTCGGGGGTGGGAGCAGAGGAGTGGTGTGTGGACTTACCACATGTGATGTGGCTAGGGGCAAAGGGAGAGGCTGGGACAGGCATACCTGGGCACACCTGGGAAGAGTCAGCACACAACCTGCTTTGATGATCATGGAGGCAAAGAGCAAGTCGGCAAAACTCAATCCATTGGGAATCACCCTAGCTTAAAGCAGCCTGCAAAGTGTTCATGGTTATCTACGTGTTATTCAGCAGGCATGGAGCCAAGCTCCCTAGCCTGGCCGATTCTGAAAAAACAGATCCCATGTCTGAAAGCAGCAAGATCTCCAAGCAAAGGGCTCCTGCAGATAATGCAGGATGTTGAAGAGGGCACCTCAACAGCTCTGAATCCCATTCTCAAAAAGCTATCCAGGTGGCTCAAGGATTCTGCTAGCGCCTCAAGGCCGCCTCTTAACCCCTCCCCACAAAGACTGCAGGCTACACATGTGGCAGGAGGCAGGTGTCACAGAGATCATTCTGCAGAGAGTGAAGCATGGCAAACAAACTTACGGACTGGCCATCCTTGGGACGATTTATAAGCTCTTTCCAGGGCTTTATACAAATGTGAGGGATTATTAATGGCAGGAGATGGGACCTAAACATAGCGTCTGCAGTCAATTCTATCTGAAGGTGTGGGTCCAATGTTTGCTCAGGGGTCTGACCTCTGTCAGGGAGGCAGGCGAGACAGTATCTGCAGAACCAAGCGACAAAGGTTTGAAGAACTCCCTGTGCAAATCTAGTAAGTGAAAATCCCACCCTCTGTCCTGGCATCCACAGACTCGTGTTTAAAAACATTTACAATCACAGGGGCACCTGGGTGGTTCCGTCAACGGTTAGGCGTCTGCCTCGCTCTCAGCTCAGGTCTTGATCTCAGGGTCCTGAGTGCAAGCTCCATGCCCAGCTCCATGCTCGGCACGGAGCCTGGGTTTAAAAAAAAAAAGAAGAAGAAGAAGAAGAAGAAGGGGCAGCCCAGGTGGCTCAGCGGTTTAGCGCCATCTTCAGCCCAGGGCATGATCCTGGAGACCCGGGATCAAGTCCCACGTTGGGCTCCCTGCATGGAGCCTGCTTTCCCTCTGCCTGTGTCTCTGCCTCTCTGTGTGTCTCTCATGAATAAATAAATAAAATATTAAAAAAAAGAAAAAGAAAAACAATATATGCTTTCAATGCTACCTCCTATCACTGTCGGGGAAATGCCAATCAACACTGAGGCCAAATGCCACTGTACACCCACCAGGATGGCTAGAATCCAAAGGATGGAGGGTAACAAGGGCTGGCAAGGCGGTGGAGAATCCAGAACCTCCATGTGCTGCCGGTGGGGATGCACAACAGTGCAGCTGCTATGGACACCAGTCTGGTGGTTTCTCAAAACACGGTGTTAGTACACAGCCCCGCACTTCCACGCCCCGGTGTCCATGCCAGAGAACCGAACACGTGTCCACCCAACATCCTGTACTCAGAGGTTCATAACACCATTACTCAAATAACAACAAAAACAAAAACAAAACAGAAACAGCCCAAATGTCCTTCCACTGATGAATGGGTAGAGAAAATGTGGCCTATCCAACCAACAGAATGTTCTTTACTATTAAAAAGGAGTGAAGCTCCTGACACACGCTACCACACTCATGAACCTTGAGGATATCCTACTATAGGAAGGAAGCAGCCAGACTCAAAAAGCCACATACTGTACACCTCCATTTACGTCAAGTGTCCAGAACAGGCAAATCTACAGAGCCAGAAGGGAGAAGTGTTTGCCTGGGGCTGGGGTACACATGAGCACTGAGTGGGGTGGATGGCCGAGGGGAGGGATGGTGCTGGGTGCCCCTGTGTGTGAATGGATTCAACCCACTGAAGTGCATGCTCTGGGTGGGCATAGGGACAGTGTGCGAAGTCATACCGCAATAAAGCGGTTTTTAATTTAATTTAATTTTATTTTATTTTATTTTACTTATTTTATTTACTTTATTATTTTAATGCATTTTATTTTATTTTAGACTTTATTTATTCATGAGACACACAGAGAGAGGCAGAGACACAGGCAGAGGGAGAAGCAGACTTCTCAAGGGGAGCCTGATACAGGACTCGATCCCAGGACCCCGGGATCATGCCCTGAGCCAAAGGCAGACACTCAACCACTGAGCTACCCAGGTGCCCCTAAAACTGCTATTTTTAAAATGCAGCCTCTCGAGCCTCCTGAAACTCAAGTGTCATCTATTCAACCTTTATGTGCCTAAACCTTCTCTCCCAAACAGGTAAGGCAGGTGGGCAGGGCCATCAGTGTCCCACTCAATGAGGACTCCTCCTCCAAACAACTGTCAGCTCATAGCATCAAGGAATTACTGTTAAATATTTTTAGGTGGCGTAGGATAGTGTGGTTATGTTTTAAACGAGCTACTATCTTTTACCGACACATGCTGAAATACTTATCAATGCAATTTCATCTTTCGTCAAGTCTAGGGTCTGCTTCAAGATCCCTGGGGGTGGAGCACACAGAGGAACAGAGGTAGGAGCTGGCCACCGGTGGGAACTGGTGAAGTCGGGCAGTGGCCATTATCGGGGTCTGCTATGCTGGGCTCTTTTCTCCTGTATGTTTGTGGTTCTCTCTTAATAATTTCTTCAAATAGGGTGCCTGGGTGGCTCAGTCCGTGAAGCACCTGCCTTTGGCTCTGGTCATGATCTCAGGGTCCTGGGATCGAGCCCCACATTGGGCTCCCTGCTCAGCAGAGTCTGCTTCTCCCTTTCCCTCTGCCTGCAGCTCCCCTACTTGTGCGCGCGCTCTCTCTCAAATAAAAAAATCATAATTTCTTAAAACGTATCTAACAAAATAAAATACCTGTCCACTGTAGCTCAGCACTACATCTGACCCTCAGGAATGAACTTTCAAAGCTCCCAGGCCCTTTGTGAGCTCATCAGTGTGTCTGCCTTCTGGGGACACCTCACCCCTGAACCCCACGAGCCACGAGCCAGCCTCAACAGAGCCATGGCTGGGCCCCTTAACCAGGCACGGAGACAAAGTCAAATAAGGAGGGGTCTGTTTCCAGGGCTGCAGTCTGCCCACAAGCCTGCATTCCACTGTGTCCACAACATAAGAATATCTACCGACCCACCCAACTACACCTAGAACAACAACAACAAAGACTGTCTGTGGGATCCCAGCACCCCTGACCTACTGCACCCTGGCAGGAACTGCTCGCTCTGCACCGGACACGGGGCACACCCTCACCTTTCACCCAGGTGGGTGTGGGTGAAGCCTGCCCGCCTGCCCTGCCTCCCCGTCTCCCCAGAAGGACAGCCGGAGTAACTGATATAGGCACAGCTACCGTCACTTCCCAAAGGCTGGAGGCCAACCACGCCGGAGGCTGGAAAGAGGCAACCTGCCCAGGGGAAGGAGACAAGCCATGAATTAATTCATGGACAATTATGAATCAGGGGACCTCAAAAGAGCCCCAGTGAACGTCACTGTACTACACGGCAAGGCTGTCTTCTGTTCTAAAAGTTTTAAATCATACGATGCTGCACACACAGGTTAAGTCTGGAATAGTACCGATGAACCTGCTGTGTCCATGTGACACTGCCCAGTCTCTGAGCTCTCCGTTCCCGGGTTGGCCTCCCGGGAGTCCCTGGCCAGGCAAGGCTGTCCTGTCATTCTGTCAGCGCAGCTGGAAACCCCAACACCTTGGAAGAGGAAGGGCCCTGGGCCAGTTGGCAGGCCAGGCCTGCGTGTGGATGCAGGCCACTTACGATCGACAGCCTCTTCTCTATCCCTCCAACCAACCTTCCAGCATAACAGTGAAGGCCACAGCACAGTGGCCCTGGCGAGGGCAGGCCATACCTCCCTCCCTGCCCCTTGGGGGCTGTCACTGGGCTCTGCAGTGTCCCATCTATGACATACAACTAAACTGTTAGTGTCCATGGGCCGGCCTCACTCACTGTCCTCATCCTCCTGGACAAGGTGACCGGGCACGGACACCTTCCCACAATCTCTCTGCTCCTGCCACTTGCCCCTCTCAGGGATTCTCAGGATTCTGAGCTGGGGGCCACTGGTTCCTCTTCCAGCCCCTCTGCACCCCAGGACTCAGCTCCCCGCAGGACCCTGCCTGGGGCTCTAACCTCTCCCTGCACACACAACTCACCATTTCATGCACCTCCACTGACACCAAAGCCGGTCAACCACAAATTCATCCCGTCACCTTCCACACACCCTCCCCGCTTCTCCCTCCCTAACACCACCACTGCCTGCCAGGCCCAGGCACGCACACAGGCTGGAGTGTCCTCATGCTGCACCTCACCCCTGTCCTGGGTGCAAGCACCAGAACCTGATAGTCTGGAAAGATATGCTGCCCCTCACCACCACCGCCACCATACCATCCTCACCTGAGCACCTATCTACCTGGGTGGAAAGAGGGAACAAAGTTTACAGGGCATGACTGCTGGGATCCACCTCCTGCTCAGCAGGATGCACACCTGCACTCCGAGTTCTCACATGGCCAGAGAAAACACCGGTACCGGCGAGAAAAGCAGAAAAGACAGAAAAGCAGAAAAGACGAGGGAGAGGGAGAGGCTGCAAAGAAACCACAAAAGCATAAAACAGAGCTTTACTCCCCTTTGGGTCACTCATTTGTTCCCTCGAATCATCTCCACCGGAAGTCCTCTGACAAGAAATCTGAGCAGGAGGGAACAGAGTGACAGCAGAAGCACCCTCTGGGAACACAGGCTGGCTGCTCCTCCCCCAGAAGCCCTGGTTGTGCTAGGGGGAAGGCCCCTTGGGGACTATTTTTGATGTCAGGCCACCTCTTGCTGTGCACCTGCCAGACCAGTTCAGGGGTAAACCAGGAAGTGGCCACTTGAGGCACTTGAGACGTGAAGAAATTTACCCAAAGTGCTGAAGATAGAAAGAAAGCCCCCTCGGTCTATGTGGCTTGGCATGCTGTGGGGCTGTGGACCTGCTTATTTTTCCTGGCACTGCAGAAACCACCTCTGGCCGCCTCTGGTGGAGAGTGCCCACCTGGGAGCCCCAGCTGACGTGAGCTTGCATGAACCTCCTGGCCTGGAACACACCTGGGCGCTGCACCCCCAGGCTGAGCATGGGAACCATGTGACCGTGCTACTTTAAAAATCCTGAAGCCCACTACTGGAGAGAGAGTCCACAAGGTCTGCACCAGAGAACTTAAGCATCTTACGTTAATCTGCTCTCGGGAAGACACCAAGATCCGAGTTGAGAGCAACGACCTATTTATGGCAATTTTTATAAATTCACATCACTGGTCTATTATGCGGCTGTTCCTACAGCTTCCCAAGCCAGACCCCCACTTGGGCCTTGGCCAGGAGAGCCTGCTAACTCCAACTCACAGCTGGGATGCCTTTGCTCTCTCTCCATTCCCATCTTCTGGCTTCACACTTAGCTTCAAACTCCCCTTCTGCAGGCTGCCTTCAACCCCACATTCCCAGAGAACGGAGTTCCACCAGGTTTCAGGTGGTGATTCTCCCCACACAGGCTGGAAGGTGACTTTCATCTGTAAATCTTTCATTTAGGGGCGTCTGGGTGACTCAGTTGGTTAAGCATCTGCCTTCTGCTCAGGTCACGATATCGGGGTCCTGGGATCGATATCGGGGTCCTGGGATCGAATCCCTGACTCAGGCTATGCTCAGCGGGGAGTCAGCCTCTCCATCTCACATGTGCACGCTCCCTCCCTCTCTCTCTGATAAATAAAAATCTTTTTAAAAACTTTTAAAAATCTTTCATTTAATCTCCCAACAGAAGTGAGGAGTGTCTCCAGGACACAAATCCTTGTTCTACTCTGAATCCATTGAGGACCACAGACAGACAGCTCTCTAACACTTAATGCCAAGTGAATGCTGGGGGCGGGGGCTGACGTAACACGTATTTTAGTTTCAGTAAGACTACTTTAATTTTGATAACTGCCCAATGCCACTCACCACATCTTTGGACAAAAAAATTGTTCTGTAGTTCATTTTTCAAATGTGCCTGCTTTGTCCTCCTCCTCCATCAACTCTTCCTCACCATAATTTGTTCACACAAGGTCAGCGGCCAGCAATCATAACATCAGCCATCCCTAAGCTAGTCCCCTTACCCTTCAGGAGAAGCTGGCTGAGTGCCATCCCCATCCTCCCGGATTCTGGGGCAGGCAGCTGGCTAAGGAAAGGAGGTAAAAGGTCAGCACAATGCAAAGTGCTTAGCCGGCTTCCAAAACAGCCTGGGGAAAATTCAGATATGGAAATCACCTCCGTAATAAACAAACAGTAAAACCTGCCCTGTGATATCCAAAATATGTAATTAGTTGCTGTCAGAGGTCTTTCAACCTAACCTTAAAACCAACAGATAAGGAGAGAGGAAGGTAGGTAGGCAGACAGACAAATGCAGCAGGTTCTTTCCTGTGCTTTTAACAATGAAGACACAAAAATATTCCTTCTACCAAACTGTGGCTACTGGACAACATGACCCGCATCTCACCCGTGTTACCCATCTGATTCCCAGGAGAACCCAGGGAAGGGGCACAGAATTTACCAAGGGGCAGATCAACGTGCAGGTGCCAAGACACCTGCCCAAGGTCACAGCCAGCAGACCCACGTCCAAGTCCAAACACCACGTGCCTACCTCCCAAGTTAAGTGGTAGGTACTCCATTAAAAGTTCCACGTAAGATTCCTAAAGCTACACAAATATAAAATTAGGTCATCCTGTTGTAACCGAAACGATGTGATTGCAGTCAGCAATAAAACTACAGTAACTACAAACACGATTGGTGCCAACGCTAAAATTATTCACAGGCACCAGCCTCTCCACTGAATTGCACAATTCACGCGCGCACAGGAGTGGGCTCAGCCTGCTATTAAAATCCGGCAAAGGGCGGTCCATCTCATCTAGCGGGTCAACAGCTGTGTTGGGAATCCTTTGAGGAAAGGTTACCCACAGGAAGCAACGGCTTAGCAGTCACACGAACACCAGGCAGGGTCTCCAACAGCACAGGCCGTATTCCTCACCAGAGAGGATGCTCGGGCCTCCAACCCTGGAAAAACTCTCCAGGGGAGACACTGTGGGCAGAGCCTGCAGCACGGTCTTTCACGGGGCACCATTCACGTTTATGGGGTAAGGCTGCTGAGTCAAGGCAGATTATAGAGGGAATTCTCAATCATTATAGTTTGCTTTATGGCTCCGGAAAAACCCAACTTCTGCCCACGGAGCTAGCATAAAAATAAAGCAAATTCAAATGTACACCTGATATCGTGCCCACTCTAGTAAATAATGGCCAATCAGAAAAATACAAAGAAATATGATCCACGCAAGAGAAAAGAATTCGGGAAAGGTCACCGAGAGTCATGTTTTTATGAAGAAAATACAAAATGCCTCACCAGGCCCCAATCATCTGTGCTCTGCTCAAATGTTTTCCTCCAGATGCAGATCCATAAGCACCTGCGTCACCAGCCATGCTGATGGCAGCCCCACTGCTGGAAGAAGCATGCCTCCACCCAAAAGAGATCCCTGAACCTCTCCTCAGAGCAAGATATCGTTCCCACAAATGTTCCTGACACCAAGGGCAAGGTGGCTTTCCCTCGCATGCTCGTCACTCTTGCACCCAGAGATGCCACTGACCTTGCCAAGCCCCAGTTCCAGCTCAGGGCCTGGAGAGGATGGTCCTATCCGTAAAACATGCCTGAGGCTATGGTATTATTTGCTAAAACCCATGCCTGCTTCATACCCTTGAAACTATTTTCACATCTGGCCTCTTACTGGATCCTCCCCACTCATGAGACAAATCAACAGGTGTCAGAGGCACCATTTTACAGATGAGGAACTGGAAATCCAGAAACACATATAAGGCTGATTCAGTGTCATATCCAGGGGGGTGGGGTGGGGGCAATGCTAACACCCAACACTGCCTACACAGGGGTCTGGGAAGCAGCCTGGGACAGGGAGACAGACGGGGCACAAGGTTTGGAGAACAGAGATCTGGATTCGAACTCCAGCTCTACCACTTAGCCGTGTGTGTGTGTGTGTGTGTGTGTGTGTGTGTGCGCGCGCGCGCGCGTAGGAGACAGGGAGACAAGGAGACAGAGAGGGAGGCCTTGAACAAATGTCACTGCCTTATCCTAACATCGTTTCCTGGCACATCAAGTATGCAGAATATGCCCCCCTCACATCAAGTAATAGGCCTGACACCACAGTATGTAGGAACACACTGTACCTTCCGAACTATGGTCCCATGCTCCAGGAACGTGGGTTTCCACGTGTATCTGCCCTCTCCTTCTTTCCTAGACCCCTCTCCTGCCTCTCCCCGTTCCCCGCATGCCCTGCCAGCATCGGATACCTCACTCTGGTATTCAGCTTGCAGGAGCACTGCTGATTCATTTCTAGTACACCTTATCGTACCCTAACCTTAACCCCCCATTGTACAACAGAGTGTTTTTGAAAAAATAAAAAGAAATCAAAACTCTTCACGTTAAATCTTTTTAAGGGCGGTAGACGAGTTGACATTTAGGAAAATTAGTGACAGATGCGTTATCTCATAAATGAGGAAGACTTTCATAAAATGTAAAGTCAGAGTTACAACCTAAGAAAACTTCTTAAAGGCAAGGTTATTTTGTGTTTGCTTTTAACCTAAACACGTATTACTTTTTACTGGGGCGGTGGGAGGAGGTGCCAGGGCTTCTAAAGAGAAGGAATTAACCCTTAGAACTTGACTCCTCAGAAACTGGACGAGTCCCATCTGCATGGAGCCGTATTTCTCACCAGGGCATGGAAACAAAGAGGTGACCAGACAAGGGTGCGCTGGGGATCAACAGCCTCCTCGGGACTCAGGAGGAGGCCAGTAGACTGGTGGGAAGAGGAGGTCACTGGTCCCTCCCTTGATGTGGGAAGTATGGAGCTTGCAGGTCTCCCATCCAGAAATCCCTGAGCACAGTCACAAGGCAAAACAAAGGCACCGGGCAGGTGGAAGAACATAACAGCTTCCTCTGTCTGCTGCTTGCTTCCCTGGCACAGACTTTCACAGCCCCTAAGGACCCCACCGCATCAGAAAAGTGCAGCAATCCAGGGGAGAACGGATCTCAAATGTTCTTCACTGGATTAATATCTGAAAGGCCACTTTGGTTCACAGGAATGAGCAGGAAGGCAAGTTTAAGAGCCACGTGGGAAGCAAAGGTAGCAGGTGGCACTCAGGGATGGTCAGAAAGAATCTAGAACACTCAGGTTCCGGGGACAGGTGGGTGGTGAACCCACCGCACTGGTGGTATGGAGTCCTTTCTTTTTTTACCTGAATTACCTGGTGTCCAACAACTAGTTGATAATCTTGTGCAATCTCCCAGCCTTCCACGGTGGCAAATATACTGTACACTGAGAGAGGCAAGCCTAAGGCAGCAGCAAAATTTCAATCATTAACTTCCAAAAACAGACAGGCAGAAAAACAACCCACATGACAGGAAAGTAACGGTGGACATTCTAGAGAACTGAGGCTCAGGATCACCTTACCCCAAAAAGGTCAGTTGGCTTCCACCCAGGGCCTGCTGGGAACCCAAGGTCCACCCATATTTGCGCTGGGTAAAAGGTGAAGTTCACAAAAAGCAGCATAAACGTCAGAAATCAACAAAAAGAACATATTCTTTACTTGTGTTAACAGATCTTTTTTCCTTTCTTTTTTTTTTTTTTTTTTAATCGCCCTGTGCAGCCTAGACTATTTCTACAGGCACCCAAGGCACTGTGAGGGTGGTCCCCGGAGCGGGGGGGACCTGGGCGCGGAGGCCAACTCTGCGCATCGTTGGGTCCCCTGAGCACCGCCTTCATTCTGGAGCCTGCGCTTGTTCTTACTTATCTTTCAAACAGAACAGTGCTGGCAAGAGCTGCTCAGGAGTGGCTCAAGCCATTTGGGGAGAAAAAAAAGAGGCCCCATTAAAGCCAGCAGAGAATCTGTGAAACGCACTCTAAACATGCCAATTTTATTTTAACCTTAACAGCACCAATTCTTCCGGAAGTGAAGTTGAGGCTTCCAGGAGCACCAGCAGCAGCAGCAGCAGCACCAGCAGCAGCAGCACCAGCAGCGGCGGCGGCGGCGGCACTCCGGCCTGCCGGTAAGAACCACGCAGAATGACTAAACCTTTTCCCCAACAAAGGAAAAACTGCACCGGATCAAAGGGCAGCGGCAGCCCCGGGCCGCAGCGGGCGCGCGTTTCCGCCTCCCACCTCCCCACCGCCCTCCGAGCTCCGGTGCGTCCTTAATTGCTCGCCTGGAACGCGTCCTCGAGGGCACCGCGGGCAGCTGCGGCCGCCGCGCCCCGCCCCGCCCCCACCGCGGGCGTCACGTGACGGCTGCGAAAAGTAGGGGAAAGGTTAACCCGAGCCCCGCCCCCGGCCTGGCGCGTCCCCGGCGCTCAGATCCTGTTCCACCCGCCCGGCTCCGAGAGACCTTCCGGAGCGAGCTGGCGCGCATCGCCGGCGCAGCCCGTCCTCCCCCCGCCCCCCGCGACACGCAGCGCCTGTCCGTGGGAAGGCCCGGCCCTGCGTGGCCAACCCCGAGGGCACCGAAGGGCTGCGGGCGCCGGGTGCCGCCCCACGGCGGGCCCGCAGCCCCGCAGCCCCGCGCCCCAGCGCGCCCAAAGCGCGCCCGGAAGGGACTCCCGCCCCAGGAAAAATTAACAGTGTTTCTATGAATGGGCACGAAGGGCCGGGTTGCAACAGCGCGGCCCTGGCCCCGGGACTCCCCGGAGGCCCAGGCTTGACCGCGGGGTTACCGCGCGTCCAGGGTCGGGCCAAGGGCGGCAGCAGCAGAGACGCCAGGTTTACTCCCTTGGCCTCCGGGTTAGGCCACTTGTTTTCGGGACAAACTCGAAAGGTTATTTTGGCCTGTGCAGGAAGCCAGTTTCTGCCACCCTGATAACAAAGTATGTGCGCCCCCAAAGGTGGCCCTTTTCTGTTGGATTCCAACAGATGGGAGTTCAGGGTGCGAGGCCGGGTCTAGCAAGGCTTCACCGGAAGGAAACCGGTCGTTTCTAGGCGAAGAGGAGCCCCCAGGCACACAGAGGCACAACCACCCAAACCCCTCGGTCTGAGGGCTGCGTTCAGTTCCGAGGGACGCGATGGCCCCAGGTGCCTTCCCACCAGACCCTGCTTCTCCTCAAAGACCAGCGCGCTCATCTCTCTGCATTAAGGTCGTCCTCCGTGCACACTCACCGCGAGTCACCTTAAATACTTCGGAGAAAGGGGGGCTGGGAGGGGTGCTGTTCGCTGGCACAAATAAAAAAAAAAAAAAACAGGGAGTCCAGCCATGTTCTAATCCCTTAGTTTGAGGTTCGGGAGGAAATCAACACGCCTGAATATCTGGAATGGCCAGAAACCCGACGCCGGTGCAAGAGGATGGTGTAACAAAATACACGTCTCAAAAGGTTAAATGGATTTTTATTTTATTCGGCTACTTACAAAGTTACCAGTTCCCCCACAACAATCTCCCTTTAAATAATTCAACCCAGGGAGCACCGAGGAACCGAAAGCCTTGTCCTGAGTGGGGAGTGCTTAAGCGTGTTCTGCACTGAACCTGGTTAATTATACGGGATGGTTAACCCTCGGTGTTAAAGTCAGCCCTCACCTTGGTTCCCTCCAGCTTTAACGAAAGCCAACAAAGACGCTGACCCACGGCCTTTCCGAGCAAAACGAAAGGAAAGGAAATGGTCGTAGCCTCGCTGAGGGAGCGGAGGTCAGGGGCTGCACCCGTCGGGGCTCCAGACAGCGCCGGCCGGGGCTTGCGGGCCCAGGGAGCCCGGACCCGGTCACGTGCCGCCCCTCCCCCACCCCCGCGCGGCGGGGGGGCGCGACCTTGGGCGGACGCTCCGCGCCCACCTGCCCCGCACCCAGGGCCTCACCGGGGGGTGGGGGGCGTCCGCCGGCGGAGACCCCGGCCGGGCGCCCCTGTGGCTCCCGGCGGACGCTCGGGACCGCGCCTGGAGCCCCGCGTCAAGGGCGTGTCCCGACGGCTGCAATGCGGGGGCAGCCGGGGAGGGGGGGTGGACGGCGCGCCGTGGAGTCCTGAGGCCCCAGCGTCCCTCTAGCTCCCGCCTGGAACCCCAGGACGGCCCCCCAGACCCAGTCTACCCCGATGGGGGAAGGGATGCGGCGGCATCGAGAACGGGTAGACGGCGCCCAGCCAAGTCCAGAAGGCCGAGCATCCCTCCTGCAGCCTCACCGCCCCTCGGACGGACCCCCACGCCCAAACCATTCCTAAGAGAAGGGTGGGATGAGAGGATGTGGGAGCCGGCGCCCCTCGTCGCCCCAGGCCGGGGGCATCCAGCCCAATCCAGACACCCGAGCATCCCTCCAGCTCCTGCACTGTACCCGCCGGCGGGCCGACCCTCGGGCGCACCCTCACACCCAATCCACTCCTGGGAAAGGAGGGTGAGAGGAGCGAGGAAAGAAGCCAGTGGCCCTGCTAGTCCCGAGCTTGGCGCATCCCGCCAGGTCCGGAGGGCTGAGCATCCCTCTCGCGGCCGCACCAGACCCGCACCGGGGACTCGCGCGCACACCGGCCCCCGGCGGACACCCGCCCCCCCCATCCGATCCGGGGCGGGAGGTGAGGAGTCCCTGCCGCGCTCGCGTTTCGGGCTCCCAGCGAAACCCGCCGTCCGGGTGGGGGGATGCTGGGGTTTCCCCTCCGCGCCGCGGGGGGGGGGGGGGCCCGCCCCCGCCTGGGTCGGGACCCCGACAGTCCCCGCGCGCCCCACCCTGAGCCCGCCGCAGCCCGCAGGCCCGCCCGCGCGCCCTCCGCGGGCGCAGCCTCGGCCCAGCCTTACCGAGTCCGCGAACGGAGGCGGCGGCGGCGGCGGCGGAGGCGGCGGCGCACTGAGCGCTCGGCGAGCGAGAGCCGGGGGCTGGAGGGCCGCGGGCGAGGCCGAGTGCACCCGACGCCGGCCGCCGCCGATTGGCTGGAGCGTGCGGGGCTGCGGTGCGGGCGGGGCTGAGACTCCCCGCGCTGGGCGGGCGGAGGGTGGGGGACCGCGCGGGGGGGGCGGGACCGGGACGGGGCGGGGCCTCCGCGGCTCCCCGGGGAGCGGGTCGGGTGAGGAAACTGAGGCTGCTGGGGGCACGCCACCAACGCCTCTGCCAGCCTGGGGCCCGGGGCCAGATTCCTCAGCCCGGAGATTCTGTGTTCTCATCTGAAAAATGGGCCGACTCCTGTGGGCCAAGCCCGTAAAAGTGCTTAGCAGGGTGCGGGGTTCATGCGAGCCCTCTACAGCCGTTGCCGCCTGTAATCCACAAAGCGCCCCTATAAATAGCTGATCCCGGCCGGGGCTGCAGAAAGGATCACTAACTCGCGCATGACCATATGGCTGAGAAAATGGACCCGACGCTGGAGCCAAGTCTAACTCCAGAGCCGTCGCCCCAAGTCCCCACATCGGACACTGTCCCCGGAGTGACAGCTCCGGCGATCCGGAGGCAGCGTGGCTCGCGACCGTTCTGAGCCTCTTCCGCCTCATCTAACCGGGAGAAAAATACCTCCCTCGGGGGCTTTGGTAAGATTTGGTAAATTAAT
The DNA here is from genome assembly GCF_905146905.1 of Nyctereutes procyonoides. Lineage (NCBI taxonomy): Eukaryota > Metazoa > Chordata > Mammalia > Carnivora > Canidae > Nyctereutes > Nyctereutes procyonoides. Next base: position 8,417,186 of record NW_026575025.1, on the reverse strand, counting down.
TATTCAGGCGCCTAAAGCGGTGGAGGTGCCAGGAAAGACCTGGCTGGTAGTGGGGACAGAGTGACCCAGAGACCCTTGCGTGGGCCGCGGGTGGGAACGGCTCCCTGGCGGACCCCCCGAGCCTGGGCCGCCGGCAGCTGCCGCAGGGCGCTCAGGGAAGGGCGCGCAGCGGTTCCCCCCACCCCACCCCGCCCCTTCCCTCCAGCTGGTGGTCCTGCAGGTAACAGGTGCTCCGTAAATGCACCAGTTTTATGAACAGAGACCTGGCTCTCCTAAGGCTCAATGACTTCTTTGGGCAATGAAAAATCCATGCTCGCCTCCATCTTTCTGTCTGTATTATTTGGTGGTTACCACCGAAAGGTTTAGAAGAGAAAATGAAAGTTCTCTCTTGTTCCCGCCCCCGTCACTGCTGCTACTACAGTTAACTGTTGGTGTACGCTCTCCGGGCTGTTTTAAGGGAAGTCACAGGATATGTGCTGTCTGTAACACTCTTGTTTTCACTTGGCTTCCCCCTTGGACGACGGTTCCCTGTGGAGATACAGAGATGACCTCCTCTGTCTCGGTGATTAACCCGCCCCACGGGCACTTAGAGCCCCTTTTCACCGTTGCGGGTATAAATAAAGCTGCACTGGCTGTGAGTGTGCCTCTTTGAGCTCTGATTTCTCTCTGTAGATCCCTAGTAGCGAAGCAACTGAGTCAAAGGGCAGGCACCTGTGACATTTTGGTGACATTGGTGTCACTTGCAGAGCCGCCTCAAAAAAGCTTACTGACATCTATCTATTCCTACCCAGGCATGGGAGTGGAGTCCTGTCTCTAGGAGACCATCAGTGCTGTCTGTCTCTATCCGCTCTCTTCATGTTTCTCAGTCCTAAAGGAGAGCCTGTAGATAATGCTATTTATTTTAGTTTGCATTTCTCTGAAGTTAGAAGTTAGAGATTTCCCGCCACTGCTGTCTCCCATCTTGCCCACCAGGGGTCCCAGGCTGCGACACCCCCCCCCCACTTCTCCCCTCCAGATTTCGCAGCCTGGCAAAGCAGGTGGGCTGGGCCAGGGCACACCAGTAGAGACCTGCATCCTCTATTCCACAATCATGGCAAGTAGGCTTTCCAGGCTTGTCTCAAATGCTCTTCCCTCTCCTTTCCCTGGAACACAACAGCTGGCGGTCAGCAGGTCCCAGCCCAAGGTCACTTTCTTCCTCACTTAAGTCCCATGGTGCTCCCCTCTGGGATCAGCCCTGCGCTGTGTATGTTCCCAGGGCTCTGTGGCCTTGACCTTACACACCTCCCTGCGCACGGTCCCCGTGTCACCTTGCAGGCCGGGTGAGGCAGGGGCAAAGGCAGGACTGCCATCCATGGGGCCACCAGGTCGCTGCAGTCACCTGTGCCCCAGTGACTGGGCTCTTGGGCCACGGTAAGGAAGCCCACGCCCGCCAGCAGTTCCAGCCAGAGCCTAGAGGCCTCATTCTCCTCCTGTGCTCTGCTCCCCGAGACTGCAGCTCCCCAGGGCCGCTTAGCAGCCACTATTAATAAAAAGCCCAGGAACTAGGCCTCTGGGGAGCTCCGGGCCTGTCGAATCCTGTGTTCTCTTTGAGCCAAAAATATCCCAGAGTCAGCCTCAGAAACTCGAGTAATCTTTCTCAAGGTCCGTTTTTGTTTTTGTTCTTTTTTCAATTCTTCCCCAGTTTGAATGGAACATACTATAGCAGTTGCCTATTGTGGCTATACAGAAACCTTTTTTTAAAAAAATGCATGTACTGTCTTTATTATCACTAAGAAACACCCCCCCCTTTTTTTACTCTGAAAATATCTTTTTTTTTTTCAGATTTTCTTTATTTATTCATGAGAGACACAGAGAGAGATAGAGAGACAGAAACAGGCAGAGGGAGAAGCAGGCTCCATGCAGGGAGCCCAATGTGGGACTCGATCCCGGGTCTCCAGGATCACACCCTGGACTGAAGGTGGCACTAAACCGCTGAGCCACCCGGGCTGCCCTGAAAATATCTTTTTATGAAAAAATTCAAGCATATAAAAGTTAATGAAATCAATAAAGTCCCGGATAACCAAGCAAAACAGTTTCAACAATTATCAAGTGAGGGCCAAGCTTGTTTTTGTCTACCCCTGCCACTGCCTCTGGATTTCTTTAAAGCAAATCCAGAAATCCTACTGTTCTGTCTACCTGTTCTTGAGTACAGATTTCTGAAAGACAAAGGTTCTTTTTTTAAAAACATATCCCCCTGTGGGACACCTGGATGGCTCAGTGGTTGGGCGCCGCCCTTCAGTTCAGGTCGTGATCCCAGGATCCAGGATCCAGTCCCACATCGGGCTCCCTGCAGGGAGCCTGCTTCTCCCTCTGCCTGTGTCTCTGCCTCTATGTCTCTCATGAATAAATAAATAAATTAAAAATAATAATAATAAATAAAAACATATCTCCCTAACACACACACACACACACACACACACACACACACAAAACATACCAAGAATACCATTGTCCAACCTAAAATAGCAGAACAATTGTAATACAAAACTTGTAAGGCCTGGGGCAGCCTGGGTGGCTCAGCGTTTTAGCGCCGCCTTCAGCCCAGGGCCTGATCCTGGAGACCTGGGATCAAGTCCCACTTCGGGCTCCCTGCATGGAGCCTGCTTCTCCCTCTGCCTGTGTCTCTGCCTCTCTCTGTCTCTCTGTGTCTCTCATGAATAAATAAATAAAATCTTAAAAAAAAAAAAAACTTCTAGGCCCTCTTGGGCTGCCAAGAGCACGGCTGAGTCCCACTCTCCTGCCAGCCTTATTCGTTGCTGGCAGCTCCCAGCAGGTTCTGATCCCAAAACATGTGGGACTTTCTAGAATTTAGCTCTCACTTCCCATAGGAAACAATTTTGTAATCCCGGAGTTCTGTGCTTCTCTCTCCTCTCCAGTGCTTTGAAACCCTCTGAACTTGAACCTTGAGCTGCTGTCAGTAGTGGGCAAATAACAGCAGTCCCACGTCAGGTGGCAATAGTATTTGCTCGGCCAGCATCGCTGGAGTTTGGTAAGGACAAAATGAGGTAATGCAGGCAGGTGCAAGCAAACTGTTTCAGACACAGCTCGACCATGTGCTAGTGACAGGAACCCCTAGTAACAACCAAAGGTATTCTTATTTGAATAGGCTTGCCCTATGACCCAGTAATCCTGCTCCTGAGTATCACTGAAGAGAAATAAGAGCACATGTCTGTGCAAAGACATCTGGTACAAGAATGTTTGCAGAAGTTTCACTCAAGGGGTGCCTGGATGGCTCAAGCGGCTGGGCATCTGTCTTCAGCTCAGGTCATGATCTCGGGGCCCTGGGATCAAGTCCCACCCTGGGCTCTCTGCTCGGTGGGGCGTCTGCTTCTCCCTCTCCCTCTGTGCTCTCTCTCTCTCTAAGTAAATAAATAAAATCTTAAAAAAAAAAAAAAAGAAGCTTCAATCAAATGGACAAAAATCCAGAAACAACCCATGGGGCCATCAACATAGAATGGATAAATATATTGTGATTTCTCCATATAGTAGAGCAATAAGGAGCAACAAAAAAAGAATAAAAGGACACCTGAATGGTTCAGTGGCTGAGTGTCTGCCTTCAGCTCAGGGCATCTGGGATCCGGGATCAAATCCCACATCGGGCTCCCTACAGGGAACCTGCTTCTCCCTCTGCCTTGTCTCTGCCTCTCTCTGTGTCTCTCATAAATAAATAAAATCTTAAAAAAAAAAAAAAGAATAAAGTGCTAACACACAAGTGGATGGATCCTACAGATCTTATATCATATAAAAGAAAACCAAACAAACACACAAAATATTTATATGTTATATGATTTATTTGTTGTTTAATTTATTTATTTGGTAGAAAGAGAGAGCACAAGTATGGGGACGGGTGGAGGGAGAAGCAGGCTCCACTAAGCAGGGAGTCCGGCATGGGACTCAATCCCAGGACCCTGAGATCATTACCTGAGCTGAGGGCAGACACCCAACTGACTGAGCCACCCAGCTGCCCTTGCTGTATGATTTCTATAACAAATGTGCATAATAATTGCAGTGATGGGTGACTGAGAAACAGAGTAAGGAGGCCACAGTCAGGCTCAGTGGAGTAATATGAAAATGCAGGGCTCTATATCCCTCAGATTATGCACTTACTGTTCTTGCTACCTGCATGGTAGGCCTCAATTTCAAAAATTAAAAATTAAGGGGCACCAGGGTGGCTCTGTCAGTGAAGCGTCTGCCTTGGGCTCAGGTCATGATCTCCGGGGTCCTGGGATCAAGCCCCTCATCAGCCTCCCTCCTCCTACTAGGAGCCTGCTTCTACCTCTCCATCTGCCTGCTGCTCCCCCTGCTTGTGCTCTCTCTTTAAAAAAAAAATAAAAGCTTTTGTTTATAAACAATAAAATGTAGTCAATGAATAACTTATTTCCTGGTTTAGTAATCAGAAATGCAGATATGATTGTCAGCCAGAGCTTGCGATCAGCATGAGGCACATCCACTCTTTCAACAGATGTTTATTCCAAAGTCCAGACTGCCAAGACCCGATGCATTACTTGCCAGCCATGGATAAAAAAGTTGGGCTTCTTGAACTGTAGAGTTTTATTTTAAATAAATCTGGGAACTCTTTATGGAAAAGGTCAGAAGAGTTCAAGGGCCACCATTCAGACTTCAGATCCCGGTCATCTCCGAGGTCTGCGCAAACTAGCCCAGCTTGCCTGGAGAGTGTGCACTGGGGCCTGGACCTGAGCTTGTAGTGGGACCAGAGCATCGTGCTGGTCACAAAGCTGGTGACAGCTCAGTGGGTACTCCTGGAAGTTGACAGCTTTACTGTCCCTAGCTGGAACTGCACCAGCCTGGACACTGGGACTTCAAATATAGGGAAGAGGTGACTGACGCCCCTGCCCCACAGCGCCTGCAAGCAGGTGCCTGGAAATCCAAGTGAGAGCATTAGCAGAAGACTTCTGTGTCAAGAAGGAAATTCCCCCCCCCTTTGGAGGGAGAAGAAGATGGGCAGCTAGCGCCTTGGGTCAGTGGCTTTTATGCTGGGAGGGTCACTAGTGAGAATCTACTGGTAGCTACAACCTTTTCCCCAGAAAAAATGCACGCATGCAAACCGTGGTAAATAATTTCATTCTTGAACCTCCCAAAGCCATTTACAAACTCCTGACTCAGACAGGTTAAGAAAAATAATTTGAAATGTGGCAACAAGGCAAAAGGGTATTTGAATATTATTTCATGGGCTTGTTGTCTAACTGCCCCATCCAAGGATTTGCTTCTTCTCTGGGGAAACGTATCTCGACCAGGCCCCAGACTCTATGAAGATTATATATGTTAACCAGTAGATTTTTGTCCAACAGAAATGCAAAAGATTTCTGTTGGTAGAAAAAAAAGTATTCCGGGGCACCTGGGTGGCTCAGTCGGTGAAGTGTCTGCCTTCAGCTCAGGTCATGATCTTGGGGTCCTGGGATAGAGCTCCGTGTCGGGCTCCCTGCTTCTTGGGAAGCCTGCTTCTCCCTCTCCCTCTGCTGCTCCCCCTGCTTGTGCCTGCCCCGTCAGATAAACAAAATTTTAGAAAAAGAAGGAAACAAAGGAAGAGAGTGAGGGATGGAGGGAGGAAGGAAGAAAGGAAGGAAGGAAGGAAGGAAGGAAGGAAGGAAGGAAAGAAAGAAAAAGAAAGAAAGAAAGAAAGAAAGAAAGAAAGAAAGAAAGAAAGAAAGAAACAGACTTAAAGGTATGATTTCATTGCCCTGTAGGATGTTAAGGAGTTTTCTACCTACTTAGGATAAACTTCAGATTTTTTTCCACCTTCCTGTGTAGGGAAAACGCAGCTCTTCCTGCCCTGTGTCTGTTTGCTCTGTGACTCATTTACTCACTGTCATAGCACTTCACTTCTGATATTTCTGGTCACCAAACACGGGGAGGTTTTTCCCACAGCAATAGGCAATTCTCAGACACCTGCAGGGTGTCTAGGAATTCAACTCCATTCTGACATGGTCTACCCAGATAGCGTCAGATCCCACAGGCTAAGGGCTTGATCCTCACCAAAGGCTCCCCTGTGCCCACCACTTCAGAGAGCAGGTTGTTATGTGTGCTCTGGCCAACCCTCTACAGGGGTTCCAAAGACCCCTCCTGGAGTCCAAGGAATTTGCTGGAGTGGCTCACAGAACTCAGGGACACACTTACCTAGACTTGCTGGTTTATTAGAGGATATGACAAAGATGCTGATGAACAGCCCAATGGAGGCACATAGGGCAAGGTCTGGAGCTTCTGTCTCCATGGCTTTGGCGTGCATCGCTCTCCAAGTGTGGGTATATTCACCAGCCTGTGCTATTGGGGTGTCTTGGAGGCTCCCTCATATAGGCATGAGGGATTGCTAACTCCATTTCCAGCCCCTCTCTCTTCTCTGAAGAATGGGGCTAGGGGGCAGCCAAGAATTTCAAGCTTCTCATACTGACTTGATCTTTTTGCTGACCAGCCCCCAGCCCGGGGCCCCCCCAGAGTCGCCTAGACAGATGGTGCTAGCGCTCTTATTGCTTAGGAGTTTGCAAGGATTTCAGGAGCTCTGCGGGGCGGGGGTGGGAGGGGGTGGGGGGTGGGCAGAGCCCCTATGCATACTTTTTGTTAACTCACAGAGTCGAAATAGTTCCCTAGCCATCATGTTCCAGCTTTCTCCTCTGTCAGAGCTTCTGGACTCAGCCTCTAGAATCCTCCTCCTCCCACCATCCTGTTGGGTCCTTCACTGATAAATTTAAATCTTTGACATTTGCTCACTTTGTATTTGAGAGTCCTGTTTTTGACTTACTGAAAATCCTATCCAACACACATTACTGTGCATGAGAGCCGGATGCCTTTCCGAGAGCTGACACTTGGTACAAAACGTCTCAGAGAATGAAGGATGAGAGAGGAGGGCCTTCAAACATTCCTAGGACTCTGGGGTCTCGTTATAAATGGGCTCACTTCTCAGGCCACCCAGGGTCAAACTTCTTAGAGGCAGAGACATTGAGATAGCAGCTTGGATCTCTTTTTTTGCCCATAGCATCCTCCTGAGTTTCTGCAGCAATGCAACACTAGGGGAGACCTTGCTGGGAAAGAGTTGGGGGCACCCACACCCACGAGCCCCCTGGAGCAGCACAGGGCAGCTGGTAAACCGCGGGACCATTTGTACAAGACCTCCAGCTTGTACTGCACCTTCCTATTCATACATGCTGTTATCCTCATTATGGAGGATATGGAGGATTTCCAATGTATTCCATATTTTCTTTTCCTTTAAAAAAGACCTAGGATGACTGCAAATATCAAGGCCTGAGAAAAGCACTGGCTCTGCCGAGTCCAATGACATGTTCTTTGGTCCTTATCCCAAGCAGGAAACATCTGAAGATTCTAGGTTTAAGCCAGAGCAAGCATATCTGCTTTCCATGCTCCACAAACTATCTGGGCCTCAGGTCACTGCCCTGCCCCAATTTCTGCCCCAGGCCTGTCCCCTCCTGTCCCTAGCAGGCCCTCCTCATTTATAAAAGGAGGGTCGGGCAGCCTGGGTGGCTCAGTGGTTTAACGCAGCCTTTGGCCCAGGGCCTGATCCTGGAATCTAGGGATCAAGTCCCACATCGGGCTCCCTGCATGGACCCTGCTTCTCCCTCTGCCTGTGTCTCTGCGCCTCTCTCTCTCTCTCTCTTTGTGTGTGTGTGTGTGTGTGTGTGTGTCCTGAATAAATAAATAAAATCTTTAAAAAATAAAATAAAAAATAAAAGGAGGGTCAAATAAACCAACGCATCTTGGAAGAGTGGGAGAACTTTTAAGCATCTATTGAGCACCTGCTGTATGCCAGGCAACAAGCTAACCAGGGAGTGACTGCAGAATGTGAGATCCTCGAGGCCCCTTCATCCTGCATCTTGTCCTTCACCTCCAGCACGAGTCCTCCCGAAGCTCATTAGTGACTGTGGTGACCCACAAGCTCCCTGGACCAGCAGAGGCCACTTGGCAAACCACAGTTGCCTCCTTCTCTAAATCCCATCCTGTTGGAAGCCTGTGCTACATTTCACTATTGCCTCATCTTCCCCTCCCGGGAGCCTTCTCCTCCTGTAACCTGTGAGTCACCCTGGTCCCAGGTTTTCCTCCTCCGCTGGGACCTGTTCTCAGATGCCTTCTCTGGCTCACCTCCATCTGCCTTTCAACCTAGATATGGCTCCAAGCCTCTTGCTTTGGCCCTACCTCGGTCACCAGCTTTGCTCCCCTGTGAGCCCCCACCCGGCCACACTACACCCCCATTCTGATCCTCCCAAATCCTCACCAGAGGGGCCCTCCCCAGGTAAAATGATGGGGCTGAGCTACCCACCAGGAAGAGAAGGCAAGCTTCAGGGGCCAGTGGAGCAGGGACACAGAGAAAATAGGAGTGTGTGTGTGTGTGTGTGTGTGTGTGTGCTATATTTCCTATGTCCAAGAAAGCAGCAAATAACCACCAAGGGGAAAATTAGAACTCTGAAGGATTTTCTTATACTCAGTTTAGTATGTATCTTTTAAATTACATATGAGGAAGTCACCCTAATCCTTTTAGCAAGTAGGGCTTTCAAAAGATCTGAATCTAGGGGCTCCTGGGTAGCTCAATTGGTTAAGTGGGCAACTCTTGGTTGTAGCCCAGGTAATGATCTCAGGGTCCTGGGATCAAGTTCCACATCAGGCTCTGTGCTGGGTGTGGAGTCTGCTTAAGATTTTCTCTCTCTGTCCCTCTGGCTCTCACTCCTCCTCTCCTGCTTGTGCATGTGGTCTCTCTCTCTCTCTCTCTATCTCTAAAAAAAAAAACATCTGAATCCAGCCCTGATCTGAACCATATTCATTCATTTCTTCATTCATTCATTCATTCATTCATTCATCAGACAAATATGTACTGAGCACCTCCAATGTGCCAGGATTGTTCTAGATACTGAAACTCTGCAGTAATAGAGCCTTTAAACCAAGCCCTGTCCTCAGGAGCCCTCATTCTGGTGGGAGAAGCAGACAAGCAGCAAATTCACTCTTTTGTGTGAAAAGAAAGGGCAAAGGAGAAAAAACAAGGAGGGGGACCCAGGGTGCATGACCTAGCATGGGGTAGGTAAGGCTAGCTTATATTTTCAGTGGAGCATAAGTTCCTAAAGGTAGAAACCTTTGTAACCCCACCTAACTCATCTTGGGTCTCAGAAATGTTAGCTGAATGATTGATAGGTGAGTAGATGGGTGGATGGATGGATGGACAGGTGAGTAGATGGGTGGATGGGTGGGTAAATGGGTGGATAGATGGGTGGGTAGATGGGTATGAGCTCCCTCATGCCCCTCCCAGTGGGCCCTTCCTTTCCATGTCCTCAACCCATCACAAATTCTTCCTCAAGAATCTTTAAACTTCACTCCTGTCTGTCCTTCTTCGTGGTGTGCCTAAGGTCACCTTCTGAGTCACAACAACTTTGATGCACCCTGTGGCCTCAGGCAGACCTAGATGCATAATTTGTAAGGTCCAAGGCAAAATGAACATGCAGAGACTCTTGTTTGAAAATGATTAAGCATTTGAGGACGGTGACAGCTGAACATTAAACCAACCACAGGGCCACTCTGATTGCTGGCTCTTGTAACAGCATGGGTGGCACACCCATGAAACTGGGCCTGCTTTGAAGGCCTTCCTAAATCTGTACTTAAAGAGCCACCCAGGCTGTGCTAACAAGCCTCAATGAAGGGGCGCCTGGGAGGCTCAGGCAGCTGTCTGCCTTCAGTTCAGATCATGATCCCCGGGTCCTGGGCTGCTCCTGCAATCAAGCCCTGCAGCAGGCTCCTTGCTCAGTGGTGAACCTGTGTCTCCCTCTCCATCTGCCTGTCGCCCCCCCTGCTGGTGCGCTCTCTTGGGCTCTAAATAAATAAATAAATAAATAAATAAATAAATAAATAAATATCTTTAAAAAACAAAAAAACAAGCCTCGATGAATTCTTCCCTCAAGAATTCCTTCCACTTCCAGTCTCTGGGCATCTGTTCCTACTGTTCCCTGCTCAGGGTGCCTTCCCCACTCACCACTTGTCTTTGTGCACAGCCATGAGCTAGACGTTAGGAAGGAAGATGTTGTAAATCAAACCTAGTCCTGACTCCAGAGAAAATGCTTACAAGGCACGTGAGTTCTGGCTTAGCTGCAGCCCTGCCCACTGTGTGGCCCAGAGCTGCTACACCTTCCTCTGTTGCAAAACGGGCAGCAGCCAGGCCAATGCTGCATCCACCTGGGGCTCTGCTCATAACCCTCCCCCATTTAAAAAAATCTATGCTATAGGCCACCTGGGTGGCTCAGATGGTTAAGCATCTGACTCTTGATTTTGGCTCAGGGTGTGATCTAAGGGTGCTGAGATCGAGCCCCACGTCAGGCTCCATGTAGAGTGCGGAGGAGACTGCTTAGGACTCTCTCTCTCTTTCCCTCTGCCCCTCCCTGCCCCCTGCGAGTGCTCCCCCCAAAAAAAAACCTAAGATATGACTCACATGTGCTATAACATTCATCCTTTTAAAGTATACAATTCAGTGGTTTTTAATATATACAAGAGGTTGTGCAACCACCACCATGATGCAATTCCAGAACATTTCCTACAAATCCCCTCCTAAAAGAAACCCCATTCCCAGTAGCAGTGCTCCTCTCATACCTGCTGCCTCCCCGGCAAGCACTACCCTACTTTCTACCTCTACAGCTTTGCCTACTCTGGATGTTTCATATGAATGAAATCCAGCACTATGTGATCTTGGTGTCAGGCTTCTTTTGTGTTTTCATGGTTCATCTATGTCTTTGCAGGTATCAGGACTTCTTTCCCTTTTGTGGCTGGATATTCCACTGTGTGTCAAAGGGACATTTTGGTGGATGCTCAGAGCATCCACACATCAGCTTCCAATGCCTGGAGGTTGCAGGAGCCCAGCTCCCACCCTGAACTTGACCCTGAAATACAGCTCTGTCTTCTTTTCCTTTATGGGAAAATTTCACTTCTCCTTCAAAGTCAGATACCACCTGCTCCAAGATTTCCCTCCCCAGATTTCTCCCAGAGACTGATGAATCCCTTCTTCTGGGTCTTCCAATAGGTCTGGATGCAGGACACTCCACCTTCCCTAAGATCGGAGGCGTCTCCCCACCCGGCTCCGCGACCCTGATCCGGAACTGCCCCCGGGTCCCCTGCCCGGAGTCCGAAGTCCGGGCGGGCCAACCCGCCAAGACTGGTGTGGAATGGGAAAGAGGGAGATTGGCTGGACGCTCATCGGCTGCCAGATGAGCGATTTCCTTGAGATCACTCGCTTTTGATGGCAGGAGAGGGGGAAGTTCGGCGGTGGGGTGGGGACGCGGAAACGACAGGCGCGGAGGGAGACGGGGCGGGAGCAGCGGCCCGGCGGCGGCCGCGGGTACTTTGTGATAAACGCCCAGGTGCGCTGCTCCCCGGGATTTGTGCTTTGGGCGCAGGAAGCTGGGCGGGGGCGGGGCGAGGCGGGGGGGGGGGCGCCCACCGACGCAGCAGCCCGCCTGGGTGCCGGGGGTCCTGGGGGCAGGGGAGGGCGCCCACGCCCCCCACCCATCCCCCCCGGGGCCCACCCACAGCTCCATTTGCGTCCCAGGGTCGCGCTGGGCAGCTCGTTTGCGCTTCGAGTGTGTGGGAGGGGGAGGGGCGGCGACGCGCCTCGGGGAGCGGGACCCGAGCCGCGGGGTCCCCGCCCGGGTGCGGAGCGGCTGGCGGCGCAGAGTCGGGGTGGGCGCCGCGCAGCTCGCTGCTCTGGTCCGTCTTCATCACATTTTCAAATCACACAGTTAAAGTGCGTTCATCGTGGAAGCACAGAAACACTGAACCGTCAAATAAAAATAAGAAGCTTTACAAGGTTGCCTGGAACCTCAGGACCTAACGCTGGGGGGTAGGTATTTCCTTTTTGTGTAGGTCTTTTCTTCCTCCCTCTCTTCCTCCCTCTCTTCCTTCCTCCCTTCCTTCCTTTCTTTTTAAGAATTTATTATTTATTTTAGAGAGAGGGAGTATGGGGTGGGGCGAGTGCAGAGAGAGAGCACCTCGAGCCGGCTGACAGTGAGCCCAGAGGGGAAGCAGGGCTCCTCCCAGGATAGCGATGAACTGAGGGGACGCCCAGAGTCTGATGCTTAACTTGCTTAAGGGAATGAGCCACCCAGGCGCCCCTCCTTTCTGTCCTTTGTGCTGCTTTCTATAGATCTTAAGACCCTCCTTTCCTGCTTTTTACAAAATGAAAGTCGTAGAGTAGGGCATATGAAGTGCTTATCTTCTCTTTTTAATTTTTTTTTAAAGATTATTTATTTATTTATTCATGAAAGACAGAGAGAGAGAGAGGCAGAGGGAGAAGCAGGCTCCATGCAGGGATCCCAATGTGGGACTCGATCCCAGGTCTCCAGGATCACAGCCTGAGCCAAAGGCAGGTGCCAAACCGCTGAGCCACCCAGGGATCCCCTTCTCTTTTTAATTTAACATTATTCATTTTCCCCAACGGATGGATTCTCTTGGGGATAAATGGAAGGTGCCTGGAAGCCCCTTAGTCACCTCCCTTCCCACCTCCATCCAATCCAACTCCCCTCTCTAGAAGTAACCAACATCCTTAGTGAGCTGGATCTTCTTCCAGACTTTTTGCACTTCTTACATCACACCTTATGTATATCTAGAAATACACAGTTTTATTTTAGAGCTCTCTTTTACTGAGACCAAACTAAGTTGTGTAGACGGTTCTGGAACTTGCTTCCTACCCTCCCCCTTCACAGTACATTTTGGAAATCAGTTGGTCTGGACCTACGTCCTTCTTCACTGCTTTATGATATTATACAACTTGAATGCACCTTTATCTATTTCAAGCATTCTCTGTTGTTTCTTGTGTATTTTTTTTTTTAAGATTTTATTTATTGGGATCCCTGGGTGGCACAGCGGTTTGGCTCCTGCCTTTGGCCCAGGGTGCGGTCCTGGAGACCCGGGATCGAATCCCACATTGGGCTCCTGGTGCATGGAGCCTGCTTCTCCCTCTGCCTGTGTCTCTGCCTCTCTCTCTCTTTCTCTCTGTGACTATCATAAATAAATAAAAATTTTAAAAAAGATTTTATTTATTTATTCATGAGAGACACACACACAGAGAGAGGAAGAGACACAAGCAGAGGAAGAAGCAGGCTCCTTGTGGGAACTCCGATGCAGGACTCGGTCCCAGAACCCCAGGATCACGCGCTGAGTCAAAAACAGACAATCAACTGGTGAGCCACTCAGGCGTCCCTGTTGTTTCTCGCTTTTAGTTGGTTTCCAGTCTCACTCTGTTCAACCATTCATCCCAAATGCGTTTCTTAAGCACCTGCTGTGTGCCTCACCTTTCTCAGGCTGGGGACATACAACAGATGAACAAAATAGAACAAAATAATGCCACCCTCTTGGGGCTCACTGTCTAGAAGCACTGCATGTGGGTGAGGAAGGGATATTTTATTTTTTGAGTGGGAAATATGCTCTAATCACTAATATGGTTTGAATATCAAATCAATATTTTTAAAAAGATCTAGGGAAAGTGGTATCTGCCCCATCTGACACACAGGTAACCAGTCTTATGTTTCTTGTATTATCCTTCCAATATTTCCTTATAAAAATACAAGGGGAAAAAAAACAAGCAAAATGAGTTATGTATGCTACTTATCATCAGGGAAATGCGAATCAAAACTACAATGAGATATTGCCTCACACCTGTCCGAATGGCTAAAATCAACAACACAAGAAACAACAGGTGTTGGCAAGGATACAGAGAAAGGGAACTCTTGTACACTGTTGGTGGGAGTGCAAACTGGTACAGCCACTCTGGAAAACAGAATGGAGTTTCCTCAAAAAGTTAAAAATAGAACTATAATTTAGCAATGGCAGTACTGGGTATTCACCCAAAGGGTACAAAAATACAGAATTCAAAGGGGTACATGCACCCCAGTATTTATAACAGCATTGTCTATAATAGCCAAATTATGGCAACAGCCCAAGTGCCCCTTGACTGATGAATGGATAAAGAAGATATGGTGAATATAGACAATGAAGTATTATCAGCCATCAAAAAAGAATGAGATCTTGCCATTTGCAATGATGTGGATAGAACTAGAGGGTGTTATGCTAAGTGAAATCAGTCAGAGAGTGACAAATACTATATGATTTCATTCCTATGTGGAATTTGAGAAACAAAACAAATGAGCAAAGGGGAAAAGAGAGACAAGAGAGGCAAACCAAGAAACAGACTGAACTGTAGAGAACACACTGATTACACTGGTTACAGAGGGGAGGTAGGTGGTGGGGGGGTGGGGAAATAGGTGATGGGGATGAAGGAAGGTACTTCTGATGAGCACCAGGTGATATATGGATGTGGTGTATCACTATACTGTATACATGAAATTAATATTACAATGTATGTTTACTCCCTAGAGTTTAAATTAAAACTTTAAAAAATCATGAACAGCAACCAAAAAATGAGAGTGTATATATATATATATATATATATATATATATATATATATATATATTTCCCTTCTTTCTTGTGTAAAAGGAAACTTGCTATGGTTTACTATAGCCCTCCCCTTTGTTTGCCTTTTAAAAGATGTGTTGGGGGAAGCCCCGGGTGGCTCAGTGGTTTAGTGCTGCCTTCAGCCCAGGGCGTGATCCTGGAGACCTGGGATCGAGTCCCGCATTGGGCTCCCTGCATGGAGCCTGCTTCTCCCTCTGCCTGTGTCTCTGCCTCTGTGTGTGTGTGTGTGTGTGTGTGTGTGTGTGTGTGTCTCATGAATAAATAAATAAAATCTTAAAAAAAAATCTTTTAAAAAGATTTTTAAAAAAAAAGATGTCTTAAAAAAAAAAGATGTCTTGGTGTTATTTTCCTGTAATTGCATACAGAGGGAGTATGGTGGGGGGAGTCATTTAACTTTATATATTGTTTGAAAGTACGCAGTGTTCCATCGTATAGTTTATTTTACCATGATTTATTTGTGTCCTGTGACATTTTGCATTTCCTGTCTTTTGCTTTATAAACTGCAATGAAGTTGCTGCAATGGTTAACTGCACAAAAGTCAGTTCTTCCACCGGCAAGTTTTACTGTAGGTTAACTGTAGGTTTCTCAGAGTTATGAGCTGGAACAAGGCCATGTGTGTGCACACTGTTGGTGTATATCACTCAATTGCTCTATGTATTAGTTACGGTTCTCCAGACACACAGAACCAATAGGATATCATGCATATACCTTAATGCAATATAGAGATTTATTATGAGGAGTTTGCTCAGTTAGGGAGACTGATAAATACTAAAATGTGCAATAGGCAATCTGGAAACCCAGGAGAACCAAGACTATAGTTCTGGACTGTGAAGGCCAGTGGGCTCAAGACCTAGGAAAAGCCAATGTTTCTATTTGAGTCTGAAAACGGAGAAAAAAATCAATGTCTCAGTTCCAAGGCAGCTAGTTCTCTCTTAGACAAGAGTTCCTTCTTATTCAGGGGAAATTCATCCTTTTGGTCTATTCAAGCCTTAACTGATTGGATGAGGCCCACTCACATCAGGGAGGGCAATCTGCTTTACTTAATCCACTGAATCAAATGTTAATCTCCTCTAGAAGCAGACTCATATGCATACCCAGAATCATGTGGGACCAAATATCTGTCCCCCCACCTTGGCCTAGTCAAGTTGACAAATAAAATTAATCCTTACACCCTCCTTGGAGTTGTCTTGGTTTGCCCTCCCCCCTGCTTGGGATGAGTTCTCCAGTCCCAGGAGTGAAAAATGCTGCCTTAGTGCATTTAAATTTGTATTTTTTTTTCATTATGAGTAAGGCTGAGGATCTTTTTGCAAACTCGGAGAATATTTGTATTTCTTCTCAGTATACTGCTCATACATTTTGCCTATTTTTCTACTAGGTTGTTGGCCTTTTCATAGATTGTGCTGAAAAAATAATTTTTTAACCGGTATGTCTTTTTATAATGAGCATTATCAAAATAAAGTTCTATATGATACAACTCGTTCATTTAAAGTATATATTTCAAGGGGTGCCTGGATTGTTCTGTTGGTTAAGCATCTGACTCTTGGTTTTGGCTCTGGTCATGATCTCAGGGTCATTAGATTGAACCCTACATCGGGCACTGCACAGGGTGTGAAGCCTGCTTAAGATTCTCTGTCTCAGATCCCTGGGTGGCGCAGCAATTTAGCACCTGCCTTTGGCCCAGGGCACGATCCTGGAGACCCGGAATTGAATCCCACGTCGGGCTCCTGGTGCATGGAGCCTGCTTCTCCCTCTGCCTATGTCTCTGCCTCTCTCTCTGTGTGTGACTATCATGAATAAATAAATAAAATCTTTAAAAAAAAAAAAAGATTCTCTCTCTCCCTCCTTCCTCCCCAAAACAAAAAGTTCATCCATGTTGTAATATGTCAGTTCTAATTTCCTTTTTTATGACTGAATAATGTCCCATTGTATGGATAGATCATGTTTTGTTTATCCACTCATCTATGAGAAACATTTGGCTTCGTTCCTCTTTTTGGCTAAGCATCATTTTACATTCCCAACAGTGGTGCACAAGGGTTCCCCTTTCTCCACATCCTCACAAACGCTTGTTATTACCGATAGCTTTGATTATAGCCATTGTTAAAAAAAGACACAACAGGCCCCATGGTACCCCCAGATGGCAGTCAGTTGAGTGTCTAACTCTTGGTTTTAGCTCACTCAGATCATGTTCTCAGGGTCATGAGATTGAGCCCTGCTTTGGGCTCCAAGCTCAGTGAGGAGTCTGCTAAAGTTTCTCTCTCCTCCCTCTGCCCTCCTCTCTCTCTCTCTCTCAAATGAATAAATACATTAAAAAACAAAAAACAAAGCTGTGACAGGCCCCCAAATGGAGTCATCTGTGCTGAACCCCACATCAGTAAACCAAGACTTAACTCCTAACTGCAGTTTCAGCCTCTCCCAGAAATGGAAATTTATTTTTTTTTAAAGACTGTATTTATTTATTTACGAGAGACACAGAGAGAGAGAGGCAGAGACACAGGCAGAGGTCTCCCTGCACATGCAGCAGGCTCCATGCAGGGAGCCCAATGTGGGACTTGAACCTGGAAATCCAGGATCATAACCTGAGCCAAAGGCAGGCGGTGAATCGCTGAGCCACACAGGCATCCCTAAAAATGGAATTTTAAACAGTCTAGAATTTCCTAATCAATACTAGGGAGGTCGTCTGCTTGATATGCCCCTGCCTTCCACCAAGGGAAGGTAACCTTGCCTGAAGAATCCACTCTTTGCTAGAAACTTTTTTCTGCCCCTTTCTGGCCGTAAAAGCCTTCAATTTTGTACAACTTCTTGGAGGTCCTTTCTGTTTACTAGGTGGGATGCTGCCCAATTCATGAATCATTAAAACCAATTAGATCTTCAGATTTACTCAGTTGAATTTTGCTTTTTAACACCTTATTAGTGTGGATGAAGGAGTATCTCACTATGGCTTTGATTTGCATATCTCTGATGGCTAATCAGTTTATCTTTCAACTCTGATTTTTTTAATGAAGATTTGTTTCTATAGTTAAATCAATTTACATTGATTTCTGACTATTGACTCATGGAGAAAATTATCCCCACTCTAGGATTTTTTAAAAAATATTTTACTTGTTTATTCATGAGAGACACACAGAGAGAGGAAGAGACATAGGCAGGGGGAGAAACAGGCTCCTCGCAGGGAGCCACCCATGCATCCTCCCACTCTAGTATTATATGAAGAAATTTTCCTATATTCTCTTCCAGCCCTTGTATGCTTTCAGATTTTACATTTAAAACTTGGATCCAGGGGATCCCTGAATATGGCTCAGTGGTTTAGCGCCTGCCTTTGGCCCAGGGCGTGATCCTGGAGTCCTGGAATCGAGTCCCACATTGGGCTCCTGGCATGGAGCCTGCTTCTCCCTCTGCTTGTGTCTCTGCCTCTCTCTCTTTCTCTCTCTGTGTGTCTATCAGGAATAAATAAATAACATCTTAAAAAAAAAATTAAAAAGGGCAGCCCGGGTGGCTCAGTGGTTTAGTGCCACCTTCAGCCCAGGGCGTGATCCTGGAGACCCAGGATCAAGTCCCACATCTGGCGTTCCCTGCATGGAGCCTGCTTCTCCCTCTGCCTGTGTCTCTGCCTCTCTCTCTCTCTGTGTTCTCATGAATAAATAAATAAAATCTTTTAAAAAATTATTAAAAAAAACAAACTTGGATCCATTTGGACCTCATTCTGGTAAATGATGTGAAATACACATCAGCTTCTTTCCTTTTCCAGAAGCATGCTGTGTCCCAGCACCGCTGTGGGGAGGGACTTGCAGCAGCAAGCCCAGTGTGAGGAGAGGACATTTGCACAGGAACCTGAATATATGGAGAAAGGACCCACACTCCAGCCTCTCAGGTGAAGAGCAGCAGACAGAGCGCTCTGAAACGTGGCAGGCTCTAAGAACAGCAAGACCAGAGTGGCTGCAGGTGGTAGGCTGCCAGGTCACAGAGGGCCTTGCAAGCAACTGTTAAGTGGGATTTTTCTTTTGGGTATAATGGCACTGGACTGCTGTGTGTAAGATCATTCCAGCTGTGTCCTTGGTAAGATAACACCAAGAAGGGAAATTTTCTAGGTTAAGACACTTTCACATTTTTCAGCAAACCACCAAATTGTTCTCCCAAAAGTCTGAGCTAAATTATTCCCCTCCTCCTTCATTTTGTTATTTTGATACCATGTGCCATTTAATTGAATATTTTTAAAACATTGTTTGGTTGAATGCTCGGTTCTTTTTTATGGTTCTTTTATTTTTTAATTTTTATGTTTTTAAAAAAGATTTTATTTTATTTATTTATTTGACACAGAGAGGAGAGAGAACAACCAGGGGGAGCGGCAGGCAGAAGGAGAAGTAGGCTCTCTGTGGAATAGGGAGCCTGATGAGGGGTTTGATTCCAGGACCCAGGATTATGACCTGAGCTGAAGGCAGATGCTTCATCGACTGAGCCACCCAGGTGCCCCTTTCAGGGTTCTTTTAAAAAACATCTTAAAAATAAAAATAAATAAATAAATAAATAAACAAACAAACATCTTTGTTGGGGCATAACTGATGTACAATAAGCCACACACACTTAGAGTGTACAATTCAGTAAGTCTTGATATACATGTACCCCTGGGAAACTGTGACCACAGTCGACAGTGAACATATCCGTCACCTCCAAAAGTACCTCTTATTCTTGGTGGTCCCCACCCCAGAGACAGAGCAGGAGCTGGACATGGGTCCCCTTACCCTGACCGCAAAATCTTCGGTTGCCTCCATAAGGAGAAGAAAAAGCTAAGGCTCTATGCTTCTTGTATAGCTTATCTTGCAGGAATTCAGAGGTAAGGAGGATGCAAGCTGAGAGGGAGATGCTCACAACAAAGACTGGCAAAGAGTGGACCAAACTAGTCTGCACCAAGATGGACCCCAGTGGTGACCCTTCCCCAACTTTTCCTCTCATAATACTAAAAATCACATGCTGGGGGTAGAGATTGAACATGCTAGTTAGTCATGCCACCTGAGAGAAGCATCATCTTTGAGTGCACAGGTGCTGATAAGTCCACAGCCCTGCATCCTTCCATAGGACCCTTTCCTCTCCTGGGTTTCTTTAAAACTCCCTCCGTGGGGAGTCAGCCTGAGGATTCTTTCCTTTGTGAGCCTCCCCTGTGCTGGAGCTTAAACCCCAATAAAGCCTTGCCTGAAACCTGTTTAGCCTCTTGTCAATTTCTATTTCTAGGAGATCCCAAGAGCCAGGTTGGATAGCATCTCGCCCATCCCGAGGAAAAGATCAATCTGGTCTTTGATAACTGCACAGTGCCCACCACATGGCTGTAATTATTTGAGCATCCCTGTATTGTTGGGCGTCCGCATTTATCCCATTTTGCTATTTATTAATCTAGCTATGATGCACGTCCTTGTACATACACACTTGGGCACATATCTGATTATCGTCTTAGGACAAATTTCTAGAATTGATAGAAACAGACCAAAGTCTGTGAATGCTAATACTTTTGAAACAATTTGTCAAATCCTCCTTTTTTTTAAGATTTTATTTATTCATGAGAGACACAGAGAGAGAGAGAGAGAGAGGCAGAGACACAGGCCAAGGGAGAAGCAGGCTCCATGCAGGGAGCCCAACGTGGGAATTGATCCAGGGACTCCAGGATCACACCCTGAGCCAAAGGCAGATGCTTAACCACTGAGCCACCCGGGAGTCCCAACCAAATCCTCTTTATAAGGCTTGCAATGGATAACATTCACATTCACTCTGATTTGATTTTCCTTCCAAAACATTGAATCTCTTTAACACACGCGCGCGCGCACGCACACACACACACACACACACACACACACACACACACAGAGCTAGCACTCCAAATGTGGCTCAGCTGCTTCTGCGTGGAGAGAGGGCTGGCTGTTTTGGGAGAAGTACTTTTGTGGCTGCGAGAGCAACAAACATTAACATCTGATGGGATTGCCTTTTCCCTGGGCCCCTAAGGCAGCCTGTGCCTTGGTGGGGTCCAGCCTAGAGTGGGCTGCAGGAGCGCCAACCACGTGCCACCCTACAGAATTCTGAACACTAACTACATCAAGAATGGCAAGATCAGTACCTTGGGTCAACCTCTGTAGGCACAGGGTCCTCAGATGGGGGTCCTGGGAGCAGTTCCCAGGCAACCGGAGGGGAGAAGAAGGGTTGGGGCGCCAGCATATACCACCCCAAAATAGGCCTCTTTGGCCTTTGGGGGTTTTTTTGAGCAAAATAGCCATTGAAAACCAGCAGATTCAGGAAAACCTCTAAAAACAGGGCACAAAGGTTTTTTTGTAAAGGAAATTTACATTTATAAAGGTAATTTCCATTTGTAAAGAGTCTGCCTCTCTCACACAGGAAGTGGAGGGCTCTCCACCCAAATCAGTGGGGAAGGCTGGGACTCCCATCTGCTTAACATTCTTTTCCCATTCTTTTCCTTGTCACGTTCCCGCCACTGGTCCTCCGACCAGCAGCCCAAATCCCCTTTGCCTTGGTTTTAACTTAGGTGATTCTTACGGTTATTATAAGATGGTCTATTTAAGCTTAAATTCTAACCACTACACTGGTTGCTCCGCCCTGTGTGCTCCAATGTGTCTCCATGCAATGCCCATGTTAATAAACTTCTGTTTCATCTTCTCTCCTTCGTCTGTCTTTGCCAGTCTCACTCACAGAGTCCCAACCACACAACCTACGATGGATAGGGGAAAATATATTTTCTTTCTGAGCCTGAATGGCTCAGTCTGGTAAGCCTCCTACTCTTCATTTCGGCTCAAGTCATGATCTCAGGGTTGTGAGATCAAGCCCTGCATCAAGCTGGGCTTGAAGGCTGCTTGAGATTCTTTCTTGCCTTCTGCCCCCCATCTGCCCCCTGCTCATGCCCTTTCTCACTCTCTCCAATAAAATTAAACAAATACAAACTTTAAAAAAATGCATGCAAAAAAATAATTTAAAAAATGCATGCTATGTTATATAATGCTTAATAGAGATAAATGGGTTGCAATAAGCCTGGAAGATTTTGCCATCAACTGTTACTTTTTTTTAAAATTAATTAATTAATTTGACAGAGAGTACAAGCAGGAAGAGCGCGGGCAAGGGAGAGGGAGATGCAGACTCCCTGCGGAGCAGGACCCTGGGATCATGACCTGAGCTGAAGGCAGACATCCAACCGACTGAGCCACCCAGGTGCCTCCATCAACTGTTAACTCTTGAGGAGGATGTGCACTTGAGTAATGAGAATAAGATGGATTTTTTCTTTAAAAATGTGTGTGTGTGGGTGCCTGGGTGGCTTAGTCGGTTAAGCATATCACTTTAGCTCAGGTCATGATCTCGGGGTCCTGGGATTGAACCCCACATTGGGCTCCCTGCTCAGTGGGGAGCCTGCTTCTCCCTCTCCCTCTGCCCCTCCCCCCATTTGTGCTCTCTTGCTCACTCTTTTAAATAAATAAATAAAATCTTATTAAAAAAAAAAAAAAGCAAAGAAACAACAGGCCTGCAGTGGAGTCACTTTCACTCACTGTCACTAAGCCCCGCCAAGACTTCATACCTCATCGAATGGCATTTTCAGCCTCTCAAGTGAGGCCTGGGACCTCACTTGTGAGGTCATCCCCCTCCCCCCACCCCCAGAAGGAGGTGACTTTGCCCAAAACAGTCCATCCTTTCTTTGCTAATAACCTCCTTGTCAAGTCCCCATTTCTGACCATTAAATTAATCCTTCCATTTTGTACAGATTCTCGGTGTCCCCTCTACCCACTGGGTGGGCTGCTGCCCCATTCATGAATCGTTGAATAAAGCCCATCAGGTCATTACATTTGCTCCATTGCATTTTTGCCACCTCCCCAGGTAGGGCCTCAGATCCAGGTGCCTCCCCCTCTGGGCATGGCATCTCTAAACTTCAGGCTTGTCACCTGTGAGGCAGGGATCCTGAAACCTGCCTTGCAGGATTATTGTGAAAAATTCATGGGTGTGATGGTTGATTTTACATTGACCTCATGGGGCTGAGGGACGTAGTGACAGCTGGGAAAACATATTTTCTGGGTGTGTCTGTGAGGGCATTTCCAGAAGAAGTTAACTTTTGATGGGTGGGGCTAAGGGAGAAGCATCGCCTGGTCCCCTGGGGGTGCGGGTGGGCACTGGGTGGGCACTGTCCCACCCTTGGGGGTCTGGATGAAGCAAACTGGCAGAAGAGGGTGGAATCATGGGGTGCCTGGGAGGCTCAGTGGTTGAGCATCTTCCTTCTGCTCAGACCATGATCCTGGGGTCCTGGGATGGATTCCCTCATTGGGCTCCCTGCTCAGTGGGGAGCCTACTTCTTCCCTCTCCTTGTCCCCCACCCCCTCCCCACTTCTGCTCTCTTGCTCTCTCTTTCAAATAAATAAGTAAAATCCTAAAAAAAGAAAAAAGGAGGTGGAATCACACTTTCCTGGGTCTTCAGCTTGCACGTGTCAGATCATGGGACAGCTCCCCTTTGGTAACTGTGACAGCCAATCTCCAACAATAAATCGTGTATCTCCGGATATCCTATTGGTGCTGTTTCTCTGGAGAACCCTGACTCCTATGATGTGATCATTTGGGGATGGAGTGACAACTTACGGAGGTGCAGCGCCTGCAGGAAGCTCTGGATGCAAGGTGGTGGTTGTTTGCTCTTGAGTCTTCCCTGCACAGAACCTCCTCGCGCCTCTGCACAAAGATCCTGTGAATTCCAAGCAAGAAGTCGGAGTTTTATGATGGCTGTTCTGAATGAGTTTAATGCATTCTTTTGCACAGATAGTAAGTTGCCTATGGCAAAAATTCCAAAGGTGCAAAAGGGCATGTAAGAAAAGCATGTCCTTCCTGTCCTCTGGTTTCCCAGCTCCCCACTCTGAAGAGAGAAACTTATGTCAGTTTCGGGTGCCAACTTCGAGGGATATTCCATGTTTTCACAAACATATACTTTTTTTCTGTGATTTTTTTCCCCCAAGTGAAATAGTATCTGAAGAGAAGAGCTAGCTCATTGTGAACAAATATTTATTGATAACTAGATGAGACATGGACCAGACTGGAGTGTGAGCCCCTAAAGGAACAGGTGCTCTGCTGAGATTTGAAGCCCTTAACCCTGAATGAAGCTGCGGACACCAGCAGCTTCCCCTACAGAATTGAATAACTGGACATCTCAGCCCATCGTAAATGTGTTCTTTGGTGATGAGAGATCAAGACAGATCTTCTCCTCAAGCTGGCTTCGGTTCCCAAATACCCCACATCTGTCTGTGGCAATAAAAACAACCAGCACAAGGGACCCCTGGGGGCTGAGTCGGTTAAGTGACTGACTCTTGATTTCATCTCAGGTCATGATCTCAGCGCAGCATCTGCTTGGGATTGTCTCTCCCTCACTGTCTGCCCCTCCCCAACCCCCTTTCCACGCGTGCTTTCTCTGTCTCTCGAAAATAAAGAAATAAAATCTTAAAACAAAAAACAGAACAATCAGCATAATCACTTACATGTGCCAGGCTTTGTTCTCAGAAGGTATCCCAGCCCTGCCTCTCTGTGTCACCACTATTATGTGGTAAGGACCCTACACAGGAATTTGGTTGCCAGGTGCTGACCTGGCTACTGGAAGAAACCCAAGGTGATTTCTGAAGGAACTCCTGACATCCTTGCATGAACATCCCCTGGCACTGGGCACAGGTCCCTACATCTGAAAGGTGACCCTTTATTACCAAAGAATGTACTACAATGGATTCAAGCACATACTTGCTGGGTTCCATTTGGGACACCCCTGGGCTCTGTGGCTGTATTTGAGTTAAGGAATCAGCAGGCATGGGAGTTAGAAGTAAAAAAAAAAAAAAAAAAAGCTTGCTCTTAGCTGCACCTAGGAGGCCTGACACAAGAGAATTTAGGTTCATGTGCTACAAGAGGTTATGTCTTAGCACCTTGGTCTGGTCAGGGCCACACCCCATCAAGGTGAAGAGTGGACAGGCTGGCAGGTGGGCCTTTGGGGCTGATGAGTTTGCTCATCCATGACTCCAGCCAGCTCGCGCTGGGCAGTCCCCGGAGAGGTGCGGGCCGCAGGGGCAAGGAGGGACCAGATCTCTGGGAGGCTGGCTTGGTCTTGAAGGAAAATTAACACCTGGATCAAGTCCATACACTGGGAGCCAGACGGTGAGAATCGGAGTTCAGGGCTGATTCGGGGATGTGTTTATCCTTTGTCTTCACCACTGCCTTCATTCTCTGGGGCTGCTAGATGGAGGTGCTGCAGATTGGGGGCTCATGCAGCAGGTACTGGGGGCTCACGCGACGGGCGCTGGGGGCTCACACAATGGGCACTGGAGGCTGGGAGCCTGAGATTGCAGAATGGGCAGAGCTGTGGTCCCCTGCAGGTGCTGGGAGCAGTCTGTCCGGGGGCCTCTCCCCTGACTTCTGGTAGCTCTATACCTCATGGCTGTGTCACTCCCAGTGTCACAGGGTGTCCTCCTAGCGTCTGTGTCCACATTTCCCCTTTTCCCAAGGATACCAGTCACATTGGATCAGGACCCCTGCTCTAGTGCGACCTCATTGGAACTATCACATCTGCAATGACCCTGTGTACAAGTTAGTCCACGTTTTGCGGTGCCGAGAGAGAGGGGTCCAACATATGAATTGTGGGGGGACACAATTCAACCCATGACAACCACCCTTTGCTCTTTTAGCCCACTTGATCTGCTGGCTTCCTTCTGCGGGATGGCCCTGGTAGTAGTATGCACGCACATGTGTGCTCAGGGGTGGGCCCATGTGCCTTTCTGCCCCCAGCCTGTGTGAGCTTGGACTTCAGCTTCTCCCGGAGTAGCCATGGGCCTGGATGTGGCTCTAGGGTGATGATAGGAAGCCTGGGCCCATCAGGAGCAGAAGCAGAGCACTGCTGCTGTCTGAGAACCGTGTATGTATAGGTGGCCTTCCTCCTGTGTGGCTGTGAGTAGAGCTCAGGAGACTCAGATGGGAGGCCACCGTGTACCTGCCCACAGCCTCTCCTGTCCATGCACAGCCAGGAGAACGTGAGATCCTCAGTCTCTGTTTACATCCAAGGCACAGATTATCTAACACGGATTACCTAAGGTCCTCTGTGTGCCAGGTACACACTTCACCTGGAGCTCCAGGCTTCTGCCTGCCATCTGGATGCCCTGGCAAGGCTCACTCTGGGAAGCTGGCCCTAGGCTGCAATTTATTTATTTATTGTACGACTTAATTTATTATTCATGAGATACACAGAAAGAGAGGCAGAGACACAGGCAGAGGGAGAAGCAGGCTCCATGCAGGGAGCCCGATGCAGGACTTGATCCCGGGACCCTGGGATCATGACCAGAACTGAAGGCAGATGCTCAACCACTGAGCCCCACAGGTGCCCAGGCTGCAATTTATTTGATGTGGGGCACAGAATGTGCCTCAGTTGCTTCCTTAAGTAGAGAAATAGCGTGAGAAATGTCAAAATGCATTTGCATCAAAGCCTGTATTTACTCTTCCCACATAGGGATTTATTCCACACAGTACAGCTTTTTGGAACAGTGTCTCTGGGCCCCTTGCACCCTCCTTCTCTCTTCTGCAGTCACTATCAGATGAATGGTTCCCGGAATCTCCTGGCTCTTAGCCTCCTCCCGGGCTTTGGGGACTTGGTATTGTTTGTTTCCTCTGAGTGGCATCATGGTCAATGTCCATTCCATACCCGAGGCCTGCCTGGCCCTCCACCTGGGGGAGGTGTCCTCTCCTGGCCCTGGGTTGCCCCATTGTCCCGGTTGACAGTACTCACCATAGCCACCTTGTGGGCTGATGGGTTGGCCAGTTGCCCAGCTGACTGCAGTGTCCCCAGCTTGGGCCTCTTGCATGATGCCAGGTCTCTGTGAGAACTCAGGATGGAGGAGTCCACTGGATTCTGCGCACGTGTGTGTGTGCATGTATGTGTGCATGTGTATATGCACGTGCTTGTGTGTGTTCATGTGTGTACGTGATGTGCTTGTGTGTGTGCGTGTGTGTGTGCTTGTGCATGTGTATGTGCGTGTGTGTGTGCATGTGCTTGTGTGTGTGCATGTGTGTGCATAAGGGGGCTGCCCTGGGCAAAAGGTGGTGTAGACAGGGCTTTGCCACGTGCTGAGCATCATTACCCACATGATTGTATTGCATTTGCCCCAGTTGGTGAGGGGGTGTTTGCTCTGATTTGTGTGTAAGGAATAGAGACTCATGAGGTTTCTGTTCTGTGGGCCCAAGTGTGTGTCAACTGTGTCTTTTATTTTCTGTGTTTCTGAAGCTCTGGCACCAGGGCCCTTGCTGGCTCTGGAAGAACTGCCCCTCCCAGAGTTCGCGATTCCTAGAGAGGGCAAATAACTAGCTTGAGACGGTGACTTTCAATGCAAAGGAGCCCACGTAGAGCTCTCACCCCCACCTGTCTTCCTGGGTCTCACACTCAGGACCTCATCAGCCCAGGGCAGGTCCCAGACAGCCAGGGACGGCCTATGTCCCACATCCTCTGAAATTATCCAGACCGGCCAAGCCTCAGCCTGTTCATTCCGCCCCGCCTGCTCCTTCCCTCAGAAACCACAGTGAAGGCTCCTGCCCACAGTTCCTGTCTCCTTCTGCCTCCTGACCGGCCCTAGTGCTTTCCTGTGTGGCCCCCTCCTCTTCCTCTCGGGATCTGCGTGTAATAAACCATCTTTCCAACAGCAGCCGAGTCCTGATCTGTTGGACTCACTGTCCTAATGAGAATAAAACCTGTATTTAGGGGTGTCTGGGTGGCTCAGTGGGTGAAGCGCTTGCTTTTGGCTCAGGTCATGATCTCGGGGCCCTGTGATTGGGCCCCACATCTGACTCCCTGCTGAGCGGGGCATCTACTTCTCCCTCTCTCTCTGTCCCCGCTCCTGTTCTTTCTCCCTCGCTCACTCTCTCTCTCAAATAAATACAGCTTTTCTTAAAACAAACAAACCCCCACAAACCTGTATTTTGAAACAGAGGGATGCAGAAGAGGGGAGGGAGGTGGTGGCCGAGTAGGGGACCCTAAGCTTGTCTTGTCCCATGAACACAAATACATAGCTATCAAATCACCTTAAATATCCCGAAAATTGACCCGAAGCCCGACAGAGCAAATTCCACACAACTAGAGACAGAAGTGGGCACATGGCGGAAGAATGCTTTTTTGTGCCATTGAACTCCACCTTTCATTACACAGAAAGTGTGATGTATGATTTAACAAAGTCTGTTATAAAAGATTTTTAAACCATATGCCGAAAAGGTAAAAATAAAATTAAATAGAGGGATGCAGCTCCCTGCTGGCCAGGAGAAGGAGAAAGGAGAGGTTCGCACAGGCGCCCCCCTGGCACGTGCACCGAGGTCCTGGCAAGGTGTGCGGAGCAGCCAGGGAAGGGGTCGTCGTGCCCTCTGGGTACTAAGGCTGAAGGCTCCTGCCAAGTGCCTCACTGAGGCAAATAGCACAAAGGCCCCACACAGCTGAGGAGGAGATGGAGGCTCAGGCAGTGAAGTTGTTGCCCATCAGAGCTGGGGCTCTGAACCGGGTCAAGTCTTGAGGTGGTGGAAGAATCCTGACAAGAGAACCCGCCTCCCCCAGGCCCTGTGTAGTGGCACAGCAAACTCACCAATGCTGTGTGTCATTCCCACAGAAACATTAAAGCTGGATAATTGGTGAAGAACAGGTGCGCCTTGGGGAGGCAAAGGTGCAGTGGGGGGAGTAATTTCTGGGGTGATGGAGGGCTCTGAGCCCAGGCCTCAAATCCTGCCCCTTGAAATGGTCCCACTTCAAGAATCTTCTGTGAGAGTCCTAGGTTTAAAAAAATTTAAAAAAAAATTTTTTTTAAAGTAAGCTCCACAGCCCAGTGCAGAGCCCAGTGTGGGGCTCGAATTCATGACCCTGAGATCACGACCTGAGCTGAGATAAAGAGTCCAATGCTTAACCAACTGAGTCACCTAGGATTTTCTTTTCTTTTCTTTTTTTAATTTATTTATTCATAGAGACATAGAGAGAGAGAGAGAGGCAGAGACACAGGCAGAGGGAGAAGCAGGCCCCATGCAGAGAGCCCGACGTGGGACCTGATCCCAGGACTCCAGGATCAGGCCCTGGGCTGCTGGTGGTGCTAAACCGCTGAGTCACCCTGCCTAGGATTTTCTTTATCCCAGTCCAAACATTCTGGGAGAGAGAACTCTACAAGCCTTAGCTGAGCTCCAGAAAGTTCTGGGCAGCAAATGGAGGGGTACCTGCGGTGTGTGCAGAAGGGGGACCATCAGAAGACACACTTCCATGTTTGGCTTCAGGCTGTTTAGGGAAACATGTTCCTTTCAGTGTTTTCAGAGATGTAGATGGTTTTCTTTTCTTTTTTGAAAAAATATTTATTTATTCAGGAGAGACACAGGGAGGGAGGCAGAGACACAGGCAGAGGGAGAAGCAGGCTCCTTGCAGGGAGCCTCATCTGGGGACTCCAGGATCAGGCCCTGACCTGAAGGCAGGCGCCAAACTGCTGAGCCACCCAGGTCAGGCGTCCCTCCTTTCTTTTCTTTTTTTAAAGATTTTATTTATTAGAGAGAGAGAGAGAGAGAGAGAGAGAGGGGAGCAGGGGAGGGGGAGAACCAGGCTCCCTGCTGAGCTCCATCCCAGGGCCCTGAGGTCATGACCCGAGCAGAAGGCAGCTGCTTCACCAACTGAGCCACCCAGGTGCCCCTAGAAGGTTTTCTTAAGGAAAACATTCCTGGACAGTGGAAATAACAGTTTCATTTCAAAGTACGGGCTCGACAATCCAGTAGAGTCTTCCCTTGAAGGGGCAGGCAGGTCACGAGTTCCCACCTGCCTGTGCTGCGTCTTCCCCGGAAGAACTTTTCTGGAAGGTGGGAAACGGCACAGCAAAACGTCATGTGTCAGCAATTAGCGAGTGTGATGACAACGTCGATGTTTACCCCCACACAGCGGCGAGCTGGGGCCAGGCGGGGAACCACGTGTGCTCCCCGTTCCCCCGCCCCCGCGCCCCGTCACAGCCAGGACACCGAGGGGCTCAGCGCTGTGGAAGTTCAGCCCCGCCAGCCCGCAGACCCCCCCCCCCCCCCCCCCCCCCCCGCTTTGAATGATTCAGAAACTCCCCTCAGGGGCGCCGGGGTGGCTCAGTGGGTCAAGCATCAGCCTTTGGCTCAGGTCACGATTTCGGGGGGGGGGGGGGGGCCTGGGATGGAGTCCTGCATCCGGCTGCCTGCTCAGCAGGGAGCCCGCTTCTCCCTCCCCCTCAGTGATCTCACTCTTGCTCTCTCTCAAAAAAAAATAAAAGGAAAGAGGGGATCCCCCCACCGTTTGAGTGCACCCAGGTCTTCCAGCCCTGAGCTCCCGCACCCAGGACCCGGGGCGCCTCACCCGCCTTCCCTGCGGCCCCCTTGCAGGTACCTCACTTTAAAATGACCCTTGGTGACGTGCTCTGTCCCTCAGAGGTCATTCCCCGAGACAATCTGATAGACTGTGCCGGTCCTGAAGTTCGGTTAGGAGCCGGGGGGTCGGGGAGGTCGGGGGGGGGCCCAGGGCAACCCCCCCACTTTGCCAGTCTGTCCCGCACACGGAGCCTAGAACCCTTGGCCGGGGGGAGAGGGGGGCGCTGCGCGTCCTGCAGCGCCAGCAGGAGCAGAGGGAGAAACCTGAGGACGTCTCTAGGGGACAAGAGGGGTCCTGGTTGATGCCCCGGTCCCTGCCGTGCAGCCGCACAGGAAGTAGGGCAAAGTGCACCCAGCCTTCCAGGTGTGGCTTATCTCCCGGGCCACGGTGGCTGCGCCCCGCCTTGACGGAAGTGGCTGGGGCCCCCCCGCAGAGGGAGGCCCGGGGTCCCGGGGAAAGGTCAGCAAGTCGGCCACGGGAGCCTGTCCCCCGTGCCAACGGATGCAGCCGCCCTCCACCGAGGGCCACCCGCACCGAGGCACAGGGGCGCCTTTACCGCTTCTAGAGCTCGGGCTCCGGGGTTCCGGGAGGCCCCGGCCTCGGCCTGGCTGTTGAGTGAAACAATCTCAGGCTCGCCGGGGCTGGCTGTCCAGGGAGGGAGGGAGGCCAGCGAGAAACACGGGGCAAGCAGACTCACTGCTGACCCCAGGAAGAAGACAGGGAGCAGACGGTGACCCGGGAAGCGTCCTCCTGAGATGGGGTGGCCCGGCAGCCCCAAGCGGGCTCCTGATTCATACCCACAGTAACCAGGAGTGCGGTGGTGATGGAGGGCGGGACTCCGCTCCGGGCTGCCCTGCCTCCCACCGTCCCGTCGTCGCGCTCTCCGACAAGGCCTAACCCCCACTGCGCGCTCGGGGCCCCTGGGAGGTCTCACAGCGGCCTGGAGGGCGAGCCAGGAGGCAGCGGGCTGTGGACAGAGCACCTTGCCCCCCGCCTGCTGCCAGAACAGCACAGCTCTGTCGGGAAGAACCTGTGGGCGGCTTTCATACTCTGCAAAAATACACGAGGGGCTCTATTTCTTTTTTTTTTTTAAGATTTTTTATTTATTTATTCATGAGAGACAGAGAGAGAGAGAGAGAGAGAGAGAGAGAGAGAGAGGCAGAGACACAGGCAGAGGGAGAAGCAGGCTCCATGCAGGGAGCCTGACGTGGGACTCGATCCTGGGTCTCCAGGATCAGGCCCTGGGCTGAAGGCAGCGCTAAACCGCTGAGCCACCCGGGCTGCTCTATTTTTTTTTTTTTTAAGACAAGTGATGTCATTAACCTAATCCATAATCCATTTTTTCCCTTTTTAAAAAAATTGTGGTAAAATCTACCTAACATATAATTTACCATCTTAATCAATTTTTTGAGAAAGAGAATGAGAGAGGAGTGGGAGAGCCTGAGTGTGAGAGAATCACAAGCAGATTGTGTGCTGAGTGAGGAGCCCGACGTGGGGCTCAAACCCATGACCCTGGGATCATGACCTGAGCCAAAACCAAGAGACCAATGCTCATCCAACCGAACCACCCAGGCGCTCCACATCTTAACCATTTTTAAGTGACAACTGAGTGGCATTAACAACATTCATAATATTGTGTGACCATCACCACCATCTACTTCCAGCCTCTCCCAGGACCTCAAACAGAACCCCTGTACTCATCAGGCAACAGCTCCCTATTTCTCAGTGACTCCAGCCCCTGGGAACCCATCTACTTTCTCTATGGATTTGCGAATTCTCGGTGTTTCACACAAGTGGAATCACACAGCGTGTGTCCTTTTGTGATTGGCTTCTTTCACTCGGCATCCGGTGTTCAGGCTCACCCATGTGGCGGCCATCAGGACTTCACCGTCTTCATGGCTGAACAATATTCCACCGTACTATGGACTGCCTACGTTTATCCACCCACCTGCTGACACACACGTGAATTCTTTCTGCACTTTGCCTGCTGTGAACAAGGCTAGTCCAGTTTTTTAAAGATTTTGTCTGAGAGTGAGAGAGCTCACGAGTAGAGTGAAGAGCAGAGGGAGAGGGAGAAGCAGGCTCCCTGCTTTGGAGCCCTGCATGGAGCCCAATGTGGGGTTCAATCCCATGACC
The DNA here is from genome assembly GCF_905146905.1 of Nyctereutes procyonoides. Classification (NCBI taxonomy): domain Eukaryota; kingdom Metazoa; phylum Chordata; class Mammalia; order Carnivora; family Canidae; genus Nyctereutes; species Nyctereutes procyonoides. Next base: position 8,385,180 of record NW_026575025.1, on the reverse strand, counting down.
CTGAGATCATGACCCGAGCTGAAGTCAGGAGCCAGATGCTTAACCGATTGAGCCATCCGGGTGTCCAAGCTTAGTCGTTTTTAAAAGCAGCAAACGCTCACTAGCTCATCTGCCACATTAATGCTCTGTAGGCACGTCACCAGTTCCCCAGAGCAGACGCTGCACATGGTGAACATGGGCCCGGCGCTTCCCATCACATGGTCCAGTGAGGCGGGTACTGGGATCTTCCCCATTTACCAGGGGAGGCTGTCGAAGCTCAGGGCCTGGGTACCTTGCCCCGAGGTCCCGCACCGCCTGGGGCTCACACCCTCCAGAAGCGCCCTGCAGCCCCAGAGCCCTACTGCCTGGCCAGAGCAGGCCTTCCAGAACCTATTCTGTTTCCAGCATACACATGTGCCAGAGGCACAGAACGGGAAGGTGATTTCTGTCTCACATGTTTTTCAACAGCTGTCAGCATGAGGGAGGTCCTCAGAAGCTCGAGGCGTGGCCTTAGGGGAGAGCTATCCACGAGCAGGGCTGGATCCCAGCACCCCTCACACCCCAGCATCAAGCCCCTGGCAGCCCATGTGGGCGTCCTGGTCCTGCAGGACTGCGCCCCCTGCCTCCCACGGAGGGTATTACACAGGAGAGTCTCTGGGGCGGCCGGCTCCATGCACCCCCAGAGCTGTCACTTCCAGGTGGCAGGCACCACCCGATGACCCCCCACGGGACTCTCCCAGGACCCATGCAGAAGAAAGCACGCACTATGGTCCCACAAGTTTTGTTGTGTGGCTCGCAAGCCCTAACTATTCTCTGGGGGAGGCCCTGCATCTGGGAATGACACAGCTCAGAGGGCCTTGCCAGCAGAGCACCCCCGTCCCCAACCGGCTCCCCGTTCCCTGGGCCACTCCAGGTCCAGGACCTGCTGTCCCTCCTTGATGGATTCCCTGTGCGCTTACGTTCCAGGACAGGTGGCTGCTTTTAGGATCTGCCCTAAAACACCTCTGACCCCTTTGCTGTCTGCTATCTGCTACTGTGACATCCCAGCCACTTCCTCACTCTCAATTCCCCCTACCCCCCCCCCTTCCTGGCCAGACTGCCACCCCCCTTCCCCACTGATCACAGGCAAAGGACAAGAATGGGGCTCTGGGCCCAGACTGGTCTGAATCCCAGCTTCTTAAAAGAACAAATCACTAGAAACAAGCATACTCAAGAGATGTGGTGTGCTCGTACTTTGCCCACTTTGCCAGAAGGTGGTGTGAGCTCCCAGGGCCCAGCTGTGTCCCCACACCACGCCCTGGGGCCCCGCCACCTGCAGTGGGGTGGATAGTGGACAGCAGCCAGGAACGCGACTTTGTCTCTCAAACAAGACTGCAGGCTGCAGCCCCCGGAGGGCCGTGCTCGTGCTACTTCCTGAATTCCAGGCTTCTCTGGCTCAGGGAGGCTGCTGCTTACAGAACTAAGCTCACAGACGTGGCACTCAAGCTAGAACAATCTGTCACAGGAATGCAAAGCTTTTTATATAGAAATTCAGAAACTCGGTGTCCAGAAAACAGGGGTTTATTTTTACATTCTGTAAACATGAGCTTCAGGATCAGCACAAACATGGAGCGATCTCAATGGTGTTTACCCGAAGGACAGTCTGTGGGTTCACGATAACTGGAAGAGAGAGAACAGGGTCACAGCCTGGCCACGTCTGCGATGTTCATGAGCCACAGTGAGACCCTGTGGCCGGACCACCTGCTCTTTCCACGGGGGGTCGGCCTGGCACTGGCCCTCCCCATGCGGAACCCAGGCCCCATGGGGACCCCGCTGGCCACGTGCCTGTCCTGCCCCATGCTCCGGAGCCCCGTCAGAAGCAGCAGAGGGTGGAGGAGAGGCTCCTGTGAACCTGACCTGAGGCGGAGCCAGCCTACTCTGTCAGGGTATTTTAGCACCTCCCCAATACTGGCAGCTCAGGCCAGTGGTGATGAGGGTGACTGCGGACTGTGCATGCTATACACTTCCCAGACAGGATCCCACACCTGTGGGTCCTAGGCTTGAGGAGCCCCCACCTTACGGGGGGTTGTGACTTCCAGGGGTGCCTTCTGCAGGGATGGGCCTGTTCCTGCTTGTGGATTCACGGGGCTGTGGGGGGTGGCCACGGACTGAACCAAAGAAAGGTAATGGGGACAGGACGAGTTGGGGGAGCACAGGCCAGGCCTCAACTGGCACTCCCTCAAGATGCGGGGGGGGGGCAGAAAGCGGAGTGACAGCTGGTCTGGGACCTACCTGGGGCCTCCTGTGACCCCATGTGTCCCAGGGCCCTCCATCTTGGACGTGTGGGGCCTGGCCCCCACCTGGGAGGCTACTGCCCTCACTCAGGAGATGCCCTCACCTTCCCGACCCCTCGCACCATAGTCTGGGACACCCCTGCAGCGTGCCCCAAAGAGCCACCGCGGGAGGCTTCCTCTCCTCTTCCTGCTAACTGGCTGCTGAACCCACCCCAGGGCCCCTCTGCTCCCTCACACCTGGCGGGAGGGGGGCACCCATGGGTGAGGTCTGTGCTGTGAAATCACCCCTCACATTCACTGCTGCTGCTCTACTTCGGGTCTCCTTAGACCACATCAGGGCCACCTCCCCCTGCTGTGCAGCCCAAGTATTTGGACACCAATGGTCAGCATCTGCCCTGCCCCTGCCCCTGGCCCTCATGCTGTATCTGCCAGCACGTTACGCAGCTCCTGGGCTGACATACCCTGCCAGTTCCCTCTCTCGTCCATAGTCAGTTTTGCTCCTTCACTTTGACCCCTGACCTCACCCCTTCCCACCTGAACCTTCCCTCCATCCCTGCCGTCCCCAGGAGACCCCTGGACTTCCTGCCCAGCAGTGAGGCCATCAGATGGACGCTCACTTCATCACCAAGCCACTCTGCAGGGCCCTTCACCCTATGCTCCTCACCCCATCCCACGCTGGCTCTCTCTTCTCTGTCAACCAACGGCCCTCTTCCTCAGGCCTCCCTCCACCCCTGGATATATGAACACAGAGGCACAAGGTCAGGTGTTGCTCAGGTCCCACCAGTTATCTAAGATTCCTTCCGGTTCTCGTGTGGAGTGGCAGTTTGCTCATGGCACTGCAGGGGGAATGCTCTGCTGAGAGAGGACTGCCTTGCCCCACCCCGTTTATTTGTTCAGTCTCCATGCTGGATGGGAGTCACCTCTGGTGCTTCTGGCACAAATGGTGCTGCCACTGATGCCCGTCTGTGTGTCATGGGACATGCTGTGCCAGTCTGAGGTGAAGGCAAATGTTCCCCAGTGGCAGTGGCTGAGGTCCCAGGGCCCCTCCCTCCACACCCCTGCTCCGCTTAAGAGTGACTTCTACCTGCCCGGCCCCATCTGACCCAGAAGACCGGGGCTGAGCTCCGTCCCGTGTCTGTAGCTGCTGTCCCTGCCAGCAGCCACAGGACCGAGCATAGTGGGGGACCGAGCACAGTGGGGACGGGGCACCAGCCACACTTTGTCTAACTCACTTTTCTTCTTCCTGTAGTTTTTCCTCTTCTTAAATTTCATATAGATTTTTGGCCATGATTCTGTCTTTTCAATGACCGTGGCTTCTACTCGAACGAGATCCTTTCTAGAAAGAAGAAAATAAACAATGACCTACCTTCTTAATTATTTTTCAATCTTACTAATGGTGTGTAAGAATTTCCAAAACAAAGTTTTACTTTCTTTTCTGATTATAAATTATACCCTCCCTGTAGATAATTTGAAAACCTCAAAGAAGCACGACAGAACAGTGTAGAAGGGGAGGAGGTGGGGGCAATGGGCAAAATAAGAGAAGGGGGGGCAGCCCAGGTGGCTCAGTGGTTTAGCGCCGCCTTTAGCCTATGGTATGATCCTGAAGACCCAGGATCAAGTCCTGTGTCAGGCTCCCTGCATGGAGCCTGCTTCTCCCTCTCCCTGTGTCTGTTTTTGTCTCTCTCTCTCTCTGTGTGTCTCTCATAAATAAATAAATAAGCAAACAAATAAATAAATAAAATCTTAAAAAAAAAAAAAGAAAAAGAAAAAAGAAAAGAAAAGAGGACTAAGAGGTGTGAACTTCTGGCTGTGAAATAAACCAGCCATGGGGAGGTGGTCAGCACCAGGAATATGGTCCACAACACTGTAATCACTTTGGGAGGTGACCCAGGGCAATAGGCCCATGGCAGACTGCACTCGGTAATGTACCAAGACATCGTGTACACCTGACATGGATACGATACTGTATGTGAATTATAACCTGATACTAATAAAAGAGAAGAGCATAGGGGCACCTGGTATCTCAGTTGGAGAAGTGTGGGACTCTTGATCTTGGGGTTGTGAGTTTGAGCCACAAGGGGGGGGGGGAGTGTTTACTTTAAAAAAAAAGAGAAGAGAAGAAAAAAGAGACAGGGTGGTCTGTCAACAAATCTTACAAGTCTCCACTGTAATAAATTGTAATAGAACAATGGTCTGGCCTGGGTGTCCTCTGCATGGTCTCCCTCACAGATCGTGCAGGCCCTAGACAAAGCCCAGCATTAGTGAGCGCATTACCCAAGGAGTGGCTTGCCAAGTAACGTGAAGTTGTCAGCTCCAACCAATAGGACCTGGGAAATGAAATAGGCATGTTACCAACAAGTGACAGAAAAGTCAGTGACGCAAACAATGGAGCATGAGGAAGGTACCAGCCACCCAACAGCGTGCTAGGTGCTACGGACTTGATCTGCCAGCCTACTAGCTGTTCCTCAGGGTTCAAACCAGCGGGAATGTGAGCCAGCCCCCGGCTGCTGAGCCACAGAGCTGCGGCTACCTCCCAGATAGGCCCATCAGTGCATCCAGGACAAGTGTCGTTGAGTACCTGACTCGGTGATTGTGCATCCAGAGAAGAGTGTCAACTGCCTGTGTAAATAACGGTGGCTTTTTTTTTTTAACTTTTTATAGAAAGTTATATACAGGGAAAATCCTACTGCGGTGTCCTTGGAAGCAGTTTATAACACTGCTAATTCTGCCAAGATTTAGGTTCAAGTGTATTTTTTAAAAATTGCAAAATTCCACGTGGATGTTTCAGCAACTGTCCTTTGCATGGCCAAGTGTGGCCTCAGATGAAGACATCTTTGCATTACAAGGGCAGATGAGAAAAACACCCAATGACATAAAGCTTAAATATTTAAAGATGAAGTGTATTTTACAACAACATCAATGGACTTCATATGTTCGATGATGACAAATAATCAAAACACTGTATTACAGTCACTTTCAGGGTGACATGTTCTCTTCTACTGCATTTCCTAAGTTAGGAAAAACAGTTTGCATTAGGTGGTGGTTTCTATAATGTTTTTGTTAATGTGAAATGTTTCAAAATGATATCTTTGTAGGGGGTACCTGGTTGGCTCAGTTCGTGGAATGCATGACTCTCAATCTTGGGTCATAAATTTGAGCCTTATGTTGGGTGTAAATTACTAAAAAAAAAAAAAAGCAGCAAATAAACTTAAAACTTAAAAATTCCCTTTCAAAAATCTTCAGATACACCTCTAAAGTCTCCTACTTATTTTAGATGTTATATAGAGTAAATGTGCCCTTGCCCATGAGCTCATGACAGAGCCAGTCATTAGGAGAAGTAAGCCCTCCTGGCTGTTGAAGCCCTATATGGCTAATCAGTTCAGCTATGAGCTCAGTTCACCAGCTGTGAGAACAACATCTTAGAAACAGAGTTTAAGGGGGCGCCTGGGCGGCTCAGTGGTTGAGCATCTGCCTTTGGCTCAGGTTGTGATCCCGGGGTCCTGGGATTGAGTCCTGCATCGGGCTCCCTGCAGGGAGCCTGCTTCTCCCTCTGCCTATGTCTCTTATGAATAAATAAATAAAGTCTTAAAAAAAAGAAGGAAAGAAAGAAAGAAAGAAATAGAGTTTAAGGGGCACCTGGGTGGCTCAGTGGTTAAGTGTCTGCCTTCAGCTCAGGTCATGGTCCCAGGGTCCTGAGATCGAGCCCCGCGTCTGGTGAGCAGGGAGCCTACTTCTCCCTCTCCCTCTGCTGCTCCCCCTGCTTGTGCTCTGTCTCTCTGTCTCTGTCAAATGAATAAATAAAATCTTAAAAAAACCAGAGTTTTGGGGATCCCTGGGTGGCGCAGCGGTTTGGCGCCTGCCTTTGGCCCAGGGCGCGATCCTGGAGACCCGGGATCGAATCCCACGTCGAGCTCCCAGTGCATGGAGCCTGCTTCTCCCTCTGCCTATGCCTATGTCTCTGCCTCTCTCTCTCTCTCTCCCTGTGTGACTATCATAAATAAAAAAAAAAAAAATTAAAAAAAAAAAAAAACCAGAGTTTTGGTTTAAGTACACAAAAACTCTGCAACCACAATCAATAAAAAAAACCATATATGCTATGGCACATTATGTTAGCAGTTAAACACATCCTAGAAAAACGATCTAATATAGAAAGCTCATATATACATATATAATTATATATTAGAACTTATTAGAGAGAGAGTGAGTGGGTGAGAGAATGCACAGAGGGAGAGGGAGACACAGTCCCAAGCAGGCCCTATCTCGAGTGCAGAGTCCGATGTGGGGCTTGATCTCCTGACTCTGAGACCACGACCTGAGCTGAAAACAAGAATCTGATGCTCAGCTGACTGAGCCACCCAGGCGCCCCTGAAAACTTACATTTGATATACTTTTATAAATAGAATAAGAAAAAAAACAAAGAAGTCTGCCCCAAACAACAAGAAGAATTGTAAGTGATGAGTAGAAATACCAGGCTAAACATGCAGACCAAGCAGTGTGGAATGGCCGGTAGACATACCAGTCCCTGGGAAATGCCTCTAAAACCAGTCCTTCTGCTTAAAAGCAGCAGCCATCAAGTCTAACACCACAGTAGTGTTCCTGCAGAAACACTCGCCCCGTAAGTGTGGGGCTGAACCCCTGTCTGCAACCGGGATGCTCATTACGCTCTAAGGGAGGGTGCTCCTGAGACGGGAGCTCCATCAGCACACGTGTTTTCCTTGGAGGAAGGGTGGCCCGCCTTCCCGTGAGGGGAAGTCTCTTGAGCTGCCCTTGCAGTCCCTCACCCTGCTGGGCTTCAGCCACCCCCAAGGGGACACCTGCCCTCTCCTGTCCCTTGGCTCTGCTCACCCTCTCCCGCTGACCTGAGGAAGGCTCCCCAGGATAGCACACCTGGTGACTGAACTCCTGGGGCACACAGACCCTGCTGCACTCACCTTCTCCAGCCGTATCCTCTCTCCACATGCAATGTCTAATTCGTTGTTGATTAAAATCAGGTCCTCAGAGGTCACCTTCCACTGGTGGCTGGCGAAGTGCACCACAGCAAACAGCCTGCCATACTGGCCTGTGGCGATCAGCTCGTTCACCTTCCCCACGACCTCTAGGAGCGGGGAGAAAGCAGGCCAGGTGGCCAGCCGGTCAGCTACTCACATTGGCACAGGCCTGCAGGGACAGTCATACAAGGCCCCAGGTCCCCTGCTCTCCCCCAGTGGGATGGGAAGTGGCGGTGGGGCTGCCGCCCGTGATTCTCTAGCCTGAGCACTAGGTGTACCTGGCTCTGTCCCTGTGACTCTGGGGTGGAAAGACCTTCACCCCATTGGATTCCCAGTCTTCTGTAAGAAAAAGCCAGAGGACTAGCAAAGTGAGAGCAGAGGCCTTTTTGCAAACCAGGAAAAGCTAGAATTACACCCTGTGGTGCTAGGTCCACCTGGAAGCCTCTGCCCGCACAGCCCGCACAGCCCCGGGCTTCCACTGCCTCACCTCAGGTCGCGATCCCTTCTCTCCTGCCCTGTTCGCTGTCTGATAAGCATCTGCGAGCCCTGACCTGCCCAGGCTGGCCTGAGGCTGGGTGCTGGGACAGGAGTGCACGGTGCCTGCCCTGGAAAGAGTCAGGCCCGAGCTGCGCCCGGAGAAAGGGCAGAGCACTGTTTATCTGGCACCACATCTCAAACGGTACTTTAAAACCAGAAGATGCCACGTGCTGACCTGCGTTTCCAGCCTTGTAAGGCAAACAGGACACCGCGCTCCCTCGTGGCAACGGTGGCCGGCCACATTGTCCCTCCTCACGGGACATGCTCTGGGTCGACAGGAATCCTGACACCCCGAGTTTCTCCAACTCCCAGGCTGCACCCACACCTACTGACCACCATGCACATGGTTCTTCTGATGGCGGAGAAATCTTTTCCTGCCACTGTGTTTCCGCCAACAGCGTGGACAGAGGTGGAGCCGGGGGTCCTCCCTTGCTTACACTGCCTGCTTGGACTGTGGCTGGTGCTTGCGAGGGTTTGAATCTGTGTCAAGTGGCAAAAACGAGCCTGAGCATTCACACCGTGCTGAGTCTCAGGGCCCCTGGAAATGTGAGATCCTGTTCTGTGGCCAGGGGACCACCCTGTCGGGGGAGAAATGGGGGATACCGCCCTCGTCTCCACATCTGTTACCTGCATGGTGTCTGGTCTCCTCAGCTGGGTCTGGCAGGACAACTTCTGGCCAAGGTGGTGAACTCAGTGATGTTTTAGGAACGTACCTGTAAAACAGATTTTATGTGTACACAGCATGCACATGGAAAAACAGTTCAGAATCTGTGAGAAACGGCTGTGCTCAAGTTGAGGGGACAGGGCTGTGCCTGCCATATGCTCCCAAGAGGCCCCGGGGCTGAAGGGCGGTGACAAGCACAAGCTTGTTGCTGTGCTGTTCCTGCCATGTGGACATGGAACTCTCAGTACAGACTTGCCCCTCTGTGTGACTGCACATCCTCTCAGAAGGGCCACATATTTCAAGAAACACCCACTAATTACTCAATAATCAAAACAGGAATTCCAACCATTTCATCCCAGAAGCGCCCCTCCTTGGAAGAACTACCCCCCTGGCCTGGTGGCTCATCCGAGAAGACTGGACTCTCTTTCTTAGTGTCCGGGCACATGTTCTCTTAGAGGTGTGGGCTGCAACGATGCCCCTCCTTTGCCACCCCCAACGCTCCACCTGAAGGCAAGACATTCTCTGCCTCCCAACCGTGCTGCAGTGCCAGTCTAACACTCAGGGGCTCTGAGGGCAGGGCTCCAGTGACAGGAACACTTTGCTGCTCAGCCCTTACCTCTAACTCCTACCAGGTAAGAGTCTGCTTGGCTTTTGTGCACAGACAGGGGTTGGAACCCCGCCTCTGTCACCAGACTAACAGGACCTTGGCAACCATCTCACTATACTGCGCTCCAGTTTCTTTCACTGAGCAAATGGGAACAAAAACACCTGTCCCCAGGGCTGTGCAGGATCAGGAGGGATGGTGTGCCCAGAAGGACCGGGCAGTGTGAGCAGTGCTGCTGCAGCCAAGGTCTGCCCCTCCCTCCGCTCGGCCTGGAGGAAACGAGCTGGGTGCACAGGGAGGGAGCACAGAGGTAAAAGGTGGCAGGGTCTTTCTAACTTCTTGATCTATTTCTGCCTTGAATTCCTGAAATCTATGGAGAGGGGAGAGCTCAGTAGAGCCCAAATTGAATTAAATTATTCAGAATGGTTTTAAAACTTCTATTGCTGTTTGCCACCAGAGAGGGAAATGTCCGTCTTTCTGCTGCAGAGTTCCATCAGGAGCCCCACTTGGGTGCATACAACGAATGCTCCCCATGCTGTGGCTCTAATCACTTTGGTGTCAACCGGCCAAAAAATGAAACTGAGCTCATCCACCGTGCTAATCTCAGGGCACCTGGAAACACATTCCCACCCTGTGGCCAAGCAATGATCTCTGACAGACAAGGAGGAGGAGAGTCCAATCGTGGGAGCTCTGGTCCCCTTGCTGGGCCCGGCCCGCCCCGTGAGACAGACTATAAGACAACAGATGCTGGAGACCTGGAACTCATGGGGAAAGAGAAAGATTAACTCAAATTAACTAATGTTCTGCCTTAGGAGCTCTCTCTCTCTCTAATCTGATTCTGTTTTTCGACTTCATCTTTTTGAGAAACATCAAAGCCCCCCGAATCTTCCCACTTCTGAGTCGGGACTGCAGGAGTAGCTGATACCCCATAACAACTCATGGTACGCCAAGCACTGTCCTAAGCTCTTTAAATGTGAAAATTTATTGAACGCGCACAGGACTCCACTGAGAGAGATACTAACACCATATCCATCTTGCACAAAGTTCAGAGTGGACTACTTTGCTCATGGGCCCCTGGGTTGTGAGGAGTGGGACTGGGACAGGACCAGGAGCTTCCTTACTCTTCACTGCTACCCTCTACTGCTTTTGGATATTCCTACTGGGAATTTGGGTGGGATTTTGTCAAATTTACCTTCTGTAGTTTACATTAAAGGTTTTTTTTCTCCCTGGGGTGCCTGGGTGGCTCAGTCGGCTAAGCATCCAACTTCTGATTTCAACTCAGGTGGTGATCTTTTTTTTTTTTTTAATATCTATCTATCTATCTATCTATCTATTTACTTACTTACTTACTTATTTATGATAGTCAGAGAGAGAGAAAGAGAGAGAGGCAGAGACATAGGCAGAGGGAGAAGCAGGCTCCATGCACCAGGAGCCTGATGTGGGATTCGATCCTGGGTCTCCAGGATCACGCCCTGGGCCAAAGGCAGGCGCCAAACCGCTGTGCCGCCCAGGGATCCCCTCAGGTGGTGATCTTAGGGTCCTGGGACCCAGCCCTGTGTTTGGGCTTCAGGCTCAGCTGGGAGTCTGCTTGAGATTCTCTCCTTTTTCCCCCTCCCAAAGTAAATAAAATCTTAAAAAAAATTAAAAAAAGATTTTTTTTCCTCTAAGAGTGATATTTTAATACTGAATATGCTCTTCCAAGGGATATTTAAGTTCTTCCTAAAAATTCTGATCCAACCTTCTTGTGATTCGAGCTCTCCGGTTAGAAGCCTCTAATTAGGAGCACATTCATCTTTGGACTCTGGATGTTCCATGGATGTTTATGTCAAGGGTTCTAGAAAAATACTATCAAAAAAGGTATGAGAAAATGTAAATATCATCGAAAACCCACACATAGGCCGTTCTGACTTTAGAAAGATAGTTCTACAAAGGAAGAGTCACTCAAACCCAGGTTTTGACATTACCCTTGTGGAACTGAAGTACTCTGCGAACCAAATCTTTGGGAAGCAGATCCCAGGGAAGCTGAGGAAACAAGAAACAGTGATCATTAGTGGTAAGAAATGCCACTGCTCTTACAAAGTGAAATGGACAACTGCGATTGCTGGTGCTGGAGTTGGAGCACCAGGTCACAACGTGTCTGTGGAAAAAATCTCTGTTGACAAAGCTAAAACACCACTGTTTGCGTTTATTACTTGTGTGTGTTCATCTGTTCATCACATCATTGAAAAGGGCCTAAAACAAGAACCCTCACCCACTGACCTGTTCCTTGATCGCCAAGTGCCCCGTAGGGTCAGATGCTGTTCTCCGCCTCCCAGACGGCCTGAGGAGCCCATCTCCTGCTAGGCTCACCCATGTTGTCCCTCCCAAATGGGGTTGGTTTCTGTGACCAATGACATGTGGCCGACGTGATAGCACAACACTTCTGAAATTACGTTATAAAAGACTAGAATGGAGGCCTCCTGCCCATGGCTAAGGTTGTGAGCTGGGAAACAGAAGATCCCGCCCCAGCAGACAGCCTGAGGGCAACCTGAGAGCCAGAACCACCCAGCTAACCTGCTCCTGTTCTACTCCTGACCATTGGAAATGGTGGGACATGACAAATGTCAACCACGCTAAGCTGCCAAGTTTTGGGGTGACTTATTATGCAGCAGTAGATGACTAATACACCAAGGGACAAAGGCCCAGAAATCAAATGTGGAGCTTAGGAGAGAAAAGGAGAGGGTAGCAACTCAGTAACTGTTGAGGATTTATTTATTCATTGCCTCTAAAGATGTCCTGTTACTGAAGTTTCCTCTATGGGGGCCCCTGACTAGCTTAGTCGGTAGACTATGCAGCTCTGGATCTCGGGGTCGTGAGTTTGAGCCCCACACTGGGTGTGGAGTCTACTTAAAATGAATTAAAAGTTTCCTCTATCTAGTTCTTTGCGTTGTCGTTATGAATATCGAATCCCGCCAAACATTTCTTGCATCTACTGATGTGTTTTATTTTTATTTTTTATTTTTAAAGATTTTATTTATTTATTCATGAGAGACAGAAGCAGAGAGAGAAGCAGGCTCCATGCAGGGAGCCGGATGTGGGACTTGATCCCGGGACTCCAAGATCACACCCTGGGCCGAAGGCAGGCACTTAACTGCTGAGCCACCCAGGCGTCCTGCATTTAGTTTTTTTTATTTATTTTTTTAATACTGAGCTATAATGTACTTTCTATGAAATTCACCCTATTACAGCTATGTCTTAGCAGGTGTTCCCAATTATTGGTATCTTGGGCTGGGTTCTCCTCTACTACCTTGCTGTGCCTGGGGTTTAGATCTTCGGCCTTATCTCTTCTTTTTCTGGGACCATTCCTCAGGTGATTGTATGTAGATGAATGGATTTAAGTATCTTGTTTACACTGGTGACTCCCAGGTTTACACCTGCAGCCTGGATTTGACCACCCACTTGTCCATGTGCTGTCACCACTTGCAAGTCTGACAGGCATCTCAAAACCTACAAAGGTCCAGATTCACCCTCATGCCTGCTTCTCCTCCCCATCTCACAAAATGGCAATGTCACCTTTCTAGTTGCTCAGGCCAAAAAATCTCAGTCACTCTTGACCCTTTCCTCTCTCACACCCTCAGAGCTATCAGCAGATCAGCTCTCTCTTCGAGATCCAGGGTCTGACCACCTAAATCCCCCAAGCCACCATCAATCACCTCTTGCTGGAATTATTACTAACACCCTGCTCTTCCCATTACCTCCCTTCTCTGTGCAGCAGCTAGAGTGACCCTGTGAAAACTCAGGTCAGATCTTGTCACTCTTTTTTTTTTTTTTAATATTTTTTTTAATTTTTATTTATTTATGATAGGCACACAGTGAGAGAGAGAGAGGCAGAGACACAGGCAGAGGGAGAAGCAGGCTCCATGCACCGGGAGCCCGACGTGGGATTCGATCCCGGGTCTCCAGGATCGCGCCCTGGGCCAAAGGCAGGCGCCAAACCACTGCGCCACCCAGGGATCCCAGATCTTGTCACTCTTTTGCCAAAACTCTCCAAGAGCTTCCTATTTAATTCAGAGAAAAGCCAAAACCCTCACAAGGGCCTATAGGGCATGGGCAGTGTGATGCCCCCTCTCTCTCTTGCTCGCTCTGAGCCCATCTCTCAGACTCTACCTCTTGTTCATTCTGCACCTGCCACTCTGGCTTCCTGGCTATTCTTGGAACATGCCAGGCACATGCCAAGTGCCTGCCTCGAAGCGTGTGTGCCTTGGCTGCTCTTCCTCTGAAACCTCCTTCCCCCATTTTCTCTGGGTGTCCGCTCAAACACCATCTCAGTAGAGAGGTCTTCCTGGACTATCCTATTTAAAATTGACCCTCTCCCACCCGCTTCATGCTTGATTTTTCTCCCTAAGACTCACCAGCTTCTAATACACTATGTAATTTATTTTTAAAAATTTCCTGTCTTGGGCAGCCTGGGTGGCTCAGTGGCACCTTCAACCCAGGGCCTGATCCTGGGGTCCTGGGATCAAGTCCCACGTCGGGCTCCCTGCATGGAGCCTGTTTCTCCCTCTGCCTGTGTCTCTGCTTCTCTCTCTGTGTCTCTCATAAATAAACAGAATCTTAAAAAAAAAAAGTTGCCTGTTTTTCCACAGCCACCCTTCCTCCATCAGAATACTAGCACCATTAAGAGCAGGGATTATTTAAGTTTACGATGTATTCCACCCTTCTCCCCATCAGTGCTTGCGCATAAGAGGTGCTCAGTAAATGGTGGGCGAATGAATGAAGCCCTGGTTGGAATATGCCCTGACAGTGGACTCTGAGCCTCCCTTGGAAGCCACCTCACTGTAACTCTCATCTACGGCCTTGGCTCAGTCCTGGACCCCGGAAGGAACAAATGTGCTCCCTCCTCTCCCATGGGGTCGTCCTACAGCTCTGAGCACTGTGGTGTCTTCCATCCTGTTCCCCTCTCTCACTCAAGGACCTGGCCGCTTACCATTCTGGTCACCTTCTCTGAACTCCACGTTACCTGTGTTTCTTAAAGTGGGGAGTCTGGAGTTGAACACAGCATTCCAAAGGCGGTCTTATGTCAGGACAAGGGAATAATTTCCACTGCTTTTGTAAAACTGTCCCTCCCTCCCTAAACCTAACTTTTACTAATGGAAAACGTCAAACACACGAGAAAGTAAAGAGGGCAGAACCGAGAGTCCAGAGCCTTCACGCAGATTCAACGGTTATCAACTCACGCTGCACATTTTTGGGTGTACACGGTCTCTGGCCCAACTTTGCAATTATTTTTAAGTCAATCACAGATACACTGCTTGAGCAGCAAAGATGTCAACATGCTTCCACAAAAAGAAAATATTCTTTAAAAAACACGTCACTGAAGCACTGTTATATCTAAGGAGAACAATCCTTCAATATCCGCAAATGTACGCTTAGACCTATTTTTAAAAAGATCTTATTTATCTATTCAGGACGAACACACAGAGAGAGGCAGACGTGGGACTGGATCCCAGGACCTCGGGATCGCGACCTGGGGCGCAGACAGACCTCAGCCGCCGGCCACCCAGGCGTCCCCGGGCCTATTTTGGAAGCATGGGTGGGGGCAGTGGGTGGCTCAGGTTATGATCCCTGGTGCCCGGCCCGAGCCCCGCACCGGGCTCCCCGCTCCCCCGCTCCCTCTGCCCCTGCTCATGTGCGCGCGCGCGCTCTGTCTCTCAAATAAATAAACAAAATCGGCACGACAACCATTTCAAGCAAAGATAGTGCCTTCGGCGAATGTCACTGCTAACGAAAGGCACCAGGCCGAGCCTGGGCCGCCCCGACTGCAAGGCCAGCGCCGTGCAGGTCACCGCGCCGACAGCAAGCGGCCAACGCCGAAGGCATGGGGCGGACGCGGACGCGGACCCGCACGCCCCGCTGCCCGCCTCTCACCCCGCTGCCCGCCTCTCACCGGCTCCGGGCCCTGCGGCTCTCGGGCCGCGGCGGCTGCACGCGCACAGCAGCCGTCGGAAGCACACGGGCACGGCCCGGGCCGCCACGGCCGCCGCGGCCGCCGCCATCTTCCCGCAGCCTCGGCCGGAAGCGGAAGCGGAAGCGGAAGCGGTGCGGGCGCGCGCCTTGTGCGTCGACGCACGGGGTCCGGCCGGGAACTCCGCCCCGCGCGGGTGCGGCGGCGGCGGCGGCGGGGGCGGCGGCGGCGCCTGCGCGGCCCCGGGCCCGGCCGGTCGGCGGCCATGGCCTCCGCGGCTGTGGAGAGCTTCGTGACCAAGCATTTGGCCCTGCTGGAGCTCGAGAGAGACGCGGAGGTCGAGGAGCGCAGGTAGGGGGCGGCCGGCAGGTCCCGGCGCTCGCGGCGCCGGTTGGGGGCCCGTAGGTCCTTTCTTTTCAGCCTGGAGCCCCCGCCCCCACGTGTCCAGCCCGGGTCCAGCCTGTGCTCGGCGCGTCTCCGGCCCTTTTCCTCCCTCGGGGCGGGCGCGGGGATGCGGGCCGCTGGCTGGGCTGGGGGCGCGGAGCGGGCTGGCGCCGGCGGAGGCCGGGCCCGGGGCAGGAGCGCTCGGCGTGAGCGTGAGCCCGCGTGCGGCGGAGACCGGCTCCCCCAGGTGGGCGCGGCTGAGCTGGCGTCGGGCAGGTGGTGCTGAGCTGGCGGGCGGGGCGCGGGCGGGGGCGCGGGCGGGGGCGCGGGCGGGGCGCGGGCGGGGCGGAGGCGGAGGAGGGGGGGGCCTTCCTGGGCGCGACGTGGGAGAAGGGCAGCCCTGCGCCGAGGGGACGCCGGGGACAGGCCGCGTCCGCAGGGCCGCAGGGTCGCCCGGCCGAAGCCGCAGCAGCCGCGACCTCCCGGTGCCGCCGGAGGCCTGGCAGCCGGATTCCGGGGCTTGCGCCGAGTCCCTCCCTGCGCTGCGGGCAGGGGCTGGGCCGCGCCCTGGCTTGCGCGAGGGGCTTTTGGTTTGAGGATTCAGAGCCTTTGCGGCCCTGCCAGCCTGGGCAGCACCCCGGCTCCTTCGTGCGTGGCCGTGGGACGTTGCAGGTCACACCTCCGAGCCGTGGCCACCTCGCTTGTGAAGTGGGATTCGGTGAGCTCGAGTTGGTCCGCCCCGGGCACAGGGAGCGCCCCCCGGGGCGGGGGGCGGCGGGCGGCGGGGCTCAGATGGAGAGGGCCTCGCGGGCCGGCCTGGGTTCTATGATGTGCGCGGAGGACGGCTCTCTGCACGGCTAAGGGTGGGTTTTGGGGGGAGGTGTTAACCCTAAAAATAAAACAGCCCCCCCCCCTTTTTTTTTTTTTTTACACACTAGCGAGATGAGTCTATTCATAATAGCAGAGAATCGCAGTTCCGGCCAAGGAAGCTGTGGCACAAACTGGATTAGTGCCACAAAAGGAGGAGAGGAAGGACCTTTATTTTACGGAGGAGGAGGCAGTGGGAAGGGTTGTTTGGAATACAAGCCTGTCACAGAAAGGCGGGCGCTCAGCGTGGTGACCGGCGCTCGCTGGCTGAGTGCCGGGCTGGTGGATTTCTTGCAGGGGATGTGATGTGCATCTTTCCCCGTGGTGGGGTTGAGGCTTCTGTGCCATCAGGGTCTGTAGCTGACGTGGAATGGCGCAGCTCCCCTCTCTGGCTGGCCTCCCTACCCCATCTTAGTGAGGTCTTCCTTTGTTACTTTTCAAAGGGGAGTGACTAGATTTGTATTTTAGGTGGACTGCTTGGGTGCTGCTGCTTGTGACTGGTCAGGGCAAGCCCCCGAGGTCAGGCAGGAGGCAGGAGGCAGGAGGCTCTGCCTGGTCCAGATGAGGAGGAGGTATGGCTTGAACCGGGGTTATAGTGGTAAGGATGAGAGGCAGAGGTGGACTCGTGAGGTTACAGGTGGTGGACTTGGCAGGGGGCACTGATGGACTAAGTGACATGGGGGGGGGGAACCAGTGCAAGTAGATCAGGTAAAGGGACTAGCTCTGCCAGCGCAAGGGGATGGGGGAGGCTCAGGATGCAAGGGCAGATGCAGAGCCTCTGTGGGGCTTATTTGGTGCCTTTGTCTGCTTTTCTCTCCCTTTTACATTCCTTCTGTGTGGGCTGGAATAAAAGCTGGGGAAGTGTAAATATTGAACTCTCAGTATTGGGTGTCTTCCAGGTCCTGGCAGGAAAACATCTCCCCAAAAGAACTCCAGAGCCGAGGCGTCTGTTTGCTGAAGCTGCAGGTTTCCAGCCAGAGGACTGGACTGTACGGGCGGCTGCTGGTCACCTTAGAGCCCAGGAGATGCACATCTGCTGCGGTGCTTCCCAGCAACAGCTTTACTTCGGGTCTGTGCATTGGCCATGTAGGCGTATATTTTGTGCTGCTGGTCTCCAAGCTGTGACTTTTATTTTACTCTTGTGAGCACCAGCTTACATGTGACTAGTTGGAGAATAAAGCAATGCAGCGAAGAACTCTTAGTTGGAAGTTCACAACCTCTGTGGCTCTTTGGTAGTCTAGGTCAGCACTGTCCGCGGTGGCAGCCACCTGCCGTGTGTGGTTGAGATGTGGGCAGTGATTGCCACATGTGTGCAGTGCACACCAGATTTTGAAGTTCAAGTACCAAGAAATATAGATAATCTCTAGAGTAATTTTTTGGAAACGTGATACATGTTGAATGTATATGGCATTAAAATATGTTGTTATTAAAACCAATGTATTTTTTAAAAAATTTTTCTATCATGGCCCCTAGAAAGTGTAACGTTACACAGGACTGTCATCGTATTTGTCTTGGACAGTGAGGACACAGTGTTCATAGCTCCGTGTTCCCTGGCTTCTTGTGCCAGGAGTACTTGAAGTACACTCGTGCCAACCCTGCTGGAGAGGACGAGCAGCTGGGAGAAGCTGCTGAACCACCCACCAAGGGCACCTGTTTAGCTCTCAAACCTGGAGACGGCAGCACCAGTGGTTCTGTACTTGCTCTAGAAGAGTCTCCACTGTGTTTTGGTGCTGACGGGTTTTTAATTTCATATTCTGATTGGCCAAACTCTTGCCCACGGTTGTTGGAATACTAGCTGGAATTGGAGACGGGATGAAGAGCGGCTGCTGGTTGGCATCAGGTCTACATGTTCTTGTTAAGTGAGGCTGCTATCTGCAGGCAGGGACTGGGGGTGTTACAGTGGCAACTTTCTGTTACACTGTTTCACTGTCACAGTCCAATATCCATGCGGGCTGGGGGGGGGTGGGTGGGTGTTGTAAATCTGAAAACGAAAAGTAAAAATGTATTCAGTAGTATATTCAGTTGACCACCATTGTGGAGTGTGACCCCAGAGACTAGTGAAGGGTTCATAAACAGGAAGTCAGGGGCAGGGGCATTTATGTGGAAAAGCATCCGGCTAAGGTTGCTTAGGTAGGGTTGTTACTTTTTCATCTTCTGAAGAGCAGTTTTAAGGTTCAACTTAGAAACCTCAGTTCTGGAACATGGGACCCTATGCAGGGTACTGGTGGGGAGGTGGTCCCTGGAGGCATGGGGTCCTGTGGTTGCACACACAGAACCAGACCCTGCCCCAGGAGTGTTGTTGCCCTGTGCTCTTTGTCTCTATAAAGTTGAGGGAAGGTGCCAGAGAAAAGGTTCAAGGTAGAGATGAAACTCCTTGCCTGGAAGAAAAGTAGCCCAAGTTAAGGGTGTGCCTGGTGCCTGGTTGACTTGTGGCATATACTTTCCGACACAGAATAAATAGGGTGTAAATATGTGAGTGGCTCTGGCTTTCTCTCACAGTGGAGTCTGTTTTGGTCAGAACAGTCTTCTGTTCCAGGTGATGAAAACCCAAGCCAAACTGGCTTGGGTACGAAGGATGGCGTTGGTTGCAATACTGGAAGGTTGGCTTCAGGGCTTTTGGGAGGTTGCTTAGGCTTCACTTCTCTCCATTTCTTGGCTTTGCCTTCTTCTGGGTTGGCTTCCTTCTTGGGTGACACATCATAGTGGTTCTGGCCATAGTTTGCTTTCAGGTTCCTGGTCCAGCTAGACAGACGGAGGGCCTCTTCGCAGATGCCAATCAAAAGTCTCATTGCATCTCAGGGCCTCAGATTTGGTCTGTGCTCATCCCTGAACGGTTACTGTGGCCAGGGACGGACATGGGATGCAGTGACTGGCTGAGGTGTAGGTTGTATGCTCTCTCCCTGGCATCAAGGGAAGGCCCTCAGGGTCACCTAGCAGATGGGTGAATCCCCCAGCATTGCCATGGGAAGTGGAGAGATCCGTGCTGAGTGGTCAGCAAATGACCTCCCTCCCTCCTTCGTCGATGTTCCTGTTCTTCCTGGAATGTTTCTCCTAGATGTGCTTGAGGGCTCCACTTTGTTCAAGACCCATCCTGCTTACCTGTCACCACTCAGAGGAACCCTTGTCATACAGTGTTTCTAAAGTGATGCCCTCATCCCTCTCCATCCCCTCCTAGGTGGGCTTCATCTTTCCTTTTTTTTTTTTTTTCATCTTTCCTTAAAGCCTTCGGTGCAGATGTCTGTGTCTTATTTCTAATCAGACCAGTGCCTGGAATAGCGCCTGGCACAGAGCAGGCACTTTAAATCTTTTCTTGACTGGCACGTTTGCTGTAAACACTTCATTGATTTCAAGTCAATTTTTATATATAATTTAGGTGCTGGTTAAAAAACTTTTACTATATGGTAAATTGAACACCAATAAAAAATTAATTTATTAAAAAAAACTTTTACTATAAAACAATTTTTATTGCTACCAATTGCATTTCTTTTTTTTTTTTTTTTGCATTTCTAAAGACAATAGGGATAGGATATTTGAAATACTCTGGAATTTATTATATAAAATAGGTCACAGTTTAACTGTGCACAACATTTGTGTAACTTTTTGCTTCTATAGGTGATATAGTGGGTCTGTATGATGAAGGCAATCAGCTGGCCACAGGGATCCTGACCCGGATCACACAGAGATCAGTCACGGTAGCCTTTGATGCGTCCCATGATTTCCAGCTGAGCTTGGACCGGGAGCGGGCCTACAGACTGTTAAAACTTGCCAATGACATTACTTACAAGCGACTGAAAAAGTAAGAGTTTGTGTGACTGGGAATCAAGTTTCTTTTTCTTTCTTTTTTTTTTTTTTTTGTTAAGATTTTGCTTATTCATGAGAGACAGAGAGGCGGAGACATAGGCAGAGGGAGAAGCAGGCTCCCTATGGGAAGCCTGATGCAGGACTCGATCCCAGGACTCTGGGATCACATACTGAGCCACCCAGGCATCCTATTTTCTTCCAGTACTGCACACTTACCCTGACTGCTTGCCCCTGTGGGTGGAAGAGAGCAATTGTGTTGAGTGTGGAGTCTGTGTGGGCCCCTCACGGGTTATGGAGGCTGCAGGTGGCCTTTGCTGGGCAGAGGGTTGGGCACAGATTCAATATTTGGTGTTCACCACACTCTTAATTCTAGTTTTCTCTGTTGGCAGGGCTCTGATAACGCTAAAGAAGTACCATTCTGGCCCTGCGTCCTCACTCATAGAGGTCCTCTTTGGCGGATCAGCCCCCAGTCCTGCCAGCAATATAGGTAAGAACCTTTGTGTGTTCTTTTCTGATCGAGGTTGTTACAGAAACACCGAGAATGGCAGGACCCAGGGTGTTTGAGTGAGAGTTTGAGGATGTACAGTTAGAAGGCATCTCTCTCTTTTTTTTTTAATTTTTATTTATTTATGATAGTCACAGAGAGAGAGAGAGAGAGAGAGAGAGAGAGAGAGAGGCAGAGACATAGGCAGAGGGAGAAGCAGGCTCCATGCACCGGGAGCCCGATGTGGGACTCGATCCCGGGTCTCCAGGATCGCGCCCTGGACCAAAGGCAGGCGCTAACCCCTGTGCCACCCAGGGATCCCTCTCTCTTTTATAAATTAAAAGTCTACTTTAAATTTCTCAGAATGACTCACATGGACTGACCTCTTGTGTATTTAGTGCAAGGAAGCAGCTCGTTCTGTTGACTTCACTACGTTCTCTGGAGATGTGAGGATGTTCTAACTCAGTGATGTGGAAATAGGATGGTTGAGTGTTTGTGTTTAATAGTGTTTTTGTGTTTGTTTGAAAAATCCCAATTCTTAAGTGCATTTGGTCATTTCTCAGCATCCTTCAAATTGAAGATCACTTATTTCTGATGAGAAGAGTAATAGAGTATGTGTTAATCGTAGAATATTTGGAAATAAGTAAGTACATTAGCAGGGGAACAGATCCCTCAGGAACCTACCATCTGGAGTTAGCCTCCCTAGTACTTGTGTATATTCTAGTTTTTCCACGTGGAGCACTCTGTCTTTTACATACAGACATGTATGCACACATGTGCACTGGGACTTTGGGTCAGGTGGTCCTCTGCTGCTTTCTACCTTTGTGTCAGTCTGGCCAGCCCAGATCAGGGCACTGTGCCTGGGAGTTCTGCTCACTCATGGGTCGGGTGTCTCCATGTAGCCAGTGTCCTATAGAGCTGGACACATAGCTGCTGCTCTCTGAGCACAGAGTACACGAGGCAAATAATTGGTCTTCATCATAGAAGATTCAGTGAGGAGGCACGATTCCAAAATTTGCTAATTCCTTTTTGTCATTTGTTTTTGTCACTTTATTAAAAAGGGGCAGCAGGGTAGAAAAACTAACTTATTTTAATTTTTACTTATTTTACTTTTATTTTTTGTGAGAGTCGAGCATACATGGAGGGGAGGGGCAGAGGCAGAGAGAGAGAGAGAGAATCCTTTTTTTTTTTTTTTAAGATTTTTTATTTATTCATGAGAGATACAGATAGGCAGAGACACAGGAAGAGGGACAAGCAGGCTTCATGCAGGGAGCCCAATGTGGGACTCGATCCTGGGACTCTGGATTTCATGCCCTCAGCCATAGGCAGATGCTCAACCACTGAGCCACCCAGGCATCCCGAGAGAGAAAATCCTAAGGAGATTCCCTACTGAGTGCGGGGGCTCAATCTTACGACCTCAAGATCATGACTTGAGCTGAAATCAAGAGTCAGGTGCTTATCGGACTGAGCCCCTTAGACACCCCTACTAGAAATAGATTCCAAGAAACATTTCTTTCAGAAAGGTCTGTTACTGTGTAGCATAAGTTGGCAAACTTCTTAAATAAAAGGATGGATTTTAAATATGTCAGGCTTTGTGAGCTGATGTAGCAGCCAGAGACAAGCATGTGCGGGTGTGGTTGGGTCCCAGGGAAACTGGACTTGGGAAAACACGCAGCAAGCTGGATCTGCTTCCTGGGAGGAACCACCAGAGGACCAAGCGGACTGATTTTGTCTGTTGGCAAGTTCCTGGGAAGGGTCAGTGCCTTCTGCCAGGAGGAAGTACCGAGTGGCATGGAGCCAGAGCCTAACACTGCTGTCTCTCCTGTAGAGCCGCCGCTGTTCTGCAACACCTCCCTGGACGCCTCCCAGAAGGAAGCAGTCTCCTTTGCGCTGTCCCAGAAAGAACTTGCCATCATCCATGGGCCTCCTGGCACCGGAAAAACCACCACTGTGGTCGAGATCATTCTTCAGGCTGTGAGACAGGGCTTAAAGGTGAGCTATGGGTGCTGCTGCCCCGTCAGGATGGATGTGCTCCTTGTGCCGGGCTCGCAGGAGCTCGGCTTGCAGGTGCTTGGCTTGCAGGTGCTCAGCTGGATTCAGGCCCAGTCAGGAGTGTTCGGAGCACCTACCAGTGGCGCATTGGGCTTGGCCCGCCCTGACTTCTGAGAGCTGCAGGGGGCATGGGAAGGGGGAGCACGCTTGGGAGTGCCGGTCTGGGGATCTGAGAGAGGCTCTGCTCAGCACACTTGCCATGCTCACACTGTGGGCAGGCCTGTCCGTACCTTTGGGCCCTGTAGTTAGTTCAGGGAGACAGCTGGCCTGTCATTGACATGGGATATTGTATATCACTCACTTATGTTTTTAATAGTTGAGAATGGTCTTTTTTCCTCTGCATCCACATGAGTGAATCATTATGGATTCTGAGCATGTGGAAAACTTTTAGAAAATCTTTTTTTTTTTTTTTAATTTTTATTTATTTATGATAGTCACACAGAATGAGAGAGAGAGAGGCAGAGACACAGGCAGAGGGAGAAGCAGGCTCCACGCACCGGGAGCCCGACGTGGGATTCGATCCTGGGTCTCCAGGATCGTTCCCTGGGCCAAAGGCAGGCGCCAAACCGCTGCGCCACCCAGGGATCCCTAGAAAATCTTTGTTTATAAATATCAGATAACTGTAAGAATTACAGTAAAGATGATCAACATTTTACTGATGAGTCCTTACAAAATAGTTATCCTTCTGAGTGCTGTCCATGTACTCAGGTAGTCCTCACGGAAATCCTGGGTGCTAAGAACTGCTGGGGACCCGTGTTTCCAAAGAAATTGGCAAAGGTCTCAAGCAATGGGTGGATGGCAGGGCCAGCGTTTGGACTCAGGCAGTCACGCTCTCCAGGGTCTTTGCTCTGAGCCTCATGCTTCTCTGCAGGCAGAACCACTGCTGCTTAGAGCTGAAGGGAGATCTTGGTCGTGAAACTGTCCAGTAGTTTCAAACAAATGAGTGATTTGGCTCAGGCATTTGAAAACTTGATTAAGTGATGACTCATTGGTAGGAAGCATTTCTGGTGGTTTGAGTGGATAATGCCTCCTGTTTGTGTAAACTGTGAGACAGAACACACCTTGGTTCACACTCAGGCCCTCTGTGGGGATGACGGTGGCGCAGGACACAGGGAGGGCCGGCCGTGGCCGCCTGCTTCTGAGGCTTGTGTTCCCCTGGGGGTCTGCTCCACCTCCTCTGCTAGCTGTCAACTGCTTCTAATAGTGGAACTTCTGGTTTTTCTTTCCTGATTTAAAATCACTACAGAAAATAGTTTTAGGAGCAAGATTGAGCCCATCAGAAAGATTTTCCCTTGTTCACTTTGTCAGATTGGGAAAGTGATTTCATCGGTGAGGAACCATATGCTCCAGTCCTGATAATTTCAGGACGCTTTAATTTTTGAGTCCCCCCCCCCCTCCCGGTTGCAAATTATTTAACATTTCTGGTTCTAGGAGTTCTTTGTATTCTTTTATTTTTTTTTAAGATTTTATTTATTCGAGAGCATGAGCAGGAGTGCAAGTGAATGAGCAGAGGGAGAGGGAGAAGCAGGCTCCGCACTGAGTAAGGAGCCTGATGAGGGGCTCAGTCCCAGGGTCCTGAGCCGACCCCAGCCAATGGCTGACCGGCTGAGCCCCCCAGGTGCCTGGTGACTAGACTTCTGAAGCATCAGTTGCAGCTACTATAGAGTCTGCAGTAACATGTGTCCCTTATTTATTTATTTATTTGTTTGTTTGTTTATTTTTTATTGGTGTTCAATTTGCCAACATACAGAATAACACCCAGTGCTCATCCTGTCAAGTGCCCCCCTCAGTGCTTGCCACCCAGTCACCTCCACCCCCCGCCCTCCTCCCCTTCCACCACCCCTAGTTCGTTTCCCAGAGTTAGGAGTCTTCCATGTTCTGTCTCTCTTTCTGATATTTCCTACCCATTTCTTCTCCCTTCCCCTCTATTCCCTTTCACTATTTTTAGGTCGCGCCCAGCCATCCCTCCAGCCGCTCTGACATGATCACTTGTGCACTCTGTCCTCTCTCTACTTTCAAGGCTTTCTCTTTGTTTTAGCATGAACTTAAGTGGTTGACTAAAGAAGTCGCTGAATTTGAGCTTTGCCCCCCCAGGTTCTGTGCTGTGCTCCCTCTAACATAGCTGTGGACAATCTGGTGGAGCGCCTGGCTCGGTGTAAGCAGAAGATCCTGCGCCTCGGGCACCCTGCCCGCCTCCTGGAGTCCATTCAGCAGCATTCCCTCGACGCGGTTTTAGCGCGGAGTGACAATGCCCAGATTGTTGCAGACATCAGAAAGGACATTGATCAGGCCTTTGTACGTACCTCCTACCAGCAACTGCTCTGCATGGTTTCTGATCCACAGTTTTTCCTGGGAGCCAATTTTGTCTGTGCTCCTCTTCACTTTTCCTTTGCCTCTATCAATTCATTTAAGAATTTCAAACATAGGGGCGGTAGGGGGTGGTGCCTGGGAGGCTTAGTCTGTTAAGCGCCTGACTCGATTTCAGTGCAGGTTCTGATCTCAGGGTTGTGAGTTCAGGCGGTGAGTTGGGCTCCACACTGGGCATGGAGCCTACTTAAAAAAAAGAATTTCAAGCATCAGAACTGCCCATTAAAAGAGTCCCCCCTCCCAGTTGTATTAAGAAATAAAGGACTGCCCACTTTTGATAGAAACTTGTATTCAGCACTTAATAGGGTCTCAGCTGTTTACAAAGTAGTTTTGGGAGGAGGTGAGAGGTTATCTTAAAGAAGACATGTCTCTAAACATCCCCTAGGTCTGGTAGTATTGGCAAGAAAAAACCCAGGAACCTGATAATAAAAATTCAAAAATTCATCTTCCCAAATTTTGGCCCATTTACACTCTCCCTGTGGAAGAGAGGCAGTGGGTGACAGGATAATTGGAGTCGTGTTAAGTCTTGCAGTCTGGTACTTTGGCGCTCGCTGGTTCTCTGATTTACCATCCCCTTCGTTTGCTCACAGTCAGCTGGTCTCATGGCCTCACATTGCTGCTCCTCTGTGTCCTGGTCCCACAGGGCTAGGGCTGTGAGTCCACCTTCCCATGGGTGCGGAGTAGTCAGGTGGCACTCGAGATGCCAGTGTGCACCCAGCAGATCTGGGGACAGGCTGAGAGCATGTCAAATTGAGGGTAGAGGGGATAGGAGTATGCCTGGATGGTATTGCCTCCACCGCAGATGTGGATGACTGCCTTTCTTGTTTCCATTTGTAATCAGTGCTTTTCAGGGTCTTCCCCATAAGGGAGGCACAGTAAGGCCCCCCAGTCAACCCTGCCATATCCAGTCCTCCAAAGCAGAAATCACAGTTAGGAAGGGTATCTTGGGCATCCCGGGTGGCTCAGCGGTTTAGTGCTGCTTTCAATCCAGGGCCTGATCCTGGAGACCTGGGATCGAGTCCCACATCAGGCTCCCTTCATGGAGCCTGCTTCTCCCTCTGCCTGTGTCTCTGCCCCCCTCTCTCTCTCTCTGTGTCTCATGAATGAATAAATAAAATCTTAAAAAAATAAAGGGTGTCTTTTTTAAGATTTTATTTATTTGAGAGAGAGTGAGCTTCTGAGTGCTGAGGAGAGGTAGAGGATGAGAAAGAAACAGGGTCCTTACTAAGCAGGGAGCCCAACTTGGGGTTCAACCGTAGGACCCAGAGATCATGACCCAAGCTGAAGGCAAACGCTTCACCATCTGAGCTAACCAGGTGCCTCTAGGAAGAGTGTCTTCTTTAGTATTACAGAAAGTCGAGGCTTAGATACACATTTTATAGGTTGAGAAAAGTTTGTTACTCTCTTGGCAAATATGGAATAACGACTGAAGTGTATAGCCTCTTCTCTGTGAGCAGCTAAAACCCAAGTCCTGGGATGGCAGGTGCTCTTTCTTGCCAAGAGCATGTGCGGTGACTGCTCAGGGTAGCGTGGGGTCCCATTTCTGGTTTCATCTGAGTTACAGTTCTAAGCACTGTCTGGTTTGAGGACCTGGACTCTGCCCCGCTCCCTCCCCCGTGCGGGTAACACTGGCAGTAAGGCCACAGGGTGTCAAGTGCTGTGTGTATCTGTGTGTATCTGTTGTTCCTTTCAGATGGATTCTTTTTTTTTTTTTTTAAGATTTTAAAAATTTATTCATGAGAGAGAGAGAGAGAGAGAGAGAGAGAGAGAGAGAGAGAGAGAGGCAGACACAGGCAGAGGGAGAAGCAGGCTCCATGCAGGGAGCCCGATGTGAGACTCGCTCGATCCTGGGTCTCCAGGATCATGCCCTGGACCGAAGGTGGCGCTAAACCACTGAGCCACCTGGGCTGCCCATCAAACGGATTCTTGACATTTTAGCGCCTCTCAAGCTTAATGAAGTGGACCAGCTGGTTATAAACAGGAGCACTTCATGAACGAGAAAGAGCTAAGTAGGTGCGAAATCACGTGCAAGCATTTATGTGTTATTGGCTTTCCTTTGTAGGTGAACAACAGGCAAACCCAGGATAGGAGAGAGAAGAGTAGTGTTTGGAATGAAGTCAAGCTGTTAAGGAAAGAGCTGAAGGAGAGGGAGGAAGCCGCGATGCTGGAGAGCCTCACTTCGGCAGCGGTGGTGCTGGCGACGAACACGGGTGAGGGGAGCGGGTCCGCCCTCAGCAAGGCTTCCTAGAGGGGGCCGGGAGGGGTCTTCTCCCTTCCCTGTTTCTGGCGGGGTTTGTGTAGAGCTGTCCATAAATGGTGGGATTCACCATGGAAGTCTTCAGGGCCTGGAGTGTTCCTTATGAGGAGGTTTTCAATGACCATCTCAGTTTAATCCATATTGATTCAGGGATATTCAGGTTTCCTCTTCTTGAGCCAGGTAGTGTCTTCAAGGAACTCGTTCATTTAATCTAACGGATCAAATTCATAGGTCTAAACTTGTTCTTAATATCCACTTATGTTAAAAATATCTGTGGCATCTGTAATAGTGTCACTGGTTTCATTCCTGATACTGGGAATACGGAAATCAGGTTCTCTTCCCTCCCCGGGGCTTGTTGTTACTGTTTGGTTTGTTTAGTGACTTCCCTGAGCTGATTCTGAGATGCCTGCATTGTTGTCCCCGGCGGCCACTGAAGCCTGCCAGCACAGAGGGCAGGGGAGGATCGTACAGATTGCCTCCCATGATGGAAGTGGCACATCTGCGGGTCTTGGCCGAGGGCCTCTGTGTGTTGGGAGCACATGTTCAGCGCTCAGCCAGGCGCTTCACAGCTCTCGGGCCTCGCTTCCTGTTGGTTTGAAGCCAGAGGTGAACCAGCCATAAGTGCTTTGGGACTCCTGGGGTTTTGTGTGAGCACACACACAGCCTGATGTGTGTAGATCGCCTTCTGGGCCCCCAGGGTCAGGTTGGAGCTTCTCTACCCCTTGTGGACATGTCATTCCCTCACTCTTCCTTTGAGGCTTTCTGGTTACGTCTCACTCCCTCCAGCTGTTGTGCATTGCCTCAGAGATTCGTGGTTTTGGGCAAATGCTTGGGGAGAGGGCTTTCTGCATCGGGGGTGCTCCCAGCCCCTATAGGGAGTGTTGAGGTGGCCTTTGGCTAGGAGCACACTGCCTCACACATGAACACAGGTGGGCTGTAACACGAGGTTTTTAATGTCCTTCCTGAGTTTTTATTCCAAGACGCACGCTTCTTACACCATCTTAACGCTGGACTGGATTCTGAACCGACAGGTCTGTTGGCATTTCTTGCAGTGTGTTCACAGCTGCTAGGACGCAGACAGCCAGCAACTTCTGTAAGGCTCACGGTTCCAATTCCACCAGGTGCCTCTTCTGATGGTCCCCTGAAGTTACTGCCCGATACCCATTTTGATGTGGTGGTCATCGACGAGTGCGCACAGGCTCTGGAAGCTAGCTGCTGGATCCCCCTGCTGAAGGCCAGGAAGTGCATCCTGGCTGGAGATCACAAACAGCTGCCCCCCACCACGGTCTCTCATAAGTAAGACCCCTGCCCGTGTCTCTGTCGCCTTAGCACTCGGCACCGTGCCCAGTCTGGGCCAGTTGAGTGGTTTCCCAGCAGGTCGATGTGTCTGTTCCATCAGGTGGGGTCTGAGGGAGAGCTGCTTCTGTGGGTGGGCCAACTGGCCTCTGGGTTGATCAGCTCCTGGCCTGGCCTGGAGTCTCCCGAGTCCTGACCTGTAGGCACATCCTTTGACTGAGGCCACAAGGAGTGATTCTGTAGATTCTGATGCTGCATGCCGCAGAGATGCAGCAGTCCCTGGTGTCGTGACCGAGCTTGGCCGTCCCAGCCCCTCCTCCTCCACTGCTCTGGCCTCACTGGCCTCCTCTGCCCTTTCTCTCCCCGTCTGGACGGTTCCTTCCCGGACACGAGCTGACCTCACCCTCCTCCGTTCAGTCCTCTCCCGGATGAGCCCTCTTCGTGGCCTCCTGTGACCACCCTGTCTCCATGTGTACCTGTTATTTGTAGGTCCCTTGTCACAGCTTCTCAGTGTTTCTGTGGAGGCAGTGTGTTAGTCTGTTCGTTCCCTGGTTGTTCCAACTGGGATGTAAGTTGTGACCAGGACTGGCCTTGTGTAAATGCGCCCAGGGACACCAGTCGTCCCCGAGGCAGGGAATTTCTCCCCACACAGGTGGCTTTCTTCTCGTTCTGCTGCTCCCCAAGATGCTCTTATCCTTCGTCGTGAGTGTGGACAGGTCGCAGTGGAGCTTCTGGCTCCTTTTCTGGGGGCCAGAAGCACAATGCGCCGGCATGTCTGTTGGGTGGAACCCACCAGAGGGGAGAGGGGGCCTCCAGAGCAGAGGGGCATTAAGTCAGGGTCCGTCGGAGAAGGAGAGCACCTAGCATGGGTCCTCAGAGTGGGTGCAGTGCAGGTGGAGATGGGGCGCTGTGTTTGGGGAGTTGTCCTGATGGGAGGCCTGCCCCCACGGTAGGTGTTGGTGTGGAGACTCCGGGACAGGGGCTCTGTATCCTGCACAGACCTTTGTGTGGAGAGCGTTTGGGGCTGTGCCCTTGGAGCAGGGATGCCCCTGTTGGGGGAACTTGTGCCAGGCAGTTCTCTGTTTGCAGCGGGGACTGGTAGTTGCTTTGCTCATGTCTCTGGCATGAATCGTTTTCAGTAGGTATCTGAATTGGAAGAGGTCGACCATGAGCAAGGGCCCCTGAAGTATGATCAGGAACTTTGCCCCAGTTTTAGTATCACCGACCGGGAGGGAGATGTTGTGCCATGGTGGTGAAGAGGTGCTTCGGCCTCTGCAGGTCACTGGCTCACTGGCTGGGCAGCCTTGGGCTGGTCCCTCAACTTCTCTGTGTCTCACTCTCCTCCTGGGGAAGTGGGATGCACAACACTACCCCTTAAGGTTTTGTGAGGATTGAGTGAGTTAACAGCGTTAAGAGTGGTTCACAGGAAGCCCTTGGTGAAAGTCAGCTGTGGTTACAATTAGTAGTGGGTTACTTGTGGCTGAAGTATGTTGGAGTTTGAAATAATTTGTAACAGTTTGCGGTTGGTACTGTGACAAATCATCACTTGAACAGCATAGATTTATTTATTTTATTTTTAAAAAATAATTTTTAAAAAATTTTTATTTTATTTATGATAGTCACACAGAGAGAGAGGCAGAGACACAGGCAGAGGGAGAAGCAGGCTCCATGCACCGGGAGCCCGACGTGGGATTCGATCCTGGGTCTCCAGGATTGTGCCCTGGGCCAAAGGCAGGCGCCAAACCGCTGCGCCACCCAGGGATCCCGAACAGCATATATTTATTTGTGATTCTGGAAGTCAGAAGTCCACACTTGGGCTCCGTGGGTTAAAGTCAGGGTGTTGGCAGGGAAGCTCCGGGGGAGGGTTCATGTTTTAGGCTTTTCCAGCTTCTGGAAGTGCTTCACTCTTTCACCTGGGGCCCCTTCTCCACCCGTACAGCCAGCGGGCAGTGTCTTCACTTCTCTGGTCTTGTCTTCTCTGACCCTCACCCTCACCCTGACCCTCGTCCTCACCCTCCTGCCTCCCTCTTAGAAGGACCCCCCCCGATAGCCTTGGGCCTACTGTGACTTCACACACACAGGTAAGGTCACGTGTTCACAGGTCCCAGGATGTGGGCGTCTTTGGGGTGAGCACAACCTTAATTTTAGGTCAGGACTTGGGGTGGGGGCATTGGGATCTGAGGTTTGAACACCGCTTTCCTCCCTAGACTCTGGTTTCAGGGCAGACTCGGAAACTCAGGCTCCCCTTCCCGGTTCCTGTCTTGGCACAGGGCTGCCCTGGCGGGGCTGTCACTCAGCTTGATGGAGCGCCTGGCCGAGGAGCATGGCGCGCGTGTGGTGCGGACACTGACGGTGCAGTACCGCATGCACCAGGCCATCATGCGGTGGGCCTCGGAGGCCCTGTACCATGGGCAGCTCACAGCCCACCCTTCCGTGGCTGGGCACCTTCTGCGGTGAGTGCTTTGGTTCTGCCCCACCTGGCCTACCCTGAGTCCCGCATTCAGTGGAGAGTCTAGAGTAAAAGTCACCTCTGAGGCTGGCTTTCAGGTGGGAGGGCCTTACTCTGCAGGGCTGTTTTGGGGTGCTCAGTCTCTGAGGTTCTTCATGTCCCCTGTTTCCCGTGGGAATAGGCTGTGCCAGAGGGAGTAAAGAGAGACTCGAGTTCTGCCATTAGGGCTTCAGCTCTGCTTTATTGCCCTGGGCTCATGTGTTCAGTCTCCACCTGCGTGCAGGGACCTCCCGGGAGTGGCTGCCACGGAGGAAACAGGCATCCCCCTGCTGCTCCTGGACACAGCCGGCTGCGGGCTGTTTGAACTCGAAGAGGATGACGACCAGTCTAAGGGGAACCCTGGTGAGCTCGCTGGGACAGGGCCAGCGTTCTAGCTTCATCAGACCCTGAGCTCCTCTTCATGGAAACCTACTGCAGTTGCCAACTTCAGAGGAGCTGAGTAGGGGGGGAGAAGAGAGGAGGTGGGAACACATGTGGCTTTGGGGGAAGGAGTAGGCTTGGGAGGGGGCATGAGGCCGCTGTGGTCGGCCTCGTCGGCCTTGGACAAGATCCTGGCTCCCCCATGGTGCCGGCCTGTGTCTTCGTTGGCTCGGTCTGGCAACCCTGCAGCTCACGGCATTATCCCGGGCATGATGTAAGATCCGCTTGTAGGATTGTGTGGACTGCTAAAGAAACTAGCACTGATGATGGGGGTCTGCTCCAAGTGACCTGGCCCACAGCCTGCTTACTTCCCTCCAGGTGAAGTGCGCCTTGTCAGTCTGCACATCCAGGCCCTGGTGGATGCTGGTGTCCAGGCAAGCGACATCGCCGTCATCACGCCATACAACCTCCAGGTTTGAGGGGGCCCATTTGTCTGTCTGTGTCGGTGGGGTACAGTCCCCCTAAGTGAAGGGAAAGTGTGGTTTATGGTCTCTGGCTGTAAACTCTAGGCAGACTGTTCATCTCCTAACTAGATGCAGGGCACACATGACAGTAGCAAGAGTCTGTCTCTTTTACTTGCTCTGCTGATGTCAGCCTGCTTCCCTGCTTGGCGTCATTATTCTGGCCAGCTGCCCAGGAGGTCCTGGCTGCCTGGGCTGGCGCCATCCTTACAGAGCAGCCCTGGGGACTGCCTGTCCCATCACAGCCTCTCCCACAGGGTCTCAGCTTTGGATCTTAGGAATCTGACTTAGGTCCCCATCCCTGCACTGGTTGCTGTGGCTGGAGCAGTTCCTCACCCGTCTTTGGGTAGGGGGGCTGGCTCTGTTTCCTGGGCTAAGTGTGGGACAGGCAGTTTGCTGAAGGAAGATCGGGGTGTTGCCTGTTACTGGGTGTGGGGGGGCAGCAGAAGCAGCCATCACTTGTTCCTTTCTTTTTGGGGTTTCTCATGTTTTCTCTCTCAGTGCCTACATGCTTGTCACTAAAGTCTGTCTTGCTTGGTGGGAAAAATGCAGGTGAGGAAGGTATCATGAGGTCTGTGGCTCGGTTGCCATCCCTTCCTGGTTTACAGGCATCACACAGAAGGGTGTCTGGGCAGGGGGCTGTCTTGAGCCAGAAAAAATGATGTAACGTCAGTGCTGGGGTGTGAGGCCGCACCTGACCTGTTTATGTGCTGCTTCGTGTGTTTGCTGACATGTCAGAAGGCAGTCACGGCCCTTGTGTGGCGTGAGGCCCTCTGCCAAGTACAAGAGCAGCGTCAAGGCCGCCGGGGCCTGAGCTGTGATGTGGATGTGGCCCTGCTTGGTGTTCCAGGTGGACCTGCTCAGACAGAGCCTTGCCCACAGGCACCCTGAGCTTGAAATTAAGTCAGTTGACGGCTTCCAAGGCCGAGAGAAGGAGGCTGTGGTACTGTCCTTCGTCAGATCCAATAGGAAAGGTACGTAGGGGGCAGCCTGGGTGGCTCAGCAGTTTAGCGCTGCCTTCCTCCCAGGGCATGATCCTGGAGTCCCGGGATCGAGTCCCGCGGCAGGCTCCCTGCATGGAGCTTGCTTCTCCCTCTGCCTGTGTCTCTGCCTCTCTCTCTCTCTCTCTCTCTGTTTCTCATGAATAAATAAAATCTTAAAAAAAAAAAAAAGAGAAAGGTATGTAGGGCTCCACAGAGGTCTCTGGGGAAGCACAGAATAGATTATTCGGAGGGCATACTGGATTTCTGCTGGGGTTGTGCAGGTTGGTGTGAGCGTGGTCTCTGTGAGCTTGGCATGGGGCAAGAGGCAGGCGAGAGATGGGGCCAGAGGTGGGGTGCAGCAGGGCTCAGACCAGAGCCCGTGTGGAGTGGGCTCATCCTTCGCGCTTTCCCTGCTGCTGGCTGCAGTCACCCTCCCGGGCTGGGCTGGGGAAGGAGACAAGCAGCCGTATCCAGACCATGTACTGTGGAGCCAGACTTGGTAAGCCATGGGCAGGCAGCAGGATGGGCAGCAGGAGGTCTGCGCAGGTGCCCGGGGTGGCCCAGCAGGCGGCGGTGCAGCAGTGGGCCGGTGGTTGGTGGAGAAGGGACGTCGGACGATCCCCTTGGTGATCCTTATCACTCAGGTGCCGGAGTTGACTACCTGTTCCTTAGTCTTGGGTCTGCCGCTCAGCCCTGGCTTGTTCCTAGGTGAGGTGGGCTTCCTTGCTGAGGACCGCAGGATCAACGTTGCTGTCACCCGTGCTCGGCGCCACGTGGCAGTTGTGTGCGATTCTCGCACTGTTAGCAACCATGCCTTCTTGAAGACCCTGGTGGATCACTTCACAGAGCACGGGGAGGTGCGCACCGCCTTTGAATATCTTGATGACATCATCCCTGAAAATTACTCCCACGAGAGTTCCCAGGGCCACGGACAAGCTGGTGCGAAACCCCAAAGCTCTGCGGCATTGTCCAGGAAGCCTCCTGGGAGCAGGCCTCAGGAGGGGGCCCAGGAAGGGGCCCAGGAGACCAGAGCAGCTGCTGGGCTGGAGCGGAAGAGGCGGGGTGGGAAGCCCTCGGGCCTTGAGGTCCCTTCTCAGCCCAGCCTCAACGGAGGCAGCCCAGAGGGAGCAGGGAGCAGAGACCATGCAGACCACTTCAGGGCCATGATTGCGGAGTTTGTGGTGAGTGAGAAAACTCAGTTGGAGTTTCCTCCTTCCCTGAACTCACACGACAGGATGTGGGTCCATCAGATCGCCGAAGAGCACGGACTGAAACATGACAGCACTGGGACGGGGAAGAAGAGGTTCATCACTGTGAGCAAGAGAGCCCCTCCTGCCCCGTCTGCACCGTCTGCGCCGCCTGCCCCACCTGCCCTGCCGCCTGCAGCAGGGGTCGGCAGCATAGCCCCTGTCGGTCCCACGGCCCCCAGCCCCACACAGACCAAGCCCCCTCTTGGGGAGCAGAGTGGCCAGGACCCCCTGAATCTAAAGGCCCTGCACCTGGAAAGGCTGCAGAGAGAGAAGAGCCGGCAGGAGCGGCCAGCCATGGAGGGGCAGCAGGCCCCGCACTCAGGGCCACGCACGCTACCTGAGAGGAAGAAGAAGAAAGAGGCAAAACGTAAGTGGGGTCACGTAATGGGAGTCCAGCTTGGCGCCCTGTGCCTGGGGTGTCTGCCCCACATGAAGCCTGCCTGCAACCCTCAGAGAGACTCAGGACTTCCTCTTGTTGCTCCTGCTCTGGTTCTGCATCTTGCACCTTGTGTTTAACTGGTCTGGTATGAACTCCCTGAGGGCAGTGGTTGGTCACGGTGACCTTTGCGTCCCCGGGGCCTCAGGCAGCGCCTGGCAGGTGGGAAGCCCTCAGGGTGCACTTAGTGCAGGGGAAGAGCCAGGAGGGGGAGCCGAGGACAGTGTCTAGAAGCCATTGGGTGATCTCAGATGTCCGTGCTGGGTGATAGCTGTCCCACATCCCAGCTCCTATCTTGCGCTGCAGTCGCTGCGCACTGGTGTGCTTGGTGGGTCTCTCTGCTCTGCCCCTTGCCCTGCAGTGTGATTGAGCATCCATGTGAACTGAGCTTGAAGGCCCAGATTTTCTGGAGGCCTCTGGGTAATCTCTTACTCCAGTTGTTGCTCTCTGAACAAGACCACCAAACCATCCACATCTTTTTTTTCTTTGAATTTCTGGGAGCAAAGCTGCACAAACATGACTCTTGGTCTTTGAGAGCAGCCCTAGGGTCTGAGGCCATAGCTTACTGGTTCTGTGGTATTTAGTGAGCAGCTACTATGTGCCTGCTTTGTGCCAGGGAGTAAAGTCACCCCTGCTCTCCAGGAACCAACATTCTGGCAGAAGAAAGAGAAGTTAAGTGCCTATTTAAATCACGTTGAGAAAATGGTTAGTGCCGTAAAGGGCAGGTGCTGGGACACAATGACGGGAGGACCTGGCCTTCCTTCTGGGAGGTGTGTGGCATGGTCACTTGAAGACTGTGTTCTGGGGAGACTTAGCCCCGCTTTGAAGTGTTTCTTGAAGCAGCGGCCACCTTCAGAATTCATCTTGCCACTCAGAGTCAGAACATGACCTGTCCA
The DNA here is from genome assembly GCF_905146905.1 of Nyctereutes procyonoides. Lineage (NCBI taxonomy): Eukaryota > Metazoa > Chordata > Mammalia > Carnivora > Canidae > Nyctereutes > Nyctereutes procyonoides. The sequence continues at coordinate 8,349,728 of NW_026575025.1, read as the reverse complement.
GTCAGTCCCTAGACTCTGTGCTGAGGTCCCAGCAGCTGAGAAGCAGAGGCCAGTCTGAACGTGCCCCTGGGGCCATGGCTGGAGGCCCGGTGGGGTAGGGTGCCGCTGAATGCGTCAGAGGCTGCCTGCCCCTCAGGAGGGTTGGGGGAATGACAGGCACTCGGTCCTGTCCGATAAGCAGTCAGGACTCTTGGGAGATCTCGTTTCTGGATTGGGGCCTGAACACTCCTGTGTGCCTGGTCCCTGCATCTTGTCTGTTTCCTGAGGATGCTGAGAAGTGGCGAGCACCTTGTCAGTCCTTCCCTAAGCCTCCTGCTGCTGCTCCTGGGCATGAGCACGTCTTTCCCTCCCCTGCCCTCTGATGCTCAGCAGGCTGGCATGTTGTGAGTGCAGTAGAGCCCGTCTGGGGTGTGGGACGGGCTTGGGGCCCCTCACCATTTGCAGGGGATGGTGGCAGAGTTGCATCTGCATGGAAAGACTGGTGTGGCTGCAGCCGACCAAGGTGCCTGTAGACCAGTGGGGCTTTCTGAGTGAGGTCATGGTTGCCCCTGGGTGACCATCCTGACCTGTGTACTTGGCGCTGCGGCATGCCTAGTATACGGAATTAACTCCGGGAAATGGCATGCCGGCATGTCCTGTCTGTTCCTGTCCCCCAGATCATTGAGGACAGCTGCCTGGTGGGAGCTTTCCAGTGTTTTCTGCATGTCCATGTTTGGAGTGCACAAATACATTTTAAAGAATTAAAGTTATGCATGATCTCCTGTTTCTTTGCCACTTTTGAGCATTTTCTAGTAACTTAAAAAGGTTTCTCCATACCTGGTCAGGAAGGCTGAGGTCCCCTAACGTCGTTATCTGTGAATACACTGGTTTGTCCAGCTGTTTCCCTGCTATGGTTCACGTCGTAAGGAACGTCCTCGTAGTTAGATGTTTTTTTGATTAAAGCAGATGGACTTTTAGGGGCGCTGTGTGTGTACTGATTTCCTTCTAGGAAGTCTGCATGCTGCCCACACCTCCTAGCAGGGACTGTTTATTAGCTCCCTGAGGAAGGGCCACTCTTGGCTGAACAGATGCCAGGCTTGAGTGAGGGTCATTTGCCTGTTTGCTGTGAACAGAAAGTGGGAAGCTGGGTACAGCAGCTTGGCAGGGCAGCCACGGGTCCAGCAGCGGGGTTCTCATCCCACTGTGTTCTTCCCTGTTTGAGCGACCCTTTTCTTCCCCTAGGACATGCAGCTGTAGATTTGCCCAGCGAGGAGGACTTTGATGCCCTGGTTGCGGCTGCCGTGAAGGCAGATAACACCTGCGGCCTCGCTAAGTGCACAGCCAGCGTGGTGACCCTGGGCCAGCTCTGCCAGCACTGTGGCCGCCGGTTCTGCCTCAGCCACCACCTGCCCGAGGTATGGCGGCCCTCGGGGGCTCAGATGGCAGAGTGCGGGGGTGGTGGTGGTGGTGGTGCTTTGTCTCCGGGGCTTAGGCCCTGGGCAGATGTGCTCCACACACAAACAGTGGCTGGTCAGAAGCACTGAATATTTCTGAGTGGACACAGACTCATACTCTGCTTTAGGCATGAGGAAGTAAAATGTCACACTTGCCAAGTCGCCACCAAGTTGGTGGGAATTCTGGGTAGAGGGGATTTTGTTCTAGTGTCTTTGGAGTTTATCAGTGGGTTAGCATAGGGAAGGTGGGAGGTGGGGCCTCTGGCCCACGGTCTGAAATGGGCTGGCTGCCCCTTCATTCATTTCTTGAGCACATGTGGATCTCCTCTGCCAGGTGTGGGTTGCTGGGGGCCAGAGCAGGATTCACCTCTGCTCCAGGCGGGGACCCGTGGGGACTTGGGTATGAGAGCTGTGTCTGGTGCCACAACGTGTTGACCGTGTTGAGGGAGGATCTGGCGCCAAGCTGGCAGCAGGGGTGGGGACTGGGTGGGGGAGGGCATATGTGAAGGCCCCAGGGAGGGGGTGCCCTTGTGCAGCTGGGAGCAGAGCCAGAGGCAGGGTGATGGAATGGAGGCTGAGAAGCCTGTGCACCGAGCAGTTGAGCTCTGCTTCTGGAGGCCGAGGGGAGCATTGGAGGTTTCAGCACCACCATGTTGTGGGAGCCCTGGCTGCAGTGCAGGGAAGGCTCAGGGCGAGGCTGGGAGGTCCTGGGGTGGGTCGTGAGGAGCATGGAGGGATGGACTTGGGCCCTGAACTGGTTGTGGGTCACGACAAGAAGGGGAAGGAGGACCCAGAGGGGCCCTTGGGTTTCTGGTTTGGGCCAGTGGGAGGATGGCAGTGGGACTGTCGGAGGTGGGTGGGAGGGGCAGGTGTGGGGAGGGCATGTGGTGTCTGAGGTGTCACCGTCCTGGATGAGCTGCATGGAGATTCTGGTGGTGTCCCACCCTGGGCAGGGGTCCCCTCTCCACCCCTTATTCCTGCCCCAGTCCCCTTCCCACCTTCACTTGTGCACACACGCACATGCACATGTGCACAGTCTGTGTTCATATCTGTTTGACAAAGTGTGTGGTGTTTTAGAAAGATGTTTTTCTAGGATGTTTAGAAATTGCCTTATGGAGGTTTGGGGGACCAGCTTGCATTACTGGCATAGCCTATGCGGGCCCCTGGTGTGGGGCAGCTCCGGCTGCAGGGGCCAGTGGGCTGTGCGTTTCCCGTGTGGTTGGTGGAAGTGTTATGGGGAGCGCTAGCGCAGTGTCCTGTCTGACACGAGATGCTGGCTACGGGCAGGGCCTCAAGTCTGTCACAAGTCTATGGCCAATGGAATGAGGCTGTGCAGAAATGGCATGGGGCTGGGTGGCAGGGATTCAGCCTCGAGCACTAGCTCTTTCACCTGCTCCCTTTGTCACATGGGCAAATGAACTCTGCCTCAGCCCTGGGCCACTTGCCCCACATGTTCATTGGGTGGTGTGCCTCAGCCCTCACCCCTGACCGAGGTGCAGTGAGGAGCGGGGGATGCAGGATGTGGGAGACTGGTCCACATGGAAAGGATGACGCAGCATGGCTGTCTGTGGGAGAGCTGTGGTGGGCAGCCCATGAGCCTCGAGCGGCAGGGGTGGGGACAGACACTGTGCAGGTGGCAGGCTGCCAGGGTCTCAGTGAGCTGTGCACAGGGCTGGGGGAGCTGGCAGGCTAGGTCCATGCTGGTTCCACGGGCAATTCCCTTCCCTTCGTCTGCAACATGGAAGGAGGCTTTCCAGAAGGAACCGTGTTATGCACGCGTTGTGCACTGGCTGTAGTACCTGGTGCAGGGGATGTGCTCAGAAGGTTTCCTTCTTTCAAAAACAGGAGTTACGTGAGAGTTTCCTGAAAACACAGGGGCATGTCACCAGCTCATGCACATTTTGGAGCTCCCGTGACAGGCCTAGTGTCGGGATCAGATTAAAGAACACAGCTTTTTGCCCAGAGGGGACGTGATTGTACTTGGGCTACGTGCTTGAGGAAAGACATGTTGCTTCCAGGGGCATGACTTGTGTGTTGACGTTCTGCTTTTCAGACACCACTGCTGGTGGGCCTGTGTGTGTGTCACCCATACCCAAAGTGATGTCCCCCTGTCAGGGAGGTTGTGGGGATCTAGCCCTGCGACAGCATTTTCTCAGAGGATGGTTTGGGCTGAGCTGAAGGCAGAGATGTAGGGCAGGGTGTGGGTGCTTCCTCTAGCCCCCCGCCATGGCAGCCTGCTGGTGAGGGCTCAGGTGCAGGAAGGGCAGCCCCTCCAGAACCTCGTGATGGGGCGTCATGGTCCCCAAGCTCTGCAGTGGGCAGAATTGCAGGGTGTTTGTCCCTGTTTGGCTTAGCACTCACCACTGTGTCTCCCCTACCCCCAGATCCATGGCTGTGGGGAGAGGGCTCACGCCCACGCCCGGCAGAGAATCAGCCGGGAAGGAGTCCTCTATGCCGGCAGTGGGACCAAGGACAGGTCCCTGGACCCAGCCAAGAGGGCCCAGCTCCAGAGGAGGCTGGATAAGAAGCTGGATGAGCTGACCAGCCAGAGGAAGAGTAAACGGAAGGAGAAGGAAAAGTGAAGAGCTAGTTCTTCACATGCTGCTCCAGAGCTCCTGCCTCTGAAAAAAACAGTGAGGGCAAGCTTTCTGCTTCCTTGTACTGCTTCTGGTGACAGTGTGCAACCTGACCCACCTGCCTGTATCAGAGTCGGGTGGGGGACACGGTGTCTGGGAGGAAGGAGGTGAGATTGTCTAACCTGACAGCTCTTGGAAGAGGGTGCCTGGGCGTGCGGTCAGTGCCACATGGCCCTCTCTGGACATGGTGTGGTTGGCCCAGGCATGCCACGTTCCCCTTCTCCTGCCTTGGACCGTTTCTTGATCTGTTCCTTCCTTCCAAGTCAAAACCGAAATCCCACCATCTGAACTTTGGGTGTTGTCATGAGGGTCCCCCTCAAACTATGTCCCCCTTCCTGGGTCCAGTACCCTCTCAAGCTTCATACAAGGAAATTCCTGCTTTTGGGGGCTGGCCAGCTTTCAGCCACCAGAATGAGGGAGAGCACTTGAAAAGTCAGATCACGTACCTGGAGATGGCATCTGAGAGCACCGGGCACTTCTCCCATGTGCCCCGACGCAGCTGTGACTTCACTGAGTCCAGTTTCCATCTGTGTCCTGTTCCTGGCCGGGTGTGGTGACCCGACCTGGTCCTGCAGGGCAGCAGACTCAGCTCCGGCTGTAAGGTCTGGAGGCCCGCTGGGGCATGGTTTATGAAGGCGCCCTGGCCTCTGCGAGCCTGTGCAGGTGGCGGTCACGGAAAGGGGCTGTCCTAGAGCAGCCGCGCGGCCGACACAAAGCCGGAGCCCTCCCACGGGTGTTCTCTGCCAGCTGCTTCATTGAGGAGAACCTCAGGTGGTTATATTTTAGTCTCAGAGTTTTATTTGTTTAAATGGGATATAAATTATTTAAGAGTGAAATAAAGATCCATGCACATCTCCCACATTGTTATGTCTCTGGTGAACGTGCTTTCTCCTTTGTGCTCACTGTGTCTCTCCTGGAGTGGCCCAGGGCTCAATGTGAGCCGACGTTTGCTGTAGGTGCTGGGCATCCAGAAGGTGCTGGCAGCATTCAGAGCAAGGAGGTGGGTGTGCGGGCCACTGCGGGGGCCTTGTCCCTGGTCACAGTTGACAAAGGGGAGAAAAATACCTCCTTCTGCTTGACTTTTCTAATTAGAATGAGTTTGAAATTGGGAAGGCTGGGGTGATAAACTGGTACAAACCAGACCAGCCTCCGTGAAGAGATGATTGGAGAGAGGCTGCTATCCAAGGGAAGAAAGGGGCAGGCGGCGTCAGAGACAGTGCCTCCCAGGGGCCCTGGGGGTCTGCCCTGTGGGCTCAGATCTGCTGCCCCTCATGTCCACGGCCCAGGGTCTGACCCTCCCGCTTTCGCCCCACGCGCAATGTCCTCTGCCTTCCGCCCCTGCCAGACACCCCTCATGCAGACTTTGTACCTGCTGACCCTAAATGCCATTCATGTTCCTGTGACCTCAGCCTCCCCGACCAGGTGTTCAAGAGGTCTGTGTTATCCCCAGGAGCCTCCCATATCTTATCCTGCCACTGGCCCCCAAGTGCCATTTATTCAGCATATTTATGGACTGTTTTTGGCACCAGGCCACACACTTGGACCACACTTGGCCCACAGTGCTGGGCCACCTTCTGTTGGGGGCAGCCCATTCCTTGCCCAGGCCTGATGCCCTCCCTGCCACCATGGCCCCCCCACCTCCCCTCTACGTGGGTGCCTTCCTTGCTCCTGTCAACTGGCTTTAAGACCAAATTATTCAGGAAGGGGAGGCGGTGGGGACCCCAGGCAGTGTGTGTTTTTGTGCGACACACGGTCCATTGGGTGGTTCGTGTCAGCACAGGGGCTGCTGCTACATGCAGGAGCCGTACAGCATCCCACACGGTCAGTTGAAGTTCTCACTGCCCCCAGCAGCCCCCAGCTGGTGGGAAACAAGGTTGCAAGGTAGTGCGATCTGCGCACACAAAGCAGTGTTTCACCCTTGTCAAGGGGCACGGTGGTAGCTGTCTTGCTGCTGAGGATGCTTGCTTTTTCTCCCTGTCTTTATGGTAATAAGCCCTGATCCCCTGCCCACAGCTAGGCCTGGTTCAGGGATGGGCAGAGTCCACAAACAGGGCCCATCAGGGTTCTAGAGTGGGGTTCACACACAGATGCTGAAATAAAGAGGTTGCCTCTTTTTCCTGAGGGTGGCTGACAGTCACCTTTCCTGCCTCCTAAGGGAAGCCTGTCTGCAGGAGAGAAGGAGGCCAACATAGAAACAGCCAAAAATAGAAGTAGCAAAATAACAATCACATTGTTTGAGCACCTGGATCCCGCCACACCTGGTCGCCTACCCCTCTCTTCCCAGGGTCTCCTTTTTTAGCTGAGGAAAGTCTGCCTTGGGTTTCTGTCACTTGCAGCTAGAATTATCTTTGCTAGTCCAGCTGTGCCTTTGTGTATCGTATTGGGCATACCCAGACCCAGCACGGAGGCGGTACCAAATCAGGACACCCACGCTCATTAGAGAAGGAGCAGGTGCTGTTCCTTCATCCACGTGCTCTTGCCCATGGGCCACCCTGCCAGGAAGAGCTTGAAGTAGAGGAAGGAGGGCAATGCAGCGTGGGCTGGGGCGGTGGGAGGCCTCGAAATCAGAAGGTCCTGAGTCTGTGCGCTGACTTCATGGAATGTGGCGTCAGCAAGCGTCTGCCTCTCTGAGCTCGTCTACTCCTCGCTGACGGGGCAGAGAACAGTCTTCACCTTGCCGACAGGTCCACAGAATGATCCTTGGGCAGTGTCATGTGATGCAAGACCTGAGTCTGGGTTAGCGGGCTCGCTGGCGGTGCCCAGCCTAGGGTTCCCTGACCACCACGCCCAGCTGCTCCTGCACGGAGCCTGCACCCTCCATCGCTGACCTCCACTCAGGCTGGTCTTGACGCATCGTTAAAATATCAGAGTTGACCGTTGCAACAGCGAAAGTTTCCATTTCTTGTCCCAGAGAGACCTTGTTAGGACAATGTTTGTAACTGGCTGCCTCAGAAATGCCCTCCAGTTGGCCTGGACAGGGTAGCCCAAAAAAAGGGAAAAAAACATGCCAAGCCAAACATCTTCCCAGGCAGCGAGGGTGGTCTTGCTGGTCACCTGCAGGCCGCAGCCCCCTTCTGGGTGGGCATGCTTCCCTCAGGAGGCATGGAGCTGGGAGCCCTGTCTTTTCTCCTTTTGGGGTGAGGGGGTGATGTGGCACAGCTTGGAGCATGTCAACCTGGGGGTTCATTCAAGATTCACCCCATATGGGCCGTGTGGCTTGTGACTCTGTTTCCCCATCTGTAAAGTGGGTAAATAGCAGGACATGTCCACCAGGGTTGCTGTGGAGGTGAAATGCATTCAGGTCACAGGGCGACTGACACCATGCCTGACCCTTCCATGCCAGGGAGTGTCCGCGAAGCTGTAGGTATCAGGGGGGCACCCTGTGCAGGTTGGACATACAAGGGGAGGGCGCCCAGGGCCCCAGGAGCCGGTCAGCTGCCAGCAGGAGTTGCTGGTACATTGAGCCCTGGTACTCCACGTGGGCATGCTGGGCTTCCTTTGGAATGACGGGGCTCACTCTCACCCCTGCCGCCAGGCCAGCCCTGCTCTGTGTTTACCTGGGTTGTTTGGAGCGTTACCCAGAGGGACCAGTGGGCGATGGGCACCGTGCTGCTTTGGGACGTTTGAGGCCCCAGTTATAACCTGGCACTTAAAAGGAACTGTGTTGTGTGCCAGGAGCATTGCAAAAACCGCAGCCTTATTTGGTCTGGAAACTTCTTTGCGTGGAGGAAAAGTGGAACAAGGAAGCAGACTTCTCATCTGGGCGGGCAGATTCTTAATTGTGCTGGGATGGGATGTTCAGTCCCAGGATTGTTTTGCTCTCGTTCCTCTGTCTGTAGCTGCCTGGGCCCTGGGCTCCCTCTGCCCCACCCTCGGCTGCCGGTGCGCCCTTCTGTTGTGCAGCGTTGCCGAGGTGCAATTGCCGTACCGTAAAGTCCACCCACCGCGGGTGTGCAGCTCAGCAGGGTCCGCCCGCCGCCACCCTACCCGGCTCCCCTCTGAGGTTGTCAGGCCGGCACATTCCCTTCCATCCTTAGTTTGCTGAGGGTTTCTCTATGCATTTATTTATTTACTTGCTTATATGTTTTTTTTATTACGCCTTTAAAAAAAATCATGAATAGACTTTGGACTTCATGCACCTGTTGAGACAGCCATGTGGGGTGTGTCCTTTATCCTGTTAGTATGGCCTATGCATTAACTGACTTTTGAATGTTAAACCAACCTGGAACTCCTGGATAAATCCCACTTGGTCATGGCGTTTAATGTGCGTATGTATATATTGTTAATAGGGGTACATGGTCGGCAATATTTGGAAACCACGGTTTTGGGGTCTGCTCCAAATCAGAAGTGACTCTCCCGTGGGGGCAGCCATGCTTGGGTTCTTTTCATGAAATGAGACACGGGGGTGTTGGGACTTGGAGAAACAGACCCACCAAAGGGTTTCTCACGCCCCTTCTTCCCCGCTGGGCGCAGTGCCCAGACCATCCTCGGTGCTTGTGCCTCATCCCGAGCTTCAGCATTCGGGTGGTCCCGACCCGGCTGGCCCGCCCGCCTCTTGTGGCCGGACCGCAGCAGACTCCCATGTGAGGCCGTGCAGGGTGGGCTTTGGGGGCGAGGTGGGGCTGCAGCTTTTGTGCCTGCCCGTCGGGTCATGCACTCAGGCTGTGGCCACTCAGGAAGGCATGCCAGTGATGCCGTGGGGGCTGCTAGGGGCCCTGGCTGTGGGCGGGTTGGGGTGGGGAGGTGGGGGTGCCAGGGCGAGATCACACAGCCCACCCTATGCAGGGAATTTCTGGTCCGTCCTCCTTGGCACACGACGGGGCGTCCTGCTGTCTTTTACACTTGTTCCTCGAGTGGAGAGGACAGAGCTCGTGGCTTGCTCCTCCCTGTCGTTCTCCGTGCTTTGCACACTGAGACCTATGCAGCCGAGCCCTAGCAAACCCCATCCCACACGCAGGCTTGCTTGCTCTGAATGTACGAGAAAACACCTGCGGGTCGTTGAGCAGGGAGGGCCTTGGGAGCCGGGACTGACCTCACCTCTGGCTTCTACCACCTCTGGCGTCCACCACCTCTGGCGTCCAGCGTGTGGACGTGGACACGCAGCTGCCTTCCAGGGAAGGGAAGGCAGGCTTCCCCCACAGCCTGCTCAAGAACAACGGTCCTGAACGCTGAGGCAGCAGGAGGCCCAGCAGGAGGCATGGCGGGGTGGGGGGGGTGGGGGGAACCCAGCCTCCGTCGTGGAGGGCAGCCCATTTTGCAGGAGGTCAAGGTGACATGGCAACATTTTGCTGAGAGGCACCGCCCCCTCCTGACACTCAGCAGTGATACACAGAATGGAAAAAGTTTTAAAAACATGGAGCCACCCTCAAAAGAAGATAAACATCCCTGTTTTCCAGAAACCAAACAGGGCCATCGGGGGTGTGGATGCTGTGGGCCTGTGAGGTGCCTGCCTGGCCTGGCGAGAGGCAGGAGGTGCCTTCCTCGGGGTGGCAGGGATGGAAGGGGCCGATTCTCTGGTGCGATCGGAGCCAGGTTCACACTCTGGAACTTGGAGCTGGGGCAGGACTTCTGGATTCATCAGAGAAGGAAAGAGTGTTCCCGTGACTATGGCTGCCTGAGAAATGTACCCAGAACTGGGGTGTGAGCAACCGTTCACCATGCTTGTGGGTTCTGGGGCTCAGCAGTTCAGACAGGGCAGGCTTAGTTAAGAGGCCAGCCCTTTGCCTCGGGGGACAAGCAGAGCTGCCGTGGGGTCAGGCTGACGACCCCTGTTTCCAAGATCGTGTCTTCACCTGACTTGCCCTGAGCCCACCGCACTTCCCTCCTTCTTCTCCCCAGCAGCATCTCCCAATTATCCCCGTGCACTTGAGTCCCACCTCAGGCTTGTACCACGCACCATGGAGCCTTGGAGCTAAAAATGCTCGGTGTCCACCAAGGGATCCCCACTGATGATCTACTTTGCTATCTTCCCCCAATCACATCTCCACGTGGATATTTACGGGGCATCTCAAACTCACCGTGTCCAAATCTGAGCAGCCCGATCTGCCCCTCGGTAGCAGGCTGAATGGTGACCCCCAAAAGACATGTCCACGTCCTAATACCCAGAATACCTGTGGATGTGAACTTACTTGAATAAAGGGTCTGCAGGGGTAATTAAGGATCTTGAGATGAGATCGTCCTGGTGGCCGGGGGACCCTAAATCCAATGATAGTTGTCTTTCTAAGAGACACATGGGACAGACACCCAAGAGGAGGAGATGACTGTGTGAGGTCAAGGGCAGAGGCCACAGAGCACCTGGGGCCCCAGAAGGTGGAAAAGGCAGGAAGGACCCCCCCATCCCTTCCACCCCCTGCCACCAGAGCCTTCAGAAGGAGCGTGCCCACACCTTGATTTTGGACTTTTAGGAACCCACGAGCGAATATGTTTCTGTTGTTTCAGCCACCTGGTTCACTTGTCACGGCCGCCCTAGGATACTCGATATGCACCTTCCAGGTCTGCAGCTTCATTTCCCAGGCTCCCAGATTCATGTCGTCCTCCCGTACACCTGTCTCCCCTGCATCCCACACCGATCTGCCAGCAGCTCCTCTTGGCTTGGCCCTCAGAACGTCTCGTGTGCCCCCCATCCCAGCGCTGCCCCCCTCACCCCAAGGGCTGTTGCCCCCGCACACTTCTGCTCCAGATCCACCTTGCCTCCTCTGCTCTCTGACTCTGGGCTGGTGCTCTGGAGGGGGACTGGGAGTTGGGCGAGGGACGGGGGTCCTCCTTCCCTGTCCATCCTGGTGTCCCCCCAGCAGTGGCAGCTGCCTCCTGTCCAGGCTTCTTCTGGTACTTCCCAAACTAGCCTCTCGCCCGACCTCAGAGGCCACCCAGTCCCCCGAGTGCTGTGGGGCCCATTCTGTGAGTGCCCGAGTTCTGGATGCCCTCCTTGGGCCCGTCTGTCCTCTGAGGGCTAATGGTGGTTATTTTCTCTGTGAAGTCAGTGTCCTAGATCAGAGCTGCCGTCTGAAGCCCTGTGGCTTCCCTTGTTCCTGAGCAGACCCGGCTGATACACTGGCCTTCCAGCCTCCTGCCTCCGTTCTCAGCCAGGCAGGCAGGGGGGTCGTAGTACTTGGCTGCCTATCACAGTGAGACGAGCAGGGTCTCTGGAGTTTGGGGTGACATTTCGAAGCTTCGCCAAACGGAACACAGAGCTTCATCACAACCGCCCTTACTTGTCTGCCCACGCTGCTTGCCTTGTGCTTTGTCTTGTACCTGCACGTTACTTCCCCGTGGTGAGCCGTGACGTCTGCGTGCTGGGCTGCGACCAGGGTTCTAACCAGAAGTGCAATGAATGGACTTACGGGAGCGGTCAGAGCGAGCGGATGCAGTCCTAGGGAGCCCTGTGGACTGAGCCTTCCGTGCAGGGGTTTGCTCGTGGTGTTCAGGGGGCTGGGGCATCCGCCTTGTGGAGTTTCCCAGGAATCAGTTGGCGTGTGTGCGGCCCTGCTCCATCCCTCTGCTGCTAGTGAGGTGCCTCTTGGTGCTTCTGTCCAGGGATGTTTTCTGGAACAGGTATGTGGATTCCTCTCCTCTCCCCCACTTCTCTCCGAGTCCCCTTCCCGGAGCCCCTCTCCTGTGCGAGGCAGAGCTGGACTGTGTTTCTAAGTTTTTTTCCCCTCTCCTCTTCCATTTCTACCTCTTGGTCTTTTTGCATGAAATATTCTTTTTACAAAATACCCTTCCAGCCATTTTAATTAGATTTTAAACATACATTTTTGCCCCCATTTTTACAGTTGAAGAACTATCTTTTTGTGTTCCTGTTGTGCAGTGCCCTCTCTTTGGTCACTGGCTGCTCGGTCCTCGCGGAGGGTGATGTTGGTGTGTTGTGTGAGGTCTGCTTCTTCCTGCCTCATTTTTATTCCAGATTCCTTCTGTCTGCCTTTGGCAGGAGGGCTGTCCTCAGGTGCCTGGTGGTTGTGTGCTCGAGTGGCTTGAGGGACTGGACTTTGGGTGTGCGCACGGGCTGGTGACCACAGGTCTGCCACGGAGCCAGCCATCCAGCCGTGGACCTGGGCCAGGTCGGGGCCTAGCGTGTCTTTCTCCTGGAACTTGTCAGATCTGAGGTGCTCTGGGGCCTGAGTCTGGGTGCGGCAGGGTCTGCACAGCCACTGTTCATGCTTTCACTGAATGCCCCTGTGTTTGTGTGGGATCCCCAGCACCCCAGTGCGCCCTGGGCCCTGGAGCACAGGAGCCTGTTTTACCTGTTGCACGGGGAGCCCCGTGTGTTTGTAGGCTTCCCCAAGACGCAGAGGGGCTGGAGGATCTGATTGCTGCTGCTTTTTTTTTAAAAATAATTTTAATTTAATTTTTAAAGTTTTTAATAAAATTTGCCATTTTGACCATTTTAGCAGGCATGGAGCTCAGTGGCGTTAAGTACATTTGCACCGTTGTGCAGCTATCACTGCCGTCCACGTGCAGAGCTGCTCCGTCTTCCAGATGGAAACTCTGCAGGCAGGAAACCCTGATGCCGGTCCCTCTGACCCCTGGCCCCTGGCGGCCCCTATTCTGCTTTCTGCCTCCGTGACTAACTGCTGCTCTATCCATCCACCCTCCTTCTCTTGACACCGCTGCACCCCACCTCACGGGCCCCAGGGCCCGTGTTCCTGAGCCTTCGAGGAGTGTGTGGTGTGTGTCTGTTTCACAAACCTCCGTGGATGTGGGAGTTCCATCCTCCATCTGTACCCAGAAGCTCCTCTGTGACAAATTATTCTTTTTTCAGATACTTTGTAAAGTCAACCGGTAGAATCATTTTATAATCACAATGTACCATCACGAGGGATCCCTGGGTGGCGCAGCGGTTTGGCGCCTGCCTTTGGCTCAGGGCGTGATCCTGGAGACCCGGGATCGAATCCCACGTAGGGCTCCCAGTGCATGGAGCCTGCTTCTCCCTCTGCCTGTGTCTCTGCCTTTCTCTCTCTCTGTATGACTATCGTAAATAAATAAAAAAAATTTACAATCACGAATGTTATCGTTTAATGGCAAAAGTAGGATATAAAACTATATATTCAGTATCTCCAACTTTCTCAAACACACATACGGAAGAGGCTAGAGGCCGAATTGTAAATGTCTCTGGCCTTTGGAGTTTGGGGTGATTCTCACTGTCTTGTCTGTACTTCTTTGCTTCCTTAAAGTTTTTGCCAGTGGTGAGTACTGGTTTTGTCATCGGAACAGAATGACTCCTGTTGGCTGGTTTTGCGGCCAGTCAGTGGAACGTGTCACAAGCAAGGGCGGGCGTGATTCCCACTGGGTCTGGGGTCCTCACGTGACCACCTTCTCCATCTGGGGCCGAGTGTGGCCCGGCCACTGTGGCTCTGGGTCTCACACGGAACGTGTGCATCTGAGGAATTCTGGATTTTCCAGTCATGTCGGCCGATTCCACCTGCCTTCAGTATGTTCCACTAGATCTCTCTGGGCCTCGCCGTGAACAGCACAGGGCTGGGGACAGAGGCAGAGAAGGCTGCAACCCCCAGGTGGGAGTGGAGCTTCTTGAGAGCTCTTTGTCCTCTTTTGGGAGGAGTGGAAGTTGCCCTGGGTCCAGCCCTCCCCAAACCGGCTGGACGGCACCCAGCTCTTCCTCCTGCCCACCCAGGGTCTGCTCATGGTGGGTGTCTGTGTGGGTTTATTGGATGGAAGAATCGATGTCTGTGTTTGTGTGAGGTGCTGGTTATGACAGCTCACCCTGTTCTTGACAGCTCTGTGCAGCTGCCTTCCCATCCCCAGGCCAGCTCCCAGTCACTGCTCTTGCTAGAGGTAAAATTCACGTAACAGAAAACTCACCGTTGTAAGGAGAGCACTTTAGTGTCATTCATAATGTTGTAGAACTGTTTTCTCTAGTTCCAGGACATTCTCACCATGCTACAAGGAAGCCCCGTATCCATTCATAGTCACGCCTCTCCCCACCCTCTCTGACCTTACAGATCCGCTCTCTGTATGGATTTGCCTGTTCTGGACATTCCATGTATATGGACTCATTCACTCTGGCCTTTTGGGTCTGGCTGCTGTCATTTAGCAGAATGTTTCCAAGGTTCATCCTCATGTTTGGATTTCATTCCTTTTTGTGGCTGAATACTGTTCCGTTGTAGGGATAGACCACATTTTATTTATCCATTCATAATCATCCATTCATTTGGTAGACTTGGATTTTTTCCACATTTTGGCCATTGTGAGTAGTGCTGCTCTGGATGTCTGTGTACAAGATTTTATGTGGACATGTTTTCACTTCTCTTGGGTCTCTACCTAGGAGTGGAAGTGCTGGGTCACATGGTCTGTCTATGTCCTCCAGACTTCTCTTTCATTTTTTTTTTAATATTGATTGATTGATTGATTGATTGATTTTAGAGAGGAGGGAGGGGCAGAGGGAGAGGGAGTCAGAGTCTTAAGCAGACACTGCACTGAGCACACAGCTGCCTAGGGGCTCGAACTCATGGCCCTGAGATCAGGACTTGACCCGACACCAAAAGTCAGATGCCTAACCAATTGTGCCACCCAGATACTCCTCCTCTGGACTTCTTGAAAAGGACACAAGACTTCCCACCTGCCCTGTCAGCCAGGCTCTTTGTTTTAGTATTTTTTTAAAAATATTTATTTATTTATTTATTTATTTATTTATTTATTTATTTATTTATGATAGACACACACACACAGAGAGAGAGAGAGAGAGAGAGAGAGAGAGAGAGGCAGAGACACAGGAGGAGGGAGAAGCAGGCTCCATGCCGGGAGCCCAACGTGGGACTTGATCCCGGGACTCCAGGATCGCTCCCTGGGCCAAAGGCAGGCACTAAACTGCTGAGCCACCCAGGGATCCCCTGTTTTAGTATATTTTTAAAAGATTTTATTTATCGGGCAGCCTGGGTGGCTCAGCGGTTTAGCGCAGCCTTCAGCCCGGATGTGATCCTGGAGACCCAGGATCAAGTCCCACGTCAGGCTCCCTGTGTGGTGCCTGCTTCTCCCTCTGCCTGTGTCTCTGCCTCTCTATCTCTCTTTCTGTGTCTCTCATGAATAAATAAATAAAATCTTTAAAAAAGATTTATTTATTCATGAGAGATACACACATAGAGGCAGAGACACAGGCCGAGGGACAAGCAGGCTCCCGTGGGGGAGCCTGATGTGGGACTCCATCCCAGGGCCTCGGGATCACAACCTGAGCCAAAGGCAGACACTCTACCACTGAGCCACCCAGGTGCCCCAGCCAGGCTCTTTATAACTCTCATGTCCTTTGTCCGTACTCTCCTCTGCGAGGGAGGTGTGCCTGTTGGTCTCATTTTTCAGGCAAGGAAACAGAGACACAGGGCAGTGAGAAGACTTGCTGACCTCTACTGGCTGGTCTGGCCTCTCCACCTCTGCCCTGTGGCTCTAAGGCTGCCTCCCTGTGAGCAAGGAGCTTGGCTAGTGCCCGTGGGCCTGGCTTGCTGGGAGGCTGAGGAGGTGCTTATGGAACACTTGCCAACCACTAAGACACCGGAAACAGTCATGGGGGAAGGGGACGCCCATGAGGAACCGTGACTGAGGAGGATGCCACAGGCTCCAATTAAGGCACAGAGGAGGGCTCCCCGTGGGGGAGGCCTCTCTGTATGGGCAATACCAGTAGTGCCAACACGATGGGAACCTACCAGATGCTGGGTGCATGTGCCCACGTCCTGCTCAAGGCAAGTTCAGAACAGGCAGCTGAAACTTAGCCAAGTCAAGGCCCCAGGATGTACAATGTACAAGAGCTGGGTTCAAATCTGTTTATAGCCAAAAGTTAGGATTTTGATCACTGCTTATGCTGCTTCCCCCAGCTTCTAAAATTTCATTTTGTGGCAGAAGTCAAGATTTATTATATTGGTTCTTCTTGAAAAAAATGTGAAGAAATAATGATAAAAACTCCTCATGGTATGCTAACTCAGCACAGCTATTTTAATATTTTGCAGATTACCCTCCATATGCTTGCATAATTTTGCATACTTGCATCAAACTGTTCAGACCCTTGTGTGTTTTGCTATTTCTCACGGAATGAGTCACAAACATTTCCCATATTTTTTGTATTTGTCACAACTGTCATTTTAAATAGCCTCACAGTATTGCATCGTGGGGCTCTCCATAATTTAGTAAACCATTGCCCTAATGTTTGTTATTTAGCCCAGAAATCGGCTAATAGAACCTGCAGGCCTTTTTTGTAAGGTGTACAAGCTCAGAATGGACTTTACTTTTTACTTTTTATTTATTTATTTATTTATTTATTTATTTATTTATTTATTTATTTATTTTAAAGATTTTATTTATTCATGACACACACACACACAGAGAGAGAGAGAGAGAGAGAGAGAGAGAGAGAGAGAGAGGCAGAGACACAGGCAGAGGGAGAAGCAGGCTCCATGCAGGGAACCTGCGTGGGACTTGATCCGGGATCTCCAGGATCATGTCCTGGGCTGAAGGCGGCGCTAAACCGCTGAGACACGTGAGCTGCCCTGGACTTTACTTTTTTAAATGGTTGGGAAAAAAAAAATCAAAAGAAGATAGCCGATAATGGTATAAAATGCAAATTTCAGTGTCAGTGAAGTTTGATTACAACACAACCACGCCCATTTGTTTACTGTTATCTGGCTGCTTTTGGCTGAAACAGCAGTCAGGTAGCTGTGTGGACACAGTGTTGTTCTCGAAGGCTAAAATGTTTTTTGTCACTCCTTGACAGAATGAAGTTTGCTTGCTCCTTTTTTTTTTTTAATTTTTATTTTTATTTTATTTTTTTAGTTTGCTTGCTCCTGATTAAGATTATTTACAATTTTTTTTCGTTCTTTATTTCTTCAAAAGATTTTGTTACACAGCAGGTGCATAACAAACTCTAACTCTGGGGTACATTGGGTATAGAGTGAACAAAGCATGTAGGGTTCCTGACCTCGTGGTTACTGATATGTTCTGGAAATGATGTTGGATGGGGTGGGGACAGGGACAGTGAAATATGATCGTCTCAGAGAGCGGCCAGGGGAAGGTCACAGGGTCTAGGAAGGCCTCTCCAAGGAGGTGACACTCAGAAGGTGACATTAGAACCAAGATCTGAATGATAAGAAGGGGTGCCCATGCAAAGACTATGGAGAAGAGTGACTAAGGGTCAGAAGAGTGCAAGGTTAGCTGACCTGATTGGTCACGTATTCCGTGATACGTGTAAATCAAACCATCATGCTGTATGCCTACAGCTTATGTAGTGATGTATGTCAATTATTTTTCAGTCAAACGGTGGGGAAAAAAGAAGAGGTGCCAACCAATGTTCTGAGACAGGAACAAGACGGATACTTGAGAAGTGGGTAAGAGGTTGTTATGAGTGGGACAGAGAATGGTTGGAGGGTCTAAGTGGGGTGGGATCTCAGGAACCATGGGAGGGAGCATAGATTTTACTTAGAGCCACCCTGTATGAGGGTTCTTGGCAGGCCCCCCAGGCTTGTAGAAAACAGACTGCAGGGGTGGAGAGAGCGTAGGGTTGATGGAGAGAATTGGGTGGATGCATGATATGTTCGGGGCTGGAACTTAACAGGATTGCTGAAAGTATGTGGGAGATGAAGGGGTGAAGAGAGAGTTAAGATACCTCCTTGATTTTTGGCTTGGGCAGCTGGAGGGATGGGGTTATAATTCCTGAGGTAGAGAAGATTGGGAGAGGAATGGAGTTTTGAAACGAGCCAGGATCTGCACAGGACTGCCAGGACCTGCTGATGATGTGCTATGTTTGTGGAGCCTATTAGACACCCAAGGAGAGATTTTTAAGAAACCAGGTTGATATGAAGGTCTGAAGCTCAGTAGGGAAGTGGGTGGGATACAAGGTGGGGGGGCGTGTCACTGGCTCTATCATGCATTTAAGGCCATGGGACTGGATGGACTCATGCAGGAGGACAAATCAGGATAGGGAAATAAATATGATAAACTGATTACATTTCCTTTCTCAGACAACTCTTTGTTTTTACTAGTTATTAATTGCCCTGTTTTTCTCATTTGCTTAATTTTCTATGTACTTTCATGGATTCATCCTCAAGCTCTCTCACAAAACTAAAAACCCCTCTTTCTTGGTTATTGATATTAGTGGCTTTCTGAGAAAGAGCGAAGGGAAGGTAGTTTTTAAATTTTTTTTTGAGAACTTTTCTTTATTTAGTCTCAGACTGCTATGGATGGTGTGGATCCTAGGTTGAAGATCGTTTTCACCCTGATGCTGGAAGGCACTATCTTCTGCTGCTTTGGTTCTTCCTTCAGCACCCTGCATGGTTTGTTTCCTCTGAGTTCCTTTCTCCATTTTGTTTTAGCACCTTGTCTTTCATATTTAAACTTTCCCTGGAGGTCTTTGACTCTATTTTTATTTAAGAGTGCAGTACTAACTGCTGATGGAAAACTCTGTGGGTGGTGGGTAGGGTGAGTTGATTACTGGTTTCACTATCAGTTTATAGAGAAGGGACCATTGGTTTCTCTGGGAAAACCCTATACACTATCTGTAGATCCTATCTCTTGGGCAGGCCATTTTCCATGATATGGTAGATAAAATAATGGTACCCCAAAGATGTTTGTGTCCCCTTCTCCAAGGCCCGTGTATATGTGACCTCAATGGTGAAAGGGACTTTGCAGATATAATTAAGTTAAGGATCTTGAGATTATTCTGGATTGCCTGGGTGGGCTTAATAAATCCTTAAAAGAGGGATTGAGAGAGAGAGAGAGGGTGATGTGATGGAGCAGCGAGAGTGATTTGAAGGTAGTAGCTGGCTGTCTTTGAAGATGGAGGAGGAGCCACAGCCAGGGAGTGCAGATGGCCTCTGGGGCCTGAAAAAGGCAAGGAAACAGATTCTGTTCTACAGCTCCCAGAAAGAACTCAGCCCTGCTGATCCATTTTAGACTTCAGACCTCACAAACTGTAAGAGAATGAATTTGTGTTGTTTGAAGCCACTAAGTTTGTGGCCATTTGTTATTGCAGCCACTGGAATCCAACCCAGTCAGTAAAGAACCTTCCTACCTTCTGCCCAGGGAGCTGGGGGTCTCTCTGGTCTGACCAGTGTATGCTTTCACTTTTTCTCCTTTTCCAAATGGCACCTCATTCCTCAACCCAAGGTTGGTTTGTTTTACGTTGGGGAATACTAAGGATTTGTCATTTGTCTGGTGTTTACCAGTGTGGTGAATTTGTGCTGGGCTCTGAGTTTGCTAAGGAGTGTGAAATATGGAGGCTCACTTTTCCACTTTGGTGCCCACCCTCTAGAGGCGGAATAGGATTTGGTTTGAGCTCAGAGACTCTGGAGCCGAATACCTGGGTTCAAAGTTCACTTTTGCTGCCTCTGGGTTTTGTGACAAGCCAGTCAGTCCTTCCCACCTCAGTTGCCTCAGCTGTAAGAGGAGGGAGATGATTGAAACACCCCAACACCTGGCCCCTAGTGAGGGCGCCTGCCTATAAGTCTTGACTGGTTTTTAATCACGTTATTATGATCACATATTACATATTATCACATGTTGTTATATGCCTGGCATTATGCTGTCTTTCACCGGCTTTATCTCATTTAATCTTCATGGTAACTCTATTGGTTGATTTAGTGAATTCTTTCCCTAGGAGGAATTCTCTGGAATGGGAAGTCCTAGGTTAGTGTTGTAGCTGGGGAGGGGGAGGGGGAAGTTGTGCTCTTAATGCAGGGTTGTGGGGGCCTTTAATCAGCACACAGGTCAGATAAGGGCAGGCTGGTCTCAGATCACCCGGGATCCAAGGCCCAAGGGCCAGGGATTCCAGGGTGGGGATGTGACTACTGGAGACAGTTTGCATGAGCGGGGCTTAACAGAAGGCTTTTGAGCTTCAAGGGGCCCCTGCTACTTTCCCTTTCTACTCCATGCAGGCCTGTTCTTCTTCACCCAGACAAGATGCTCCAGCCCTTGCTGGTGGAATCCTTTTTAGGAGGTGGATGATGGGGTGGGGCACAGCTGAAGCTTGGGTGGGGCATTCTTGGGGAGTTACTTGGGAAGCTTGCTTGGCAAAAGCTGGGCTGGGAGGGGGCCCAGAGTAGGTGGGGCTGGAGCTTGTATGTTAGTGGGGGCAGATGGAGCCTGGGGCATGGCTGAAATGGAGGGGCCTGCTGGGGTGGGTGCTGGGTTTGGGGCGGGGCTTGGGGGGGTGGGTCAGGGCTGTGCCCTAGTGGCAGGGTCAGGCTTGCCCAGAGTCCTGATTTGTGTTTCTCTCCCAGTGACCAAGTTTTGTTTGTGCTGGACAAACAGCCTGGAGGAGAGGCAGCCTTGAGTCACTCAGAGAACTGAACACTCTGCGGGGTGGTCACTGTGCCAGGACACTCTGTGTGCCTCTTCTGTGGGATCAGAGATGCTTATCCATACATATTGCAGGGTCTTGGGGCTCTTGTAAGAGGCCCTTTCTTTCCTTCTTCCCTCTCCTTCATCACTTGCTTGAGAAGGGAGAGGAGTTTGAGGTGGGAAGAAGGCTTGATGAGATGACAGGCCATTTCTCTTTTTCTCTCTGTGTTTCCGTCTTCCTTATGCTCCTGGCTCTGCCCCAGTCACACTGTAGTGAGCCAGGTCTGGAAAAGGCAAATGTTCCCTTTGGCACAAAAGAGGTGAGAGGAACCTCTGCGGGGAGGGGACCTTGGCAGCAGAGCGGCCTAGAGGGGAGGTTGTGTGCTATCATCATAGTTGTTCCTGTCATCCTGGCCTCCACTGGTTGTATTGACCTTTCCTGGTCATCCTGGTGCCCCTGGCCATCCTGACTGCTCCCTATTTACTCTCCCTGAGTGAGAAGGCCCTGGGCTCTCCAGGTTTGAAGCAGAATTCCTCAGTGAAGGATGGAGTACAGCCCTGACACAGAAAATGAAACATAGGTGATGCAAGAGCCAAATAAGTCATGGCCTTGTTTGAGAGAAGAGCACAGCCTCTGGGAGCCTGCAAGTCGCTCTGGGCTGACATCTTTTAACTAACCGTAGGTGGCTGTGGGACCGGAGGGAGAGGGACTGGGATAGCTTGCTTAGACAGGGCTGGGCTGTATGTTTAACCCACCACAGGCCCCTTGCCAGAAGGACTCAGGTTTCCACCTTTGGGACACTGCTTCTCAGTGCCTGGTGATGACGGATGGATGCAGAACCTGTGTGTCCTTTCCACATAGAAGACTGGTAGAGGAGGGAGGTGATTGTCCCCCTTATACAGATGAGAAGACAGCTCAGAGAGGGTGCAAGATGGGCCCAATAGCACCCAGGACAGTGGTAATGGAGCCAGGGTTGAAGCCAGAGCCAGTCCCTTCCCTCCATCACTGTAACAACTTAGTGAGGGCTGGGCCTTCCCACCTGCTCACCTGTACAACTCTTTAGGACTGACTCCTGAGTGGGATGGGGGATTCAGGACACAGGCCTACTCACTGTAGTGGTGGGTTTCATTTTCAAAGGTGCAACTCAACCCAATTCTCAATTGCTTACAAGTGATAGATCCAACAGATAAGAATACTGAAATATCATCCAGCTCCTCAGGATGATATAACACTCCTAAATTTGTATGCTCCTAATAACATAGTCTCAAAATAGATAAAGCAAAGTAGCAGTTCATGCATGGACTTATTTTTTCATTCTGGAAGTCAAAACAAAATGTTTTTTTGTTTTTTTTTTTTTTTTTTTTCCGATGCGAGGGTTTATTTACAAGTTCGAGCTTGGGTCCAAGTATACCCGACACAGTGGAGCAGGGACTTGGACCCAAAGTGTTTCTTAAAAGATTTTATTTATCCATTCATGGAGAAACACAGAGAGAGAGAGAGGCAGAAACACAGGCAGAAGGAGAAGCAGGCTCCTCACAGGGAGCCCGGCATGGGACTCGATCCTGGATCTCAGGATCATGACCTGAGCTGAAGGCAGACACTCAACCGCTGAGCCACCCAGGTGCCCCATCATTCTGGAAGTCAAAACAAAATTTTTTGGACAGATTTAATCTTTGCCATCAGCCTTCAGTGAGGCTGAAAAGTGTCAGACCCTCCTCTTGGGGAGTTTGTCCTATAGAGGGAAGAAAAATATCACAGAGGGATGAAATAGCTGGAGACTAGTGGCTGGTACCAGTTGTGCAGGGTATGGGTTGTGTACTGAAGACATACTCACACTCATAGATGCACACAAACAGGTAGACACACTCATTACTATCTCTTATTGACACAGTCACACATGTGTGCCCACATGAACAATGCTTCCACTCAGATGTGGGGGAGGACTCTTATGAGGTATTTCATTTGAGGGGGGCCCTCTTGGAGGTGACTGTGGACTTGGCCACCTGGGTTACCACTCTGCCTCACTGCTGTGACTCTCTCCCCTTCTCTTGTCTGGACCCCCAAGGAATGCCTGTGAGTGGGAATTCCACAAACATGTCATGGGCCCCTCTCTGCCAGGCACCGTCCTAGGCCTGGAGCACAGCAGTAATCAAAATGGACATGGCCCTTGCCTTCTTGGTGAATGTGTGAACATGCAATCTATCAGTCAGGGGAACACACCAGGGAAATGAAGCAGGGCAGGAGGGTTGAGAGGTATATGTGTGTGTGTATTGCATTGTTTTATGTCAGGTGATCAGGAGAGGCCTCTGTGAAGAGGTGATATTTGGACAGTGACCTGTGCAAAGTAAGGGAGAGAGCTCTGCGCACAGCTAGGGAAGGGCATTCCGGGCAGAGGGCACAGCAACTGTGAAGGCCCTGAGGTGGATACTCAGTGGCCTGGAGTAAGTGGGTGAAGGTGGGGCAGGGACACCCTGCAGACTACTGGCATGACTGCCAGGAATCTGTGCAGAAGGAGGTGGGAAAGGGCCCTAAGGAGAGTGTGAAGGGAGTCAGGATGCACGTGCATCCTGCAAGCAGGCAGTGTTATCCTCACTGGGCAGGCACGTGTTATATGCCTGCTACATGTGTGGTCTGTGGAGGGTTGGATTGCATCTCCTGGGGGGGGCACTGACCCAGCAGGGTGGCAGTCACTTGGGGGGCTATGCCCACTCCAGCTCCCTGGTCTGGTATGTGGGCCTTTGTGTGAACAGGGTTGGTGCAGAGACTCATGGTCCTGAGGGGTCATGTGGCCCTGAAAGCGCCCTCCCCACCAGTACCCTGGAACTCTGGCCAGGTCTCCTAGAAATGCTGCTCTGATCAGGTCTGTCTCCCTGGCTGCCTTCTGCCACCTGCCCGCCCTGCACCACTTAGCTGGTGACTCTCTGCCCCCACCCCCTCTCTTGCCCTCTGCCCACAGCCCCACACAGGCCTCTGTTGGCACTGTCTGTGCTGTTCACATGGCTGGGCACGGGCTGCCCACTCCAGCTCATCACCATGTTGGCATTCAGCAGCTGCACGTGGGTAAGGCACTGAGTCCCTGAGTACTGAACATCTCCTTACCAGTTGATAACTTGCTCCCACCTTGCCCCCACTAGTTCACCCCTCACCATTTCCCTGGTTGCTCATCTTCTTGCCCAGGACCTGCAGGACCTGTCTCTCAATGATTCAGCATCTGAAGGGTTGGCACCTGACAGCTGAAGGTCCAACACCTGCCCAAGGCTGTAGAATGTCTGTCTAATGGCTGAACACCCACACCTGACTGGTGCCAAGAGTTTTTATATGACCGTGCCCAGGTAGCTTGTCCCCCTCTTCTGCGTCCCACCCTCACTCTCGGGACCTGGCTCACACTAGCTCTTTGCCAGTTAAGTGGCCACTGGATACTCAGAGTCCAGTCCAGCAGGGAGCCGTGGGGAAGAGCTGGGAAGGGTTGGTGGATAATGGGCGGCCCTGGGGCAGAGGCATCAGGAGGCCCTGCTCTCAGACTTGGACCTGGTTCCCGCAGGTGGAGGATGTCCTCCTCCCCTCCAGCATAGGCTCCTCCCACAGCACCCCTTGGAGCACAGCCCCCAGGGGCACATGCAGGCTTGGGCTGCCCTGACTGCCCATCATGAGGCAGATGATGGGCTTGGCACCGCTGCTCACAGCCAAGGAGAGGCACGCCAATTGGTGGAACAGAGCCTTTGTCTCCCCGGGCTGATGGAGGAACCAGTAGATGTTGAGGGGCAGGGCGCAGATGAACACCAGGACGGCCAGGATGACCATGTATAGTTGCATGAGCTGCCACTGTCAGGAGCTTCTTTGAGCCTGGATGAAGAAGACCACCCAGGACAGGACCACGGAAGTCATGAAGCTGCCCAGTGTGAAGATGTGGAAGACGGTGTCCACCGTAGAGCCCTGCCAGAGGTGGGGGCTTCTGAGCCAGCAGAAGTACAGGGCCAGCATGGTGAGCCGGGGGGACTGCAGCCAGAGCCTGGCCCACATCGGGGCCAACAGGTGTGGGAACGGGTGCCCATGCTTGGTACCAGGTTGGGACAAGGACCGAGAGGCTGGGCTGATTGCGGATGGCCACCAGTAGGCTCAGGTTTGTGACATATGCTGGTATCTGACATGCTTCACTGCCAGGCAGCCCAGATGGTTCCGAGGGGGGTCTGAGGAACAAACGTGTGGGCTGGTTTACGACCTGCCAAAGCAGGGCATCCCTCCTGGGAGTTTGCACCTTCTCGCCTCAGGCAATGACAAACAGCATTCTGTGCTCTTAGCGGCTCCTACACTGAAGATCCTTCTGGAATGTTGCTGGATTTCTGACCACTGCCCTCCTGATCCTAGGCTGGGAGGTAGGGTGTCCTCCTTGTGAGGGAGCCCACACCCCAAAAGAAGCCCCCACTCAGTAACAGACTCCCCTCTGCCTTCTGTCTCGATGGAGCCCCATGCTCAGGACATGGGCGTGGAGTCATGCAGCCGGTGCAGCAGAGCTACCAGCTGCTCGGCCACTGAGTCAGGACGCCATTCATCGGCTGAGGCTCACTGATAAAGTCAGGCATCCAGGCAGTCATGTATCCATGCTCAGAGGCTGCTGGCATCTTGCAGTGAGGCATGGAGAACGGCCCTTGGGCAGCCAGGGTGGCGGGGAGCCTGGCCCTGCTGGTTATCCCCCAGGCAGTGGGAGCAGGCCGGGAAGCAGGGTGCTGGGTGCTTAGAGGGAATGAGTGTTCATTCTGTTGGGTTGGGGGGATTATGGGGTAGTGCCTACAAAAAGAAGTCTTCAAATTAGGAGTGAAGTGATCCTGGGATTTGCTTTAGAACATTCTAGAAGAAAGGAAAAGGAGCATGTGGGAGAGATGAGATGAGAACAGCAGAGTGGTGACAGCTGTGGCACCAGACAGGATAAGAAGGCTTGGCACACTCCTCTCTCTGCTGGTGTGTGTGGTTTTTAACGTCTGTCATAAAAATGTGACAGAGAGAGGGACAGAGCGGTGGAGTTCCAGAGGGTGGCCGGGGTGGGCAAGGTGTCCCCATCGCCTTGTGGGTCTGTGCAGGGAAGCCGGTAGAAATGCCTGTTCTCTCCTTTCAGTTTTCAGGGGGATCGGTGGGGGACCCCATGGTCGGGCTTTCATCTCGGATTTACAAATTTCCCCGGCTCATGTGTTTTATTTGGCACTTGAATTGGTCAATGGGACCCCCTCAGACATTCCTGTCGCTCTCATGTGTGGCATAAACTTTATGTGCTGAATTAGGGGAACTTTTTTTTTTATATATACAAAATAGCCCCATCCTGCGAATCAAAAGCCTTGGTCTTTAAAAAATCACCTTTGCTAGAGAGCCGACTTCAAAACTCATCAAAGAAGTGAGTGCTGTTTTTGTGTTTTGGGCCCCTCCCTCAGGGACAGGGCTCCAGGCCAGGGTGCCCAGGGGAGCTCAGGGGGACATTTCCAGCCATCAGCTGGCACGGTGGCCTGTCATCTTCCTGGGCCTGCGGGTGCCCTGTGACAGTGACAAACCCTTGGAGGGCCCTGGCCCTGGTGGTCACAGATGAGGATGGGCCCTGCAGAGCCCCAGAATGACAAGGCCCGTGGGCCAGTGAACCTGGAAGGCCGGTGAGCACAATAAGGGTGGGCTTCCTGGTGCCCTCACGAACCACTGTGTCACCTGGCACTAAACATCGTTGATTCCAGAGGGTGAGAGTGCAGAGTGGTGGGGACAAAGGCACCACAGGGCCAGGCCTGCTGGGTTTGCACCCTGGCCCTGCTCCTTAACCTCGTGTCCCTGCAGGAAGTCATACAACCCCTCCCACCTCAGTTCCCTCATCTGTGACTCAGGGCAGTAAGAGTCCCGAATTGGGGGCTGACCGAAGGACTGGGCTTGTTAGCCAGGCTCGAGTGTGGTGCCCGGCACACGGTATCAGGTGTTACTGTCACTGGATCTGTGAGGCAGACTACGTGAAGGGGATTACGTGGAGAACAGAGCCAAAGGCCCCGTGACAGGTGGTGGGAGGGCAGCGGGAGACAGGACCCCTGGAGCTGCCGCCCTGAGTCCCCGGCGCCTGTCACGCTGTCCAGTTGGACTTCACTTACAAACACAAATTCAGAGACAATATTGTTTCAAGAAGGCAGCTGCAGGCATGAGACCCCATGCCCAGGCCTGGCTGAGTGCAGGCCGGATCCACCAGCCTGGTCGCATGCCTGTGATCCCCTCCCCCAGCCGGCGTCCAGGGCCCTGGGGGCCCCCCTGCATCTCAGCTGCTGCTGCGGTGTCACTGAGTTTCAGGCTGCAGGCCCCCTTGGCCCCCTCGAGGCTCCAGGCTCCGTGTGCCCTCTGATCCTCAGGGAGATGAGTCAGTAGGGGATGGGGGAGGACTGGGGGAGGAAGTTAGGGAAGGAATTTCCTTGGAAGAAGTGGCTCCTGCTGGTGCATTCCTGTCCCTTTGGGGCCAATGGGGGTGGGCAGGGAGGGGCAGGCTTTAGGGCTAAGCTGGTGAGGGGCTCGGGGAGAACCATTGGAAGAGCTTTGGAATGTGATCCCAGAGGAGGCCTTAGTGTGACTCAAGCCAGGGGATCCATAGGGTGAGGAAAAGGCGGCCTGAGGCTTTGGCAGTGAGCCAGGGGTGGCTGCTGCGTGGTGGCATGTGTCTCCGTGGCCCAGATGTAGACCTCTGGGGGGGGCATCCCTTTCTCCTCTTCCCACTTCTGGGGGCTCCAGGCGTGCCTTGGTTTGTGGCCGCATCTCTGCAGCCTTTGCCCCTCCTCCCTGTGTCTCTCTCCTTATGTCTCTCATAAGGACACCTGTCTGGACTCAGGACAGTCTCATCTGAGATCCTTCACTTGACTCCATTGGCAAAGATCCTTGTTCTGTGTTCGCAGGGACTAGGGCTTAGGACTTGGACAGGCCTTTTGGGGCACCATCCGATCCAGGTATCCCACCGCACTGAGCATCACCCCTGATAAAGGAGGGGCTGCTTTACCCTCTGATCCGTGAGATGCGCCAGTGAGCTACCACTGAGGCCGGATCCCGCTGCCCTAGTCGACGGAGTCACAGTCCAGGCCTGGACCAGCCGGGCCAGGAGCACAGTCCTCACCCTGCACTTGTCACAGGGATGGTCCCGTATTTAAGCGGGAAATGCCTCGTGTGGCAGCCGTGGCCCCCCGAGAGCACCGTCAGTGGTGCAGAGCCTCACACACGGGCTCACGGAGGGGGTTCAGTGGCGGAGTTAAGAGGGACACAGATTGTAGGTCACCTGCCGGGAGACCCCCACTCCTGGCCCTGAGGCTGGCTGTGAAGGAATGTTCTCAGCCTCCCACCCATGCTGGGCCCGGGAAGCTGGCTTCACGCCTCCCCACCCGCTTTCCAATGTAAACAGCCGCCTTGGGAGAGCCTGTGGGCTGGAAGGAGTTTGATCTCCTTGTGTGTTGTTTGCACTAGTGAAGCAGCAGAGGCGACAAGAACAAAAATGGCCTGAAATCAGCTTTTTTTTTTTTCATTAATCAGTGTTCCCACCTATTTTTTTTTTCCACTGAAGTAGATGAAGAAAAAGATTCACTCTCCATTTGCCTTCTTCCTTTGAACAAAGAGAAGCTTATCTCAAGCTGTGTCCTTGAGATAGAAATATTAGCCTGAGGACGGGCCACGCATGACAGTGGTCCACAATCTGCTTGGGTCCCTCCTGCACGCAGGCAGTGTAGGCTGGTGGGTCCACAGGGGTGCTGTGAGTGTTGTCCCCGTGGGCAGAAGGGAAGGGGACACTAGGCAGGGGCACCCGGGGATGAGCGAGTGGCTGAGTGCAGAGTTGAAGCTAGGCCTGCGGTGTGCTCTGAACCCTCGTGTGCCCCTGCCTCCTGCTCCGTGTCCCCTCCCTGTGCTGGCCGCAGTGTCCTGCCCTGGGGCGACAGTGCCCAGCCGCCCACGACCTGGAAGCTGGGGCCTCAGCTGCTGCCCATTGCTGCTCCCTGTGCAGGGCTGGCTTGGGGAGTGGTCTCCTGATGCTCCTGGAAGTCCTCTCCCTGGGATCAGGGTCCTTGTCCTCCCAGAAGCAGGAAGAGGGGTGCAAGGTACAAATGTGTGTGTAGTTGGGACGCCCAGGGAGGCGGGCCTGCCCCGAGCAGCAGCCCCATCAGCTCCGGTCGGTGGACAGTCCTTGGGGTGGGGTGGCGTAGGCACAATCATGGCCCCCAACAATGTCCAGGCCTGTTGGGGGCTGAATCCTGTCCCCCACAGAGAATGTATGATGGGGTCCTAATGCTCAGAACCTCCGAATGTGACCCTATTTGGAAATAAAGTCTTTGCAGATGTGACCAAGTGAAGATGAGATCATGACGGGGGTCCCTGATAAGTGTGACCGGTGTCCTTATAAAAACGAGAGATTTGGACTCACACTCGCAGCAAAGGAAGATGACGTGCTGCGTCTACAGGCCGAGGAACACGGGAGCTTGTACGCAGACCCTGGAAGCTGTGGGGGGGGGGGAGCGTCTGGGACGGCTCCCTTCTTGGTGCTGCGTGGGGAGCGTGGTCCGGCCGACACCCGCACTTCAGACTTCTGGCCTCCAGAACCGTGAGGCAGTACGTTTCAGCTTTTTAAGCCACAGTTTATTGTACTTTGTTATGCAGCCCTAGGAAGCTGACATGGTGTCCTATGTCTCAGGACCCATGAACATCTTCCCTTACATGACAGAAGGGACTTTGCAGGGGTGAATAAATGAAGACCCATGGGAGGGGCGATGGTCCGGGTGGACCCTGACTATAATCACAGGGATCCTTAGGAGAGGGAAGCAGGAGGGTCAGAGTCCGGGAGATGTGGGGACAGAGCAGAGGTTGGAGTGACGCAGGGCCACCAGCCAGGGAATGCGGGCACCTCTAGAAGCTGGAAAAGACAAGGCAGTGGATTCTCCGCTAGAGCCTCCCCAAGGAACACAGCCTTTGGTGTCAGCCCTGAAGACCCATTTCTCACTTCTAAGAACTGTAAAATAATAGATTTGCAGTTTTAAGCCACTGAATGTGTGGTCCTATGTTACAGTAGCCACAGGAAACTAATAGTGTTCAAAATCCTGATGTCACTGGCCCTGTCAATGATCGAGAACCTTGAAAGCTGTGGGTATGAATTCTCCTGATCTGGTCTGCAGCTGGAGAAGGGGCGGGAGCAGGGAGGGAGAGAGCATGCCGACACCAGGTGGTGGTAAAGGTGGGGTGGCCAGCATCGAGGGGGACACAGTTGGAGATGGAAGAGCTGGAACTTTAGGTAATGCTCCAGGTAACCCCAGTCACTGTAGGGAAATCTGTTTCTTTTTCCTGCTCAGAACCAATTCCTTCTTCCTCTGAGAAGACCACCTGGCTTTCCCCTTATCTCTGTGTTTCAGGTGCGTTCGTGAGTTCACATTTGCCCCAGCCAAGCCATAGTGTAGTCCACCTCCTAACCAAGTCACTGTTTCAGAAATGGGCATGTGGTGCAAATCAGTCCAGTCCAATCTTCCGTCTGGGGCACGGGGACAGGGTTTGGTTTTCTGCAGACTAGGGGGCTGGAGGTACTGGTGGCATTTTATCCCCGCAGGCATGAAGCCGGCCTGAAAAGTAGTTGACAAAGGAAGTCAAAGATGAGAGATGAGAACAGATTCCAGACCACCGCAAGATTCCACTATGCCGGAAGTGAGACCTTGCCCTGCACGTCTTCTTTGGGTGCCACTTAACCTCTGGAAAGCGGTGTGCCTCATCTCATGGACACGGTTTCCGTCACTTGCAAATGACAGAGTCCCAGCCACACCTGCCCCCTGAATATATGCGGTGGGTGCTACATGTGGCAAACCCAGCGTACAGGCTGAGCAGGCTCTGCGTCACCCCACTGCCCGGCCAGACATTGCAATCCTTGCTGCGAGGTGGCCTGTCATTGTGCAAACTTTGCTCTGTGTAAATTCTGAATATTATGCTCACATGATGTTTAACTGAGTTTGCTCAAGCCGCCATAACTAATGCTATAGGTGGGGCTCACATAACAGGACTCATGGTCCCCCCGTCCTGGAGGCTGGAAGCCTGAGGTCCAGGCGTGGGCAGGCAGGTCCTCCTGGGGCCTCTCTGCATGTATGTGGACAGCCGTGCTCTCCCTAGGGCTTCACAGGGTCGTCCCTCTATGTGTGTCTGTGTTCTGATCCCCTCTCCTTACAAGGACCCCAGTCACATGGGATCAGGGCCTCCCTGGTGATCTTGTGTTATCTTGATCACCTCTTTGAAGGCCCTAGCTCAAAATACAGCCCCTTTACGAAGTACTGGGGTTAGGACTTCAGCATAGGAATTTGGGGGACACAATGCAGCCCATATCAGAGCCTTGGAAAAATGGATAGGAAAGTTCAGAATTTCAGAGGCTTCTGGGCATTCCCAGTAATGTCCTCTAAGACTCAAACCTGAATCCCGGAAGCTGAACTCTCTAAAAGTAGGAATAATAAAGCCGTATGGAGAGAGGTCCTTTTTGCCTCTTTGGGGTCAGCAGTTCAAAGGGGCTGAGAGTCAGGTGACCTGAGCCTGCAGGGGGCAGTGAACCCCTGCTTCAAGTCCCCGCAGGGGCAGGGGTCTTACCAACCGATCTGGGGAGCCCCCCCCAGTGCACACTTTCTGCCTGAGGAGCTGGACGTTATCTCAGCTGTAAGAGCCATGCGTGTCCTCAGCTGTGACCTGGGCACGGGACAGGCCAGGTGAGCCCAGAGGGGTGCACGAGCCCATGAATGCAGCGGTGAGTTGCATCATTGAGCAAACACCACCGCCGCCACCACACACCCCAGAATGCAGGCAGGCGGCCCCCAGCGGCTACAGAGCTAGAGTGAATTTCCAGCTCTGTAAATGATCCATCATCACTGTCACCCGACTTGGAGCAAAGTCGAGGCACCGCTTGCATCATGGGAGTAGTGCCGCTGGATTTGCTGGGACGTCCGACTTACAACTCTCTCCGTTTCTCCTGCAGTGGCCAGATGGTACTCTTGCTAGTCACGTTCTTTGACTCTCAGCTCCTCCCAACACTGTGCCCCAACCCAAAATAGCCAATGGGGAGCCTGATGCAGGCCAGGGCGCTGGGGAGCCGGGGAGGGGAGAAGAGGGGCTTCACTCTGCAATGTCAGTTCCAGGGCCGAGACTTGGCTTTGCTTTGAATCCAAGGAGTTGATGGAATGTGCATCCTCCACGAGGCAACCCCACTTTTAAGGGCGTTGGCAGCACATCACATCCCAGGCCTGGGTGGCCAGGAGCGGTGTGCTGTCACCAAGACGAGAGCTGCAGGTGTTTCTTAGTGGGGAATTCCGGCCACACAGCTGGTGTAGCTCTCTCCCGACTGGGACAGTCAGCATATCCCATCTCTTTGGCTACGGGATTGGTTTGGGAGGAGGCGCATGACTCTATTGCAGGAAGGCCAGAATCTAATTTATCCAATGAGAGGCAGCCCTGGTAGTTTGATGGAAACACTTTCCATTGGGGGGAGGGCCTCTCCTCCTGGTGAAACAGGCAGAATGGAAGTCTGAGAAGTGAGACCTGTTAGGCCAGCAGGGGGGAGAGCGGGAGGAGAGTCAGGTTCACAGTCGGTGTCAAGGTCCTGAGGACACCTGGATCCACCTGTGCCTGAAGCCATGTTTTTGTCAAGTTTTTCCAAGAGCCACTAAATTCCTTTTCCCTTTATCCAGTTCAGCTTCAATTTTATTCACGCAGCCTTAAGTATCTTTACTTACACAGTTTCTTGGAAGAGAAGTGGAAGAGCCTGTTGAGGTTCTGGGGTTGAGATAGTCATAATCAACCCCATCTGACTTATGGAGAAAGAAAGAAACAGAAAGACACTGTTTAAAAGCCTGTCAGGGAACCGCTGAGTTACTGGCGCCTGGAGAGCAGGCTGGGAGAGCAGATGGAGGGTGGGACTCTAGATTCCTTTTTTATGGGGTCTTCTGGGCCCTTCCACCTACATCAAACTGAGGGCTGTCTGTCATCTGGGCCCCTGGCCTGGGTGAGTGTCAGGGTGGTGTTAGGAGGCGCCCCAGACTCAGGACCACAGGCAGCCTCGGGTGCGGATGTGGGGGGGTGTCCATTTCCTATAGACACAGGCCTAGGGACACATTCCACTGGGTCTTAAGTAACTTTGCACCCTCCTTTGTTAAGCCCTCCCCAAAACCCATCCCCATGTTGACAAATAGAACTGAATTCCTGCTTTTCTCTCCACCCACCCTGGCTCAGGTGGGGAGCTGATTGATCCCAGGCAGAGGTGACTGTGTAGGTGGAGCAGGGGGATTACAGTTTCCTGTAACAGAGCTTCCTCGGAGCAGGGGCAGCTCGCCACAGCGTTGGCAGGAGAAGCCCATGGGCATTGGTTTCACAAAATTTGGCTTTTCAGGGTCAGGACCAGCCCTTTGGCTTTTGGAACCCTCTTGATACCTCGTTTTCTACGGTCAAATGTGCAGCCTCTTGTGAGCAATGCCTGGCTCACAGTAAGCGCTTGTTGGTGCTTGTTGAACGAGCAACAGACCTGTGAAGTTGTGAATCAACAGATGTTCAATTTCTTTTTAAGGATTTTATTTACTTATTTGACAGAAAGAGAGAGACAGAGAGTGCGAGCGAGCCCTAGCAGGGGGAGCGGCAGGAAGAGGGACAGGGAGAAGCAGGCTCCCCGCTCAGCAGGGAGCCCCACATGGGACTCAATCCCAGCACCCTGAGATCATGACCTGAGCTGAAGGCAGATGCATAACCGACTGAGCCACCCAGGCACCCCTCAACAGATGTTCTAATTCAGCAAATTGCAGAATGTACTGTGAGGTTCCCCCCCCCTGCCACACCCCCCCCCCCCCCGAAATCACTCTCAGCCTCCAGGCTACCAAAAAAAAAAAAAAAGGTTTCTTCCCACACTGCCATAGAGTCCTTGAATTTCAGTCCTTATCTCAGGACAAGAGATTAGAGATTTGAATTGTCATTCTGTTCATGTGAGGTATCCTGGGCTGTCAACAGCAGCCCCCTGCCCTCTGGTCCTCGTGGATGTCTGTGGCAGTAGCTCTGTGGTCACTCACATGAGTCCTGCTGACCATCCTGGAGTTTGGAAATTCTTCTGTCTTCCATCCAAGGACAAATTCTGTGGGACCAAAGCTTATTAACAAGAGGGGGATGCTTCATAAGAAAAAGAATACAAAATCATACAAAGTTAGATACCATGATGAATATTTACCTAGGACGGGACCAGAAATTGCAGCAAATTGTAGATTTTTTTTTTAAAGTGACAAATAACGCCAGCAATGCAAAATACAGGAAAATACCTGCAATATTTTTCTTCCATTTTCTACCATTTTTGCTGCACACTCTTTGATAGCTTTTTCATATGTCAACAGTTTTGAATATTTTCCATAAAGAGAACCAAGAAATAATTCAATCTTTTTTAAAGCATGGTTGGTCAAAAATTGTCTTGTATTGTTAATAGTTTAAAGATATTTCTTAGCTTCACAACACATTCTTGGTAACGTCCTAGACATTTTTAGGATGGTTATCAACTCTGGGAAGATCTTTATCCTGTTTTTCATGCCTGGATAGTAAGGTTTCAGGGCACATCCAGTTTTCTTGTACATCGATTTATCTGAAATAGTCTTCAAATGGATGACGTTCGTTAACAATTTCGTCACTGTCCTTGCTGCAGTGGTGACTTATGATGTTAAGCTGCCTTCACTGATGTCAAATCAGCACAAGATGTAAATATGTCCCAGTGTTATGGGATGCATCCCTCATTAACTGGATTATCAGAAACCCACAGGCTTTTGGTTTCTTCTCTTCCACAAAGACCTCTTCCTCTTGATGAATTTCTATTCCACAATGATCTCTTCCTCTTTTTTTTTTCTTAAAGATTTTATTTATTAGAGAGAGAGAGGGAGCACCAGAAGGGGGAAGGGCAGATGGAGAGGGAGAAGCAGGCTCCCCAGCTGAGCAGGGAGCCCAATGTGGCTCCATCCCAGGACCCCAGGATCCTGACCTGAGCTGAAGGCAGGTGCTTCACCGACTGAGCCACCCAGTCGTCCCCACAATGATCTCTTCTTCTTGAATTACTTTTGGTTAAATTCAGTTCTCATTTTCGAACCAATCGCTGTTGACTTCAATATTTATCTTTATCCCTTCTGTCTCATAGTCCACTGATTTCAATCTGAACTTTCTCTTACCTGTTCATAAATAAACAAAATTAAAGATAAGCAAACGAGATCCCCTTCATTTAAGTCAGAAGTTTATAATTTCTCACTATTTTGGGGGAAATCTTCCAAAATACGTGTCTCCAAATTTGAAAAAACTTTTCTTTTTCATTTGCAATCCATGTTTTTCTTCCAATTCCAAAATGTATTTTGGAGTATTGGGAATGTTCACCACTCCCAAAGTGCAGGACTTGAAAGGCTTTGTGAGGAGAGCCTGCTGCCTTCTGCTCAGCTCTTTATTTTTATTTTTTAAAGATTTTATTTATTTATGAGAGACACACAGTAAGAGGCAGAGACATAGGCAGAGGGAGAAGCAGTCTCCCTGCGAGGAGCCTGATGGGGGACTCGATCCCAGGATCCCAGGATCGTGCCCTGAACCCAAAGCAGATGCTCAACCACTGAGCCACCCAAGTGCTCCCCTGCTCAGATCTTTAAAAGGAGAAGCCGAGCTGGTGTGTGCCTTAAAATATTCCACTTACAGGATAAGCTCAAAGAGGGAACCCATATCCACTGAGAACCTTGAAGTCACTGGCGACCTTGCAGGCAGCTTTTGCTCTGATGACATCTATCTAGTTGGTTGCTGCGTGTGCACACCCCTGAGAATGAGTCCCTCCACTTAACAGTGAATCTGTATCTGTTTGGAAGGATCTCCCACAGACTGGCTTCTGGCCTGTACATTTCTCCTCCACACCCATCTCCTTCGTGTCCTGGGTGCCACGGGGGCACCATCCTAGCTCCAGACAACCACATGAACACATTGGGAGACCTCCTTCCTTGAGGGACAAAGGAAGAGCTGGGGGGCAGGGAGTCTTGGCGCTTAAGTTTTATGAGCCTCACACTCTCGGCTGAGTTTCTGTTCTCAGTCCCATGTGTTTACTAACCTGAGGCTCCGCCACCAGCCATGCTCCTTCTGAGGGTTTTTGTGTAAGGTAGCATCCATGATTGCAGGCCCCGCTGTGGCCAAGCTAAGTGAAAACAGAGCAGTAGCTGGAAAGACAGTGGAGAGCCTCCACAATCAACACACTGATCGGGGAACCTGGCATCAAAACAGAACAGGCGTCAGAACAAGATCTCCAGGAAATGTCAGGTTGCCCCAGTGGGAATGGGTGGCTTCCAAATACTTCTCCAGTCTTGTTGCACTCCTCAAGATTCAGAGTCCTGGGACAGAGAGAATGCCTGGTCTGTTGGGTTCTGGGCCAGCCCCTCATATGTTCTGGGGTGGTGAGGACCTGGGAGAAAGACTCCGAGAACCCCTTTGGTCTCTGGAAGTGAGGACTCCTTGATTAACATTTTCCTGCAATGAGGAACAGGCGAGCCTCCAAGAGCAAGTTTGTGGGCTCCCTGGAAAGGGGGTTGGAGGCCTCCCCAATCCTCCAAAAGGTCCATGCACAAACATCGTTAACCACTACTGGGTCCTTGCTTGGGCCAGACAGAGCCAAACACAACATGATCATCTCCTTGACTCCTTGAGATGGGCATGAATATTGTCCCTTCCAAGGTGCAAAAATGAAGACTTAGAGAGATTTAGTGAATTGACCAGATGGTACAGCTAGCGAGCGATGGAGGCAAGATTCACCTCCCTTACCCCAGCCTGGGGCCTAGAGTTCTTGTTCATGCACATTCTGTAATCTCTATAGAGAAAATAGATAACTTGGTCTTTCCTCACTGATCAGATTTATTTAAAAGCACCCATAGCCAGGATGCATGAAACATGCAACTTCGCACATCGACATTTTTGTAGCTTATGCTGCAGCTCTGAGATCCTGTAATTTGAATTTTGCACATTACCCATCAAAAAGAAGGTATGGCATGTTTTATGATTACACATGCTGCATGACTAAGCACATTCTTAAGGGGTGAGAACTATTCAGTTTTCTGCGTCTGATGATCGGAGGGCTTTCTTGCAAATGAGCTTCTGGTTCTGCACATTCCCAATCTTGTTTATTCTCTGCTAGCTGCTACCCACAAATGGCCGGTGATGCTCGTACCTCCGCACAGGCCTGGCCTTGCATTTTCCCCATTATGCCAGCTGGGTTGGCACAGCAGGCCGTGGGAATGCTCCTGGAAGCCATTCCTACACTGGGATAGCTAACGATGGCCTAATGATGCAATACAAACCACATAAATGTGCCCCAAGAAACCTAAGCTGCAGGTACCACCAACTCAACTTTTCCTTAGCTGGACCTCCCAATACCTGTGGCCTTACCAGTGTTGCCTGGCCTGAGGCAGAGGGATGGAGGAAAAGTTGGGGTAGAAGGTGACAGTGGCCCTCATTGATGTATAATATTAACAGTTGTATCAAAACATGACTGAGCAATTTCTCAGGTTCTTTCCCCCGCCATGTGAGGGAGGGTCCTGTGAGGGGCACTTACCCTGAGAGGCGAGGTTACCCTCATCATCAACCATCTGCTTCACCCCAGCCACTCTGTCACTGCCCAGGGCAGAGAAGGGCCATGGAGCATGGGGTCCTGTGCTCTAGCTGTGTGACGCTGGGCAGAACTTGGCTTCTCTGAGCTCCACTGCTTGTAGAGCACTGTAAAGATGTTGGTTATTCCTTTTTTAAATTTAATTTTATTTATTTATTCAAGAGAGACACA
Organism: Nyctereutes procyonoides; assembly: GCF_905146905.1. Lineage (NCBI taxonomy): Eukaryota > Metazoa > Chordata > Mammalia > Carnivora > Canidae > Nyctereutes > Nyctereutes procyonoides. The sequence continues at coordinate 8,312,588 of NW_026575025.1, read as the reverse complement.
AAACACACACACGGGGGGGGGGGCAGAGACACAGGAAGAGGGAGAAGCAGGCTCCATGCAGGGAGCCCAACGTGGGACTCAATCTGGGACTCCCGGACCACACCCTGGGCTGAGGCAGGCGCTAAGCCACTGAGCCACCCAGGGATCCCCAATGTTGGTTATTCTTATTAGCCAAATGAGCACTTACTGGTTTTTAAAGATTGTATTTATTTATTTATTTGACAGAGAGAGCAAGTACATAGGAGGAGCAGCAGACAGAGAGAGAGGGAGAAGCAGGCTCTCTGCTGAGCAGGGAGCCCAATGTGGGACCATGACCCTAGCTGAAGACACTTAGCTGACTGAGCCACCCAGGCACCCCCAAATGAACACTTATTAAGTGCTTATGGCATGCAAGACCAGTGCAGGTAGTGGGTGCTCATTAGATGCCTGGAGTGACTGATGAAGGACCCCCACCCCACAGGCCTCCTTGGGGCACATAAATCTGGGGTGCTGGCTCTAGGTGGGAAGGCAGGTGACGCAGAAAACCAAGAGTGCTCCACACTCACCTGCTCCTTCTGTCTCAGGTCGGTGAATGCCAAGGGGGAGCCAGGCCAGAGGGTCCTAGGCCTAGACACACAAGTACCTCACTCCGGGGACTCTGTTGCCTCCCACAGCACAGATGCAAGAGATTTGCTGCCACGGGATAACCACAAGGCTGGATACTGCACGCAGGAAAAGGAAAAGAAGTGTCCACTCCTTGTTCTGGGCCCAGGAGACGGTGGCAAGAAAAGAAAGGTGTGGGGAGCAAGGTGTGCTGACATGTGTCCCAAATCTTCCCTTGTTAGGCATTGGCTCTAGGGGGGAGAAGTGTTTCCACCAGGTCGAGGAAGACCTCGACCTGTGCAGCCACACAGGCCTCTGGGACAGAGCTGCCTCTAGGCTGCCCCCGCCTTGAGGGCGCAGCTCCATCAAGGCCGGTTGTGCATCTCCAGTGAGGCCAGGCAGAGGCTTCTCCTGTCTCAGCGCGGCCTCCCGGAGGAAAGCAAGCAGACCGACTCTGGTTGCCAGGCATGGTGGTGCAAGGCGACCCGAAGGCAAAGACCAGGGTGGAGTGATGGTCTGGGCCACGTGGAGGACGAGGCAGTCTCTGGGCTCATGGCCGGTGATGGACACAGTTGGCTAGCCAAAGACTGCAGTCACGAGGGGATCGGCAGGACACCTGGGGGAAGGCTGATGCCACCAGCACATGCCCAAGGACCAGCATCAGGCCATGAGGTCACAGGAACCATACCCTGCCTCCTGTACAAAGATGTTTTTTTTTTTTTAATTTTTTATTTATTTATGATAGTCACACAGAGAGAGAGAGAGAGAGAGAGGCAGAGACATAGGCAGAGGGAGAAGCAGGCTCCATGCACCGGGAACCCGACGTGGGATTCGATCCGGGGTCTCCAGGATCACGCCCTGGGCCAAAGGCAGGCGCCAAACCGCTGCGCCACCCAGGGATCCCCAAAGATGTTGTTGTAGGGAGAGAGAGAGGCTGGGAGAAGCTGCTGTCTCGGACAGGTGGGTGCTGCTACCCACCTGCAGGGACTCTGAAGAGAAGCAGCTTTCAGCAGGCCAGGCCGCAAAGCGAATGTGTGCCCTCTGTCCGTACGTGCGAACGGACAAACTGAATGTCATCTTCCCAGCTGAGTCCCATTATGAGAACCAGGATACACCCTGCCGTGGGGGCTTTGGCATAGAAGAAGGGGGCCCCTGCAGGCAGGGCAAGAAGCAAGTCTTTGGGGCTGTCAACAGCAGGCCAGACAGGCCCTGAGCGGGGCAGGCATGCAGATCCACGGGCCCAGCGGCTCTCAGGCCCCCACCTCGGTGCTGGTGCCAGTGCCCATGGGAGGGCGTCTCCCTCCCCTCCAGCTCCGGCTCCTCCCTCAGCGCCCTTTGCAGCACGGCCCCCAGGGGCTCCTGCAGGCCCCGGCGGCCCCGGCGGCCCACCACGAAGTAGATGATGGGATTGGCACTGCTGCTCACGCTGAGGAGAAGGTCGCGATGTGGTGGAACAGAGACTTCAGCCCCAGGGGCAGGAGCAGCCAGTAGAAGAGGAACCAGCTGATGCCAAGGGGCAGGGCGCAGATGAGGAACACCAGGACGGAGGCCAGGATGACCACGTACAGTCGCGTGGGCTGGCGCTGCCGCTGCCACTGCCGAGAGCTCCTCCGCACCAGCACGAAGAGGGTCATGCTGGATGCGGTCATCACTGGGGTGAAGACCCCCATAATGAGGGTGCTGAAGGTGGAGTCCACTATGAAGCACTGCTCATTCTTGAAATGCCAGAACTTGCTGCAGAAGAACGAGGCCAGCATGTTCATCAGCAGGAACACGGCCCAGAGCACGGCACGCACCACGGCTGACAGGTGCTGGGGCTGGTGACACTTGTACCAGATGGGGAAGAGGACAGACAGACAGCGCTGAGTGCTGATGGCCGTCAGCAGGCCCAGGCTCACTGTGTAGGCAAAGTACTTCATTCTCTGCATCACCTCATAGGCCAGCAGGCCGTCTTCTAGACAGATGGTGATGGCCGTGCAGAGGAGGAAGAGGAGGTCAGCCACGGCCAGGTGGAGGATGTACGTGCAGAAGGGGGTCCTCTGCATCCGGCAGGTCAGCAGCCAGATCACCGGACTGTTACCCATAATGCTGCACACGCAGGTGGACATGGCCAGGATGCTCAGCACCACTTGAGCCTTGGGGCTGTCTGAGGAGTCCAAAGTGGGGTGGTATTCTCTGCCCACCGCAATGCCATGTAGGACTTCCCTCGTGGGGCTGTATGGGGCATCCAGCATGGGGCTATATGGGGTGGACTTCAGGATCTGGCTGCCGTTCAGAGTCTGGCTCATCCTGTGGAAGGTAGATGGACCAGTGTGAGATTCTGTGTTGCTTGGGCCTCAGGGGAATTCTGGAAGCCGTGCACCCCAACTTTCCTGCTTCAGGGCTCTCACCAGGGTTCTGTTTGCAAGAAACCACAACCAGGAGGCTTGACCTGTTGCCCACTACCCTGACTCCCACTGGCTCCCACTGGTTCCCTGCTGACTCTACCACCCCCACCATGACATACCCGAAATTGTTTTAGATGTGCTTTGTCAAGTTAAGGGGTTCTCTTGTGTTTTGAGTTTATTTGTTTTAATCACGATGAAGTGTTGACTTTTAGCAAAGGCTTTCTGTACATCTATTCATTTCATCAACTTCCCCTATACAGCTCTAATCCTATGAAATTGGCACCATGGGGGCAATTATGTTTGATTACACTCCTCACTTTGCAGCACACAATGAACATCAGGTCATTTAAAACCACATTAAACTGTTGTGTGTGTGTTTCCATCTTCATCCCCATCCCAGCCCTGCTGCCCTCTTGTCCTAACCTGTCTAACATATGTCCTTGGACCTCCAGCCATCTTTCCAAAAAAGGTGGGTGCCCATAAGTTTTTTAATTTACAGAAATATCATTGTGATTTAGAATTTATGCTACTTTTCTTCACTCAACACTATGTTGTTGTTGTTTTAAGGATATTTATAGGTGGCTGTATGGAAAAGTTGTGTTTTGTTTTAAATTTTACAGTGTACGTTAGCCTCATCTTACCTATCCACTTCTTCAGTCCCAGGATGGTAGAAATGCTGTGTCCAACATCCTCATGCCTGTCCCCATTGGATTCAGCTCAGGATTTTTCTGGGATGTTCCGGGAGTGGATTGCTGGGCCAGAGGACATGTGCGTGCTTAGCTTCACTATTGTCTGCTTCCCTCCCTGGATGGCTGCATCAGGGCTCACTTCCACCGTGGGACAGGAAGGGTCCTGTTTCCTCTTTCCCTCATCAATAATTGCTGCCATGTGCTATCCTAATTTTTGCTAACCTGATGGCCACAGAGTGGATTTTGCTGATGTGTGAACTTGCATTTCACTGATGACAGCGAGCTTGAGAATCAGTTCATTTACCCGCCGTGTAACCTGAACCACCAGCTCAACAGCGGTTGCCCGTTTTTCAGTTGGGGTACCTTTCCTTTCCCTCTTGATTTGCAGGCTTCTGAATCCTTGCTGGGTTTAGACCCTGCAGGTGTCATTCTCTGAGAGCTCTCTTCCGTATGGTAGCTTACTCGGTTGTGAGCTTGAGTGTGCTGACGTGCTTGATTTTGATATAATCAACCCCCATACGTGTTCATCCCAAAGTGTTGCAGCTTTTGGGTCGAAAGTCATTTCACGTTCCTGGGTGAAAAGGAAATCCCCTTGTATTTTCCTCTGTTACTTTTATACTTTTTTACTTCCAGAATTTGGTCTTGAATCCAGCTGGAACTATTTTTGTGTGGGATAAAGAGAGGATACAGCTTAATTTTTCCTCCATGTTATGAGCTAGTTTTCCCAAAACTGTCTCCCAGACAGCCTGTCTTTTCCTTGTTGACTTATCAAGTTCCTGTTTACACACACAGGACTCTTTTATAACTTTCTGATCTGGGTTTCTCCATTCCTACACACTTTTTATGCGTGTGTGTTTAAAATATATATATGGGGGCAGCCCTGGTGGCCCAGCAGTTTAGCGCCGCCTTCAGCCCGGGGTGTGATCCTGGAGACGCGGGATCGAGTCCCGCGTCGGGCTCCCTGCATGGAGCCTGCTTCTCCCTCTGCCTGTATCTCTGCCTCTCTCTCTCTCTGTCATGAATAAATAAATAAAATCTTAAAAACAAAATATATATATTATGGTTTTGTGTGAGCTCTGGGCATTGTGTGACTGACAGTCACTCAGTACCTGTCCCTTGCCCTTTTCATGAAGTTTCATCCTTTAGGGAGACCACCGAGTTCTGCCTGGCTTTCCCCATTTTGGTGCCACTGTTCAGAGAGCACCTCCAGGCAGAAAGCCGGGGTGATCACAGGGCTCACCTCTTATATTTCTCCTCAGAGTTCACAGTCCTGGGGGCCTCTTGTCCGATATCTGAACACAGTTGTGTCTTATATTTTCTCCAGTGTTCTGGTTATTTACAACGGGAGGGCTGGTCCAGCACCAGTTCCTTCCTTGTGGCTAGAGACAGAAAAGCCTCTATTATATTTTCCTCTTCATCATTGCTGGTGTGGAGGAACACTGTTGATTTTTGTCATTTTTATTAATCAGGCGAGTGTCCTGATTTGTTGTACCATACCTATCAGTTTTTCTGTTGACTCTCATGATTTCCTGTGCGGCTATGCTCAGGCCTCTAATTTCTTTTTCATGTCTTATAGCATAGCCCAGAACATCTAGTACTCTGCTGAGCAATAGTCAGAATCAGGCATACTTATCTCCTCCCTAATCTTGAAGTTTCTCTATCAGATGTGTTAGTTAATCAGAGTTTGTGGTATTTTCTGGTATCAAGGTGAGAAAAGTTCCCTTCCTCGTTGTCTGAGAGTGTTTATCATAAATGATGGAATTTGTCACAATTTTTTTTCTGCACCCACTTAATCACTTTCTTTTTTTCCTCCCTTTGTCTATTTATGTGGTGGATATATAGTGGTAAGTTTTCTGGTGTTTATTCATCCTTACATTTTTAGGTTAGACTGTTTCTAGTTTGCTCTGGACACCCTTGGGTGTCCTGATTTTGTTCAGAAAATTTTCACCCATGTTCATAAGTGAAATTGGCCCATAATTTTCCCCTCTGTTACTATCCTTGTCTGTTTTTTATTTCAAGGCTGTAAGATTATATACTTGTTTCATAAAATGACTTGGAGAGCTTGCCTTTTTTCTCTACCCTCTAGAACAATTTGTATCATGTAAGGATTATCTTTCTTTGAAGATTTGGCAGAAGGTAAAGCCATCTGGTCTGGTAATTTTTATGTGAGCATTAGTGGACATGCATAGCTTTGTAAAAAGCAATTACAACTGTGATTTATTTACTGGTTTAGGTTTATTTAGATTTTGAATCTCTTCTTGAGTTAGAGTAGGGAATATTACTTTTCTGGAAAATTATTCTTGCTTTCTGGTTTTACATTTATTGATATAATACTCTAAATACTCTACACAGTATTTTCTTATTATTTTTAACCCCAATTTCATCTGTCATTTAAAATTTGTGCATTCATTTTTAAAAAAATCAGTTTTCCAAAGGTTTGCTTTTTCAAGAACTGCTTTTTTTAAAATCATCTCTATTACTTCTTTTGCTTCTGATTTTCTTAATTGATGCTTTTACTTCTTCCACTTTTTTGGATTTACTTTGTGATTGTTTTTTCAGCTTCTTGTGTTGAATGCTTAGGTAATTTTCAAATGTTCTTTCTCTAACGGGTATTTAGGGCTATAGATGTACTCCTAGTTATTTCTTTAGATGTTTCATGAGCTTTGATATGTAGTATCTTCATTGTTGTTCACCCCTAAATATTTAAAAATCGAAAGCCACTTAAAATATTTAAAATTTAAATTTTCATAAATTCATAACACTACAAATATTTTTATCTGCTACAAATAAGTTTTGTCATTTTTCCCTTCATTCTTTTTGAAACTTTGTTAAGTAGGTACAAACCCAAGATGATCCTATTATCCCGGTCAAGTGTATCTTTTATGTCATGGCCCTCTTCATTTTAATACTTAGATTCACTATCAGACATTTGGCACTGGCTTCTGTCGGGGATTCACAGGATTTCACTGGTTCAGGAAAAGGTTTGTGATGGGGCTCATGGCTTGGAGATTTGGCATCATGCAAGTACTTGTAAATTCAGACTCTATACCTGTGAGTGCTGCAAATTTGGGGCTTTTGCTACTCAAGTCAATGCTGACTCTGCTCACACACTTCCCACAGTCTCAGGCAGAGGGTTTATGTTTTCTCCTGCATTTCTTTGTATCCACAATGGGAGCGTGGGTGGTACCATGACACACAGTTACCAACCTCCATAGGTGCCTTGTCATTATAGTCAGGGGTCCTTCCCTCAGGTTCCACAGAAATTAAAATAATATCTATCAAATGTATACGTGTATAGTGCTATATGTATGTAACACATATGGATATACAATAGCACATGTACATCTATATGCACACACACGTACATAATACGTATACACACAGCACAGATACATGTATAGATAGTACAGATACATACATAAACACAGCACATATGCACATACACACATGGCCCAGGTGCACACATACACAATATGCACATACATGTATATACATGTACATGCACACAATACATGTACGGCAATGGCCACGACAGACAAAGCTGATTCTCACAGAACTCACAGTCCAGGGGAGGAAATATAACAATACATACAATTATCCTTTACCCCCCAGAGGGGTATATAGCAATGTGGGGACCCAAAGGGCAGGTAGGGCTTGAAGAGGACCTGGTAGAGGCCAGGTGGAGGGGTTGCTGTGAGGGACCCATTGAGGTCCCTGCAGGGGGACCCCTGGCCCCTCCCCAGCAGCAGAATGCAAGCGATCCATCCCTGCCCACTGCTGGGCTCAGCGAGGGAGAGGCCACACAACCCCATGCTAAGTAAGGAGTGTCCGGGCCTCACTCTCAGGGAGGGAAGACATGGGCCTGTACCTGCTGCCATTGCCACCCCCTGTCCCATGCCCGACCCTACCTCTGGGTGCATGCAGAGCTCCCCTCCCACCCCCTGCTCTGGTCAGGGATCCAGGGACCTGGACAGGGGCCCTCAGAGTACCTGGGCTTCTTCCCAGTGGTCTCTAGATAGCCCACCGACAGGGACGGAGGGCCGACCAGGCCAGTGCTGTTCTGGGGCCTGGGCTGCCAGGCATGGCTTGCCACTGCCCCCAAGGGATGCTGCTCTGAGGGGAGACCATCGACAAGCAAGAGTATGAAGCTTCAGGTGTGGCTAACTCACAGAGGTCGTGACAGCTGCTGGATAGGAGCTTGTGAAGAAAACGCTCACAGAAGGCAGAGTGTGCAGGGTGGGAGGGGAAGGTGGTGTCGGTGGGGCGGCTCCAGCTGCAGGGACCCCAGACACGTTGAGGAGGCTGCTGTGGACTCGGGGAGTGTGGGTGACCTTTTGAAGGGGTTTGTTGTAATGGGCAGGTGGGTGGGGAAGGCAGAGAAGTGGGACCAGGAGGCTGAGGTTTGAGCAGTAGTGTTGGGAAGGCTCTCACTGCCCCTGGCATGTGGTCTGGAGCCACTAAGCAGAGGGAGAACTGAGGGTGCAGGTGAGGCCACGGCTGCAGGGGGGTCCTGGGGGCAGTGGCGGTAGGATGGGCAGGTGGCTGGGAGCTGGGCATCGCCCAGGGGAGAATTAGGGAACCCGCTGGGTGTGACCCAGGCAGGAAGGCTCCTCCTTTCCTGCAAAGAAAGAAAGGGTCAGATATTGGGATTGAGGAAAGAGAGGAGGGATTTGGGGGGTCAAAGTGAGAGAGGACCTCATGCTGGCTTCTATTGACCAAATTGTGTCTCCCTCAAACCATCCGTTGAAGCCCCAAGCCCCGATGTCAGAGTTAATTAAGGTTAAATGAAGTCCAGAGGGTGGGGCTTGATGCAATAAGATTAGTGTCCTCCAGAGACCAGACACTGGAGCTCCAGGTCACTCTTCCTCCGCACTGCTTCCTTCCCTCTGATGGGCTTGTCCCCAAGCTCTTGGGTGTGTCACTGGGTCTGTGAGCGCCGGGGGCAGCCCTGCATCTGGCTTGTGCCTCTCTGTGTCCTCCCGGCTGCTGACCCGATCTCTGCACGTAGCAAAGCCTCAGTGACGACCTGCCGTTGGTGATAGTTTAAGATATAGTATCTGTTGAGTTAGCTTTAGTATTCCTGTCCTCTGAAGCTTTTTTGAATTTTTATCTACCCCACTGAAGACTTAGAGGAAGGGATCATTTCCCGCTAATAGTGTTTCTCCTTGTACTTTTTTATTTTCTTTTTTTAAGATTTACTTATTTACTTATTCATTCATGAGAGAGAGAGAGAGAGAGAGAGAGAGAGAGAGAGAGAGAGACATAGGTAGAGAGAGAAGCAGACTTCTTGCAGGGAGCCTGATGTGGGACTTGATCCCCAGACTGTGATCACGCCCTGAGCCAAAGGCAGATGCTCAACCGCTGAGCCACCCAGGCGTCCCTCTCCTTGTACTTTGAACATGAACAAAGTTATCTGGACGAGGTGGTAAAACGGTCTTTTTTTTTTTAAGATTTATTTATTCATGATAGACACAGAGAAGGAGAGAGAGGCAGCGACACAGGCAGAGGGAGAAGCAGGCTCCATGCTGGGAGCCTGACGCGGGACCCGATCCCGGGCCTCCAGGATCGCGCCCTGGGCCAAAGGCAGGCGCTAAACCACTGAGCCACCCAGGGATCCCAAAACAGTCTTATTTTAAAAGACCTGCACAGTGAAGAGGAACTAGGTTTTGCCTTCACCCTGCGTCTCACTGTGTGTGATTACACCCTTGAGGGTTCCTTTCCTCAACATTTCCATATAATGTTTTTATATTAATGAAAGTCTATTACCTCGTGGTCCTCATGAGCTGCTTTTCCCAAAACAGATCCAGCTGTTCTTGGACCCCTTCCACACCTGGACTTTCCAGTGGCACAAGCCAATCATGGTACTGTGAGCCTGAGTTCATCCGCGTGTATGCACCTCAGTGGAGATTTTGTCACTTGCAGCCAAGAATCCTAACCGGTGGGGAAACTCATACCTGGAAGAGGCATGTAGCAAACCCTGCCCTCATATGTGCACTTGACTGGGTCCTGGTGGGTGACAGGACTGTCAGGCCCCACGTGCCACCTTAGGCCGCGTGTGTCAGGAGGCAGATCAGCTCTGCTTCCGTTCCCAAGGCTCACATGGGTGTTGACAGGATTAAGCTCCTCACAGTTCCTTGCTGGCTCTTGGCCAGAAGCTGCCCTCAGCTCCTCACCCTGGAGCATCTCTGGTTTGGCATCTCACAGCATGCCAGCTGATTTCATTAAAGCCAGCGAGGGGGACAGTCTGCTAGCAAGGTGGAAGTCACAATCTCACGTAGCCTAATTATTTTTGTCCCATTCTATTGGTTAGAAGCAAGTGTCCTGGTCTGGCCCAACCTCACGATATGAGATCACATGTGAGGCTGTGAGGGCCGGGAGGTGGGTGACAGGGCACCATCTTGGATTCTGGCTACCATGCTGCACCTTGCACTGGTTCCTGCCCAGTATGGAATATGCAATGGGCTAAGCATGCATGGTTTCTGTTCTTTCCTTTCCTAAATGCAATTTTTAAAGAATCACGGTTATTCCACTGTGAATTGTGCGTCTTGACATTGGCAGTCCTTTGCTGTATTGGTCCTGGAGAACGTCTCTCTGGATCCCATGGACAGAGATGCGAAAAGCCCACAGGTCCTGGGCTCAGTGCTGGGGAGGCAGTCCCCAGAATTGACTTTGGATCCTCTCTCTTCCTGGGGGGGAGGAGAGTGCATAATACAACTATGCATTTGGGGTAAGAGCATTTAGAATCCTCTGTGGGAAAGAAGTGAGTGTGGCAGAAATCACTCATGGAGTTTCCCTGGTAGGTGAATCAGTAAACTTCCTAAAACACCCACATGCCCCCCACCCCAACCCCAAGCTAGATCAAACTCAGTTTCTGTTTCTTATCCCCAAGAGTCCTGGCCAACAAGCTGTTAAAATCTGCCCAGGAAGCAGATCCGTCATCTATAACCTATATATGGTGCAAAGCAGAGGCAGGTGGTCACCCCAGGCTGCAGGCAGGGTCAGGGTGGGGGGCTGGGTGCTCTGGGGCACTGGGACATTTTTGTTCTTTGGGCAAGGATGGGAACATTCCACAGACTGGTTTGGTGAGGACACGGGCTTACATACATGTCAAAGGACATCGAGCTATATATTAAATGGGTTCATTTTATTGTACGTAAATTAGACCATTATTAAATCAATCACAAAGATTTTTTTTTTTTTATACAAAATCTGCCTAAGTAGGTGAGCCTTCTTCCGAATTGCCAGGAAACTTTGTGCTGGCATTCTGACTCATGGGAGCAGACTTTTCCATGAGTCTTCGTTCTGTGAACTGTGGCGTGTTGTTGTTCTCTCGAGCCCCCACTGGCTTCCCATGTGAGCTCACTGTGCTAGCATTCTGAGTTGCTCCGATTAGGGAAGATCTCTACGATGTGTTTTTGTAGCTTCCTGGTCTTGTGGCCAACATGTTTCAGGGTGCATTTCCTTGGGCTGGGCTTCTTCCTGTCTGTGGAGAGGCTGGACCGTATGTGGACCCATTCCTTGGTCCCACCTTCTAGAAGGACCCTGTGGCTGGCTCCTGGGAAAGACAGAGTGTCTCGGCGGAGGATTCTGGACCAAGATGTGCATGCGCATAAAGATCTCGGGCTTCAACGTTCTGGCCCCAAATACAAAACTCAATTATCTCAAAACCACAGCTGGCAGGGGATGGGAAAAAGTGAGGTGGATGCCAGAGAGGCATTCCATTTCGTCTTACAAAGACAGGACGTGAAGACGGGAAGAGGCCTCAGCTTTCGGGCCATGTGCCGTGCTGTCTGCTGAACACATGTCCCCTGCCGGTCCCTTGCCTGCTCCGGCCACCAGCAGCCTGAGCCTGAGCTGTCCCCTCCTTTGGTCTCCAGTGATGGACGGTGGCCTCTGATAGGGCCAATCTGGGTTCTCCTTGGGCTGTGATGGGCCTGTCCTGTCTACTCCACGCGGTGTCGCTGGGGCCCCAGCTGCCAATGCTTTGCTGCCACCAACCAGAGGCCTGGATTCCAGGGCAAGCAGACAGCCACCAGGGCATTTGGATGGTGCCTGGGGCTCCACGCTGGGTGCTTGCAGGCTGTAGGTCGAAGCCCATCTGTGCAGATTAGATGAGCTCTGCAGCTGGAGCTCTGAACTGGGGGCCCACTGCACACAGTAGGTCCTCCGCAAACGGCAGTCCGTGCTTGAGTCATCGGGGCTCGGGATTAGCTCTTTCCCCTAATGTCCCTCCTTCTTGGCCACCCTGCTCCCTCCAGGCCAGCTAGCTCCCACCCCCCCGCCTGACCAGGCATTTAGGACAGCTCCCCCGGACTGTGCCTGGAATGTGAGAAAAGCCAGGCCCGCGGCTTGTGGGTGGCAGCCCCGTCTCCTTGGACTTTCCACATTTGGCACCTGTTTATCCCTTTCATCATCCAGGAGTGTGCTGGTGCACTCACTTGGTGCTGTGTGGACAGCTGTGGCTAGAAGGAGGGCCCCTTCACCCTCTGGCCCATGTATCTGGGGGTGGCAGCAAGTCCCACTAAGTAACAGCTGGAGCAGCGGGCTAGGGAGACAAGTGCTCCTTCCCTGTGCGCCACCTCTGGGCCCCTTGGTGGGTGGGTGGCGACACCTGCTCCCTGAATTCCGCTGACCCGGAGGTGTCAGTGGGTGGATGGCCAGAGCCCTCGCTGCAGACAGTTCCGGGTGGATATCATCTGATGCCTGGGGCTCTCCGCTTCCTGCCTTTACCAGACAGCCAGAGAGAAGGATGCTGGGGTTGAGCCTGGCTGAGCTGCTGTTGGTGGGGTCAGCGGAGGCACATCTGCCCCACCCCTGCAGCCAGCTCCCTGGCCCCTTTATTGATTCAGTACCAAAGTGGCCTCCCCTCCATTAGCACAGATGAGAGGTAGCCCAGGATGTGGGCGGGATGTGCAGGCAATCCTCCGGGGGGTTGGCAGGAGAGAATCCCCTGGAGAAACTGTAGGGTCCGCACCTGAGAAAGGTTCAGAAGCTGGGAGGGGCCGATCCCTGGGGTTCACCCCCTACCCTCCCAGGCCTAGCACCCACTAAGCACGGGCAAATAGGTGTTCCCTGGGGGGCCAGCCCTTCCCTGACCTCCAAGCCCTGTGGCGAGTGAGGGCTGCCAGCCTGACCTTTGGGCCTGGGCTCTGAGCGGCTGCAGCTGGACCCAGGGAGGGTGGTCCCTTCAAACTCCTTGGGGAAGGATGGGGGTAGCTCCTGGCGGTGGACTCAGGGCTGGAGGCCTCGGATGGGAGCTCCTGAGAAAGAGGTGAACTCCCAGAGACGGGGATTCACTGGGTCCCCAGGGGGTGGCTCCCTGTAGGCCCCCTTGGCCCCTTTCAGGACTGGAAAGCATTTCCACCCCATGGAGGGAGGCCTGCTGGTAGAAGCTTTCCCTGTGAACGGGTCCTGCCCCTTGAATGTGTCCTCGGGACCCCACTTTGCTTCTTTGAGTCCCCAGAAGTGTCAGATGTGAGGCCTCCAATCTGCTTTTCCAGGATTCCTGGACTGGCTTGTGGGGAGGCATGGGGGAGTGTGGGAGGCTGGGGAGCATGCACACCAGGCTGGGGGGCGGGAGAGGCAGGCACACTGACTTCCACTTGCCTCCAGACACACAGGATCCTCTCTCTGCAGAACAGTGACCTCAACTGGAGGAGCATCTGGGATTGTTGGGAAGGAGAGCAGTGGTCTGGAGAGGTCGGCAGGGACGAGGGCAGCCACCTGGGGGGCTGGTCACCAAGAAATGCTCTGGGATGACTAGGGTAATGCAGAACACGTCCAAGGTCTTCAGCGGAATGCCAGCCCCCAGACAGGCCTCTAGGAGCCTGGTGGCACTGCTGCTCCCCAGGTGGGCAGGCAGTTGGTTCCGTTAGCCACCTGCCCTCTCCCTGCCCTTGCCCTGGTCTCAGCAGACAGGGGCCTGCTCCCAACCTGGGCCACTGGTGCCTCTGCCCTGGTCTTTCCTTGGGCCCATGAGAAGGTTCCCCTCAGAGCTTCCCCACAATGGGGCTGGGATCCTAGGCTGGACACCTGGAGCCCAAGATGGGCCTCTTTGGGGGCTGGCTGGAGGCAAGGGGGCAGTCGGGGAGCCTCTGGCCTGGCCCCAGCCCCTGCCTCAGAGAGTATGGGATGCAGAGGAGCATTCTGGACAAGTAGCAGTAGGAGAAGCAGCAGCAGCCCAACCCAGGGAGCCTCTTTGTGGACACGCTCTGCTCCTTATAGGCAGGGACTGTATTAGCCAGCACAAGGCCTGGCACTGAATAGACCCGTGATGAAAACTTTGCAAGGGGAGCAGGGGCTGCTGAATGGGTGAGAAAGGACATAGGCTTTAGCCGACAGGACAGTGTGGCTGACCAAGGCTCCATCAGAGGGGTGGATACCCTGCCAGGAGAGAGAACACTCCAGAGGTGTCGACAGGCCAGCCCGGAGGCGGAGCACAGGAGCTGGGGTCCAGAGCAGGGTGGGGGGTGGTGGGCGGGGCAGAGCACAGAAAGGCGCCCAAGGACCCTCACTGTGGGGCAAGAGCATAAACAGGAGACAGCAGGAAGCCTTGCTCAGTGCATGATATAAAACGTTTATTAATATGCATTTATTGTTTTTCATAAAACTTGCATTGGCTACACAGGGCCACTGTGCTTGGAGGTGGGCTGGGTGGCCAGGTGGACCAGTGCCCACTTTCGGGGGGCAGGGAGGGGGCTGGAGCCTAGAGGCCCCGGACAGTCGGCCGAGTCTCGAGGACGGACACACCGCGCCCTCCGAGAGGCTGCCCAGGGGCTGGCCCGCGGGGAGCCAGAGAGCAGTGGCCTGCCCGAGCTGCCAGAGCTCCTTCCTGCCCAGCTGCTGGCCGTGACCCGAGACTCCTCCACTAAAGTCAGCAAAGGATTCGTGGAGACCTCGTGTGCAGAAAGACGGAGCTGCAGGGCGGGTGAGCCAGAGCCCTCTCCCACATAGCACCATTTCGTTCAGGTCGGCTCGCCAGCACTGCTCAGGCGGGCACAACGGAGAGACAGAGACCGGTGCCCTGATGGGGGCGAAGCTGCTGCCCCAAGGGGTGGTGGGGGCGGCTGTGTCATCTTCAAGGAGGGCTGATTTAAAGGGGCAGGAGGTGGATGGGGCCGGGTGACCCCCACGTCTCCTTTCCTGACCAGCCTGGGGGGAGGAGGAGCCCCACCCTCTGGGGGCAACTGCCCAACCATGGGCCTCTGACCATAGAGAATTGCTGCGGGAGCCTGTCCAGGCCCCAGGGCCTGTTGGCAGGGGGCTGCTCAGTCCACCAGCCACCCCCAGAGCCTCCGGCCCATGGAGAAGGAGGCATGAGGGGCAGGAAGCAGACTCTCCTCCTTGTGCCTGGGCACCGGGGCACTTGCCAAGCTCCTGTCCTGTGGCAAAGGGTCTCTGGGGGCCACGGCCCCTGCCCCCTCCGGGTCCTGGCCTCTCAGGAGGCGTTCCCGGAGGGGCACTGCATCTCCATGGTGACCGTGTTGGGCGTGCCACCCCCCGCCTCCCCCAGCTCGGCGCCGTCCCGCAGGGCCCGCTGGAAGACCACCCTGAGCGGCTCCCACAGCCGCTGAGACTTGTCCCTCCCGGCCAGGAAGTAGATGACCGGCTTGGCACTGCTGTTGATGCAGATGCATAGGTCGGTGACATACTCGGGGAAGGGGGCCGGGATCTGGAAGACCCAAAAGAGGAACCAGTCGATCCCCAAGTAGATGGAGGACACGAGGAAAACCGAGACCATGGCCAGGATGACGTGGTTGAGCTTCGCGGAGCGCTGGCGCCGCCGGGCCCGGCACTCGACGCGCAGGATGAGCAGCAGGCAGGGCAGCACCATCAGTGGGCAGAAGACCAGGAAAAGCAGGATTCCCAGAAAGATGTCCACGTGCCTGCAGGCCGCGCCCGAGCCCTGCCGGCCCAGGAACACGCACAAGTAGTTGTGGATGCTGGTGACCAGGAGCGACAGGGTCCAGAGCAGGGTGCACACCACGGCCGACAGGCGCTTGGGCCGCCGGCGCCAGTACCAGACCGGGAAGAGGACGGACAGGCAGCGCTCCGAGCTGATGGCCGGCAGGAGGCTCACACCGGCGACAAAGGTACAGAGCCCCAGGACCCGGGACACGGCCCGGACGTAGTCGGCGAACGTGCCCAGGAAGCCCCCCGTGTTCAGGATGGAGAACACGGCCTTGCTGAAGAGGTAGCCGACGTCGGCGCCGGCCAGGTGCAGGAAGTAGACGGAGAAGGGGGTCCTCTTGATGGAGAAGCCGAAAAACCAGAGGACCAGCCCGTTGCCCACCAGGCCGCAGAGACAGAGGAGCAGGAAGATGTAGTTCATGACGGCCGGCGGTGGCAGCATGGCGATCTGCTCGATGGTCAGGAAGCCACGGCTGTAGAGCTCCGGGGCCTCACTCCCGCCAGGACACATCTGTGCAGGTGCAGAGGGGAGACACTTGTGATGCCGGCCGGGCCCCACTCCCCAGCCTGAACCTGCATCCGGGTGCGCTGGTCCTGAGTCTGGGCTTGTAGGGCCCCTGGTCCAGACCAATGAACTGGCTGTAACCAGAGCCAAAGACACCCCTGCTCCCACGTAGTGCCACCACCCTGTGCCCCAGAGGCTGCTGCTAGCAGCCTAGAGGAGTGACAGTGAGAACCGTCAGTCCCCAGTAGAGGCACAGGACTGACCCCCAGTCAGAATAGACGCTGGTCAAAAAGTGTCCGTGTCAGGAAAGTTACAGAACAGCTGAGGGACCTTTCTAGATTGAAGGAGAATGGAGAGCCATGACCAAGAAATGTGATGCTGTGTCCTAGATTTTAGAAGGGCCCTGGTGGTTGTCGTAAAGTATGTTAGCGGGGTGACGGGGAAATGTGGGTAGGGTCTGTATGTGTGTATCCTGGTCCTGCCCCAACGTTAGATGTTCTGAGCAGGAACATGCCCTGTGGCTCTGCACTGGAGGGTCCTTGTTCTTAGAGGGCTACTTGGGCCCCAAGGGGATTGGTGTCTGCAACTAATTTTCCAGCAGTTCTGGAAGAGTCTTCCATGAGGTGTGTAGAGTGGAAGCACATGTGGCAAAGGCTAACGCTTGGTGAGGGGCATATGGGTCAGCCTGGGGCTGTCCTGGCACGTTTTCTGTACATTTGCCATGTTCCACACTAACACATGAAAATATTCAGAAAAAAAATTAAATAGGTGCACCTGGGTGGCTCAGTGGTTGAGCACCTGCCTTCCACTCAGGTCATGATCCCTGGAGTCCCGGGATCGAGTCCTGCATTGGGCTCCCTGCAGGGAGCCTGCTTCTCCCTCTCCTCTGCCTGTGTCTCTGCCTCTCTCTCTCTCTCTCTCTCTCTCTCTCTCTCTGTCTCTCATGAATAAATAAATAAAATCTTTTAAAGAAAGTAAAACAATTAAGTAAAATAATTGACTAAAAAAAATGGACGTTGGCCCTGACTGGAGCAGGAACCTAGGTGTCCCATAGCAGGATCAGAGAGACCTGGGGATGAAGAGGTGGTCCCTGCAGGGCCAGGGTGACTCTGGGTTTCTGGATCAGGAGGGATCTGGATGCACCTCGGGGCCTCCCTGGGGAGGTGGAGACCCCAGGCTCTGGGGAAGCACTTTGATACTTGAGCTGAGTATCCTGCCTGCAGGGTGTGGGCTGGGGACAAATGCGTGAAGGTGGGCCCTGTGCAAAGGACCATGGGGGGCAGGCAGGGAGTGCTGCAAAGTGGAGAGCACCCATCCTGAGCACAGTGAGCAACTGCTCTGCTCCAGCCGGGGGTGCTGGGGTGCAGGGGGGCAGCTTGGAACGGACCACAGGCTGAGCAGCCCGTCATCCTTCCTTCCCTCCCCAGAGAAGCCAGAACTCTAGATGGTACTATGAACTACCCTGATCTTTAAACGTTCACATTTAGAAAAACATCGTGTGGGCCAAACATAACCCATCTACAAGCTGGATTCATTCTCGGGCTATCATTTTGACCTCCTGTTCCAAGCGACAGGGCTGCCCAAGCACTGTCACTCCCTCCCCTCAGCCCGGCGGGTGTCACTGGTCCCCCCAGCCCTCCTTCCCACAGAGCCTGAACCTGACGCCCCCACCCCCTCCGATACCCCCCGCCCCAGTCTAAGGCTAGGTATCATTCCCATTGCTCATGACTCTCCCCAAAAGAAAACAAATGGAAAGGTTCTTGAGGCTGGAACAGTCTGTCACCTTCCAGAAGTCCCCCAGCTTTGCCAGATACCCCATAACACGTGTGTGTGTGTGTGTGTGTGTGTGTGTGTGCGCTTCTATCAGGGGAGTCTGCGAGCAGAGAGTGGGGGTGTTGGCCAAACTTCTGTGAGGTCAGGGCAAGCACGCTAAGGGGGTCCTGTTAGCCCCCCATCTCCCTCTAGGCACATTTATTGGCTTGGCATCTCTGTCTGCTGTCAACCCCCCACTGGCTGAGGCTGCTCTTTACTCAGGCTTTCCTGTTGGTGGCTTTGATGACTCCGGCCACAGCCACGAAGCAGTGGCTCTGGGCTGGGGCACCAGACAAGCCCACGCCGAGGGATCGCTCAGAGCTTCTCGCAGGCTGGAAAAAGTCTGCAATCCCCTCCTGGGAGTCGGAGCGGGAGGGCCGGGTGAGTCACTGGGCGTGTAGCTGCCATCCCCGGCCACATACTGCCTTGTAAAATGCGGGCTCTGGAGCCTGGCCCCCCTCCCGGGGCTCTTGTCTTTCCTCCGGGGATTTCTGGAGACTTCTCCCCAGCCAGTCCCATCTCTGCCTCTTGTGGCTGCTGTTCCACAGTGGTCTCTGGGGAAGGAGGCCAAGGGCCACAGGCCCCGGGCAGGAGTCCAGGCTCTGTCCCCACTTCTGGGCTCATCCCAGTCAGGTTCCTATGCTGGCATGGGCCTCAGTTTCCTCAGATGTGAATAAGGCTGCACTAGACAGACTCCAAGGGTCCTTCCAACTGGGACAGTGTTTTGCCCAGGATTTCGAAGGGAATCCCAGAATTTTCAAGGACCTCAGGGAAGGAGGGGGCTGGGAAGGCCAGAAGGGGCAGCATGGCCCGATGTGATGTCAGGGTCTTGGCCACAGCTGGTCCCCGGATATATGCCGTGACTCCAGACCCTGGCCTTGGGCGGGCGGTGCTCCGGGGGGCACATGACATCAGGGCCACCTTGGTGCCAGCTTCTCAGGCCTCCTGGCAAGGCCTGGCCAAGGGACATAGCTGACCACCCCACCTCTGCAGGGGGGAGACAGAACACGGGCCCTCGAGGTTGTAACAGCTCACAGGGTGGGCTCGGGAAGGGATCCGGTTGGGGGGCCACATAGCCCTGAGGGTTGCCACCCACCTCTTAGTCCCGAGACAGGGGATGGGCCCTGGTGGCAGAGTGCAGGGCGAGCAGATGCTGGGCTGAGCCTGCCCCTCCCGCCACACCCGGCCCCGCGGGGGCTCCGAGCCCCCTCCGCTGCCTGGAGCACTTGCCTTGCCCCTGGCTCCAGGATGGGCCTCCCAGGAACAGTTCCCCACCATCTCCAGGCCTGGCCAGTCCAGACTCCTCACGGCTCCGCTCACCGTGCGCCGCCCGCACACCTGCCCTGGCAAAGGCAGAAAGGGTCTTGTCAGGGCAACAGGGTTCCCCACCTGCCCCAAAGCCCCCTCCACCTTCCAGACCCCTGTGCCCTCCGGCCCCCAAAGGCTCTCACTTTGGAGGAAAAGCAGGCAAAGCAGCACCCAGCTCCCTCAGAGCCTCCGAGGCTGTGTGGAAGGCACGGGGACTGTCCTGTGGAGTCCAGGGCGGTAACATCTGCCTGCACCACCCTTTCCTGCCTGGACTCCTTATGCACCCATTCATCAAACCCTAGATGCTCACTGATGCTTCCTTGGGCAGAAACCCCACTCCTCACCCCTTCTTGCTTGATCTGTGAGACTTCTGAAGCCACATGGCTTCTGGGGACATGCATTTATTTACACACAGATTTGCTGTGTGCTTCCTTTGTGCCAGCCCTTGGTGGGATGGGGTTCCTGGCAGCCAGGACCAGCAACCTGGTCGGGCCCTGTGTTTGTAACTCCTGAAGGTGTCTGGTCCTTCCACAACAGGTGACTGCAAGGCAGGACAGTCTGGTCATCCTCAGTATCACTGTCACCACCATTGACCCCTCAGATAGTGACTCCCCGCCAGGAGTGGAATGCCATGCCAGCCAGCCCATGGCCATCATCCCACTTGGTCTTCATTACCAGCCATGATGGGGGGGGGGGTCCAAGGCCCAGGAAGGTGCAGTCACCTGCCCAGAGCTCACGTGGTAACAGTTGTACCCACCGTAGTTTGGGAGATTTGTGTATCATTGAGCCCAGAGAGGCTGTGGAGGAGGAGCAGCTGGAAGGAGCAGGCCGGGAGGGCACTGCCATGGCCCCGGCTCCAGGCAGGAGGAAGGGCAGCTGTATGCAGCTAGGACTGCAGGTCAGAAGGCCTGGGAGTGGTGACAGCCCCCGGGAGGGGCATCCCTGCCTGATGGAGACTGCTCCACCCTGGCCAGGCAGAGGTCACTGGCCCATGTGCTCCAGGTCCCCTTTGAATTGAGTCTGGTCCCTCAGTCTGAGCCCTGTCCCAGCAGGCAAGCCCCTAGTCCTCCCACTGTGCAGGTGGGGAAACTGAGGCTGAGCCACAGGGTGCTGGGACTGCCCTCCACCCAGAGGGAATGCTGGGCTGCTCAGCCAGCCTCCCCTGGAGTTCCTTCCCAGCCCACAGCGGCCCCGCGCCTCCCTCCACACCCCGGCTCAGGTGAGACCCAGGCAGGCATGCCTGTCATCAGCAGAGAAGGGTGGCCAATTGCACGCAGTTGGCACCCTCTTTAATGCTTGACCTTCTGGAGCCGAGGCAGGGGGTGTGCAGGGACCTGCACTTGCACCTGGACCTGTACCTGGACCCAGGCCCCCCACCCCCTGCAGCCTGGCTCCCCTCCTGGCCTCGGCCCCCCAGAGTGCTCTTCGCCCCTACTCTTGCACAGTGTGGCCATGAGCCTTGTGGGTATGTGGCTTGTGGGTGTGGGTGAGCGCACATGTGTGCCCAGGGTGCGGGTCACAGCACTGCCTGCGGTGACAGTGTGGGCAGCACCAGTGGCCTTGGTGGCTGTCCACGGGGTGGGAGCCCTGGTGCCCCAGAGGAAGTGGGCGAGTCTGGTGCGTGTGTAGTGTGTGCAGACAGATAGCATAGGCTACCAAATGTGTGTCTAGAGCCCCACGCCTCCTCCAAACATAATCTTGATTCCAGCCAGGCCACGGTCCCCACTGCCTGGGACAGGCCTTATGCTCACCTGCACACTGGGCCGCAAGCTACTGGCCTCCACCATCCCTCCTGGTCCCCGATGGATTCCCACTGTACTTGGTGGCCCTTCTGGTTGCCCACCACCCCTAGGCCTGGGCCCTCAGGGATGTCCTGACTGCCGGCCTTGCCCTCTCACCTCAGCCAAGCTAGACATCCTCCCCCCCACCCCCTTACCCCCGGTACAGAGACGCCTCCTGGGGCAGCCAGCTTAGGGTCGGCCTGTGATGACCAGCTGAGCCCAGGCATGAAGTAAGGGCTCCGACCTCACCCTGCCGATTGCTTCCATGTGTGGATGTCCCTAGTGTGTCCCCGAACTCTCTTGCCACCCTGCCACGGGTAGTCTGGAAGGCGATTGCCCTCATACAGGGATCTAGAAGCCAAGTGGACCTTAGATGGGCCACAAAAAGACACGTGTGTGATGCGTGTGACGTGTGTGAGTAGCGTGTGTGAGCATGGGGGAGTGTGTGTGCTCCCTGGGTTGGGATCTGGCCTATGACAGAAGTAGCTCCTACTAAAGCAAACAGAAAAAGCCGTCAGCTCTGCGCACTCCTGACCCTCCCTGCAAAGCACAAGGCCTTAAAGGGTCCGGCCACCTATCCACCTTCTCTCCTTTCACCCCACCGTACCACAGCCCAGTGCCAGATCTGCCGGTGACCCTGATGGTGACAGTGAACCTGACGGTGACAGCGATGAGGCTGTCCTGCAGAAGGCCTAGGTGGGCACACTCAGGCTGCAATCCCCCAACCCGGCTTCCCGGCCCCTCCCTCTCATGTGTCACGGCCCGCCCTGCACCCCAGGGATGCTGCGGTTCCCATTCCAGGGCCAGGGTCCCCAGCTCAGCTCACAGCTCCGATGGAAGAGACTAATCTGGGGACTCAAGAGCCAACAGCGCACCAGGTGCCTGGGACAAGGTGGGATTGCAGCTGCTCTGCCTCCTGTAGACGCGGCCGGACAGCGAGCTGCCTGCGCACAGTGGGAGCAGTCTCTCTGCACTTGGGATGCTGCCGGCTGGGTGTTCCCTTCCCACTCTTCCAGAAAGCGGACTTGGATGGCTGGCGAGGGTGGGGGTAGGGACAGAGGGCGAGCCCCCACCCCTCCCACCGGGAGGACAGAGCAGGAGTGGGAGGTGGAGGCCAGGGTGGGGGACAGGCAATGCCAGGACGCCAGGGCCGGTCACCGAGGCTGGGGCTGTCAGAGCCTCAGAGCGTGCTGGAGCCTTCTCTGGGGCCTCAGGCTTCCTGCTCAGAGCCACGTGATTCCTGGGGGCTGAGCGCCCCGACAGCACCCATCTCCTTCTCCCTCCCTGCAGCCTTCCCTGGGCCCGGCCGTGCAGCTACCTGCGCTGTCCTGAGCGTCCCAGGTCTCCCCTTCACGGAGCGCGCACCCGCCTCTGGCCGGGGAGCCGCGGGGCGGCAGGGCAGCCCCGGAGCCTCAGAAAATGGGATCTCGGGGCGGAGGACAGCCTTTGCCTGCCTGTCCGCCTGCCTGCCCGCCTGCGGAGGAGATGGCTTGGGGAGCAGAACCCGCCCCAAACCCAATTCCAGGCCAGGAGGGAGGGGGAAGGAGAGGAGGACAGGAGGAGGGGCTGAGCCAGGGCTGGGATGAAGCTTCGGGAAGGAATGCCGGGCTCGGGAGCAACCCCTCTTCCCCCAGCCTCAGTGGGAACTCAACTCCCCGCCTGGTGACGTCATGTTGGCCCGAGCACTGCTGCCAGAGTCCAGCTGTTAATTTCAGTTGCATCCTGCAGCTCAGCTCCACAGGGCTGCCCCGGAGAAAGCTCAGGGCTGTGCACTTGCTTGGTTCCTTCCTTCTGTTCCCACTGGGTCTTTCGGGGGCCTGCAGGCCAGGAGGGGCAGACCCCCACCCGGTTGTTTAAACAGGAGCTGTTACAGAGAAGCCGGGAGGTAGCAAGGTGAGGGCTCCATGGAGAGGGAGGCGTAGGCACTTTTGAGACGTAGACTGGCAGCAGGACAGCAGTGCCACCCAGGGGTCAGCCCATTCCCCTTCCCACCTGGAATCTGCCTAGGGCCCCCTGTCGGCTCATGGAACCAGGAACCCCCTTTCCCTAGCCCTAATAGCAATCAGATGGCGCAAGTGGAAAATCACAGCACTTTCCTTGGGGAGGGGGGGTGTGGTTGGCGGGCTGTGTGTGCCTGCTCCGCGGGAGGATGAGTCAGGCCTCCCCCCTACCCTGCGAGCCTTCTCAGGGTCCTGGGAGCAGCAAGCCAAAGTCTGAAAGGGGACGCAGGAGCCCCAGGGTGGCTGTGAGGACGGAGGTGGTAGGGACTGGCTTCCCAGGATGCTACCTGGGAAGGCACCCCCCTGCCTGGCGCCAACTTTCTCATGGCTCCGGGGAGCCCAAGGGAATTCCCCTCTGCGCCATCCCTGTGGGAGCAAACGGTGCCCAGACTGGGGGTGGGGTGGGCATCTGGAAGAGAACCCAGAAACAGAGCTTCCTTTGCACCTGCCCGGGGAAATACAGCCTCCTGCCCCTGGAGGAACCTGGTGTCCCTGTCCAAGTGCAAACCTCAGAGTCGAGGGGACAGTCTGGGACTGTTCTCTGCATGGTCCAGCTGGCCTTCTGGGGCCTTTGTTTTTAAGGAGAGCATGAGGGGAGGGCTCCCAGATGCTGAAGCTCTTGGCCCCGCCCAGGGCTGAGAGAGGGGCTGGGCTGGGAGCAGGCCACGGTGGTGACCCTCCCGCCTCTCCCCTCCTCTGGGGCAGGCCAGCTGGGGCCCAGCTGGATTGCTTGTTTACGTGGGGAGGCCAGGGCAGTGTGCGGGGGAGGCCGGGGGAGGCCGAATCCAGGCAAGTTCCAAGCGTAATTGCATTTGGACACTTAAAAGGAATCGTGTGAAGTGGGCAACGGCTCCCAAGTCCGCGCCTTATTTGGTCTGGAAATTTGTTTCTTTCAAAACTAATGAGAGGTGCTTGTACATGGGAATGCCTGGTTTGCTGGGTCCCATTGCCACGCAGCGTCCCCAGCCGGTGTCCCCGCTTGGAGCAGTACGTCGGGGCCATGGGGGACAGGTCTGCAGGCCCGGCTCCTGCAGGGACAGAGGGCCCCGGCTGGGCTGGCCCGCGAAGCCACCGCCTTGGGCTCCGGGCTCCGTGTGGGCCCCGCGTCATTCACTCATTCGTGCCCGTCTTTCCTCTGCGAGCTTTGGGCCTCGGTGCTGAGGTGACATGGCCACAATCCCCACTCCCTCACATCCTGTCCTCATGCTGGAGCCGCCACCTCCCTGCCACCCTCCCAGGGGAGAGGAATTACAATTCCTTTGTAATCATCCTGGCCTCCAGCCTTGCCATGCCACACCCCACCCCACGCGCCCTCCCCGGGGGGGGGGGGGGGCAGGCAGGGACCCTCCTCTGCTGGGGTCCCCGGGGGCAGGAGGCAGATTGTGACAGGACTAGCTCCTGACCTGGCCCTTCTGTGCTGCACCCTTGGTCTGCTGCTCCTGGATGGGGGACCAGGTGTGGAACAGACCTCCTGTGGCCCCTCCTGTGGCCCCTCCTGTGACCCCTCCAGCTCTGCAGGTGTATTGCCCTGCAGGTGTTCCCTGACCATATGCTAAGTGCTGGGCACCAGCCCCAGGCTGATGAACAGGACAGTCTCTCCCCTCAGGGAGCAGAAGTCAAACAGGTGCAGATCTGGATCAGATGACCCAAACACGCATAAAACCTCACCTGGACAGGAGATCAGGTAGACCAGGAGCCGATGGGAAGGCTGGGCAGGAGTGACTCTGGTGGGAAGGGGAAGGGAGGCAACCCCAGCAGAGGAAATGGCACGAGCAAAGGCCCTGGGGCAGGGAGATGAGTTGGGGTGGATGAGACCCCAGCCACCAGGCAGCTCCAAATGGCCCCTGTGGGCTCAGGACCTTGCCCTCCTTGTACTGTCTTCATGTTTCTACGGCCGTTTTGTGCTGTGTGCTCAGAAGACAGGTACAGGGCTGACAGTGACAACTACAGCTGCCCCCCCCCTTCGTGTCCTGTGAGCCAGGGCCTGCCTCAGTTCCATCATTCAGTCCTCACAACATCCCTTGTTCTATGGATTCATCCCACACATCCATACTGGGCACTGACCAGGCACTGTTCTCGGCTCTGGGAACCCACTGACGAACGAGACAGATAGTGATCCCTGTCTGCAATGGGCCCAGGTCCTGGCATCAGAGGCCCAAGGAGCCACTCCGTGTTTCCCTAGGACACCCGCGCCCTCACCACAGGACCTGAGCCGGGGGCAGGGTCCGAGTCACCTCTGCATCCCCAGCACTGGCCATGGAGGCATCAGGGTGTAAGGAGAGGTCCAGAGTCCTGGGGTCTCATCCTGGAGTTGTCTCTGATGAACCGAGGGAAGCCAAGCCTCGGTTTCCCCAGTTGTAGCATTGAGGGGTGGTGGGGGGACCTCTGCTCCCTGCCCCATGCTCACCCTTCACTCAGCTCTGGTAGGGCTGGTTCTTTTTCCTCAGCAGGGCTGCTGAGACATATTTCCCGTACCTGACAATTCCCTTCTTTACAGTGTACCGTGGTTTTAGCGTTTTCTCAGGGCTGTGGGGCCATCACCATGATCCCATCAGGGAACATTCTGTTGCCACCGCCCCCCCCCCCAAAGAAACCTGGTACCCGTGAACAGTCACTCCACATCCTTCCCTGCCCTCAGCCCCTGGCGACTGCGAATCTACTGTCTCCATGGATTTGCCTGTTCTGGACATTTCAGTGAAGAGGAATCACACACCGAGTGGCCTTTTGTATCTTGTGTATTACACTCGGTATAAAGTCTTCAAGGTTCATCCATGTGTGGCATATGCCAGTGTCCCTTTTTATGGTGAGAGGCTGGTTCCTGGGGCCCTTGTGGTCTAGGACCTGTTTTCTTCCAACTGGCTAAGATCCTCCAGGAGACAAGGCAGGCGTAGGCTTGGTCTGGGTCTACCAGTCTAGCCCCATCACCCTTTTGGTTTCAGCTCTGGAGATTAAAAAAAAGGTCTCAAGTTCTCATTGGCTTTCCTGATGGGCAGAGGTGAGTGGGGCCCACTCTCCTTCCATTCTCCCCCTTCTCCAGCCAGGCTGGACCATCAGTGATGGAAGTGCATGTCAGGAATCTATGCGGAAGCCTACACCTTCCTCTGTTCTACATGTGGGAGATTATTCTTTTGTTTGTTCATTCATTCATCCATCTACTCATCCATCCACCCACCCTTCTATCCATCCACCCATCCATCTACCTACCCATCCGTCTATTCACTCATCTATCCACCCACCCATCTATCCATCCATCCAACCATCCATCCATCCATCCATCCGTCCATATTCATCCATCCATCCACCCATCCATCCATCCACCTACCCATCCATCATCCACACACCACCCATCATCCATCCATCATTCATCACCCATCCACCTATTGTCATCCATCCATCCATCCAATCTTATCTACATTTAGCACATATTTATTTTTATTTATTTATTTTTTTTAATAAATTAATTTTTATTGGTGTTCAATTTACCAACATACAGAATAACACCCAGTGCTCATCCCGTCAAGTGTACCCCTCAGTGCCCGTCACCCATTCACCCCCACCCCCCACCCTCCTCCCCCTCCACCACCCCTAGTTCATTTCCCAGAGTTAGAAGTCTTTATGTTCTGTCTCCCTTTCTGATATTTCTCACACATTTCTTCTCCCTTCCCTTATATTCCCTTTCGCTATTATTCATATTCCCCAAATGAATGAGAACATACACTGTTTGTCCTTCTCCGGTTACTGTGGCCAAGTTCAAAAAGGGTATTGCCTGAGTTCTTCTCTGGGATTTTGATGGAATCTTGTCTCACATTTAGATCTTTCATCTATTTTGAGTTTATCTTTGTGTATGGTGCAAGAGAGTGGTCCAGTTTCATTCTTCTGCATGTGGATGTCCAATTTTCCCAGCACCATTTATTGAAGAGACTGTCTTTCTTCCAGTGGATCGTCTTTCCTCCTTTATCGTATATTAGTTGAGCATAAAGTTCAGGGTCCACTTCTGGGTTCTCTGTTCTGTTCCATTGATCTATGTGTCTGTTTTTGTGCCAGTACCACACTGTCTTGATGAACACAGCTTTGTAGTACAACCTGAAATCTGGCATTGTGATGCCCCCAGATATGGTTTTCTTTTTTTAAAATTCCCCTGGCTGTTTGGGGTCTTTTCTGATTCCACACAAATCTTAAAATAATTTGTTCTAAGTCTCTGAAGAAAGTCCATGGTATTTTGATAGGGATTGCATTATACGTGTAAATTGCCCTGGGTAACATTGACATTTTCACAATATTAATTCTGCCAATCCATGAGCATGGAATATTTTTCCATCTCTTTGTGTCTTCCTCAATTTCTTTCAGAAGTGTTCTGTAGTTTTTAGGGTATATTTTGAGAACCATTTGAATGGTAAATGGTTCTCCAACCTTTTATTTTCAGGTTGTAGGTGTCCTTCTGTCTAAAATGAGTCTCTTGTAGACAGCAAATAGATGGGTCCTGTTTTTTTATCCAGTCTGAAACTCTGCGCCTTTTGATGGGGTCATTAAGCCCATTCACGTTCAGAGTTACTTGAACTTCTTCTTAAAGGGGACTTTTAAGAGTCCCCCTTAAAATTTCTTGCAGAGCTGGTTTGGAGGTCACATATTCTTTCAGTTCCTGCCTGTCTTGGAAGCTCTTTATCTCTCCTTCCATTTGAATGAGAGCCTTGCTGGATAAAGTATTCTTGGTTGCATGTTCTTCTCATTTAGGACCCTGAATATATCCTGCCAGCCCTTTCTGGCCTGCCAGGTCTCTGTGGAGAGGTCTGCTGTTACCCTAATATTCCTCCCCATGAAAGTCAGGGACTTCTTGTCTCTTGCTGCTTTAAGGATCTTCTCTTTATCTTTGGAATTTGCAAGCTTCACTATTAGATGTCGAGGTGTTGAACGGTTTTTATTGATTTTAGGGGGGGATCTCTCTATTTCCTGGATCTGAATGCCTGTTTCCCTTCCCAGATTGGGAAAGTTTTCAGCTAGGATTTGTTCAAATACATATTCTGGCCCTCTGTCCCTTTCGGCGCCCTCGGGAACCCCAATTAAACGTAGGTTTTTCTTCCTTAGAGTTAGCACATATTTATTCAACAACAGTGGTGCTAGGAGGAATAGTGGATAAACCAGAACAAGAGGAGGGGATTTGTTTCCTTGATAAAGACCATTTTTCCTTGATAAAGGAAACAAATGAACACAAGAATTCCAACTGGGATCCAGGCAGTGAGGAGAATGAACAAGGGTGGTGATAGAGAATGATGTGGTGAGAGGGTGGAAAGGTGTGATGCAAGCCTAAAATGTTATACCCTAATACCTGGGTCTGACAATATGTGACCTTACAAAGCAAAAGAGAATTTGCAGATATGATAAATCTAAGGATCTTGAGATGGGAGGAAATCCTAGATCATCCGCATGAACCTACATATTTACAAGGTCCTTATAAGTGGGAGGCAGGAGGCTCAGAGTGATGTGTGATCACCGGGGTCAGGGAGGACGAGGCAGGAGGTGTGATCACTGGGCAGGATGGGGACAGGCGGGAGGTATGATGACTGGGGTCGGTGGGGAGACAAGGCAGGATCTTGAGCTAAGGTATGCCGGTGGCTCCTAGAGGTTGTAAAAATAAGGAAATGGGGTCTCCCCGAGGTGCTCCAGAAGGGACTGGCCCTATCCCCTCCTTGGTGTTAGACTTCCTTATCTCTAGAACAAGAGAATAAAGGTTTGTTGTTTAAAGCCCCAGAGTCTGGGGCCCTTTGTTGCAGCAGCCACTGGAAAGGAATACAGGTGGTATGTAGGTTCCAGGATGAGAACAGCAGATGCAAAGGCCCTGAGGTGGTAAGGATTTGGTGTGTTAGCAGAACAGAAAGGGTGGCTAGAGGGCAGGAGTGGGAAGGTGTGTGTGATGAGGCTGGGGAGGTGGGTGACACCTCCAGCCCCCTGCAAGTCCAGGTGAAGAGCTGCCTCTTGGAACCTGAGGTCAGGATGCTTCCAGGCAGAGCATTTTGGCCAGCTTCCCATCTTTCTAGTTGGGTACTGTCTGCCCAATTTCCAAATCCTCACTTCTCCAGTGCCCAGAAATTTCCCACCTGTGTCCACTTCTCTCCCTCCTCATGGCCTGGACTTGGCACAGGCTTCTGGCAACTCTGGCCCAGGTTCCCTGCCGGTGGCCCAGCCTCCCCTGGGACCTCCCCTCCACTTTAGCCATACTTAACATTTTGGGGCAGTGCAAGTAGTTGACTTGGGTGATGGTTCCAGGAGATACTGTGAGGAAGTGAGCCGGGAGGAAAGGGGTCATGAGAAGACCCCACCTTGTTTGAGGGGTCTAGTTGTCACTCACCATTGGCCTCAGCCTCTGTCATTGGGTTATTGTGACAATCAACACCTGCAAACACAGGCAGGAGCCCAGGACCAGTGGCTGGAGGGTGAAGAGAGAGGCTGAGACTAGCAAAGTGGCCGTCAGACCCTCGTCTGGGTAAACTGACCCCTGACTCGGAGGAATGGGAGGCAGGGAGGCTAGAGATGACGTCACCCTAAGTACCGAGGTCAGGGTCTGCGTTCCTGTCTGGGTGTGCCGTGGGTGCGTGTGTACAAACACAGTGACAGCATGTCCCGGTGTCCACATCAGACTGGCTACAGTTTCCCGGGGACTAGTGCAGAATCGCAGACTTGTTCTCAGGTCTGGGTGATCTGCTGTCTTCTGTACATGGGAGGCCACAGTTCCTAAATTTTCTGGCACAAGTAGCTATTTTCCAGAGAAAACTCAAGATTGTTTTGCTCCTGGTACATCTGTTTGATTTGGAATTTCCCCTGAAGCCAGGTTCCATCTGCCAGCTGAACAGATCACAGTGATAGGGGCGGGGGAGGGGGGGAGAGGGGGGAGGTTTTAGTCATTCTTTCTTTTTTTTTAAAGGATTTATTTATTTATTTTAGAGAGAGAGAGAGAGAGAGAGAGAGCAGGAGAGAGAGAGAGCAGGAGGAGGGGCAGAGGGAGACGGAGAGAGAAACTCAAGTGCACTCCATGCTGAGCATGGAGCCCAATGATGGGCTCGATCTCCTGACCCTGAGATCATGACCTGCGCCAAAACCCAGAGTGGGACCCCTAACCAACTGCATCACCCAGGAGCCCCTCAAGTCATTTTTTTTAAAGATTTATTTATTTATGATAGACAGAGAGAGAGAGAGAGAGAGAGAGAGACAGAAACAGAGACAGAGACAGAGACACAGGAGGAGGGAGAAGCAGGCTCCATGCCGGAGCCTGATGCGGGACTTGATCCCGGGACTCCAGGATAGTGCCCTGGGCCAAAGGCAGGCGCCGAACCGCTGAGCCACCCAGGGATCCCCCATTTTTTTTTCTTTTTAAGAAGTTTTCAATTCCAGGATATTCAAAACATTGTGGTGAAATGCACCTAATATAAAATTTGCCAGGGGCACCTGGGTGCCTCAGTGGGTGAAACTTCTGCCATCGGCTCAGATCATGATCCCAGGGTCCTGGGACCGAACCCCATCTTGGGCTCCCTGCTGAGTGGGGAGTCTGCTTCTCTCTCTCCCTCTGCCTACCCCCCCACCCTCTGCCTCTCCCCCCACACTCGTGACCGAGTGCTCTCTCTCAAATAAATAAATAAAATCTCTTTAAAAATTTGCCATTTTAATTATTTTTAAGCGCACAATTCTGTGGCATTAAGTACATCCACACTGTTGTGCCGCCACCACCGTCCATCTCCAGAACTTTTTATCTTGCAAAACAGAAACCCTGTCTCCATTAAACATTCACTCTCCAGTCCCACACCACCCTCCCGCTGGCACCTGTCATCCTACTTGCTGTGAATGTCATGACCCTAGGGACCTCCTAGAAGTGGAATCACACAGTATTTGGCCTTTCGTGACTGGCTGGTTTCACTTGGCCCAGCGTCCTCCAGGTCCATCGTGGGGTAGTAGGTGTCAGAATGTCCTGCCTTTTCAAGGCTGGATGATGTTCCAGGGCAGGGGTGGACCCCATCTTGCTCGTCCATTCATTCACAGGTGGACACTTTGTCTGCTTGCACACTTTGGCTGTTGCCAATCGTGCTGCTGTGAACACACCAAGTATCTCTTTGCAAATGTCTCTTTGAGACTCTGCTCTCAATTCCTTTGGGGGGGCACCAGAAGCAGAATTGCTGCGTCCTATGGTAATTCTAGTTTTACACCTCTGAGGACTCACTATGCTGTTTTCCATGGCAATTGCATCATTTTACAGTCTCCCCCCCCTCCCCAAGTCCCCTAAACAGTGCATGGTGGCTCCGGTTTCTGCACATCCTCACCAACACATGTTATTGCCCCCTTTTTCCCTAGTGGCCTCCAGACGGGAGCGAGGGGGTATCTCACTGTGGTGACCTACACTTAACTTTTGAACAAAGAAACCAGTACTACCCTTCTACCTAATAGAACCCGACAGTCCCTTGACAACCAAGGACACTCTGAGCCTCCCTCCAGAAGAGGAGATGCAAAATCCTTTTGGCCCCTTACCCATCTCTGGGGGGCGTCCATTCCTTCTAGCTGAGCCACACTCCCTTCTGGGCCCGGGACCTTGAATCCTAGACACTGGGCAGCCACTATGAACACATTTCCTATTAGCTAGAGCAGGAAGGGGAGGGGGGAAGAGCATACCCACACCTGCAGCAGCCCTCCTTCCCCCAGCTCCTCCTCTGCCCATCCCAGACCACTCCCTTAGCTCTGTGCACTCATCTCAGCTTGCCTTGGTTCTTTGCCTGGTGGGGTGAGGCAAACCTTCATCCCTGAATGTCCTGTGCCATCAGGGGGTCCACCTCTTTTGGGTTGCTGGAGTTTCCCCCACAGGCATACCAGGATATGAGAGTTCAGAGGGGAGCTGCAGGGGCTCTCCTGGGGTCCAGATGCGGCTCCCTATGGCCTGGTAGGTTTCTGGTTTCTGCTTGGGACCAGGGCCAGTCATCCCAGACAGCAGAGTAAACCCCTTCTTTGCCTCTTGGTTCAGAGCCTAGGCTCCATGCTAGGGTCCTGCGAAGTATTGTCACTCAGCCATTAAAAGGCTGTCCCTTCACTCAGAAATACTTAGGATGATAGGCAACATGGATGAAGTTCAGTGGTACACATCACGGGATGCATGTTGCCTCCCAAATCTAAAGGGGCCCATTAGGCATCGTGCTGCTTGCTCAGTAGAAGAAGCTGTATGGTCTAGCAACTGGTATGTCATCCTGGAGGGGACATAGCAATGTGCTCCAAACAACTGTAGTGCTAGAAATTTCACTGAGACCATAGGCCCCTGCCTTTTGTGGGGTTCACTTCCCACCCTCTGATATGTATGTATCTCACCAAGATTTCTAGAATATTTAGGCTTCTTGCTCATCAGCTCTGATCCACACAGAGTCATCAGTACAGGGAATAAGTGTGCTGTCCCATGGAATGGTGAGGTACCCAGGTCCCAGAGCACTAGATCCTGAGGCCGGGCTGGAGAGTTGACAGGCCTAAGGGAAGATGGTGCAGGTGTACTGCTGTCACTGCTGGGTGAGAACAAACTTCTCATTTGCATTTGTTTAATAAATAATGAATATGGGGAAGGAAGCATTTGATGGGTGTTGGGAGTGGTGTTGATTTGCTTTGGTAGACAGCCGCACATCTGGAAGAGCATGTGAACCTGGACTCACCACCGGTTGAGTTTATGATATTCTTTTGTTTCTTTAAAAAAAAACATTTTGGACTTTATTTTTTTAAAGATTTTTATTTATTTATTTGAGAGAGAGAGAGAGTGAGAGCATGAGCAGGGTGAGGGGCAAGCAGACTCCCCACTGAGCAGGGAGCCCGATGTGGGACTCGACCCTGTCACTCCAGGATCATGACCTGAACCAAAGGCAGATGCTCAACCAACTGAGCCACCCAGGTTCCCTCCTTTTGGTTTTCTATTTTGGGAGAGAGAGAGATTAGCAGTTCTGGGGCTCTACTCGGCTATCTCTGCCACAACAGCACACCCCTGCCAGCCAGGGAACTGCCACCTGCTGAGATTGTCTATTCCCCCCCACCCCAGCCTTCCAGAATAAGGGGGATGACTACAGGGTGGCTTGGGGGACCCACTGAGCTTGGTATGAGCTGGATCTGTATCGAAATCCTGTTAATTGCCTGCCCTCCATAAGGAGGACCACGGGGATGATGTAAACCTCCCAGAATTCACATCAGCTCAGACCCAGGGTCCCCCACATCTGGATCCTTCCTTTTCTCCACTACCCTGCCCAAGTAAATGGCCAAGGAAGGCAAAGAGGAGAGCTGTACATTATAAATTTTTGGTAGACTAGCAGGATCCTTCCTCAAGGGGTTCTGGATGAAATCTGGGGACTGGGAGACGAACCAGGTCTCTCTACTGTGGTAGTTCGGGCCACATCTGTTGATCATATCTAGAGCATCTTTGCTTATTCCAGTCAAGGAAGTTCTTGGTAGGCTGCTCATCTGTTTGAGAACCGTGTTAAATTGTAGTTGTTCAGATAAAAAATGGTCGAATATCAGCAATTTTATGTGATTAAACCAAACATTTTGGTCTTGGGTACTTCACAATCAAGTAGCCAGTGCCAAAGATCGCCATGGTTAAGCTATTCTGGTTATTCCTGTTTCTTTTAGGGTAACTACGCCCTCCTTGGCTCCCTGGCTCCAGCCACGCAGGAGCCATATCACCCCATTTGATTTCAGGAAGTCCAGGTTGACCACCATCTCCTGCTGTCATTCCCAGCAAGCCCCAACATCGCATTTCTCCCACCTTGGTCCAACATTCATAGGGTGGGGGCCATTCTTGTGCATATTCCCAAAGCTTCTGCCAATGGGGACTGAAAATACCTGTCACTTTCTCTGGATAGTACATCTTCCTGGGTCAGATTTTGTTCCATGCTCCTGGAGCATGCTGGGATTTGCATTTAGGTACAGGTCTAGAAGCAGGAGGTCAAGGTGGGCTCCTAAGGACGTGTCTAGCTTGGGAGTGACCCTCTTATAGTTCCTCCAAGCTAACGCCCTTTGAGAGGGGACAGGGGCTGCTTCGGCCAGCAGAGAGGTTCTATGTAATTTGGAGGTTCAACATCCTCAGCTGCCTTGGAGTCTTTTCAAATGGAATTCATTCCAGGGTTCAGGGTCCCCCCATTTCCCAAATGATGCCCTAATTTAATGGAGGACGGCGTGGCCATGAGTGGAAATGGTTGTGTTGCATGGTTCAGCTACCCCACAGGGTCAGCGTTTGGGTTCAGACTTTCAGAAATCTCACCTCTGTGCCTATAAGAGATGTGGGCTTTTTTTTTTTTTTTTTTTTTAGGGCAGCTATGGAAGTTTTCTGATACTTTAACTTGGCTGTGAGCTGAATATTTAAAAGTTTGAACTCATTTTTCCCCCTCCTAAATTTTCTATGCAAATAAAGAGGCCTACCAACTCCATAGCATGTACACTCTGCTGGGCGTCCTTGTCACTGTCAATAAAAAGCATGTGTCACCTGACCCTTTGTGGTACATGCTCGAAGGCCGGTTGGTTTGGGCAAGCACACCCTGAACACTCCTTCTAATCCCTGTCTTGAGAAATCCCACCCTCCCTCTAAATTTCCAACAAGCAGGATGTGTAGGAGAATGTATTGTTCAGCCTTCAAGGTCAGGGACTCTGCGGGTGGCCAATCCGGAGCATCTCCCTTGTAACGAAGCATGTCCAGTGTCAGACCTCGATCTCCTCGAAGCACTGGCCCTGGAAGGAGGAGCAGCCACAGAGAGTCACTCTGATATCAAAGCTTGGGCTCACAGATCCCCTCAGAGGATCTCTCAGTGGATGCCGTCCCTGGACCCTTTATCCATAAGCTCCCCCAATAAACCTATGTCTCAATAGCTGTCTGCGGGTCTTATCTCAGTCTCACCGGATAATCACCCACCCTCGGCTGGGCCCCTGCAGGGTGAGGCTACACAGCCTTCAGGGGACTAATGGTGATTTTTCAGGTTAACTGTTTTGGCCACACGCATTGCATGAACACCAGTGTCCCAGTGACTACCGGCAATAAGGTGCCTTCACATATAATCAGGCCAGAGACCACATTTCAGATGATCATCTCCAGACCTCACTTCTGTTACAGAAAACGGTATCCATCTGAGTTTGATCAAGAAAACAGAGGCTCGGGCACCTGGGTGGCTCAGCAGTTGAGCATCTGCCTTCGGCTCAGGGCGTGATCCTGGAGACCCGGGATCGAGTCCCACGTCGGGCTCCCTGCATGGAGCCTGCTTCTCCCTCTGCCTGTGTCTCTGCCTCCTTCTCTCTCTGTGTCTCTCATGAATAAATAAATAAAATCTTAAAACAAAACAAAACAACACAGAGCCTCTCCATGTATTCCAGAAATAAATGTCTTAATATAGAAACCGGGGCTTCTCTGAATGTAAGAGAGGAGCATTGGGTAAAGGTCTGGAAATCCCAGAGGATTAGGGAAACCGCTATGAGCTGGAGCGCTGGAGCAGAGGGGAGGCAGGGGCCAGGGAGACGTCCCGAGGGAACCACTTTGGCCACCACGGGCTGAGCTAGGAGCCCGGGAGGGGTGCGCAGAGCCACCATTTCCCTCCTTCCCAGGGCCAAATGGAAGCTCCTGGACACATCCGTGAAGCTGCTGTATCTGGTTGCCACAACATCTAGAGAATTCTGCTTTACTTATACCTTACAAATCTTTGGAGAATTTGTCTCATTGGTAAACTCTTACCAGTCGCCGTCCGGAGCAGGGGATCCTGGGACACGTCATTCTCAGCCTTAGAGGGAGTGGCGGTGGCACACAGGGGTGTCAGACAACCCGCGGGCCAGCCTGGGCTGCGGGGACCCAAACCCCAGGCCGGGCGGCTCAAACACACAGCTCCGGAGGCTGGCGAGTCCAAGAGCCAGGTGCGCAGCACTTGGTTTCTGCTGAGAGCTTGTTTCCTGGTTTGTGGGCGCTGCCTGCCCGCTGGGCCCCACGCGGCCCACAGGGGGCCACCTCGGGGTGCTGATCTCTCTTAGAAGGGCACCGATTCCTTCCGAGGAGTCCCATCCTCCTGACCTCAAGTAACCCTCACCACCCCCAAAGCCCTGTCTCCAAATACTACCTGGCAGGGGGTTACGACTTCAACACCTGAATCTGGGACAGGTGCATAAACTTTCCACCACGCTAGCACACCCTCTTGTTTCTTTTTTGTTTTTAGTGCATATTTTGGTATTTAGGACCATTGTTTTTGTGGTTGCCCTCATAACCTTATGTAATATCTGCCGTCCCTCATATTTTTGGCCTTTGTCAGTTGGTTTCCTAGCCTGGGTGGGGTGGTCTTTTATTATGTCCTCAAATTTTCTTTTTTAAATTTCTTGAACTATAATTTTTTAAAAAGGTTTTATTTATTCATGAGAGACACATAGAGAGAGGCAGAGACACAGGCAGAGGGAGAAACAGGCTCCCTGCGGGGAGCCCGATGTGGGACTCGATCCCAGGACCCTGGGATCACAACCTGAGCCAAAGGCAGACACTCAACCGCTGAGCCACCCAGGGACCCCATGCTGCTCAGGTATCTCCCAGGGAGAGGAGTTCTTGTGACTATGCAGAAGGAGAGGTAGGCTGTAAACTGTCTGTCTTTTATCTGGACCTGCTTTTCTCTCCCTCTGTCCCTGCCCTGTCTCTGAGGGGCTTCCCCTAGCAGTTCCTTCTCAGTTCGGGGTTTTGTCCTGGAAGGAGGTTTCGCTTTATTGGCTCCAGAGTTCCCAGGGCCCGGGCTGCTCCAGCACGAGGACCCTGCTGCTCCCTGCGAAGGGAAGGCTGTGTGTCCCCTTTTAGATACTGACTCCTGCTCTCCTGCAATCCGATAGGGCCACCGAGCTCACCAGTGAGTACCCGTCAGGGTCTGGGAGGTCCTCTACTTCTCAGGCCCGGCAGGCCCGGCTGACTTCCCTCCCTGTCCTCTCCTGCCGTGGCTAATGACATGTGGGGTTGAGGCCCCTGGTGATCCACCCCCACCCACTTGCTCGCTCTGGGTGCCTAGCCGCCTAGTTTCACTGTGACTATTATCTATGAGTTTTGGGTTTTGCTCTCCTAGGTGCTCTGTCCATTTTTAATGGGGAATTTTGGGAGATTAAAAAATTATGGCATCGCCATTCCTTCTTCCCCACACTGCTTGTAAGCCCTACTTACTAAATAGCATCAGAAACATCTGCTCTGAAATCAAAGTGTTGATAACAGCCTGCAGCCCACCGTTTTTCAGCAGAAACAAGCAGTGCCAAAGATTGGAGCATGAAATGTTGGGGATCTGGGTTTTTCTAGGTCCCCGTTGCCAGACTGCAGAGGCTCTGTGAAGGGAGCTACAAGCAGGGCCACCATGTACTGTTGCTGGGTTGTGCACTGCTCAAGTACACCTGGGTGATAGGGTGGGGGTGAATTCCAGCTCATGCTGTTTGCTGAGCCCTGGGTACCATCCTGGAGCTGCACCCCTTGCACCCTGAGAATGCACTATATGTGCTGGTGGCTTTGCCAACTGTGGGTGAGGGTGTGACTGCATGTTTTTGAGGCCTCGTTCTGTAGGGGATTCCCTGCAGGGGGGTCTGCAAAGCATGGGCTGTCACTCAGGTGAACGCACATCCTCCTGGCTCTGATGGGCACCAAAATCCCTTCCAGCAAAAATGTGGACTTCCTTCACTTCTGTCCTTACCTGTGGCGTCTGCAGCCTCATCTGGGAAGAGGCTTCACGAATTGGAAGCAGGTGGGCTCAGCAAAGCCAGAAGTTGGGAGTCAAAGGAGTCCAGCTAGTTAGGGAGTTGCTGGACCAACCCAGCTTGGCTCAGCCCGAGGAGCAACTGGCAGAGGGACCCTAGAGCCACACACCTCCTGGAAGAGTCCCTCCACCTTCCAACACCACCCCAGACAAGGACTGCTCAGTTCCCTGGTTGGTGCAGGCTCTTTCCAGCCTCTAGGTCTGTGCTCATGTGGCTCTCTCTACCTGCTAGTCCTAGGAAAACTCTTATGCACCCTTCAGGCTCCAGCTCAAATGTCACCTCCTCCAGGAAGCCTTCCCATGAAGCCTTACTCCCCAGCCTCACTCAGTTTGTTATACTGCCACTGTGGCACTGCTCCCATTCAATGTGGATAGCTTCTGTCAGTCATTCAACAAATGTTTGTTGAGCACCTACTGTGTGTTCCGCCTCTGACACGAGCCCCCGGGGCCGAATGAGACAGTCCTGGCTCTTGGCCCTCAGGAGCATGCAGTCCTCTTGCAAGTGTTCCGTGCTAGGCTGCCTCTTCCCTGGGGCGGCACCATGGCTGATCCTTGGCTGACCCCAATACCCTGTGGGGAGCCCGTTTGATGCAGGATGAGGGTCTCCGGTGTGGCATGCCCAGCCGCTCTGAGCGCCTGCCCAGGTCCAGCTGCCAGGATGTTGTGGCTCTCCGAGGGGCTTCCATGGTAGCCACCTGAGATGGGCAGGGACTTCTCCTCTGCCTCACAGAGCAGATCTTGACCATGAACCTGCAGGTCCCCTAACCCAGCTTAGACTCTTGCAGGTCGAGGCAGGACCAGCTCTCCCCAGCCTGGATGACCCACAAGTGCCCCTTTGGCCTCGAGTCCGGGAGGGGGGGGTTCTCCTTCCAGACCTCAGGCATTGGGTTTCCTGGTTCTGGTGTCTGCCCCTTGGGCCTGGGACTGGCCGAGGAGCCCTGGGCAGCTGGCCTGGCAGCAAGCTCAAAGGCCAGGCTGTTTCCTGGGTGGTTGTGGGGTCTGCCTCCCTCCCTGCCCCACTCTCTTGCTCATCCACTCTGGCCTTCCCTGCTGCCAAGACGGGCCTCCTGCAGAGCTCCCTTTCTGTGCTGTGGTGCCCCCAGACCTTTCTCTCTCTGCCTGGGATTCATCATCTGAGGGCAGGGGTGCCGCTAATACACTGCAAGATGCAAATGGCCACCACACCAGAGCAAGGTGTCCCACCCACAGCCCACTAAGGCACAGGAGTGAGAACAGGTTTGTGCCAGGTAGCCCCCGGCACTAGTCCCCTGTGACTCCCTGGAGCATCTGTCTCCTGATGTCCGGGGTGGGGGGGGGTGTCTGCCTCCTGCTCCCTCTAATCCACCACCCCAACCCCAGCCCATCGTGTCTCTCTCCCCTACCTAGATCCTCCAGCAGCCTGCCCTGCTTTCAGAATGAGATCTGTACCCCTCAGTATGGATGCCAGGCCATGCAGGTCTGCTGCTACCCCCTCACTTTGCCTCGGTCTTCTCCCCTCAAGGTCACCGTCCTCAGCCTGTTGTCACTCCCCCTACATGCTACGCCTCCTCTTTCCCCCCTCTCTGGCCAACTCCTCCTTATCCCTCAGACCTCAACTAAAATGTTGCCTCCTCCCAGAGGCCCTCCCTGACCATCTTATCTAAAGATGGCCCCACTAGGGGTGCCTGGGTGGCTCAGCTGGTGAAGCATCTGCATTTGGCTCAGGTCATGATCCCAGGGTCCTGGATTGAGTCCACATCGGGCTCTCCGCTCAGTGGGGAATCAGCTTCTCCCTCTGCCTCTGTGTGCTCTTACACACTCTCTCAAGTAAATAAAATCTTAAAAAAAAAATGAAGATGGCCCCACTACATGTGTGCTTTGTGGAATGGAGATATCATTCACCTACCATAAAATTTACCCTTTTATTTATGTATTTAATTTTTTTTAAATTAAAGCAGGGGTGGGGCAGAGGGAGAGAGACAATCTCAAGCAGATTCCATGCCCAGTGAGGAGCCAGATGTGGAGCTTGATCTCGTGACCCCGAGACCATGACCTGAGCCAAAACCAAGAGATCAACCACGTCAAGCTCCCGTTGGGACTGAGCCTGCTGCTACCAACTGGTGACATGCTTCTGTGGCTTCTTCCCTTTTCCTGATCTGCTTCTCAGCTCACCATTCAAAAAACTACTGCAACCCCATGTCCCGGTCTGTGCCCAGGACGCCCAGCCTCGGCAGACTTGCTCATGCTTGGGCCTGACCCTCCAGGGCCCCAGGTCCCAGCCCCCACCCGCGGCCTGCCTCTCCCAGGCCTTCTCTCCAGGCCGGCTCCCCAGGGCTTCACCCCAACCCTGCAGGCCTCCTCCGGCTCCGCCTTCAGCCCCCGCCCTGCTGACCCTCCTCGCCCTCAGCCTCTCCCTTGGCTGCTGCCCCAGGCATTTCGGTTCCCAACACAACAAAGGATCTGGGTCTCCCCGGATTCTTGTTGCTCACATCACGAGTGAGAGAAGTGGAAATAGGGAGAGCAGCCTGGCCTGGGAAGTATTTGGTATTTCCAGGGGGCTTGTCCCCAGGGCACAGGCAGTGGCGTTAGCTCGCCAGCGCCCCCGCAGGTGGCCCTGGACTTGGCATCTGCCGTGTCCCCCACCCACTGTGTGACTCCCCCCCATAAGGCACGTGGCCTCGTTGAGGCTCACTTTCCCCAAGCACAACGGTGAGATTTGCTGCTCTGTTCTCAGCAGTAGTTTCAAGACTGAAGAGTGACACGGGATTTGGGAATTCACTTTGTTACCTTCAGACAGTTGTTTGCTGCAGATGGGTGGCGTGAGGCAGTGGGGGAAAAGCTGGCGTGGGGACTGAGGCCCCTCGTGTGTCCCTTCCCCCTGCACACCTGGGAGTCTGCATTGTCACTAACTCCACGTTTTGGGTGCAGAAGCTGAGGCCCAACGAGGTGCGGGGGCGGCCTGAGCTCATGAGGTTGGTGCTGCCCAGGGATGGGAATTCAGACTGGACCAAGCCAGAGAGCATCGCTGGATTACTGGGTAGCACCCAAGGCCGTCCTGCCTGCAGTAGGTGCTCCGTAGGAGGGATAAGCGAACGGAGGGATGAAGCTACCTTTAGAAGGACCGACGGGGGTGCATGCTCACTGCCTGAGCAGTGAAAGAGGAATGGCCCAAGGTCCCCAGGAAAGCAAGGAGTATGACCCAGAAGCATCGAGAGCAAGCACAGGGTGCCTGACCTGTGGCGGTGGGGGGTCTGCAGGTGGCAGGGATGTTAGAGGTCCCCTTGGGATTTCTAATACACCCCTGCAGCCTCATGGGGAAGTTCCCATCATTCCCCCTGTAAAACTGGAACCGAACACAGAGGCAGTTGGCACCGGGCCCAAAGTCACATAGCTCTGGCCCGCATTTGGCAGCTGAGGGGGGCATTTGTGACATTCAAACCAGGTTTCAAGCAACCCCCCGGGGTGGATATCTTGGGAGAAAAGGCTCTCTGTTGAGGCGTGCCAGCCTCCGCAGTGGCCCTGGTGTCACATGCAACGATCCTCAGGCTGAGCCTGAGTCAGTGTCCCCACCAAGAGGACACCTCTGTCCACTGCAGCCTCCGGGGGACACTGGCCACCAAGCAACATTGGAAACACAGCTGCACAGTGGTGGGTGGGCCCCTGGTTGCTGTGTGTGGAGGGGGAGGCCGGAGAGAGGAGGCAGCTGTGTCCTGGTGAATCTCAGGTTTGTTTTCTAGCCTGGGGGCAGGGCCGCGAGTGGGGCCAAGCACTCCCTTTCTCACCCACTCTGCACACTACCAGCTCTGACTTTGCTCCGTGCCTCCTCTGGGTTGGCCAAGTTTTGCAATCCAAGTCGTGCCAGGACCCAGCCCTGCCCTTCCCCGGGGCCTGATGTGCTATGGCCTGCCTGCCCGGGGCGCCTTCCTCTCCTGCCTGTGGGTCCCACGCCTGGGGACTGAGTGAATGGTGGGCCGGGGCTGTGTTCAGCCCACTGGGCAATGCAACCCCGAGTTGGCCGAGTGACAGCTGGTTGGGCTTCCAGGACGGATGTGAGGACAGACCATTGTGGTGTGGGAGATGACCTTATGGGCACAGGAATTAACATTAAACAAAGCCTTGTCACCTATTTGGCAGGTATCCTTTTTTTTTCTTTTTAAGATTTATTTATTTCTGGAGAGAGAGTGTGAGCAAGGGAAGGGGCAGAGGGAGAGGGAGAAGGTCCCAGAGCAGACTCCCTGCTGAGTGGAGCCCAATGCAGGGCCTGATCCCAGGACCCCAAGATCACGACTGGAGCTGAAATCAAGAGTCCGTGGCTTAACCAACTGAGCCACCCAGGCACCCTGGCCTGTCATCTAAGATGACCCCCACAGAGCCCCTCCCTTGACAGAAGGCTGAGGCCAGTGACTTGTCTCTCTCTGATAGGACACAGCAAGAGTGACAGGACTGGGTGAGATAGGACAGTGACCTCTACCTTGTTAGTCTTCTCTCTCTGACTTTTCTTTCTTAACTGCTCTGCCGAAGTTGGCTGCCCTGTTGTGGGCTGCCCTAGGGAGATGCCAACGTGGCAGGAAACTGAAGTCCAAAGCTGCTGAGTGAGCCTTGAGCCTCGAGAAGGCTGCAGCCCTGATGAACCCCCCTGATGGCAGCCTGGGAGAGACTCAGAGCCAGAGGTGTCCAGCCAAGCTGCATTCAGATTCCAGTCTAAGAAAAACTGGGAGATAATTGATGTTTTTTTACACCATGACGTTTTGGGGTTGTTATACAGCCGTTGATAACCAATACACATGTTTATCTTAATGTGTCTAAGGAAAAAAAACACAAGTGGTACAATGTTTGGGTTTGCAGGCATTTGTTGATGGATCGCAGTGAAACTAGGGAAAATGAGTCCATTTAAGTCAACTGGAAGAGAATAATAGGATGAATAAATAAAAGATAAAAATAAAAGAATGAATGGAGGGGAATGGATATGACCAAAGTTTGATAAGAATCAAGATATTGATGGGACAGTTATTTTGATGCCACAGCAGGTGTATTCAATATTAGAAGTAACTAGAGTTATGTCAGGGCAGCCGTTCACAAGGTGTGGTGCAGGCTTCTGGTTCCCTGGCTCCTCCTGGAACCACAGCCTAAATGTGTGCAGTGTCCCCATTGAGGGAGCGACAGATTTGTGGCCTGCTTACCGCAGCCCCGTGCCCAGTGAGGATCTGGGAGCCCTGGTTCTAGGGCAGCACCTGACTGTGGCAGTTACCTTCCTTCTCTGGGCAGGGGGCCAGCGGAAGTTGAGGTACAAGAGGAAGGGGAAGACAGTGGGTGTCAGATGAGGTCAGGTCATGCCTCGGCTCTCCTACAGAATTGCCTCCCAGTCTGGAGCACCAGAAAGACCCATGGACTGGGCAGG
This sequence comes from Nyctereutes procyonoides, assembly GCF_905146905.1. Classification (NCBI taxonomy): domain Eukaryota; kingdom Metazoa; phylum Chordata; class Mammalia; order Carnivora; family Canidae; genus Nyctereutes; species Nyctereutes procyonoides. The sequence goes on along the minus strand of NW_026575025.1, from coordinate 8,269,502 downwards.
CAGGTAGACTGGTGACCTCATCTAACCTCAGCTGTAGACAGGGGTTTGCTCAACAGAGTCCTTCTTCCCTCTGGCTGGAGAAATGCTGTCACTGTGTCATCTTTCCCAGTCCTGTCTCCTCCACTGGACCAGATGGACAAGGAGCTCGCAGAATGGGCTGGTGGGGGTGGGGCGGGGCTGAGCACGCTGAGCACTCAGAGCTCAGACCATTTCTGCTAGAAGGGCACCCCACTCACCGAGCACCTCCTATCTGCCTTGCCCTTGACCAGTGTCACCTTGCTTAAACCCTCTCAGTATCTGTGTGGGGCTGGTGTGACTTTCTCCCCACTTTACAGATGGAGAAATAAGGGCAGTGGGGGGTGATGTGCCCAGGGTCTCAGAGTTGGGTCAGTCTGAGAGCAGAAGCAGCAGGAATGCACATGTCCTGAAGTGACTGTTCCCCCCCCCCCCGTTGTAGCCGCAGCACCTAGTGCCTGGCATGCAGGAAATGCTCAGGAAATACTGGCTGGGCTGGGCTGGGCTGGCAGGGAGGTAGCTCCTGGGCAAACCCACAGAAGGCAACCGAGGCACAGAGAGGGGCTGTGACTGCCTGAGGTTGCACAGGAGCCTGGTTGGCATCTTTCTGGCTTTGCTTCCAGGCCAGCACTGCTCCCTTGGCCCTGTGCCCTTCAGCCAGGGTTCCCAGGAGACCCACACAGGGGACCACAAGGCTGGTTTGAGGACCCACTGCCCAGAGGACCTGCCAGCCGGTTCTCTCCCTGTTGGCGCCTCTAAGCACTTACTGAATGCTAGTGATGGACTCAGCCCAGATGCTGCCGGTGGGCACCCCAGGGACAGCTTGGCCCTACCAGGATGGTATAGCACACTGGCATCTGGGAAAGCTTATTTCTGTCTTCCCTTTCAGGAGAACACCTTCTATTAGCCCCACCTGCCTCCAAGCCAGCCTGGACACCACAGATTCCCTGTAAATTGTTAATCTTAAAAATAAATCTGTTACTTATTTTACCAGCAAAAGTGGGGTTTACCCGGAAGTGGCAGAGAATTGCAAACTGGACCAACACAGCCACAGCAAAGCCACAGGCAAGTTCCCAGAGCAAAGGAGAGGACCCCTCTTTTTTTGGGGGTGGGGGAGGCGGGTTACTCTAAACAGAAAGTCCACTGGATCAGTTTCCAGGTATCGTGGTTTCTCATTGGTCGAGCTGTGACTGTCTCTCATTGGCCGGCCTATTGCTGGGTGAGGAGAAAATCTTCCTTCTTCAAGCAGGGGAGTAAGGTGGGCTCTTCCAGCAGGAAATGTAAGGTACCTGCTCTTCCTGTTTGGGTCTATAGTTGACTACCCTGAGTGGTGGTGCATGAGAGCCCCACCCCACCCCATACTGGCCTTCCCACTCCATTTTATTTTATTTTATTTTTAAAAATAATTTCTTTTTAAGTAATCTTCTACATCCAAGGTGGAGCTTAAACTTGCAACCCAAGAGTAAGAGTTGCATGCTTTACCAACCGAGCCAGCTGGGTGCCCTTCCTCCCTCCATTTTACATGAGGTTTCCTATAATTAATTTTCACAAAATGCTTTTACTGCCTTGCATTGCACTTGGGCCTCCTGGAGTTTGTGCCCAAACATAAATGGAATTCTTTAATTGGAATAAAAACAGATCCTTGGGGGATGGGCCGTTTTTACAAAGTTCTGCATGTATCTATTATTTTCTTTTTCCAGAATAAAAGCATCATACTTCTTTCAGGTAGTAAAATGCATGCTTCTTGTTTTCTTTTCTTTTCTTTTCTTTTCTTTTCTTTTCTTTTCTTTTCTTTTCTTTTCTTTTCTTTTTGTTGTTGTTGGTTTTGTCTTTTAAAATCAAACCCATGAACAAATTCTATGATTTCTCTCTATCCTCCTGGGATAGCCACGCTCTTGAGCTCCAGCACTTTTAAATATTTGCCAACTGATTCACTCAATGATTTTTATTGTTATTTTAGGTTGCATCTCTTTGTATTCTAATGAGGTGAAGCTTTGTTTTAAGCACTCTATATCAATATTTCCTCTCTTGAGAACTTCTGGTTCAAGTCTTTTGTTTCTTTCCCACCTGAGGAGAATTTAATATTTTTCTTATTGATTTTTAAGAGCTCTCTGGGAGGCAGAATTTTGGTTCCTGGTACCTTCACCTCCCGGCACCGCGCCAGTGGTTAAAGTAGGATAGCTGGCAAAAGGGATTTGCACATATACTTAAAGTTACTAACATCAGCTGATCTTAAAATAAGGATATTATCCTGGGTTATCTGATGCACCCAATGTAATCACAGGAGTCCTTAAAAGGAAAGAGGTGTGGCAGAGGGAGGAAGTCGGCAGGTTGGAAGCATCTGGAGGCATTTTGAAGCACCTCATTCCAGGCATAAGAGAGATTCAGGGCACCCTTGCGGCTTTGATGATGGAAGGGGCCGTGAGGGAAGATGTGGTGGTCTCTAGGAGCGGAGAATGACCCCTGGGGACATCCAGCAAGAAACAAGGACCACAGTCCTGGTCTCACGGCAGTGAACCTGCCAGCCCGTCGATGAGTGTGGCCCAGGCCAGCCGACACCTTAACTTTGGCCTCGTGAGGCCCCGACATGAGAACCTAGTCCGGCCGCCGGACTTCTGATCTCCGGGACTGACCCATGATAAATGGCAGGTGTTTTTGGTAAATTTGGGGTAAGGCATCACCGCAGCAATGGAAAACAAGCTATTTATGTGTTACTTCATGTATGTTGTGAGTATTTTTTCCAAGTGTGTCACTTGTCTTTTTAAGCCTTACTCTTAATTATACTTAATCTCACTAGTTCCAAGTTCCATCCTTCAGTCCTCACTCCTAGGTACCCACCACTCACAAGCAAAGCAGATGCCTGGGCCCTGCCGCGAGTTTCTGCTTCAGCAGGTCCGGGAGGGCCCAGGAACCCGCCTTCCGGACCAGCGCCCCGGAGCTGCCGCCCGGGCGCTTTAACGAGGTTTCCTCCCAGCCCCAGAGGGTCCTTCGCGCCCCTCCCCGGAGCGCAGGGCGCCGAGCCCCACCCCGGGGCCGGGCCCGGTAAGCCCCGCCTCCACGCGAACCCTCCGTTCTTATTGGCTGGTAGCGAAGGGGATCCCTGACGTCACGGCGCTGTCCTCTCCTCCCCCCGACCTCCGGAGGCGGGGACGCCACGCCTGCGCAGTGGGGTCGCGCGCGGCAGCTGCGCTCCGGGGAGGGTCCCGGCGGCCGCTGCCCATGGCGGACCCGCGGGCCGAGTGGGAGCCCCTTCTGGGCCGGGCCCCGGGCGGCAGCGGCCACGCCTGGGCGGCGGGCTCAGCGGCTTGCCGCAGCGTTCGCGGCGACCCTGGTGAGCGGCGGGGGCGGGGAGCGGGGCCGCGGGCCGCGGGGGTGGCGCACGGGGTCCTGCCGGCCTCGCGCGCTCCGCTCTGGCCGCGGCGGGGGCTGCACCCTGCGGAGTCGCGGGCGCCCGGGTCCTGCCTCCCTCCGGGCGTCCCAGAGGCGGCCACAGCCCCGCAGCCCCCTGCAGCCCCCTCGGCGGGCCTCGGGTGCATCGCCTCGGTGGCTCTTAGAAGGCAGAGCCTTCTTTCATTTTCCTCCTGGTTATGATAGGGGAAACTGAGTCACAGAGAGGGGCATTCCCCACCCAAGGTCACACAGCGGAGAAGTGGCTGGGGGGGCGGTTCAGTTGTTTCAAGCCCAGCTGGGAGTAGACGAAGGGTGCTCAAGGCTCCCCGGAGGCTGGCCCCCCAGGCTTGGCGTGGGGGCAGGCGTCCCCAGACCAGGGCAGCTTCCTCCCTTTGCCCTCTGCAGCTCCCGCCTGCCCTTCCTGTTTACCGGCAGAGAAATTGCTGAATCCCGAGGAGGGCAGGAGGGTGGAGTCCATCTGTCTCTGGCAGACACCAGGGTGGTTGGGTGCCGGGTTAGGCGTGGAAGGGCCTCAGCCGCATCCTACCGGGGAGAAAACCGAGGCCCAGAAACTGTCTGGGACCTGTCCAGGCTCAGCCCTGGGATCTGCTGCGGCTGCTGCTAGTGCCACACTGGGTGTTCTTTCCAGGAGCACTTTCCCTTTCTGGGCTTGCTTTTATCCTCTGTCCGGGAGGGGCCCATAGTGTGTGCCCATCTGTGGACTATGGGGGTGACGGTTTCCTTTTAGGAGATGGAAAACTAGAGGCCGAGGCAGCCACCTGCCTGCGCATCTCAGAGGCTGTCCTGAGAGAGTTCTCCATCAGCCTGCAACGGGGCGCCACGGGGTCCCTGGGCAAGGGGCACAGAGCTTGCAGACTTTGTTTGCATCTGGAGGTCAGAGTGCCTTTCTCGTGCCCCCACTTCTGGCTGTGTGACCTTGGCAGGTTGCCTGACCTTTCTGAGTTTTACTAAAAGGGAAGTAGTCTGAGGGGCTGACTTGAGGGGTGTTGTGGGGATTTGGAGAGAATGCTGAGGATGCCCTCAGTGTGGGGCCCGGCCAGGTGGCAGAGCTGGTACAGTCGGTGCTGAGGGCCACTCTGGGTGGAGCACCATGATGGTCATAGGTCCCAGTCCCGGCAGAGTGGACAGCCGGCAGATGAGACCTGCATTGTAAGCTAGGAGCCAGGGCCAGGCAGTGTGGACCATCAGAGAGGGCTCTTTGTCCTGGCGCCATGGCCTCGGTGAGGGCTCCCAAGAACATGATGGGACGGTCTGTGTTCTGAGTCTCCCTGGCTAGGCTGCTTGGCCCTGGGGGCGGTGGGGACTGAGGATGACTTGTCTGCGCTCCGCTCCTGTGGAGGCTCCTAGGCGGGGCTCTGCACAGGTCTTGCATGTCCCACAGCCTGATCCTTCTGCCGACGGGTCGGGGAACTGTGCTGTTGGGTGCCCCGTGGACCCTGCAGCAGGTCCTTTTGACCCAGCCTCACCTCGCGGGCCGCAGGGCCAGGGTTGTACTTTCCTTTTCTTGTTCCTGGTCAGGGAGATCACCTTCTTTCTGGCTATAGAAGAGTCAGAGGGAGCGCCATGCTGTGGAAGGGGCTTCTAGAATAAAAGCAGCAAATAGTTACAGCACATGTAACTGCATTCTGTCTGCACATGTCCCATCGTGTGTGACCCGTGATGGGGAACTGAGGCACAGAGGTGGAAGGGCCTGTCCAGGGTCATCGGGGAGCTGGTCGGGGCCCCAGGCAGGTAGGGCAGGGTGGAGCCTGAAACAGGAAGGAGGGGGGCTTGGGGTGGAGAGACTGGTCCTGGGCTGATGTGGGACCCGGTGATGTCCTCTGCTTCCTATGGCAGATGCTGTACCCTGACACTCCGACCTGAGTGCCCACTTATTGCCACATGGGGTGGTGGTCCCTAGACCACCGTGTTGGGAAGCAGTGATCCTGGTAAGGCCGACAGCCTGGGCAAGGGCTTGGAGTCTTGGGGAGAACTTGGCCTTGGCAGAGCCAAGTTCAGGATGAGTGGCATAGAGGGCAGAGGATGGGGGAAGCAGCAGGATGGCTGGTGATGGGTGAGGTGGGTGCCCGTAGTGCCAGGAAGGGGCAATGTGGACCTTTTCCAGAAGCACGGGGCACATGTGGGAAGCTGTGACATGTTCACGACTGAGGGTTTGTGAGAAGATACCTTTGGCTGTTGGTGTCAGGGGCTGCAGAGCAGGTGGGGTGGCCTTGATGAGGTTTGGTGCTCTGAGGCCCAGGCCAGAGGTCTGATGTGTGCTGGGCAATTCTCGGGGTGCCTGACACCCCTGGCCTGTGGTGGCTTGCCTGGGCATGAGCCCCTTCAGCTGCGCCCTGCATCTGGGCCTAGAGTGAGAAGCTTGTATCCTTAGATCTCTCTAGGCCGAGATCTGGTCTCTTACCTGAGGTTTGGGTAACCTGGGGCCCCTTGTGGGTCCCCAGGCCACCCTGCCCTGCAGCCTCCCCTCAGGCTGATTGCTCCACAAAGAAGCTTTGAGGATACTATGTGCCGAGCCCTGTGCTGTCCTAGGCTCTGTGGGTATAGCAGGGAGTAGAACAGAGTGCTGTCATCACAGTTCCCAGGACATCGTCAGGGGAAGTTGGCAGTCACCATCCTCACAGCCTCCCTGGGAGAACTTCAAGGCTCCTCAGGGTGAGCATGGAGGTTGTACATGGGGGGAAATAGGCCCACACAGAGGAGAGGGCACTTGCTTTGGATGACAGCAATGTGGTGGCAGAGCCAGGCTGGAGCCTAGGCTCCTGCCTCTGTCGGGAGTCCCCAGTGTCCCCAGTTGGCCCCCCGGGCCCTGCAGTGGGAGCCCTGAGGACAGGGATAGTCGCTTCCCTGGGGGGTGATGGGCAGAGCAGACAGTGGCGCACCCCCCACTCTGCCTCTGGCTTTGGGACCTCTGCTCTAGAGGCACGCACAAAGCTGCATTCTCTCTGTGCCAGGTACGGGCAGTTTAGGAGCTGCTGGCACAAAGGGGCCAGATGTGAAAGCAGAATCTTCCACAGAAGCAGCTGTCCTCTTAATTTCCGAGCCCCAGTCTGGGAAGTGCTGGAGGCTGCATGCCGGCTCTGCGCCGCCTCCCCACGGCCCCCGAGGCCTGGGCTGCCCCCTTCCTCACGGACCTCGGGCGATGGGGCTCTTTGTTGTGAGCCATGGCTCCTCACACCTTTCTTCTCCTTTGAGTCAAGCAGTGGTTTCTGCAATGAAGCCGCAGAGGTGGCACTTGGCCCTGAGCAGTGGACGGGACCCAAGGCGGCAGGGACTGACCTAGTGTGTAGCTTAGGGCTGCTCCCTGGGCAGGCGGCAGGGGTGCTGGGCTGACGCCTCAAGCCGCCTGACTTGTCTTGAAGGCTGCTCAGAGTCGGAGCCTGCTGGGGCCCACGGAGGCCCCGTCCAGCCTCCTGTGCTCTGCCTCCCAAGTTGCTGGTTGCTGAAGGTGGCAGAAGGGTAGTGCCGGGCCTGCGGCTGCCTCGTGTGCAGACCTGCTGCAGGGAGAAAGGCATCTCATTCCAGAGCCTTGGAAAAGAATGCCTCCAGATTCTTTCCTTGATCTCGATTGTCCTGTAGCAGGTGAGCGTCACATCATCTGCCTTGTTGCCTGATGTGTATTCTCTGCCTGCAGGTGCTGCGTCCCGGTGGGATCTCTGCTTTGACCAGGCTACTGTGTTCATCGAAGATGCAATCCAGGTGGGCGGCACCTGCTCCTAGTGGCTGGGCCTGGGCTCATCTCCAGGTTTTGTGGGGCCTGGGTGATGGCTGCCCTGCTGGTCCCCTCCTTGCTGTCCTGGGGCCAGGCCTGGGTGGCTGGTCCATGTCGTCATATAACTGTGATGATGGGGCCTTTGGGCCTGACTTGCCTGGAGTCCTCCCTGAAGCAGGGGGTTGCTGGGGTGCTGAGTGTTCTTCTTTTGAGTCCTAGCATCAATCGCTTGTTTTGTTGACAGTCCTGAGGGCCTGTCATGCACCTGCATTGTCCCAGGTCCTGTGAAAGATGCCCAGAGATGGTCAGACCATCCCCGGCTGGAAAACAGCACTCAGGCTCAATGAGAGAAATAGCGATGGAAGGAAGCAACGTGCCATGTGGGGAGTTAGGCTAGGGTGTCCTGGAGAGTGACAGGGTTGTAGGGGCCTAGCACAACAGAGGGGAGAGCCTCACAGGCAGGCAGTGGATACAGCTATACATTTAGAAGCATGTGTCCATGCAGGACAGGTTCCTAGGGTGCTCTGCCTCTCTCAGCAAACATGCCCCTGCAGGGTCCCAAGAGAGCCCTTTGTCCATGTTTGTAGTGAAAGTGGACTCTGGTCCACAGCCCGTCTGCCTGCCGAGGGCCTGTCCTGGGGTCAGTGGGTGCCCTGATGTGGCTGGCTGTGCTGTGCAACTCTGAGGGGACCCTCACTCACGCTCCCCTGTGTGATGTTCACTTTCAGTATCGTTCCATTAACCACCGCATGGATGCCAGGTCGATGTGGCTTTACCGGTTGTATTACTCGAACACGTGCCAATGGTGAGAAGGCACATGCATGCAGCGTGGGGTTCCTGCGGTCTGGGTGGACGGGGGGAGGCTGGTCTCAGTGTCCTGGCGGGCTGTCCTCTCCCCATAGTGGAGAAGGAGCTGCTTTTCCCTCCTCTGGGAAAGGAGCCCAGCCCAAGGAAAGAGGGGCTTTTCTGGTGATGAGGGTTAGCTTTGGAGATGGAGTGTTGGCTTGAGTTGCGCTGTCTGACCCCTTGAGAGTCGGCACACACCAGGAAGCATGGCCTTGCCTTTTTTTTCTTTTAAAGATTTTATTTATTTATTCATGAGAGACATACAAAGAGAGAGAGAGAGAGAGAGAGAGAGAGAGAGAGAGAGTGTGTGTGAGAGGGAGGCAGAGACCCAGGCAGAGGGAGAAGCAGGCTCCATGCAGGGAGCCCGACATGGGACTCAGTCCAGGGTCTCCAGGATCAGGCCCTGGGCCGAGGGCGGCACTAAACTGCTGAGCCACTGGGGCTGCCCCGTGGCCTTGCCTTTTGAAACCGTGGAGTCTGTCCCACTGTCCTCCCAGGGACTCTGCCTGCAGATCTAGTGTTTGACCCAGAGCACGGCTGATTCGTGAGTTTTAATTAGTTTTTGTTCCTTTTTTCAGGATATTGAGCTTCACCATTTTCTTGATCCTGTTTTTGGCTTTTATTGAGACCCCTTCCTCGCTCACAAGCACTGCGGATGTCCGCTACCGCTCGCCCCCCTGGGATCCACCATGTGGCCTGACCGAGAGCATCGAGGGGCTCTGCCTTCTGGTCTTTGTGGCCGACGTCTCTGTGAAGGTGAGGTGGGTGCCGTCAGGTGCCAGAGCGCAGGGACCAGGGCCCTCCCAGCCTGGTGCTGCTTTTCTGATTAATTTTCATACTCCTGGAGCTAGCTGCCTTTGGCTCTGACTGTGCACTTTGACCATCTGAGCAGAGGCGTGGGTTGGTGGAGGGTTCTGGGCTTTGTCAGCTCTCGGCCCTCTCCAGAAGAAACTGAGTCTTGGGTTCAGCCCTGCCAGGTGCATGGCCTCGCGGGGCCTCTGGGAGTGGCTGAGGGTCAGAGGCCCCCTTCTCCTGTAGGACGAGGGTAGACCAGTGGTCTCTTGGCCCAGCCTCCCACCCCCAGCAGAAGAGGAACACAGGAGGAGGTGGGCGTGGGGCCTGTAGCCACATGGTGTGTGTCTGACTCTAGATTCTCTCTGACTTGAGGCCTTCTGGAAGCTGGAGGTGTGCCCTGCCTTGCTCATTTGAGCTGAGCCATGTCAGAGGCTCAGAGCCTTAATGGCTTCCCAGTGAGATGCAGGGGGGCTGAGAGGCCGGGTCCTACTGTGGGTCACACGTTACTTTTGTCAGATGGTAGCAATTCCAACGCTCCAGTGCTGGGCCCTCCGGACATAGCGGGCTGGGTGGCGCGGCAGGCTACCCCCAGAGTCACTGGGCAGGGCCTTTGCCCAGCACCTGCTGGGCTATCCTGCGGGGAGTGTGGCTTCAGGCCTCTGCTGCTGACGTTGAGGCCCGTGGGTGAGGGCCCTGGGTAGCTTCGAGGTAGTTCTTTTTTAGCTCTTGTGTTTAGGGGCTTTGGGGGTTTTTAAACTGGAACTGAAACTAGTGAGAAGGTCTCATTAGTATTTTTTGAATGGTTGGTACATTTGGGGAGTCTCAAAAGTCAGAGTGAGTTCACATTTTTATCTGCATGCTGTGACCTCTGGATGTCCCTGCCGCCCATGGGCCTCATGATGACTGGCCCCTGGCTGCAGAGGCAGACCTCAGGCCTGGTTTATGGATGGTTCTGGGTGTGGGCCAGCCCTAATCAGAAGTGGACCATGTTGGGTGGTACAGCCTCAATTGGCAAAGCCCTGTTTCTAGAATGGCTCTTTTCCAGTGGTTCCTGGGCATGAGCTAAACTAACGGGTGGGATGGGCAGGACGGCTCAGATCCTGTTGCCCCTGAGGAAGCAGGACAGAGTGGTTAAGTGCTGAGCACAAGGTCACTGACTGCCTGAGGTCACCAGTGGGCTGGCCAGGGAGTTTAGCTTCATGTTCCCCAAGTCACGTGAGAGCACACTGCTGGCCGAAGCTCCCGGCTCTGGCTGCCCCTGCCTTACTTGGGGGCATTGACGGCCACGGGCTGGTGACTACCGGGCTGCCCGCTCACTCACCGCCTCTCTTGCAGAGCTACCTGGTTGGCTGGGCCCAGTTCCAGAAGAACCTCTGGCTGCTGGCCTACATGGTGGTGCTGGTCGTGTCTCTCATGGACTGGATCGTGTCACTGGGTCTGGTTTGCCAGGAGGTAGGTGGTGCTGCGCTCTGAGATGGGAGCTAGAAGCTCTGGTGGCCTGTGCCCTGCCCAGCTCTGCCCACCCTCCTTCAGCCAGCCGTCGGCCACGGAGCCTCGTCCCAGCTTGTAGAAGAAGACACTGAGGCCTGGGGAGGGTGTGAGGACTCCCAGTTCCTGCCTCGCCACCTTTCAGCTGAGCACCTCGACTGGTCAGGTCCGCCCGCATCCTGGGCCTCACCGTGGCCATGTGGCCCATGCTCTGGGAGGGCTGCCATGGGAGAGCCCATGTGAACTGCAGCGTCCCCTTTGCCCCCCTCCCGGATGCACTGCCCAGTGCCTGGAAAGAACAGAAGCAGGGAAGTAGGTGTGGGGACATCCGTGTCCATCAGGGCCAGGCAGGGACACAAGCCTATTGAGTGCTTTGGCTAAGAGAACTCATGTCTCGGCTTAAGCAGGTGTTGAGTAACCGATAAGGCAGAAGGACAGGGTGGGGGCGGGCCCAGCAGGCTCCAGAACTGCAGGAAACTCAGGGGAGGGGCCCCCAGAGCTGGCACCCTGCCCTCCAGGCCCTGGAGGGCTGCAGATCACCAGGACCCCACCGGAGACTGCTTGGTCTGGCAGGGCTGAAGGAAGGGGAGACTGGGAGCTCCTGGTGTGGGTACTGCCCAAGGGACAGCCAGGGGACAGGTGCGTGTCCCCCTCTGCCCCACAGTGTCCTCACTGGCAAGAGTAAGGCTTGCTGAAGGGGAACCGATGACAGCTGGGGCCCAGGGCCCGCCTCCTGCTTCCTTGCAGGAAAGAGCTTAGTTAACACATACGAACCCACATCTGCGCACTGACCAAGGGAGGCTGCTCAGGCGTCTCAGACCACGCTTTGCTGTTGGCTGAGGCCCTGAGTCACCCTGAGAGCTTCCTCCTGCCCAGTGTCCCGGCGCCCTGTGACTCCCCTGCTCCCCAGTTCCCCTGGGTCTTCGCCTTGAGCGTAGACCCAGATCTTTGTTCCTGGGCAGTCCGTGTCCTTGGTGGTGCTGCCTTTTTTGATTCCTGGAGTTTCCTGATAATCTTTCTGCTGGCTGTGCCTCAGTGTCCCTGACTGAGGCCTCCCTGACCCTCTGGGCAGCAGCACCCCCCGCCTGTCCCCCACTCTTGCCTTCGTAAGACTTACAGCGTGTCCCTGGGGGAACACCTGCCCCCCCGGAGTGGATGTTCCCAGAGTAGCAGGGCACCGAATTGTGGGCTGTTTTATCCTGGTGCTCAGAGCCTCTGGTGCCTCTTCTGGTCCCATAGAGGGCTGTCCTCCAGCACGGGTGTCACCCAGCCTGCCCAGGGCCACCGAGCTCCTGCCATGGGTCGGCTGCTTCTGAGGCTTGGGTCGCGGTCCTGGGTGGTCCCAGGCAGAGCCCTAACCCGCGTGACTGTTCAGTGAGGACAGCCAGTGTCCTGCCTGGGGAAGGGGCCCGATGCAGTCACCCACCCATCAGGGGGCCACATCGGGGTGGGCTGAGTGCAGATGGGCTTTGCTTCTGGAGGGAAGGCCATCCGTGGTGGCCTTGGGGGAAAGTCTCTGATGTCACAGGACATGTCATCTGTCTCTCGAGTGTTCACTCTGCCCACCCACATGCATGCTTCTCAGACCTTGTCCCCAGTTGTGTGCTGTGTTCTTTCCGTGCCCTGCCCCCTGCAAAGCTTTCCCTTCGGCACCGCCACTGGAGGGTCTTCCTGATGGAGGCTGTAGTGCCACACATGGTCCACTTGTGAGTAGGGTCAGCCTATCACCTAGAACCATCTACAGACCAGGCCTCAGATTCTTTCCTGTCCAGCTGGCCAGTCACAAAGAACTCACATGGGTGCTGGGGGAGGGAGGGCGAGGAGGACCAGGGGCCCCCACCTGCTCCAGCCCAATCTCTCTGTCCGTTGTCCTTGTGGGCCAGAGGGTCAGGTCCCACGTGGTCTGCCGCTGGATAGACCATGGTCACAACTGTGCTGTGGCTCTCTCTGCTGGGAGGTGGGGTGTCTGCAGGTTAGTTGGTGGGCTGTGATTCTGTGTGGGCCTCACCAGGGGCTTCACTGGCACCGGGCCGGCTTCTCCTTGGCATTGAGGCTTGTGTCTGCCTCCTTATCCTTCATAAAGGCCACACATCTCTGTGTCCATGACCCAGATGGGCCCCAGCGTCGGGAGGGCTCTTGGCAGGTTGAGTTACTACAGCTGGGAGAAGCTGCATGCTGGTCCGTGTCTGATGACGGGTGGGGGTCCCAGTCCCGGGGTGCGGGTGCCAGTAGGACCTTCAGGCCCTGCTTGACCTGGAGGGATGGCTAAGGGACTCGGGTTACAGACACTGAGACGGGTTCCATCCGGAACAGTGGAGATCATGGGTGAGCTGGGGACGCTGGCCCCTCAGCGCACAGGGACGGGGTGGGGGCAGGGCCCTGAGCATACATTTATTGCTGTTTCCTTTGGCTTTCTCGGTCCTGTGTCGGGACCCGGGCCCCCCCCGGGCCTCCCCCAGGGAGGTTGAGTTAGGCCTGGGGATCACATGTCCTGTGGATGATCTGGAGGGACCAGCGCTGGTAGGACCTTGTTCTGTTGTAAGAGAGACCCACAGTATGAGGAAAGCCCAGATGCACCGTGGCGTTACAGAATGCCATGGGTGCTGTGCTAGAGGAGGTTGGATGAGAGGGACAGGGACAGCCTGCCAGCTGAGTAGAGGGGTGGGCAGGAGGGCGAGCAGTGGCCCCTGGATGGGCCAGAGAGGGCCTCCAGGCAGTCCTTAGGACTTGGACAGGGAGGGGATGTGGTCCTTTTGGTTTCTAAGACAGTGGGACGGGAGTCGAGTTAGGAGCTGGGATGGGCTGCGGCATGTGAGAGTACAGAGCATCAGCATGGTGCTTAAAACTGCATGGGAGGCCTGACAAGTGTGCCAAGGCATGAGGTCGCAGAGGTGAGGAAGGGGATCTGGGTGTCAGCACTTGGGGGTCAGGTATGGGGGAGATAGCCTGAGGCGCTGGGCAGACTCAGGCCTGGTCGTCCCTGAGGCTGGGTCCAGCAGCCCAGACAGGAGGACTGGCTGGGTCAGGAGTAGGGACACGTAGAGCAGGTGGAGGGCATTAGAACGTGTGTGGTATTGCTATGGAGGAGGGAGGAGAGGGGCTCCTGAGGGAAGCCCTTGAGACAAGCCCTTGAGACGGCTGGGTGGTCCTGAGGACAGGGTTGAGGGGTGAAGGTGGGGGGGCCTCTCCTTGGTTCTGACAGGAAGGAAGAGGGGAAGGAGGAAATGGGGGCCTGTGTGTGGACCCATGTATGTGTGCTTGTGTGTAGAGGGCGTGCATGTGTCGGGTAGGCGCACAGAGGCTGTGTGTGCAGGTGGACACATGTGTGTGAGGGATGGGGCCGCAGCTGGGAGGGGTGGGGACAAGGGAGGAGCCAGGAGCTTGGAGTAGCCCCCTGGGTGTGTTTGTAGAGAGGAGTGGAGTCCCCATGGTGCTGAGGCTGCAGGGCTGATGGGAGTGGGGTGACCCGTTGGCAGGGGTTGGGGGAGGATGTGGAGCCTGCGTGAGACCGGGTAGGGAGGCCAGGGCTGTGAGCAGATGGCCGGGGCAGGGTGGGGGGTTCTGAGTGGGGCTCCAGGGCTCTTCTGCACCTCTGGTCTCGGGCCTGGGCGGAAGTGGAGAGCCCCTTTCTGCTGTCTTTCAGCCCCTGCGGATTCGTAGGCTTTTGCGCCCCTTCTTCTTGATGCAGAACTCGTCCATGATGAAGAAGACGCTCAAGTGTATCAGGTCATCACTGCCGGAAATGGCCAGGTGGGCTCTCAGTGCGGGGGCTTGCAGGGCAGGTGGGGTTTCCTGCCATCGGGGGTGCCAGGACTGCACCCTGGGGTGTGGCCAGTGCCCACCTGGGGGGAGGCCAGTGTGGGGGTTTTTGGGGGCCTCCTAGCAGCCCCTTGGTGGTCTTGTGCCCTCTGATCAATAGCTGCGGAGCCCTGCAGATGCTCCCCTTCGGTCCCTCTGTGGCCCTGACCACCCCCCCACCCCCGTTTCTCTGTCCCCTGGCCTCTCTCTGCCTCGCATCCCCTCCCCTCGTGGCTCAATGAGTTGAGCCCTCATTGTCCAGCGCAGATGGAGGGATGTGGCCTTACCCCTCAGAGAGTCCAGGGGCATCCTTAGGGTATGCCCCTGGGGTCCTGACTGTCCCTGCCAAGGAAAGAGCTCCCTCAGGATAGGACCAGTAGCTGAGTGCATGGCAGGTTCTGGGGCAGAGGGTTCCCTGAGCAGTTGGGCCGGTTGGCCCCCATCCCCTTTGGCTCGTGGGGCGTGTGTCCTGTGCTGAGCACCTGCATCCGTCCCTCCAGTGTCATGCTGCTGCTGGCGCTCCACCTGTGTGTCTTCACCATGTTTGGGATGCTGCTGTTCACAGGCGAGAAGGTACCACACTCCTTTCTGTCCCCAGCCTGGAGCCCTGGGGGTTGATGGACAGCTTGGCCCTCCGGGTCACTCTTGGGCTGCAGAGGTGGAGGAGAGGTCAGGCTGCCGCCCTGACCTTGTGACCAGGGTCAGCGGTGGCCTGCCTAGACTGCAGTGTCTCTTCAGATGACCTGTCGTCCCAGTGCCCCTGCCAAGCCACCCCTCGTCGGCCTGGCTGCTCCCCATGCCTCCCTCCACCCCTCCCTCTCCCCTCCCTGCCCTGTTGCTGACCCAGCTCTCCTTTCACCTCATTGGGTAGAGGCCCCCTCAGATGGGCACTGGGGGCCGTCGGGGTGCACTGCACTGCTATTCGCTCCCCTCACAGCACCTGCCTGTCTCTGCTTCCTCTTCTCCAGCTGGGCCTTCTGCCCGCCTCCTGGGTCCCCTTCTCTTCCAGCTCTTGCTGCTGCTTGGCCCCCGATGGCTTGTTGCTGTGTGGAGGTGTCTGGCACCTCTCACCCTGGTCTCCTCCCCATGCATCTGTGGTCCAGTGTGTCTGTGTTCACATCCTGACCTGGGTCCCTGTCCTCCTCAGGGCAGGAGCTGTCCTGCATCTCTGTCCTGGGAACATGGGATAGTCAGTGAGGCCAGTGTCCCTTGAGTTTGTGGCAATACTGAGTTCAGGCTGTACTGTCCGTGAGGGAGGACTGGACTGTCCCTTCTGACTCTGGAAGACCTGGAGCTCCCTGTGTGTGTGTGGTGTGTGTGTGTGTGTGTGTGCACTTCCCTGTGAAAGGAACCCATGTCTGTATCTCTTGAGTGTGTGTTTGTGTCATTGTGTGTGCTGGATGTGTGTCTCTGTACCTGGGTGTGTGCTCTGTGTGTGTCTTTGTACATCCGTGTATTTGTCCATGTGGTTGTGTGGCTGAGAGCTTTTCACCACAGTTCTGAGCAGACCTGCTTCGGGGTCCGGTGTCTCGGGGGCTGTGCAGCTTTCCTGACACTGGCTCTTGGGCTCAGAGGCCCCGAGTTAGGTCTTGTCTGGCTGTGAGGGCAGAGTCTGGTGAGAAATGATGGGGGGGTGCAGGGCAGGGGATGCTGGCCCCGCAGTGGACGGAGCTCCAGTTGGCCTTGGGCCTCAGCTGGTGGAGCAGAGGCCCGGTGACCTGGTGGAGCAGAGTGCCCCAGAGCTGCCACATTTGTTCTCAGCAGGATGATGGGCAGGACCGGGAAAGGCTGATCTACTTTCGCAACCTGCCGGAGGCTCTGACCTCCCTGCTGGTGCTGCTGACCACTGCCAATAACCCCGACGGTGTGTGAGGAGGGGGCACGGGGCCTGGGGGTGGGCGTGCTTCGTGCGGAGCCTCAGCGCTGGGCTCTGGGAGGCAGGAGTGTGGAGGGCTTTTTTTATCGCTGGGTGGAGGATGAAAAGGAGGACGTTGGGTTCTCTCCCTCGCTCCTTCCTTGTTTTTCTTTCTCTATTTGTCTCTTCTCTTTTCCTTCCTGTTTCTTCTTTTTTTTGCATTATTTCTCATCTCCTTTGCTCCCTTCCCTCCTTCCTTTTTTTCCTCTATTCCCTTCACCTTGTCTTTCCCGTCTCCTGACTCTACCGAGAAGCTAAGAATGAACAAGGTGACAAATGGTGGTGTGTTTGGCGTGTTCCCTGGTGGGTTCATCTTTGAGGCCCAGCCACTTTCCCTGTCGTCACCTGGGCCCACCTGTGGGGTGTGGCTCGGCCCTGAGGTGACCAGCCCTGGGTCTTAGGTGGCTGTGGTGCTCATGTTTGGGGTTATGCTGGGGCCTCTGCTTAGGCCAGGCTGTGGCCAGGATGAGGTGCTGTGGGCCTTTAGGGCCTGGCTGTGGCCTTGCCACCCTGGCTCGAGACTTTGGTCTTGGGCTCAGGGATGATCCCCCCATTAGAGAGACCTTCCCGGGAGGGCAGGCCCAGCTTCCACACCCAGAGAGAGCTGTGCAGTGGGACACCCTGAGCACTGTCCTCACGTGTCCCGTGAATCTAGCAAATCCCCCAAGGAAGAGCTGAGCTTTTGGGGTGCGAGGAGTTCACAGGGAAGCAGGTTTCAGCTTAGTGTAAGGAGGAGCAGCCTGGAAAAGCAGTGAGTTCCCCACTCCAAGGGTGTGTGAGCAGAGGCGTGAGGATCAGCATTGGGACAAGAAGGCCTCCTAGGTCTCCCAGCCAGAGCCCTTCTTTTTGTTGAGAGGGCAGACTGTGTGGGGCCGTGTTGGGAATTAGATCGGAGGCTGAGGTTGTGAGCACGTTTTAATTTCTCCTAATTTCTTTCTCTCAGTTATGACTCCTGCGTATTCCAGGAATCGGGCCTATGCCATCTTTTTCATAGTCTTCACCCTGATAGGTAAGTTCCGGTGGATCTGTAGGGGTCACTTGGGATAAGATCCTGCCCCCAGTGGCAAGATCCTGAATGCTCAGTTGTGAGTGTGGCGTCCCGACCCCACGACTTCACCTCGGTGTGCCCTCCTTGCTGAATTCACCTCAGTGTGTCCTCCCTGACCCTGTGTCTTCACCTCAGTGCATCCTCCCCGACCCCACATCTTCACCTCAGTGTGTCCTTCCTGACCCCATGTCTTCACCTCAGTGCATCCTCCCCGACCCCGCGTCTTCATCTCAGTGCGTCCTTCCCAACCCCATGTCTTCACCTCAGTGCGTCCTCCCCGACCCCGCGTCTTCATCTCAGTGTGTCCTTCCCAACCCCATGTCTTCACCTCAGTGCTTCCTCCCTGACTCCGCATCTTCACCTCATTGCATCCTCTTCGACTCCGCATCTTCACCTCAGTGCGTCCTCCCTGACCCCTCGTCTTCACCTTAGTGCGTCCTCCCCGACCCTTATCTTCACCTCAGTGCGTCCTCCCCGACCCCTCGTCTTCACCTTAGTGCGTCCTCCCTGACCCCGTGTCTTCACTTCAGTGCATCCTCCCTGGCCCTGTGTCTTCACCTCAGTGCGTCCTCCCCTACCCCGCGTCTTCACCTCAGTGCGTCCTCTTCGACCCTGTGTCTTCACCTCAGCGCGTCTTCCCTGACCCTGTGATCTTACCTCAGTGTTTCCTCCCAGACCCTGTGTCTTCACCTCAGTGCGTCCCCCTGACCCCGTGACTTCACCTTGGTGTGCCCTCCTTGCTGACTTCTCTTCAGTGTGCTCTCCTTGCTGACTTCTCAGTATGTCCTCCCTGACCCTGCAACTCGCATTAGTATGCCCTCCCCAATCCCGTGTCTTCACCTCAGTGCGTCCTCCCCGACCCCGTGTCTTCACCTCAGTGTGTCTTTCCAACCCTGTGACTTCACGTCAGCGTGCCCTCCCTGTTGACTTTGACTCCGTGTGTCCTCCCTGACCCCATGATTTCACCTCAGCGTGCCCTCCCTGCTGACTTTGCGTCAGTGTGTTCTCTTGACCCTGTGACCTCATCTCAGTGTACCCTCTGACCTCGTGACTTTGCCTCACCATGGCCCGCCTCGTGGTTTTCAGTCTGTGGCCACCGATAGCCTCTGTCGTCAGTGGCCGTGGCTGGCAGGCCCGGTGGCACGCATATTCAGTAGATGAGGACAGGGAGGTCTGCATGTGGACCAGGTCCCTGGCAGGACTGATGGGCTCTCCCTGCTCTGAGGTCGTCCAGGCCCTGCTCACCAGCCCCTGTGGGTCTGCTGTGCCTGTGTTGGCCCTCTGGGGCCCCTGGGTGCTGCCCGTAGCCCTGGGCCCCTGATGCTGCTGCCCTCTGCCTGTTGCTCCCCACTGACTGTGGCTTTTTCACGTGAAGGAAGCTTGTTTCTGATGAACCTGCTGACGGCCATCATCTACAATCAGTTCCGGGGCTACCTGATGGTGAGCCGGGCTGCTGTTTCTGCTCCTCTGTGAGGAGCTGCCTCTGGAGGCCCAGCGGGGCACGGCTACGGGGTGGGCCCAGGGGAGTGGTGGTCCCGGGGGTCTCTGCACTGCTCTCTGGCTCCCTCCTGCCACATCCCCCCCTGAGGGGCCATTCCCTGCTCCCTCTCCTCTAGAGGGAGGCCATGAGGTCGCAGCTCCACCGCGAGTGGCCCTGAGCCTGCCATGCAGGAGAACTGGGCAACCCAGATGGGCACCTTAGTGAATCCATGGGCCATGAAGAGTCTGGCTGTTCCTCTGGTGCCCGAGGGGGTGAGAGCTGCTCCCCAGCTGCAGGCAGGCAGGGCGCCCCTGGAGGCCGCTGGGCACCAGCCAGGGGCGGGGGGGGATGTGTGGCAGGTGGAGGCCCAACCCCCACCACTCAGAGCCATTTTCCTTGTAGAAGTCTTTCCAGACCTCCTTGTTCCGGAGGCGGCTGGGAGCCCGGGCTGCTTATGAGGTCCTCTCCAAGACCACGGAGGGGGAAGCCCATCCTCAACGGTGAGTGCAGGGCTCCTGGGGCCCTTCTCCCTGGGGAGATGGGGGCCGCTGTGGGGAGGGAATCCTTAGGTGCTCCATGGAGCATTTCCTAGCTCTCTGGGGTCTGTGCCTGATTTTAGCGCTGCCTCGGAATCACGACAAAACCACATCCTTGGCACTGCAGGGCTGTCATTCTCTGGGTTGACTCATTTGTTCTCATGACCCCTGGAGCCCATGGGTTGATGAGGGCTGGCTGGCATTGGCCCTCCCCTCTGGCCCACACCCTTCCTGCACCACTGTGCTTGGCTGCTGGAACCTGTGGGACCTGGGACGTATGTCTTTGCCTCCGCCTGGTCTGGAGGTGGTGTCTGGAAGGTGATGATCCCGATGGCTCATGAGCTGCCCTGTCGTATCTCTTTTGTACTGCGTACCACTTCTGAGCCCCGTGTGCTCCTCTTGAAGGCAGGACAGTAGTGTCTTCGGGGATTTTTAGATGACGGAGGCCCTTGTCATTGCCCAGGGCCACTCAGTCACATGTGGCACAGCTCAGGTCAGAGGTGTGGGTGCCCCGGTGGGCTGTACCAGCTGGGCTCACTGGGGCGTGGGTGTCTTCTTCACAGAGTTGGGGTGAAGCCCCAGGACTTCCTGCAGGTGCTTCATAAGGTCCAGCTGGACAGCGCCCACAAACAGGCCATTGTGGAGGTACCAGAGCCCCCTCGTCCTCTTGCCCTCCCCAGCCTGGGCTTCTGGGCCCCTCCTGATGGTCACCTCAGCCAGCTGCCCCCTTTCAGCACAGGGCTGTCATTTCAGATCACCTGGGGCTGGCCCAGGCCGGGTGGGGCTGGGGATAGTGCACCTTCCTGTGGCGGCCCTTCCTCCCCTCCCAGCTGAGCCCGGCTGACTCGCTTCCCTCTTTTGCAGAAGGTGTGTTCCTATGGTGATGACCTGCTGTCAGCTGACGAGTTTCAGAAACTCTTCAATGAGTTTGACAAAAGGGTGATCAAAGAGGTAACTGGTACCAGGCCACCTGGGGGGAGCTGGGAAGGTTACAGCACCTATTGGTATTGATCACCTGGGTGACCATTAATGGTCAGTGCCAGAATCTGCCTTCCTGAGAATTTTGGCCCCTAGGATGACAGATGGGAACAGAGAGCGCTTGGCTCTTAGAAGCTGGCATGGTTTTGTCAATCATGAAATTCACGGACCACAGAGAGTGGCCTGGGTCACATCTGACCCAGAGGAGCCTTCCAGAGGGTGTTTCCTGTCTCCATGACAGACTTATACTACTTCCATGTGTCCTTCCCCAGGAGAGTCCTGAGTTTGTCCAAAGCCTTCATTTTTTTGTCCTTGACACCAATCTGTGAAGTCACCAGATGAGCCTCGGCCTCCAGCTCCGCACTGCATCCGCAAGAGCCCTGTTCCGTGTTAAGCTTTCAGTTATTAGTGTGTAATTGTCACATATTTTTTCCCAGAATAGTTTTTGTCCTGTAGCACTTTGTGTCCATTTAGATGGCTGCCTTATATTGTGGTTTCCCTGAGCTGTCTGTGGCCATTTAGGTTCTCTCTAGCTTTCTTTGGTGTTAAGAGACGACTGCGATGAACATTTTAGTGTGTGCAACTGTTTCCATGTTTGAGATTATTTTATTAGGCTGGACAGACTTGGATAAGACAGGAGGTAGGAAAAAAGTTGAATTCCAGAATAAGGTTGTATGGGCAGTGGCGGGCTCCCTGCAGCCACAGCCTCCTGCAGGCTCGTGTTTCTGAGCCTGGGTGTGTTCCCTCCGTAGCACCCTCCGCGGCCCGAGTACGGGTCTCCCTTCCTGCAGAGTGCCCAGTTCCTCTTCAGCCACCGCTACTTTGACTACCTGGGGAACTTCATCGCCCTTGGGAACCTTGTGTCTGTTTCTGTGAGTGCGGGCTTGCCCTCGTGTGGATGTGGGAGGCGCCTCGTTGCCCACCCCCTTGGCCCCTGCCCCTCCTCCCAGCTCCCTGACTGGCCGTGGCACCCTGGCACCGGCCTGGGCTGGTGAGCTGCCTGCCGCTCTGGCTCTGCAGGTGTTCCTGGTGATGGATGCAGATGTGCTGCCCGAGGACCGTGACGACTTCGTCCTAGGGGTGAGCTCTGGGGCTGCGCTGCTCTCAGGCGTTCGCCAGGGTGATGGGAGAGTCAGCGGGAGCAGAGGGCACAGCCTCCCCCTCCCTGGGGCCCTTCTGGTGCAGAGCCACTCCTTCCATCATGGGGTGCTGCAACAGGAGTGGGTGCTGGGCCTGGGAGAGGCTGGTGCGGTGCAGGCCGCAAGTGTGCCAAGGCGTCTTCCGGGCTTCTCTGGCCCTGGGATTGGAGCTTCCCCCTCGGGGCTGCTTCTCAGCCAGTGCTCAGCCCTTTCTGGAATTGTGAGCTCTTTTCTTAACATTACTAGGTCTTGTCAATCTCCTTAGGAATTTGAAAACCATTTTTTCGTTTTGGATTTTTAAGCAAAATAGCAACACCCCTATGTTATTTAATCCCAGAACCCTAACAAAGCAGGTATTTTAAAGTTATTTTAATGAAAGGTCTTGTGAACAGTGTTAAAATTGATGGAAGTGAGTGAATGTTCTTTAATTAGTCATGTAGGAAACAGCTTGATTTGTCTGATGTAAAACTGTCACAGAATGTCACGTGTATTAAACAGAGAGTAGACTTTAGCATCAAAATGGAAAAAATGGTTTTCCTGACCTGATGCTTGAAATTCCTTTGTTTTATACTTTAAGAAAGTCTTATTTCCATTGTACTTTATTTCTGGATGACACTGGAAAGCTTCAGTCTCCTAGTGAGTAACTCACCGTTGGTTTTTACTCTTGACAAAATCAAGTTGGATGCAGTTGACCTATATTTTATCTTTTTTTTCCAAAGATTTTATTTGAGAGAGAGAGAGAGAGACAGAGAGACAGAGAGAGTAAGAGAGCGTATGAGCAGTGAGGAGAGGGAGAGGGAGAAGCAGCCCCACCCCCCCCCAACTGAGCAGGGAGCCCTGTGTGGGGCTCAGTCCCAGGACCTGGGATCATGACCTGAGCCGAAGGTAGTCGTTTTCACCGGTGGAACCCCCCAGGCGCCCCTAGAGTCTGTCTTCTTTAGCAGTAGTTGTTAAGTAAGCATCATGGTCAGCATGACTGTCTGTGAGGGGCTTCTGGTCTCGGGAGTGCCGCAGGGGGTTCTGGGGTGCCTGCAGAGTTCCATCCTGCTCAGCCCTATGGTAATGGCTCAGGACGCAGGGTCAGAAATGTTCTTCCTGCCTTAACAGCGACCTCTTCATGGGTTGGATGGGGCAGCACTAACAATGGGAAATTTAGGCTGGACCCCTATGCAAGGTGACCGCAGTGCTCATCTGACCCCTCGTGTCCCCCACCCCCCGTGGTTCTTTGCACCCCGGGGGAGGTGCCGTGAGGCCTCCATCAAGGGAAGAGGTCCTCTGTAGTTTACTTACTGGCTTCAAACAAGACAGAGACCCAGTGGCCTGTGGTCACCTTAGATGCTAGACCTCCTCTGACACTCCCTTCCCCCAAGGGAGGCCCTTGCCCATGTGCGTTGTTAGAGGTTGCCCTGATGTTCCCATGGAGATGGGGACTGGAGGAGTGAGGGCAGAGCACCAGGGGCGTGGGCTTGGGTGGCAGCCACAGGGAGGGAGCCACGTGCCAGAACAGGGAGCTGGTGGGGTGGGTGGGGGTGACCCAGGCCTGCAGGCACAGAAAGGATGTGGGGTGGGAGATGTGGGGCCAGGTGAGCATGCGCTGGGGGTGCAGCTGTGTGGGTTACCACTGAGGCCAGTCCCGTGACGGGGGCATGGATCAGGAAGGGGGGCACTGGAGACGCCCCATGTGTGTAGGGGTGGGGACACGGGCGGAGCAGCCCTGAGAGGCACGCGGAGCAGTTCGGGACTGAGCACTGGGTAGCTGTCCTCCTTTCAGATCCTCAACTGTGTCTTCATCCTGTACTACGTGCTGGAGCTGCTTCTGAAGGTGTTCGCCCTGGGCCTGCCGGGGTACCTGTCATACTCCAGCAACCTGTTTGATGGCCTCCTCACCGTCGTCCTGCTGGTAAAGTCTAGGATAGGCCAGGTTGCGGGCCTCTCCGGGTGGGCGGTGTGCTCTCTGCGTGCTCTGTGCTGTGTCCAGTCTCAGGCTGGCCCTCGGGAGCTGAGGGCCCCAGGACCTTGGGCTCCTGCCTCCAGTGGCAGAGGGCTGGCATTCCTGTGAGCGGCTGTAGGAACCGGGTTTCCACCGTGTCTGAACGTCGGGAGGCAGTACCTCTCCCACCCCTGAGAGGGGCCTCACTGGCTCACCAGCCCCGGCCACAGAGCTCAGGACCGTGGGACCTTGTTGTGGGTGGCAGGAGAGGCAGGGGTCCAGGCACCCTTTCCCCAGAAGCTGTGGGAGTAGAGGGTCACGCGTGGTGTGTGTGTGTCAGCAGCCATGCTGGTGCTGCATTCATTCGTGTTTCTAGGAACTGTGGGCCCCTTGGGACGGGGGCCTTTGGTCTGTCCTCGACCTGGGCCCCCCGCCAGCCTTTCCGGTATCCCGCCCTCCGTATGTGCGGGCTGCTGCTTCCTGAGACCTGAGAGTCTCTCAGCTGCAGGAAGTCCCACGTTTGGAACCAACCCTTGGGGTCGAGGATAGAGCTCTGACTTCTCCCCAAATCCCCCTTTGCGGGGAACGTGTTACACACGAGCTTTATAATTCATTGGAAAGCCGCCTAGATTAGCGTTGCTGTAGCGATGCCTTCTCTTCTTTTGTAATTAAAGGTTTTGGAGATCTCAACTCTGGCTGTGTACCGATTCCCACACCCAGGCTGGTATGTGACTGCAGAGAACCGAGGGAGGCTACAGCAACCAGCGCCCTGCTAGGCCCCGGGGGGGGGGGGGGT
The DNA here is from genome assembly GCF_905146905.1 of Nyctereutes procyonoides. Lineage (NCBI taxonomy): Eukaryota > Metazoa > Chordata > Mammalia > Carnivora > Canidae > Nyctereutes > Nyctereutes procyonoides. Next base: position 8,245,618 of record NW_026575025.1, on the reverse strand, counting down.
GTGCTCTCTGCGGGCCTGCCTGCTCGGGCCATTTGACTCCCGGGCCAAGCGCCCGAGTGTTAGGAGAGCTGGCGGCTCAGAGCCTGGCCGCTGAGGACTGTGGGTGCAGACCCCTCTCGTCGCTCTTGGGGAACGTGTCCTAACTCGCTGTCAGAATGATAGCGTTCCTAGAGCCTTGACAAGTCTCTAGGGGACAGCAGCCTTGGCACCAGACCGGGGTGGGGCGGCGTGCGGCCCCCAGTGCCCTGGGGAGTGGAGATGCCCAGCTTAGGGCTGGCGGGATCCCTGAGCCCTGGAATCGGGCTGGGAGCTGTGTCACCTTGGCCTGTCACCTCCCACTCTGGTCGTCGGGTTAGCCCCCTGTAAGATGATGGGGGCCAGGGCTGCTGTGAGTCCCACCACCCCTGTTATGGCCACATAGCAGTCTAGATGTCTGGGTGCCTTGAAGTGTGGTGGCTGTGAGGTCGTGGTGCCCAGGACATAGCTGCCCGTGCAGTGTGTGTGTGCTGGCCTCACTGGCCTTGGGCCTCTTGGCAGCTCTGGTATCTTGGTATCTCTTTGGGCCGCCTCTGTCTTAGTGGAGCAGCTAGAAGGTGCTGGAGATGGGGAGTGGGGCTGAAAGACTGGCTGTTTAGGGTCAGCTGCTGCAGAGCCAGCCAGGAAGGTTTTATGTCAGGCAGACAGTTGGGCTGGTGCTGTCCTTGGCGGGTCCCTTGTGGCCTGGTGGGAGCCCCGGCCTCAGGAGCAGTGGTCCCCTGTGCTGGGCAGCTAGCTGTAGGGCTGGCTTGTCGGTAAAGCTCACTGAAAGCCCACCGTGTACTTTTGTCTGACAATCACAAGGGGAGTGTCCTGTGTGCGAGTGGGTTTCAATTTAAATAGGAATGAGAGCCCAGTAAGCCCCTGAGAAATACCAAGAGGGGCCGGGACATAGAATGGGACCACAGGACAGGGGATGGGGTCAGGAGCCAGGGTCAGCCGACAGGGATCTCACATGAGGTCAGAAAAAGGGGTGAAATAGGGCTGGGGTCAGGGGACTGGCTTGGGGAGCAGGTATCTTCTACTTCTGTTGGGACCTGAGCTGGGTGTTCCGGCATCTGGAACCTGAGTGGCCTCCTGTGTAAGGTGGGGGGTATGATAGCCGAGGTGCCACCATGAGGGGCTGTGCCCTGGCCAGTGCTGTCCTGGGCTGCCAGGGATGTACCATCCAGACTTTGTCCTGTACCTGAAACGGAGCACCCCCCCCACCCCCCGCCTCGCTCTCTGCATCTCTGTGTCTTCCTGTTGCTGGCATGTTGAGGCTCTCCCAACCAGTCTCTTGTGTGTCTCTCCAGGAAGCCAGAGATGCTGGGCCTGCTGTCGCTGTGGGACATGGCCCGGCTGGTGAACATGTTCATCGTGTTCCGGTTCCTGCGCATCATCCCCAGCATGAAGGTCCGTGGACGTCTGACCCCTGCCTCGCCTTCCCACTGTGCTCCCACTGCTCCCACTGTGACATTGCTCTAGAGAGTGGCTGAGCCTGACCAGGGAGGAACTGAGACCAGGACTGTCCCTCTGGCTACCTTGGTCCTCTGGGGATGTGTCCCCTGCCCTGCTGCTGGGTGATCTAGCCCTACATTTGTGGACGAGGAGAGAGAGGACCAGGGCTGGAGCTCTTGGAACCACCTTGTTCCCAGGTGTCCTGAGGTTCCCCGAAGGCCATTGGCATAAGCTCTTCATAGCTTCTAGTAATGAGGGGCAGAGGTGGGCTTGGCCAGGGCCCTCTACCCCAGGCCCCCCAGTGGGAGTGGGGCATATGGTTGGCTGGGGTGTGCATCTCCAGGACACCCAGTGCAGGAACCCAGTGGCTTGTGATCATCTGCGAGCCTCAGTTTCTCTCCCTATACCCGTAGGGAGTGACACCAGGCTTGAGGGGAGGGGGCCGGGTAAGCAGGGTATTTAGGCCAAGTGCCCACTCAGCACAGAGGTAGAGTTATCTCCTCCTGTTTGTTTGCTTAAGAATTTTCCAGAAGAAAAGAAACCCAAGGACATGAGACCCCTTCTTATTTGTCCAAGTCCCTCCCCTGTGCTTATCTGTCCTTTCGTGTGCCTGTGCTGCCCGGGGCTACCTGTCACCTAGCAGAATTTCCCATGTGAAGGTGGCCTGGGGACCCTGGGTGCAGATGGGATGCTGTACCAGGGACTTTGTGCATGCCACATACATGCATGTGATCACACACATGCACACATATACCCACATGCATGCATATGCCCTTACATAGCCACACACGTGATCATGCATATGCACACACCTACACATACACATGTGATCATACATGTACACACGTGTGTACAAGTCATATATATGCATATGATCACAATGTACTCTTACATGTGGTAAACACATGAGCACATAAGCTATACACGTTCACATGCATGTGACCACACATGCATACACATGGCCATATATATGCATGTGATCACACGTGTGATCATAACCGGACATAAACACACCTAAATCACATATTCACATAGTCATAAGTACATGTAACCCCAACACAGCCATGCATGTCACACAGCCATGCATGTAACCACACAATATAATCATCCACTGGTAACACGTGTACACACTTAATCACATGCATACATATGACAAACGTACATGATCCAGAAGTACAATCTCACATGTACACACAGCATGTGACTATACTATATACGTGCTGTACCATGCATGCACATGTGCTATATCCGCGCATAACTGTACCCACACACAGTTACACGTACACATGCAAGCGTGCCTGTATGCTTGCACATAGTAACGTGCATACACACGTGCATCGTGGTGTCTCTCTGTCAGCATCTAGCATTATGATCTAACATCAGGTGGGGTAAACAGGCTAATTGGAAAGCTCAGGTTTACATGTCAGGGGAGCAGCCCTCTGGAGTTGGGGTGCCTGGGTGGGTCTCTCAGGTTCCCTTTCTCAGACCTGATCACTAGGGCTGACCTGGATACCTCAGGCCTGTGCTGCTTTGGAGCCTCCAGACCAGAGAGGAGCTAACGCAGCCTTAGTGGGTCACTGGGCAGTGTGATCTGAGCTCCTGTAAACTGTGGCTTCACCAAACGGCCTTAGAATTGAGACACATCTGGTGTGTGGGGTGTGCATGAGTGTGTATGGGTACGTGTCTCTGCATGTGACTGGGTGGGTGGATGGGGATGTATGAGTGTGTGCGTTCCATGTGCATATGATCATGTGTGGGTGTTTATGGGTGGCTGTGGGGTGTGTGGGTTGGTAGTTCGCTGGTCTTGCCCTGGTCAGGGTCAGGGCAGCGGGCAGGGTTGGTGTTTCCTTGGTGGGACCAGGAAGAGTAGGGCCATGCTTTCCTTCTGTCCTCAGCTAATGGCTGTGGTGGCCAGTACCATCCTGGACCTGATCAAAAACATGCGGGCTTTTGGCGGGATCCTGGTGGTGAGTCTGGGTGACAGGCTCTGGCTGTCGGGGTGGGGCGTGGAGCTGGCTTTCGATTCCGGGGAGTCTGGGCTCTGTGGGAGGCTGCAGCTCCCAGTGGGTGATTATATAGTGAGCTCGTGGCTGGCTGGTTGCTCTGGAGGAAGGAGGGCACTGTGTTGGGGTGGCTCTCGTGTTGTGTAGGCCCGGGAGGCCGGAGTGCCCCCTGCCGTTCCCGAGAGCCGACCTCTGGGCTGGTCTGTAGGAAGCACTGCCCAACCACACTCTCGTTCTTTGCCAGATATCCTGTTGGTCACTTTTGAGTCCCTCCATTTTTTGGATCACGGGTCGTAATGTGACACTGACTTTAAAAAGTGTGAGGGGTACTAGGGGGCCCTGAAGCCCACACAGACCCAGATGGGGCTTTGGTCAACCCGCCTTGCCCTGAGCCATTGCAAGACCTCCTGCTGTGTTGGCTGAGAGAGAGCCATGACGTCCCCTGTCTCCAGAGCCAGGCTTGACCTGAGGTGCTGTTGGCTCTGCTCACAGCCCAGCCCAGGTGAGTCCCTGGTGCTGCTCTAGGCTCGAAGCCCGGCAGAAGAAACGGATGCCCAGAAGGGACTGGCTTTGCCAGGACATGTGCCCCTTCCTCTTCCCCTGGCATGTTGGGGATAGGTGGGGACAGGTCAGAGGCCATTGGTAACCTCTCCTCTCTGTGACATGAGGCTGCTGGGTGGTGCTCCTTGGGCATCACCTCCTGAGGAAGCCTACCTGCCCCTCCCCTGGGACCTCTTACCCTAAGACTGCACAGGGGTCCTTCTCCCCCCTCTTCCTGCCATACCTGTCCTGGAGAAGGATGGATAGCCTCGCTTCCTTGGCTGCCTTGGTCTTTCCCCTTGGGTTCCAGTTGATCTCTGTGGCTCCCCTGGTGGTGGCAGCTCCTCCCTCCCTTCCCTCTGGGGGAGGTTGGTGGCCAAGACGGGGTACTTGGGAGAAGCCCCAGTGTTCCCTGCGGGAGACCAGCAGTGCCTGTAACTGGGAATAGTGTTGAGGGCTGGGAACCTGCTCGCTCTGTGGGTCCGTCTACCATGGCGCTGAGCAGCCCCGGTGCTGCCTCCCTAGGTAGTGTACTATGTCTTCGCCATCATGGGCATCAACCTGTTCCGTGGTGTTGTCGTGGCTCCCCCTGGAAATGGCAGGTGAGGTGGGGCCCGAACATGCCAACGGAGTGTCTCTAGGGGTGCAGAGGAGCATGAACCTGGGTGGAGCTCTGGGATGGGGCTCCTAGTCCCTCCTCTGCCTCCCCTCCCCACCCTGCCAGGTGCCTTCACCTAGAGTCTGTACCAAGAGTTTCTGAAGCCTACTCGGCACTGCAGCCCCCACCCCTCTGCCCCTTGGGGACCCTCAGGCCAGGCCCACACAGCCAGACCTGGATGGAGGCTCCATTTCACAGGCGTGTCTGTGCCCCTAGCATCCTTCACAGCACCCCCAGAGATTGGGGGCCCTGGCTTCTCCCTCTGACTTCTCAGGGCCCACACACAAGGGTTCTGGCTGTGCAGGGGCGGGGGCAGTGCTGGGGCGCCCGGGCGTATGTGTCCTGGTCCCTACCTTGACCCGGCTTGTCCTGTCCCACAGTCTGGCCCCTGACAACAGCTCAGCACCCTGCGGAAGCTTCGAGCAGCTGGAGTATTGGGCCAACAACTTTGATGACTTTGCGGTGAGCCTGGTGCCCCCTGCTCCTTGAGACCCTTGCCTTCCCGTCGCCCTCCCCCTGCCCCCCCTGGACCCTGCATCTGCCGCCCCTCAGGCCGCCTTGATCACTCTGTGGAACGTGATGGTGGTGAACAACTGGCAGGTGTTCCTGGATGCCTATCGGCGCTACTCGGGCCCGTGAGTGACCCCGGCTGGGAGGTCCTCCACCATCACGGTGCAGGTTGCATGTCCTGTGTCCCCGCCGGTGACCTGGGTTTTGCCTCTTTTGGGGACTGCTGGGAGGTGGGTTCTAGAGAATTCCACTGCACTGGGAGCCCTGGAGGCAGGCTGGGGGAAGGAGAGCCTGGAGCTTGGGGAGCTCAGCCCCGGCCCAACAGATGGTCCTGGGTTCAAATCCCAGCGGCACCTCTCAATGGCCATGCTACCTTAGCCACTCATTGACCACTTCTAAAAGCCTCTGTCTGGGCATCTTGAAAATGGGAGTGGGAGCATCACAGAGTTACCGGCTGGACTCGCAGTCCCTGGTGCTCCAGCTCACACCGCCCCCCGAAACCACAGGTGGCCTTCTTGCCTCCACAGGTGGTCGAAGATCTACTTTGTGTTGTGGTGGCTGGTGTCATCTGTCATCTGGGTCAACCTGTTTTTGGCTCTGATTCTGGAGGTATCCCAGATCCCTTCCCAGGTGGCCTGAGGGGTGGTTTCTGAAGGGCTGATGGTGGCATGAGGCTGCTGGCTGGGCCCACCTGGACTGGGGTGGGACGGGCTGTGCTGGGTTCCATCAGGTGCTCAGTTCAGGCTGGCTCCTGCCCTGGGGCTTGGCGAGGCTCACCCTGGCTGCTGGGAGCCTCTTTGAATGCCTGTGACATTGGACCTGGGAGGGGGTGTTTCTCAGCCTCTGGGGGTGGGGATTGGGGCAGGGCTGTGGGTGCTGGGGCAGGGCTATCAGGCATCTGGTTCCTGCAGGAGTGGGCTCTGGATCCCAGTGTCCGGGTCGGGCTCAGCTCTCCCTATGGTGGATGCCTGGCCGACCCTGGAGGGGAAAAGGCTGGTTCCTGTGGGATTCACACACTGGCCCCCTTTTCTCCTGTTTCCCAGCATTTTCTTCATAAGTGGGACCGCCGTACTCACCTGCAGTCTCTTGCCGGGGACCAGGAGACCAGCTATCAGATGAGCGTGGAGCTTCTATTTAGGTGCATGATTGAGGAGGGGCTTCTGCTTGGCCTCTGCAGGGAAGGAGGGTGAGGCAGGGAGGGGTGGGTGGGCGAGCATCCTCTGTGACCCTGATGCTGTCTACGAGCTGCAGGCATCTTGCTGCCCTTCTGCAGCCCTGAGCTGGGGTCAGGGTCTGGGCTTCCTGTGCCCTGCTGCTGGGGGTGTGCACTCTGTCCTGCTCTCTGATGAGCACCTTGAAGGCAGTGTTCTCACGTGCCGTTAGTCTCCAAGGGATTCTGCTGGTGGGTGTAGGCGGGGGGCCCTCGCTTCCCCAAGGTGACCTTGAAGTCCGATCTTTGCTAGTGAGGAAAGTGCTCCCTCTGCAAGCATGCGCTGTGTTGTAGCGGCCCCTCTGCACTGCCCCACGGGCCAGCGTGCAGGGGCGTCTTCCCGGGCTTTTAGGGAGGCCGTGCACACATTGCGGAGATGCTTCTAAGCCCCCGTGTTCACTAGTGCACATGCCTGGTGATTGCTTTGTGGGAAGCAAGACTGCATGCCATCCCAGAGGTCCCCAAGTCTGGAGCTCCCTGGACATCTCCCCAATCCCGCAGGGACGTCCTGGAGGAGCCAACGGAGGAGGAGCTGGTGGAGAAGCTGAGCCACCATCCGCACCTGCAGCTGTGCAGGTGACATCCAGGTGCGCCGTCCTGGCAAGGGTGGCAGATGGCGATGTGGCCTCAGGAGATGCCAGTTGTGGGAGGTGGCTGGCTATAGCCCAGGAGAGACTTACCCTCAAACAGACGGACAACGATGGGAGCTACTCCACCCGCCTGAGGCTGGGGTAGACGTGCAGGCCCTGGTTTGCTGCCATTGAGCAGAACCACTACTCACCACCAGTTTTTCTTTGCAGCCCCTCGGAATGGGGCGCCTGTGCTTTGGGTGGCCTCTGCACCATGCTGCTCTCTTATAAGCTGCTTTGGTGGGACTTTGACTTTTCTAAATGCAGAAGAGAGTGACTCCGCAGGGACCTTTCAGACCGTCTGGGAAGCTGGAAGCAGCGGCCTTCCTTTCGGGCCCTGCCATTTCTATGGTGCCTTCACTGCTGGTGGCCTTCAGGGACCAAAGCTGCCTGCCCCCCCCCCCCCCCGGGGACCTACATAGGCCAACTGGCAGCTTTCCAGGGCATTAAGTTGGGGATCCTGGTGGTTTTACGTAAGGAGAATCTTAACTATTTTGTTATTTTATGGCTCATATGAGTGTGATTGGGTGTATGTCTTCATGGTCAGAATGCCAATAATTTTTATCCTGAAGTCTTGGAAAGAATGAGGTCGTTGTTCTTATTGGGACACAACTCCAATCCTGCTTCTCTCTGGAACAGGGTGGCCAGGTAAGGTTGTTTAGGTTGTGCGCTGCAAACCTGGTTGCAAGGGTGTGTCCAGCCTTTGGTACGTCTCCAGGGTGAAGGATACTTTTTTCTAATTTGCACCAAAGCACGTGTGAGTCAGTGGTGGCTCTCCCTATAGGTCCATAGGGTGTGTGGCAGAGGAGGCTAGTAGGTCAGGGAGGAGGGAAAGCAAATAATGTGTGAGAGGCCACATTGGTGCTCGAGCTACCATGGGTCCAGATTAACAAATGGTTGTCTCTTTATAAGGGCTGACTTGAGTGATGGGTGGGAGCTCCTGGAGGTCCCTGTTGAGGATTGGGATCCTCATGGGAGTAACTCTGGGATTGATTAGTGATGTCTGCTCTGGGCCCTCATGGGGGTGGGGGGTGGTGGTCACGAAAGCACAGGCGCTGACTCCAGTGGGGGGAGAAGTCATCTCTGTCTTCCAGCTTCTCAGGGAGTGGAATTGGAGGAAAGTGACCAGAAAAAGGCACCCCGGGGCTCGGTTGTGTCACGTACACATTGCACTTTCAGACTCTGGAGTTCGGATCCTGGGTGTTGATGTGCTACCCCTTGGGTCTGGGGGATCCTTGGGCATAGTGCGGCCACTCTCAGACCTGTCCCCTCTGCATGCTGCCTTCTGGGAAGGCTGGTTGGGTGGGGAGCACCTCATAGAGCAGCGACGTAGCAGCTTGCATGCCCTGGGGACAAGGGTGAGGGCCTGGCAGCTGTGTGCACTCTACTGCCAGCCCCTCATCCCCTACCCCCAAGGTCTGAGCGCCATCTGGTGGCAGGGTCAGATTCACTTTTAGTGCAGGCTGGACCCCCTGACCCCCAGGGCTGGCTCATTGCTTTTCCCAGGCCAACTGGGGCCATGGAGCGTGGCCTCTCGGCCTGGGCTGCAGGCTTGTCCACCTGGAACAAGCAGTTGCAGTGGGTGCTCGCCAGATAGGATGTCACGCTCCCTGCCCTGCCTTGTGCAGGGCCCAGCTCTGACTGAAGGTTTTCTGCCTTCTGTTTCATGGCTTGTGTGCAGAGGAGCCCCCTCTGGTGATTACTGTCACGTGGCACAGAGTTCTGGAGGACCCACATTGCACTCTGGGAGACTGTGCTGTTCAGAAGCTGGCTCTGCCCTTGGGATGGGGTAACCGAAGCTGGTGCCCTTGTGCTGGTGTCTTCTGACCACAAGCTGGTGTCTCTTGGATACTCGGGGTGGGGAGGGGGCACTGACTGTCCCCTTCCATCAGTTTCAAATGGTATCAGCTTCCAAGCCTTTGTCCCCTTGAGAACCAGGGCTGAATTCATGGTTGAGCTGGAGCTGAGCTTTTGGTTAAGGAGAGCGGGTCGGGTGGGGGGCGTCTGGCCTGCAGCTCCCACCTGGGTGCTGCACTGAGAGAGAACGTGCACTCACCTCTCAGACAAACCCTTGCAGCTCTGGTCGGGGCTCGTGTTTTCTGTGGCTGCGGTGGCTCCCTCAGCATTCTGGCTGGCTTCAGGTGCAGGGGGCTTAGCCCTGCTGGACTCTGGAGTCACCCAGGGCCAGGCAGGAGTCTGGGACACCTGGAGTGGCATCACTGCCCCAGGGGAGTGGGGAGGAGGTGGGAGCAGGAGGCTGCTGTGCTCGGAGGAGCCCTGTGGTTTGGGGCAGGCTCCAAGGAGGGGCCTGTTTGTCCACAGGCTGGGGGGCCCTGGCCTGCTGTCAGCAAGGAGCTGAATGGAGGCAGGTGGTCTGGTGGAGGGGGGAGGCCCAGGGAGTGAAGGGAAGGGTCTGGAGTGCCCATTGGGGCAGGCCTGGAGGAGGGCAGGGTGGTGTGGGTGCCTGTGGGTGACGGTGGGCTCAGAGCTGCACACACCCAACAGCAGGACCTTGGGTCCTGGTCATTGATGGCCCTGGGGTCGGGTTTGGGGGCAAGGCAGGTGCGTGGGTGGGCAGCAAAGCCCCAGCCTGCCTGGGAGGCCTGAATGCTGCCCAGCTGGCACTTGCAACCTCCACATTGAAGGGTTCTCACCTCCCTTCCTGCCCAGCTCAGGGCCACCAGCTGCCCTGGGCCTCTGCAGGTGAGCTCCTCAGGGGTCTTGGTGCCACCTGCCTGCCTCCACTGACCAGGAAGGGCTGCAAAGGGGCCACTTCCTCTCCCCTTGAGGATCCGCATGGAGGCTTTTGCCCCCACCCCCTGCCCCTGGGGAGCCCCTGGAAGATTCTGAGGGGAAGATTCTGGAGCCCCTGCCATTTCTGAGGCTGAGGAGCACAGAGGTCACGAGTTTGCTCATGTTTAACATGGAAGCAGCCTCAGACTTAGAGAAAAGTTGCAAGTAGAACTTTCTTCTGGAATCACTGGGGCGGGGGGGAGGTTGTGGTTCCAATGCCCTTCACACTCCGTGCTTAGGAAGGGCTTCCAGCAGACAGGCACATGGGAGTGGGGTCACCCCAGTTCCTGCTGGCTGGCACTCCCTCCACTCATGGCCATTCTGAGCCTCCAGTTAGGTCCCTCAGGCCTCAGGTCCCTCAGGCCCCAGGGTCGCCTGTAATCTTCCCGGACAGGTGACCTCGGCACTTGAAGGTCAGCCAGTGATTGTGTAGGAAGGTCCCCAGGTTGGGTTCATGCGAGGTGTCCTTGTGAGCTTGTTTCTCTGGTTTTTGTAGGAATATCACAGAAGTGCATCCTGGCAGGTGGCATGAGTTTCAGTTTGCTCCATGGCTGGTGCCCACCATGACACTTGGTGTCAGCAGTGGTGGCTGGGCTGCCTGGCATAAAGTTACTCCTCCTCCCTTTGTGATGAACAGGGTGCCCCGAAGCTATGTGAGCATCCACCTCACCAAATTTCCTTTAGTTTCTCCTCTCTCCTGTGCTCATCTGTGCACACTGTGCTTTCTTCCATTCAGTGGGCTACATGCAGTCTGTTGCTGTATTTTATTTCATGCTCAAATTCTCCTTTGGCCAGTGGGAACTGCTTCATCTAGTTTTTGCGTCCATTTGCTAGGACCTGTCATCTTTTGAATGCTTCTTTGCTTTCTGGCAGGAAAAGATGTTCTGGGCTCATGTTGTGCCTTCTCTGCCCCAGCCCTGGACGCTGTTCCTTTAAGCAAGAATAGCATCCAGGAACCAAGATGTAGGTGTGAGGTGTGCCTACTGCATGGGTATTGCTGTGCCCAGGTTCTCTTGGTAGATAGAACTAGGGTATATATACATGCATCTGCCTATGTGACTGTCCATCTGTCCATCCATTGGTCCTTCATCCGTCTATCCATTGATCTGTCAATCCATCTATCCATCCATATGTCGGTCATCCATCCAGCCATCCATCCAGCCATCTGCTGGTCCATCTGTCCGTCCATCCATCTGTTGGTTCATCCATCCATCCGTCTGTCTCTCTCTGTTGGTCCATCTCTCCATATGTCCATCTGTCCATCTGCTGGTCCCTCCATCCAAATGTCCATCTGTCCATTGGTCATCCATCCATCCATTAGTCCATCTGCCCATCTATCCATTCATTCACCCATCTGTTGGCCCATCCATCCATCTATCCATTGGTCCATCCATCCATCCATCCATCCATCCATCCATCCATCCATCCAATCTATTGACAACTATGAGATCATGCTGATACTCCATTTTCAGACCAACGCCACAGGGCACATCTGGTTTTCTCTCTCTGTGGTTGCTAACCCTTTTTTTCCCTGAATGGTTCGCATTTTCCTTCATCTGTGCACTCACTTGCTTATTTCTCTTGTAAATTCTCATCTGCCACTGCCACCTCCTCCCCACAGAGATGCCCTCCTCACCCCATGTGGGCGCCCTTTGGATGCCCTCCAACCACAAACCTCTAGGAAAGAGCTTTCCAGATGGAGAGATGGTATTGTCAGGCCCTTTAAAATTAGGAGTAACAAAATTAGAACCTGGCCAGCTCGTTAAAATCAAATAAATATGTAAAAAGTGTAAACATTAGAAAAAATATATCTCTTTATTCATAAATAACATGATTGTCCATATAGAAAGGCTACAATCATTGAACAGTAAGAATTTGGCAAAATGGTTTGCTGTGAGATTGATACACTGAAATAAATTGTTTTTATAGAACATTAGCAACAAACTCATAAATTTCTTTTTAAAAGATACTGAAAAAAGTATTTATGTGAGAGTAAAACCTTCAGGGTCTTAAAGTTAACATTGAACAAGTGATGTTCAAGGTCTTTATACAGAAAACTATAAAATGTCATTAAAATCCAGGACTGTGGGCTTGAGGGGAGAATGCTGAATACCCAGTTACCACATGGCAGCCTCAGACACTCGGCGCTTACCTGCTCTTGGCTCTGCAGGCCGCACTTCGCTGGGTCCTCTTCACGGCTGGCCTCTGGCTGGGCTCCTGGGTTCTCCGGGAGACCCATTCTGGTTGTCAGCCGAATTTGGTTTCCAACGTGAAAAGGCTGGGGCTGTAGGTGATAGCACTTGACCTGACCCCATTTCCTTGTTGGCTGTCCGCAAAGGGCTGCTCCTAGGACCTGGAAGCTGCTGCGTTCCCTGCTACAGGGCCCCCAGCCCTCAGAGTTAGCAACGGAGAACCTGCTGTGAATCTAATCCCTCACCCTTTGTGCCTCTGCTGCAGGAAGAGCCCTGACCCTTTATGGGTTCGCCTGATTAGGTCAGGCCCACCAGGATACCCTCCCTTTCTTGAAGTCAGCTGTGTCATAGTTCAGCACCCAACCCCAGGAGTGACTGTGGCATCATAGTCACGGGTCTGCCCAAGCCTGGTGGGAGGGCCATATACAGTGGTGAGGGTCACTGGGCGGCAGCTCAGAATTCTACCACAGTTGTCCTGTTCGTGGCCAGAAAGTTGGTATTATCAATAGGTCCATTGTCCCCTGACTAATCCATAGATTTGTTAAAGTTCTAAACATAATCTTGGGATCCCTGGGTGGCGCAGCGGTTTGGCGCCTGCCTTTGGCCTGGGGCGCGATCCTGGAGACCCGGGATCGAATCCCACATCGGGCTCCCGGTGCATGGAGCCTACTTCTCCCTCTGCCTATGTCTCTGCGCCTCTCTCTCTCTCTGTGACTATCATAAATAAATTAAAAAAAAAAAGATTCTTAAAAAAAAATAAAAATAAACATAATCTTATTTTTTTCATTAAGGTTTGATAAGCTGATTGAAAAATTTACATGAAACTTACATGCAAAAATAGAGAAGCGTATGGTTGAGGATCTCGGTTTGCCAGTGTTCCGGACTCACTGTGAGGCTCTGGTGACCAGGACAGTCTGGTGCAGGGGCGAATGGAGGGATGGAGTGAAGAGCCCAGAACTGCCGGCGGCGAGGGGCTGGGGCAGCTGGGAGGCCCTGTGCACCACGGGGGGCCAGAGTGGCCTCGGTGGGCGTCTCTGTGGGCTCTTCCCAGGGCCAGCAGGTGCACAGCGCGGTGGCTGTGGCAGAGCAGGCAGGATGGGGCCCCGGACCTGGACCTAGGCCTGATCTGTTGCCGGGACCTGAGAGTGGGGTCTCAGCAAGCGGTTTGGGGCCTTTCATGTGGTCTCCTCCGCTCAGCACAGCAGGGAGGAATCTTGTCTTTCACCAAAACAGCCAGGTTTCGGTTTTCTGCCCTAGAGATAATTGGTGGTTCTTATTAAAAGGTTAGCACAATGCATTGTTTTTTTTTTTTTTAAAGTGGAAGGTAGGCACACCGCACTGCTCTTAAAAATTTAAGAAGGGGGCGTGCGGCTCGACAATGGCCTTCACATCAAAGTGGCCAGCAGACGCCATGGGCAGTGTGCGGGCAGCCCACCCCAGCCCACTGATCGCACGGGGGGCCCTGGCCATTCTGGTAAGACAATCAGAGCCGCCCCAGGGTGGTGAGCCCACACCTGCAGGGACCTGGGCGGCATGGGTGCTGCCCCGGGTTTGACAGCAGTTGGCTAATCCGTGTCTGGGCCCCGGCAACACCTGTCGCCAGGTGAGCCAGACCTGCCTGTCCCGCCTCCCTGGCCTACACTTTTTCTTCTCAGCTAATGGGCAGGGCAGGTGGACGGGGGCCACTAACACGAGACTGTGGTAGAGGAGAGCATCCCGTGGCCGGAGGCGGTGGGCCAGCAGCTCTCAGAATCCCCGGAGGAGGCTTCCTCAGACAGATCCCCGGGCTGCCCCATGCCAGGCGGTCTGGTTGGGGTGATCTGGGGGTTGGGGGAAGCTAGGCGCCTGCATTTGTAATCCGTTCTGAGGGGATGCAGCTGTAGATCCAGAGACCAGGGTTGGAGAACAGCTGGCTCAGTCAGTTATCTTTCCTCCCTCCTTGTTTGCTTTCTTCCAAATCGTCGTTGCTGTGGATGGATTGTAAAACAGTCCTTCGAGGGAGCAGTTACAGATGGGATCCCTTTCTGAGTGGTCCCCTCTGGGCAGAGGAGTCGGGAAAGGTGCTGGCTTCTCAGCACTGCAGCTGCCACCCTGGTCTCTCCAGGTGGATGGAGTCTGGGCCTCTTGTCCTCCCGGCTGTCCCAATCCCTTTTCTGTTGCCTGGGTTCTGGGTCTGTGCACAAACCACACAACTGGACACAGAGAAGCTGGCTGGACCCTGAGCAAGATGAGAGCTCTGCCCAGGCTTGGGGGAGTGGGTGCCATGGGCAGGGACACCAACAAGGGCCCCTGGTCCTGCCCCAGGGGGTCCAGCCGCCCTCCCCCAGCTCCATAAGCCGATGCTCTCTGGGGAGATCTGGAGCTATCACGGCCATTCTGTGCTGGGAAGAACAAGGGTCTTACCTCAGACACTGGCGTTCCCTCTAGAAGCAGGCACTGTGGACTGTGCTCTGCCAGGCAAGGAGGTAAAGTGGGATGAAGACAGAAGAAGCCGGGGCTGGGAGCAGGAGGAAGAGACTGCGAATACCCTCGGGAGGACCCACCACTGCTGCAGGCTAGTGTGGAGCTCCCTGGCAGCCTTAGAGAAAAAGGGAACAGGTGCTTGCTGGAGGAGGCAGTGGGCTGCTGGTTGGTGGGAGGCCTGCTGGGTGGGGCTGGGACCTGCTCCCTGGAAGTGAGCTGCCACCCACGGCGTCGGTTTTGTCATCGTGTTTCCAGGTCTCGTGGTAGGGGCCCCGGGAGGCAAAGGATGTGCCAGCAGCAGGCACGTGGAGGGATTCTTGAGAGTCCAGGGGAGCAGCAAGGATTGATAATTAGAGCCACAATTTGAAGCCTCGCTCCCCATGTGCTTTTCTGAGCACTTCACAAAGTGGGATGTTGACTTGTTTAATCCTGTTTAATCGCGGGCTGGGGCAGCTCTGATAGATGGGGAAACAGGCGCAGAGGGGCTGAGGCCACTTGGCCGCTGACAGCATTGCCTCCTCCTGGCCCAGCGTCTTCTCTGTGTCCTTCCTCATTCCCCGGCACATCAGCCTGGGGACGTGAGCGCCGCATGCCTGAGATAAATATTTGTAGAGCCAGCACCGCTGCGTCAGATGTCAGACGTAACTTGCGAGACTGTTCTTCCCTGCACATGGGAGGGTCCCCACAGTCCCCATGGGACGTGGGAGGTGACAGACGTGACCAGAGGTGCTTCAGGGGCAGGCTGGGCTCCTCGTGACTTTGTCCCCTCTTGGCCACTACAAAAGAGGCTCCGGGCACCCAGGCTGGGCCCCACCGGCTGCACGCCGTGACCTTGACAGGCAGCCAGCCTTCCTGCTCCCTTGATCGGAAAGGAGGTGGGTGGCCGGAATAATGATGGGGCGGGGGGCTGATGTGCTGACCCCGGTGTATTTTCAAACTTCAGACCTGGGGTTCAATCTCGGAGAACCACATAGGTGAGGAAACTGAGCCCCGGGATTTTTTTTTTCCTCTGGGAGCCTGTGCTGACGGGCGGCAAGGTGATGTGTGAGCCCAAGGCTGTCATGAAGGCGGGGTCCCTCAGCCCTGCGATGCTCAGCGCCAGGCTGGACGGAAGCCCTGTTTTTTATACGATGCGCGGACATGCAGCTTGCTCGGCGCACGCCCCTGTGGGCAGTTCAGGCTCCCCGGTTTCGGCGGGCGCCCCGGTTCACAACAGGAAAGCAAAATCTGTCCCGTTAGTCGGTCTGCAAGTCCTCACCTGTGTCCCACTCCTCGAGTGTGGGGAAGGAAGGAAGATGTGTGAGGGCAATCCCGGGCCTTCTGGGCAAGGTGGCCGATGGCTCAGGGCTCACCCGTGGCGGCCCCTGGTGACCTGCAGAGCAGAGCTGAGTGGGGAGGGAGGAGGTGGGCGGTCACCGCACAACGGGGTGGTGGGGACTGTGGCCCTCGTCCATAGACGCCCTGTGGGGCCCTGGCAGCCACCCAGAGGAGAGGAGACTTGGGCCAAAAGGTGCGTTTTCCTGGGAGGACAAAGATGGCACATGTTCAGAGCTGGCTCGGGTTCTCTCTGGGTTTGTTGGCCACTCCTCTGCTCTGTCTCCTCTGACAGGTGCTGGGCCTGTCCTCAGGTGTGATCCTTGCTGCTGGAGACCCTTCGGACAGGTCTCCGAACAGCTCCATCCAAGTGTCCCCCCCCCCCACACACACACACCTTGCTCCATGTGACCTGCATCCGATCCCAAGGAGCTTCAGGTGTTCTTGCCCCATGACTGGAGGCTGGGGTTGCTGTCCTGCTGCCCTGGCATTGGCCCACTGTCCCTGTCGTGGGGTGCACCCATCAGCCCTCAAGGTGACCCTGAGCCCGGCACAGCATGTGGTGTTGGCAGTTGGGGGGAGGGTGGCATAGTGGTGAAAGCCCCCTCTTCCCCCCTCTGGGCACTTTTGGTCTCCTGGGAATGAGAGGGCTTCAGGGTCAGGGAGCCGGTTTTTATCCATTTCCCTTGTCACTTCTGCTCATGTTGGAAGGGCTCTACCTTGGGATGTCACACCTCTTGTGTTCTGGTGGAAGGTCATTTAGAGCAGCCTGCTGCGGTGTGTTTGCAGAGAAGCAAACCCAGAAGTGCTTGAACCTGTTGTTGATCTTTCCTCCCAATGGCGCCAACATGGGTGGCTTGTCCCTTTGATTGTGTTGCAATATTTCGGACTATTTTGCGCTGAACTCTTACACTGGGGGAGATGTTTAAGGGAAGACCAGGACGCCTACCACGTGCCCCCATGCCCTGGCAGGAGGCGGATTGTGGGAACCATAGGCTTTAAAATAAGCTGGAAAGTTCTTGATTGGCCAGGTGGTTGATATCTGTAGCCCTGGTGGTGCCAGGGGCCCTTAGGCATTGGCCAGACCTGTGGCCCCTTCTTAGAAAAATGTCTGTAAGCTGTAACCCAAAATATGTGGAAGTACAAGGAAAATCATTATATTGAAAACCTGCTCACAAAGTATGAACAAATCCAAATGTGGGACAGAGGCGATCTGCCACCTGCCCCAGGTTCGAAACAGCACTCTGAGATGTTGGCGCTGGCGCTCACGTGATGGAAGGTACCTGTGGTTTCTGCTTGGGAAGGGCCGGAAGCCTCACTGACGCCTTGGTTCATGGCCTGGTCCAGGCTGTGGTTTGGTTTTCCCACCGAAGGCCCCAGGTCCCTGGAACCAGAACACTGGAGGTCCCTGTGATTTCCTGCTGGGACTCCCCCTACCTTCACCGAGTTGTGGTGACACCTGTAAGGTAACTGATTTTGGCCAAGGCTGGAGGTGCTAGCCGCCCCCCCCCCCCCCCCCCCCCCGCTGCCAGGAGGCCTCACCGGTGCTCGCATCGGAATGAACCCCCTCCCCCTCCCACCACTTTTTTTGTGGCCCCACCCATGTCCCAAGTGGCTGTGGGGCTGTGAGCACTCAAAGTTCTGGAGAGTCTCAAGCCTCCTCGATCCCAATAAATGAAGTAGATCCCAACGGACATGACACCCGATC
Organism: Nyctereutes procyonoides; assembly: GCF_905146905.1. Lineage (NCBI taxonomy): Eukaryota > Metazoa > Chordata > Mammalia > Carnivora > Canidae > Nyctereutes > Nyctereutes procyonoides. The sequence continues at coordinate 8,228,122 of NW_026575025.1, read as the reverse complement.
CAACCCAAACAGACTGTAGTATGAATGGATCTGTGAGTTGAGAAGGGCCGTTTTGTGGTTTCATTTCAGTGGCTCCCAAACGTGAGCATGCATCAGATCCCCCGGAGGGCTCGTGGAACCCAGATCGCTGGGCCCCTCCTTGATGTTCCAACACTGCAAGCCTGGGGGTATGCACTCGAAGCCTGTTCCCCGGTGATGCTCTGGCTGCTGGCTAGGGGTAGGCTCTCTGAGAACCGCCGGGGGTGCCCCTCTCCCTGTACCACTGTAGGGGAATCAGTGGAAGCCCCCCCAAAGGCCAAGTCCTAACTCCCCGTGTCTGAATGTGAGCTTACGTGGTAATAGGGGTTGGCAGGTGTCATGTTAAGGCTCTTGAGACGAGATCATACTGTCTTTAGAGCGGGCTCTAAACCGAATGACGGATGTCCGTGTAAGAAGAGGAGAGAACACAGATGTGGGAAGCAGCACGTGACCATGGAGGCGGTGGTTGGAGGGATGCCGGGAGGCTCCAGATGCTGGGGCAGGAAGAGCCCCAGAGCCTCCGGGGAGGCCGCCCTGCCCACACCTTGATTTCTGACGCCTGACCAGAAGTGGGAGACAGACCATTTGTTGCTTAGAGCTGCCTGTTTGTGGTCATTTGTCACGGCAGCCCCAGGACACTCTCACAGCCCCTGATGAGTGCTAGTGGTGGCGGCTCTTGTTTTTGGTGAGCTCAACGAGGCCTCAGGTGACGAGCTCCAGACGCATCCAGTGGGACCAGTGCTCACAGGACGGAGCAACCCAGACCATGCCTCGTTCCTGTTTCCCGCTGTTCTCCGTGAGGTAACCCAGAGTGACTTTGGGAACCCCCGTGGGCTGCACTGCCTGGGTCTGGGGCTCCTGTTAGGGCTGCAGCCCAGGGACTGCCAGAGAGGGCATCTCTCTTGGGCTTGTGTGAAAGTGGTGTCTCCAAGGCTCAGCCTGGGCGGGCATGGGGGTGGGGGAGATGCCTGGCATTTTCCCACGGTGCTGCGGGGGCCGACGGGGAGCCAGCACTACTGACCAGCACCCTGCAGCACTGTGGCCTGTGTGCTGCTGTTTTCAGGGGTGAGGTGGGCACCTTCTGAGGCAGCCCCTGGATGGTGCCGAGCAGCACCCCCTGGCCTCCTCTGGAGGCAGTGTGCAGAGAGGGGCAGCCTCTGTGTGCAGCCAGGCACCTGAGGGTGGGCTTCGAGGCCCTGGCTGGGGTGGGGTCCCCGTGGGCCTGGAGGGGCCACCTGGTCAGTGCCCCAGACACTGTGAGCCAGCTTCGGTGACGGGAAATGCAGGCTCTTCATGCTGGCCCTGCTGCCAGTGGGCTGTGGGCCCTAGGGGTGATTTGCATACAGGTGAGGGCCCAAGACAGGCCCTGTCCAGAGGCAGGACCAGGTAGGACTCACACCTGGAGGGCCACTGCCTGGCGCACACGCAGTACTGGGGCCGGCCGGCGGGGGGCAGCAGAGCTCCAGCAGCAGGTGTCCCCTTGGGCCCGGGCCTCCCTCCGTCCCTCCCTCACTCGGCCCCAGGCCAGGTGGGGGACAGGGGCAGTCACCCTCGTCTGGAACTTCCTTCCTTCCCTTCTCTGCAAAGGGGCCCCCTCCTCCCACAGACTTGACCCCAAAGCCTGTGCCAGGGACGTCCCCCCGCTGCCGTGGCCCTGGCCTGCCTCCGCCAGGGGCTCTCATCACTGTTTTTTATGCAGCTCAAGTGACACCTGGGACCTATGCGTCTGCACTGTCCTGGGCCTGCTGAGTCCGCACACATGTTTGCTGAACTGTAGGTTCTGGCGGGGGCGGCCTGGCCCATGGTGGGCAAGTGGAGGTGGGCCGAGTCCCCGCTCTGGCTGCGGGGACCCCTCCGGCTGGGTCTGGAGTGGTCTTGGTGCCGGCCCCACTTGCCAGCCACCACGGAGACCACTTGGAGCTGCTTCTCCCCGGGTGGGGACACTCTTGTGACCTTTCTCGTGCCCATACCTGACATCTGCAGAAGAATTCTGGGTGCTGGGGGGTGGATGGGTGACATAGGTCTCTCCTGGGTGATCTGTTGTGGCTCAGCAGACCTTACACTTCTGTGGATGCTCTATTCATGCGGCCCTGATTCCCCAGAAGTCTGCCTCTCTGTGGGCGTCCCCCTCTCTGCCCCACATCTCTTCTGTGTGACCTTTTTCCACAGCTCCTTGAGCATGTGCCCCAGGGCCTTTACACATCCAGCACCCCATCCTGACAGTGTCAGACCCCGCCCCGCCCCGCCCCACCTGCCTTGACTTCCTCCTTGTCCCGTCCCGTTGTCTGTCTGGTGTGGTGAACACTTTGTAGTATAGATTCTGTTTACAGCTTCCCCTTACTGGACTGTAAACTCCACCAGAGCAAGGACGTTATTTTATTCACTGCTGAGTCCCAAGTGCTCAGAATACTACCTGGCATGTAGTAGGTGCTCCGTAAATTCCCAGCGGCTAAGTGAACAGACAAATGAATGAGTGGATGTCTGACCCTGTGCCCAGCAGCCCCCAAGCCTCCCTGCTCTGCCTCTGAGCAGCCAGGGGCGGGGGTGAGAGGGCAGAGTGCTCTGGCCATGCCTTGCTTTCCCAGGTCCCCCCCTGGGGTGTGTGTGTGTGTGTGGCCACCCGGCCCAGGCAGGGTCCAGCCAGGAAGGGCTGTGTGATCTGCACCCAGCTGTGGGGTGTGCTGAGCCTCATGCACAAGGGGTTGTTGTCAGCTGGGCCTGGGGTTCAGATCCCATAACACCTGGTTGGCTGAGGGACGGGAGGGGGCCTGGCTCCTCTGATCCCCTGGGTGCCAGACAACAGGTGGCCCTGGGGGGCCTGATGGCAGCCTGACTGGCTCAGCTCCTGTCCCCTTCCCCTGCTGGGTGGGAGGGGGCGCTGTGGGGGTGTGCCCAGGCCCAGGAGGAGGGACTCGGGCACTTCTGGCGTAGCTAGGATGACAGGCCTTGAGGGGACAAGGGCACAGATCCCATCTCTTCTGTGTGCAGAGCCAGCCCCTCCTGAGGACAGGTGCAGCAGAGACGTTGACAAGGAGGGCAGCGGAAGGTGCCTTAAGCCCATATCCTTGGGAAAAAGTGACCAGATACACCTTGGGGTGCGGGGCCAGCCCCAGAGCCGACCCTGAGGGACCCCTGGCCCCTGCTCCTTCTGTGGGGCAGTGCACCATGCACGCTCGTGCCTTCTCATTTCTGTCTCACAGAGGGTAACTAAGGCTCAGAACATTCTGGAATACCCCCGTCCTGCTCCGGCCCCCATGCATGTCTGGGCTGCCTGCTTCCACAAGCCAACATGCTGGCCACTGTAGCGGACAAAAGGAATTGGTTATTTCAGGGCTTGCCTGGGGCTAAGAGCCACCCCAGTGAGGACAAGGAGAGCCATGTGGGCTCAGAACCAGGGGCGTCCTCAGGGAGGGTCTGCAGGTGGCGTGTGGTGACGGAAAATAGGCGGGTTCTCCTTCCAGGGCCCTGGCAGGCTGGTCGCAGGCCGGAGACAGTGACTCCCTGCCGCTCGCAGGCTCCAGGAAGGCCTCGCAGGCCGCGCTCACTCGGGGAACAATCTCACTCTGATCAGATGCCTTTGGCATTTTTTTGAGATGCAAAGAATGTGTTTGGGGGCCCTGGGGACCCAATGGTCCTGCTTGTCCCCGGGCACATAGTTTGCCGCATAGCTAAAAGGCAGTGACTCCGCTCGACCACATGGCAGTGAAGGTATGCAGGAGGGGATCTCTGCTTCTCAGCTCCAGCCTGGTGGAGGTGGCCGGCGGTGGGGTGGGGGTTGGGGAGAGCTCCAGGCTGGACACTAGGGTGAAGCAGGGTCGGGGGTGGGGAGAGAAGAGCCCCTCGCCCCGAGAGGTATCTCCAAGGCCCCAGGATCTGTGCTGCTTAAGTGGAGAGTTCTGGTACCTGCTTTTCTTTTCCCCCCCCCAGAACAAAATTTAGCCACATCCTCAGTTTCCAGATAACGTGGCCAGAACAGGAAGTTCACATGGCAGGGTGGGATGACCGACACGGCCCCTCCCCCAGACACGGGGTGGGGCTGGGGTGTCTTACTTCTCAGGGTGGCCATGACAAAGTGCCACGAATGGGGTGACTTTAAACAACAGAAATTGGGTCTCTCCCAGCTTGGAGGCCAGAGAGAAGTCCAAGGTCCAGGTGTCAGTAGGGCCACCTCCCTCCAGAGGCCCCAGGGGAGGGGTGTCCCATTTGGGTTCCAATCCTGGTCTTGCCAGTTGCTAGCTGGTTGGCCTCAGGTGAGTTATTGCACCCACTTGGGCCTCGGTGTCTGCATCTGTGAAATGGGTTGTTGCTCTCCACCACACCGGTGTCAGTTGCTGATTCCCTGAAGCAAATAGAAAGGATGGAGAAGAGATGGTTGGAGTGAGACCAGGAACAGGGTCTTTGGGAAGAGCCGAGGGTCCCAGTGCTGCTGCCCACTGGCTGCACAAACCCCTTTTCATCTTGGTTGTTTTATCTCGCAGAAGGGGGTAGTCCCTACCTGGCCGACTTGCAGGGAGGACAGGGGAGAGGTGAGCGGGAAGACAGCGTGGGGCCAGCCCCCTCGGAGATGGCCAAGGAGAGTCTTGAGGATTTAGTCCCACCCCCCACCGACTTTGGTCCCACACAGGTTTTATTGGCATTATTCATGGCAGGTGCCTTAGAGATGAACCTGGGGGTCGAGCATAATGATCAGTCATGTCTGGAGACGAAATCTGTCGCAGGTGGGTCAGGAGGGGCAGGGTGCAGGGCTTCATGGCACAAGCAACATCTCAGTGTCTTTCTGTTGGATCCGGGGGCTGCCAGGATGCTGGGCCACCTGGCGTCCACGCCAACGGGGCCACCACCAGATTGGTCTGCGGTAGGAAGACAGACATGGGCAGTGTGACAGCCAGGCTTCCCTGTCTGCCCCGCACCTCGAAAAGTATGCGTTCATTCGGGACAGTGCTCCTTGTCCCAGAAAGCGGGTCCCAGGGTGGGGGATTAAAGTTTTGCCTTTTAACTTTCAACTTCACTTCTCCATGGGAATCCCTCATCCTCGCGTTGGCCACCTTTCCTTCTAGATGCTGACGCCATGTCAGCTGGCAGGGCCTCCTGTCCCCCCGGCTTTACACAGCCTTGCTCTGGGCCTCTCCATCAAACAGCTAATGATCCCTGAACAAACATCAGTGTCCTGGGGGAGCTCCTGTTTAAAGGGACCCCCGCCATGGATCTTTTGTGATGTGGGCGATCGGCAGGGCACACCTGTGGTCGGCCCCCCACCGCCATGCCGTCGTCTGGGTGAGCAGCCCTGGCCTCACCCAGCTGCGGGTGCCCACGCAGCGTGCTCACCTGGCACAGAGAAGCAAGGATAACCAGGAGAGGGACTTTTGATCTCAGGATGGCTGGCGCTTTTGCCAAGAGCCCCCAGATGTCTCTGCCTGGCTCAAGCCCAAGCCGGCTTCGCAAAGGGCAGTTTCTTCCAGAGAAGCTTTTGGGAAACACCTTTGACAAATGGCTTCATGCAGCGGCCCAGAGTGCTGCGGACCCAGCCCCAGGGCTCCTCCTTGGCTACCAGCCTGGGTCCCAGGACGCAGGGCCATATGGCAGGTTCAGAAAGTGAGCCAGGCCCCGACATTCCTGCGTGGCAGCCCGGAGGCCCCCGGGGGCTTCCAGTGCCCACTCCCCATCTCTGCCAGCCCGGGGTCCTCGGGGGCTTCCAGTGCACTTGGGGTGGGAGGGGCCTTGGGCTCCCCCACCTGCCCCCTGCCCCTGGCCTACTTGGAGACGTGTGCAAGTGGTAAGGCCACACAAAGTGCTGCAGAGCCCTCCGTGACCGCCGCTGCTGCGGTGTGGCGATGTCCACCCGCCACTGATGAGGCTCCCGGGGATGTGGCTGGGCCTGCAGTTATTTTCGTGCTGTTGAGCCAGGCCGCTGGTCTTTAATAAGGCCATCGTGAACATTTCCTTGTAAGCTCGTCTTAAGGAAATGTTTGCGTACCGAGCACTTTCCCACAGCTGTGGGACAATGCGCTGTCCCTTGCCAAGGATCACTTTTGCCATCCTCGTCTTTCCTGTAGCTGGAGGTGGGCCTGGAGGCCCGCCAGGCCCGCGCTGCCAAGCCGCCTCCATTGATCATTATCAGGATGCGTTTGATTAATATCTGACGGAGCAAGAGGCCTGCGCTCGGCCGGCGGGAGCCGCCCGCTGCCCCGCTCCGCGTGCCGGGTCCGGGGGCGCTGCGGGGCGGGCGCCGGGGCCGGGGGTGGGCGGCGTGGGCGACTGTGCGGCCTTGGCCGTGGCCGTGTGAACCGGCAGCCCGGCCGCGCGCCCAGCTCTTTGAAGCGCTTCCAGTTTGCCCAGCTCGGTCCGCCCAGTGAGGACCTTTGCATTACCAGTTCATCCAGATCCACGGCGCAAAGCCGCTGCCCAGGCCCCCGAGGCCCGCTGGCCCTGCCTCCCAGCCCCGTCCCCCGGGGAGGCCTTCGTGGGAAGGCGCCTCCGGGCGGTTCTCTGGGCCTGTAACCGCCTCACGCCCGCGGTGGCCACCGGCCTCCTGCTCACCATCTTCCCACTCGGGCCAGCGCCCTGCCGGGCTGTCGGGGCGGGGGGGGACGGCCGTGTGCGCGGCTGCGTGGGGGTCTGGCCTAGGTAGACCGGCGGGGACGGCAAACGGCAGCCTTGGGGGTTGGGGGATCACAGCCCCTGGGTGGAAGGAAGGAGGTCCGGAGCGAGGACGTCCAGGCGGAGAGGACGAAGGGCCTGGTGTGCGTGTGGCCGGGATGGTGACGCGTAGGGGGGGCGGGCAGGCCCCAGGCACCTGCTGCCCAGCGAGTGGACGACCCGGTGGGGAAGGCGCCGGGCAGGCACGTTCTAGACGGGGCGTCCCTCATGTTTTTGGAAACTGAGAACTTTACCCAGGAAGTGCCTGTGGAGGCCTCCATGTTGAACCCCCTTGTCCTGGGGAAGCTAAGACCCATGGAGGCAAAGAGCAGCCTGGGCTATACTGGGAGAGGACCCCTGGGCTCATTTGGGGGAGGGTCCTTGGATCTCTCACAGAGCATACTTCGGGGCCTGGGGTACCGTTTTCGTGCTGAGGAACACTGAGAAAGACCCTGCCACTTCTGCTGTGTTTGCTGAGCACCAGGGTTTGCTGAGCACCACATCGGCCCAGGGATGTGTGGTGAGCATGGCAGGTGCAGCCCCTGCCTGAATGCTGCCCCTGGTCATCAGCCTCCTCCATCTCAGCTCATGTCTGTGAGGAGAGGTCTCTTCAGCCCCCACTCCTCAGTGCCATGGGATGGTCATTCCTCGTCACACCCACCTTCCTCATCAGGGCTTTGCCCAGGACGTTTGTCGTGGCTCCGGAAAGATCTGTGCAAGTTCCAACCCCAGAACCTGTGGATATGACCTTACTCAGGAAAGAGGGTCTTTGTGGAAGTCATCAAGTCCAGGGATCATAAGATGTGACCGTCTTCGCCTATCCGTGTGGGTCCCACGTCCAATGCCCGGTGTCCTTATAAGAGACAGAGGAGGAGAGAACACAGGAGGGGCCACGTGACCACAGAGGTGAGGCTGGAGGGGCGCAGCCAGACGCCAGGGCCAGTGGAGCCCCTGGAGCTAGAAGAGCAGGTGAGACCATACCCCAGCACCTCCAGAGGGAGCGTGGTCCTGCACACACCTGGGTTCCGGACTTCTGGCCCCCACGCAGGGAGAGAATACGTTTCTGTTGTTTTGAGTCGCCCAGCCTGCGGTCATTGGTTACCGCTGCCCCAGGACATTTGCACACATTTTTTCTGCCTGAGGCGCTCCCCACCTGTATGTATCTTTCAGGCGGCAACTCAGCTTCCTGAGAATTGGTCCTTGGTGCTCATCAGAGTGCCTGCTCCTGCCCCTTTAGGAGTCCTACCATAACCCACAACCACATACTTATTGTTTATTGATCAATGTGTAGTCACTTATTGGTCACTATGATCACTGTTAATTATTATATTACTAAGTGAATGGATATCTCCTCATCCATCCATCCATCCATCCACTCAGTCACCACTTACTGAGCACCTGCTGGGTGCCAAGAACAAGAGAACGGAGCCCGGGTGGGTAAGTGTGAGAATCAGGGAGTGTCTGCTGGGCCGGATGGTAGTGGTGCTGTGGTGGGGGCTCAGGTTGGGCCAGCGGTGCTGCCGCATTTCCAGTGGGTCAGGGAAGGTCTCTTGGATGAAGGGCCCTTTCAGCAGAGACCTGTAGGAAGGAAGGGATGGGGAAGCCATGTGACGATCTGGGGGAAAAGCTTTCCAGGCAGAAGGAGCAGCTTGTGCAAAGGCCCTGAGGAGAGCCTGACCCAGGTGCCCAGGCTTGTGCAGGGGGCCGCATGAGGGGGCAGATAAGGTGCTGGTGGGGCGAGCACGTGGCCTTGTAGACCAGCGCAGGGACTTGTGTGTGACTGAGCGGAACCCCTGCAAGCTTGCGCAGAGGCGGGATGAGAGAAGATACCTGTTACTAAGGCTCGCCCTGACGGCTGTGGCATCCGTGGCCTTTGAGCTGGACAGTCTGGAGATGAGCACTCACTGGAGCCACCCCTGACCTTGAGCTCGGGAACGGTTCTGAGTTTGCAGGAGTTTCTGGGAGACACCAGGGCAATCCCTTTGATGAGGCACCACCAGTTATTGAAAACAACCGAGAGGGGAGGCCGTTTTCATTCACTCAGTGGGGGGCTAAGGCTGAGCAGCAGCCACGAGTGGAGATGTGGTCATGGGACTCTGCTGAAATGGCCCTTCATCCCAGAGGGGTGACAGGAGTCTGCCTTGGCTTCCCCCCCAAGAGCCGCTGCTCCCTTTGGAGGCTCTGCTGAATCGGTCGATGAACATGCCCGTTGACTGGATGTTGAGCATCTCATGTGCCAGGCGCTGCACACACTTTACCACACTCAATCCTTACCGCTTCCCCAAGGGATGCCCTTTTAACACTTACAGACGCTGAGGCTCAGAGAGGAAAGTTCTGCCCCTGGGTCCCTGTGCCGGGAGGCAGCAGAGCCTGGAAACTGCTTGGAACCTGGTGGCCAGAGCCCGCATGTGCCCTAGGGCAGGGCAGCTGCCCATTCAGTGCACTGAGCATGGAAGTGAGGGGTGATAGGCCGGGGCACCCCAGCCTCTTCTCCGGGTGTGCAGGTGGAGATTAGGGTCTCTGGGCAAGAGGGCTTTGAGCTGGGGGTGGGGTTTGGATGTGGGAAATGGTGGTACAGGCACTCTAAGGGGGAGCTATGTGAGCGATGCCCAGCAATGAGAAATGAGGCCAAGAGGGTAGCCTCCTGGGAGCCTCTGCTTCCCAAGACAAGGAGAAGGAGACAGGGCCTATTAGGGCCTGCTGAACTGAGGTACTTGCTTGACTCTAGAAAATGCAAATTATTCTACCAAAATTAGTTATCTTTTTGGAGGGTGACCAATGTTATCCATCGATCTATCTACCCACCCATCCATCCAAGCTCTCATCCTTCCTCTGTCCTTCCCTTTTTTTTTCTCTCTTCATCCAAACATCCATCCACTCACCCATCCATCATCTATAATCCCTCCTTCCTTCCATCCTTCCATCCATCCATCATCTATCATCCATTCATCTATCATCCTCCATCCATCCATTCATCTAGCCATTTGTCATCCATCCACCCACTCATCCATCCACTCTTCCATCCATCCATCCATCCATCCATCAATCATCTATCATCCATTCATCCATCATCATCCATCTGTCCATCCATCCATTCATTTAGCCATTCATTATCCATTTATTCATCTATCCACCCTTCCATCCATCCATTATCTATCATCCATTCTTCCATCCATCATCTATTCATTCATCTATCCATCCTTCCATCACCCATCCATCCATCCAACATCCTTCTCATCTTTCCTTCCTTCCATCCATCCATTCATCCAGACATCCCTTCCTCCCTCCTTCCCTTCATGTCTCCCCCACCCCTACATTCTATGGCAAGCATTCTTCTAAACTGAGGATATAGGATAGACTTGGTCTCTGCTCTCGCCATTGAATGTCAGCCACAGACCCTGAACAAATCATCATATAGCTAATTCCACTAGAATTGTGAGGAGCACCAGGAAGGAAAATGCAGTGCCCATGGGGTGTTTAGCTGGGGCCTCACCACATCGGATGGTCATGGTGGGCTTCTCTAAGAGATGAGTTGGAGTAATCTGGTCAAGGGAGTGAAGAAGAGCAATTCTGGTGGGGGGAAGAGAATGTGTGCAGGCCTCTGAAGCAGAAAGGTCTTGGGGAGGTGGGAGGAACATCCAGAAAGCTGATGTGTTTGCAGGGATGGTGGGGGCCACGGGGAGGCTGTCCAGGATGCCGGGGGCTTAGGTCTTGGGTCAGGGGATGACGCTGACATAGCCTGAGTCTGTCAATCACTCTGGAGGGGTGCGGACTCGGTGGGGACCCCTCCACCTTCTCCTGCAACGTTTGTTTTCTTAGAAGGTTACTCTGAAAGGGGACCTCAAGGTCAAGATGGGCACTTGGAGGCTTTAGATGCCGAAGCAGTTTTACTTTGACCAAGTCAGCTGAAGGAGCACGTGGACCTAAAATTAGGTGTGTGTGTGTGCTGGAAGTGAGTTCACACGCTCAGAACTCCTGTGGGCAGGATCCGCGCGGCTTTCCCCTGTCTGTTCATGGTACAATCTGTTCGGACCTTTGGAACATTCCTCAGCTTTTATTTAATGTAGGAAGAATCATTTCTGGAATTAGCATATAAATTGGCAAAAGTCAGCAGCTCTGGAGAAGGTGCTTTCCCCGGGTGTCAGGGCAGGGTGGAGAGGTTGGGGGGGCTCGTGAGGGTGAATCCACTGCCCGACCTGATGCACCTCCAGCTCTCCTTCAAGGGGCAGAGACCTGCTCTGTGTCAAAACCTCTAGGCTCTCTCCCCAACCATATGCAGCTGGGGAAAGTATATGTGTCCCAGTGGCCTCAGGGGGACGGGGTCTCGGCCGTGAGGCAGGAGGGTGATCAAGTGCGTGGGAATCTTCCCCAGATAGATGGCTTGCTGAGGGGAACTTTCCCCACAGGCCCACCTTGTAGAACAAGGTTAGGGAAAGGGGAAACCCAGAAACGTTCCCTCCCTGGTTGTCATGTCTGGTCTGGTCGGGGGCAGATATTTTACACATTTTATAGCGCTATTAGTTCTAGGGCTTTTGGATAGGGGTGACCGGTTGATCATTAACTGTTTGCTACGTGTGGCATTCCAAATTCTGGCCCAGGAGAGCTCCGTGCAGCGTGCCGATTCCGCCTACCCATTGGGCCATGGCTGGGGCGGCCGCTTCCCCGAGGCCAGGGGCTGGGCCCTGCGGGGACGCGCACTGACACTCTCGAGGGTCCCGGCGCCCCTCGAGCCCCCGTCCCCATGGCCCTCCCTCCCGGGGCTGGGCGCCTGGGTCCGGGCCATCCCCACCCCTGTGCCCTGTGTGTGCTGGGCAACCCCGGGAGGGGGTCCCCCTCCTCCTCCGTGGCTCAGGGACACCACTCTGCCTTCCCTGCGGCCAGCGTCCTGACATCCTCTCCCTGTGGAACATTCCTGCCAGAGTCCCACCCCGGGTGGGGTGGAAAGTCTCCCAAATGGCTCCTTGCACACCAGAGTCGGGCCCCTCGGCCGAGGCGAGAGTGAAGGGGCCGCCCTTGCAATCACATGCTCATTTTTTGCATTCACTGAATTTTCTGCCAAGCTGCCAGAAATGTCCTTCTCTTGCAGAATCCAAAGGCAGTTGCAAGACATTAAAAAAATGTGCTCCCCAGACCGCTCCCCTCCTTTCGTCAACCCAACCTCCCCAAGACACGCGTCTCTCCAGCCCACAGCCCCTCACTCAGCTCACTGCTCTGCCTCCCTCCTCCCCGCCCCGGCCTCAGGCCCCTGCGCCCCCCACCTCTTCTCCTTCCGGCACTGTGGTCTCCACGGGACACTTCCAGATGGCAAATCTGATAACTCACCAGGGGCTTAGAACTTTCTATGGCTCCTCAAGATAAAAGTCTAAGAGAAAAGCTCCAAGTCCTGGTCTGATCCTAAAAGGTTCTACACAGCCTGCCTCCTCCAGCCAGGTGGCTCTGAGGACACCCGGGGCATGGCCTTGCCGGTCCCTGCTCTGTCCCTGTGTACTTGCTGTCTCACCTGGCCGGTGCACCCGGACTCCTCGTCTTCAGGAAGCCTGCTCTGACGATGGGTCCACATGCATCACTGTCTTCCTAGGGACCTGTCTTCCCTGTCATATGGGCGCTCCCAGGCGTCTTTCCACCTTTGTGTGCTTTGGGGCCAGAGTCAGCTCTGAGCACTGCTGTTGAGGACGAATGGGTGGGTGCACGCCTGGCGGTGTGCAGAGACACACATGCCACCTCCCTCGGGAAGATGGGAGCCAGGTGTGCACGGCAGAGACAGGCGGGAGCAGCCGAGAGCAAGTTCAGGGAAGCAGCCAGACCTGGGCACGGGCCTGCACCACCTGCTGTGTGGCCTCGAGCAAGTCACCTGACCTCCCTGAACCTGACTTTTTTACTCATGGAGACAGGAGATGCAGTAGCATTTGCAGAGGGACTGGGAAGCCGCTGGTTGGCGGGTGGGGCCCAGAACCACGATGGGGAGTAAAAAGACCACCCTGCACCAAGACGGGTGTTGTGGGAAGATGCTGTTCCATTCCTCTTCAGCCCTCACTCCGGATGGGGTGGGGAGGACCTGTGTCAGGCACTGGGTTCCCGTTCTGCTCTGTCCCCCTCTTGCTGGATGACTTGGGGCCAGAATCTGGCCTCTTTGGGCCTGTGTCCTCACTTTTCAAGCAGGGGGCTGCTTCCATGCCCTTGGGGGCTCCCTTGGAGTTGCCCGAGCTGATACACTGGGGTCCCCTAGGGTCCCCGGCCAGACAGTCCCTTGTTCACTTTGTGATGACAGCAGGACCTGTGGGTGACCTCCAGCTCCTCTGGAACAGAAACCCCTCTGCCTGGGAACCTGGGCTCCAGCAAGAAGCCACGGTGCTGAGATGGGCCCGAAATATGATTTCCTTTCACTGGCACCAGAATATAGGTAAGAGAGAAAGTGCCAGAAACAAAAGGGCTGTGTCACAAGGGTCCCAAAGCAGGATTGCTCCACAGTGAAATCTTTTTAAAAAGATTTTATTTATTTAACTAGAGAGTCAGAGATAGCCGCAGAAAGCATGAGCAAGGAGAGGGAGAAGCAGCCTCCCTGCTGAGCAGGGAGCCCGACGTGGGGACTCGATCCCAGGCAGATGCTTCATGACTGAGCTGCCCAGGGGCTCAGTCAGGTCTGCCCTCAGGTCTGCCCTTCCCTCCTTGGACCCCGACTCTGAAGACGCACCTCCACATGGGGCTGCTGGGCACGCAGCTGCCGCTGGGAGAAAGCGGGAGCGCCGGCGCTGGTTTATCGAGGGTTTATCTCGGGAGACCTGAGCCAAGAACCTTCTTATCTGAGCGGAGCCTGCCCGAAAGTCCCAGCGACACCCGCCATCCTGGCGTCACTGTTAGCTGTCCCCCCGAAAAGTGCACAAACAGAGTGTCCCTATTTGGATGAGGAAAAACACGGCTTCCTCGGGTGCAAGCCCCGGCAGAGCCGTGCGGGATATTCCCATTCTGGGGATGAGGAGCCTGAGGCTTGGAGGAGGAGAACCTGCCCAAGGTCAGCAGCTGGCTTCTGGGATTCAACATCTCCTGGGTGGGATCTGAGGCCGGCGGGGGCTGACTCTCCAGCCCGCCCGGGACCCCGGCCCCACAGCTGCCCGAGCCAGGGGCGCCTCGTGGTTTCAGGGAGCACTGTGTGAAGGCCGAGGGGCCGGGGTCCCTGCAGAGGCCCCGTGGGCCCAGGATCCCTCACGGGCAGCCCGCAGCCGGGGTCCCAGGAGGAATTCTGCCGAGAGAGAGCTTTTTCCCCTTGAAGGAATAAAAAGCACACACACACACACATTCCTCCGAATCAGAGGTGTGCCAAGGGGAGGCGGAGGGCAGGGCCCCTTGACCGGCCTGCCGCCAGCTGCCCGGGCACATGACAGCCCTGAAAGCTGCTGGCACCAACTCAGGCCGGGCGTTTGCAGTGGGCGGCGGTGCCAGGGGCGGGAGGGTGGCCTTTCACCAGCTTGGCACCTTGGGCATGTGACAGCCGGTGCGGCCCGAGAGGTGCCCGTGTCTGCAGAACCTTCCGGGCCTGGGTCTGTGTCCACAGCCACCGTGTCTGGTTGAGGGAGCTGGGGGAGGCAGCGTGAGCAGGGAACGTGGGAGCCTTGTCACATCCAAGACTCAGGACCCCAAGTGGCTTTTTGTGACTACCACCATTTAGCGGGCAGAGGCACTTCAGTTTTCTGCAGCCGGGTTACCTCCTGTGGCCTCATGGCTGCCCCATGGAGGAGGCGCTGCCACTGTCTGACTCCACGTTAGCGAAGGGGCAGTGCGAGGCTTTAAGGGTTGAGTTACCCCCAGAGTCACACAGTTTCCTAGGCACGGTGGTCCGGAGTCCTGGCCCCACTGACCAGGGCTTTCGGGGTGAGGGGGCTGCCGATGTGAGCACTGACATTGGTTCCTTTAGGAGTCATACGAGGAAGGAGCCAGCATCTGCTGGGAGGTGTCAGTGTCCTGGGGGTGGCCGTAACAAAGGACCACCAACAGGGCAGCTTAGCACCACAGAAATCCATCTCTCCCAGTTCTGGAGGCCGCAGGTCGGAGCTCGAGGAGTGCCAGGGCCTTGCTCTCCCCGGACGCTCTGTGAGGAAGGTCCTTCCTGCCTCTTCCAGCTGCCCACGGGTGCCCGCAGTCCCTGCCAGTGGCCGTCTCTCCTCTTCTCTCTGCCTTCTGCCCTTCTAAGGACACTTGTCACTGGGTTTCGTGCCCTCTAGGATGACCTTGTCTCCAGACTCTTAGTTCTCTACCTGCTGACACCTTTTTTCCAAATGACGTCATATTCACAGGTTCTGGGGATTAGGAGTTGGACACGTCTTTTTGGGGGCCGCCGTTCACTCCACTACTGGAGATTTCACAACTAAGTCTAGATTATATGCCCTGGCAACACTGGCTGGCACCTGTCCGGCGGTGAAGAGGTGCACGCCCTTTAGGTGGGGCAGGCCTTCACCAGAGTGCTCTGGTTCCCCTTCTTCCCCAGCCCAGCCTGGGGGGCCCTGAGCTGGTCTAACTATCCAATTTCACAGCCAGGCAAACTGAGGTAGAGGAGGGGATGTGGAGGGTGGGGGTGGTCCTGGCTCAGCGGGAGTTATTGCCAGGCCCCGGGACACCCGGCACAGCTGGCTTCTCGCTCTCCCAAGGGGGCGGCTGGGCGGCTCAGGAGCACAGCGAGCTTTCTGCTCTTGTCACACGCAGCCTCTGCACAGTTCCGGGGCCGTTCTCTCTGCTCCCGTCCCCAAGGCCAGCAGGTAACGGAGGTCCTGCTGAGTGGTCAGTACGGGGGTCACACAGCCGCTTCCCCTCATGCTGGAGTCAGTGTCGACCCCGAGAGCTGGTTGTCACTTGCTGCCCGGGAGGCCTGGGCTGGAGGAGGTGGGTGTGCAGGGCTGGCGGGGCAGTGGCCTGGGCCTTCAGGGAGGCTGTGTGTGGGAGCCGGGCAGGCTCTGAGTCCAGAATGGAGGGACGGGGTGCCTGTTGGTGCACTGCTGCTGCACTGGACACTCAGGGGGAGGTGGGTGGCGGGGCCTTGGCGGGCCAGCTCGGAGCCTCTGTCCTAGCTGTTGCCTCAGCTCCTGGGGGCACAGGGATTGAATCTCTCTGGCAGTGAGCTGGGGGTGTGCACTGGGCCTGTCTTCTGGGCTCGGTGTGGGGGGGGGGCAGGCCAGAGCAGAACTGGCCTCTGTGAGTGGCGGGGGCTCCTATCCAGCCTGTCCTTACCTTCACTCTCCCCTTCCTTTTAGACACAGAAACCCTTGTGGGGGACTTTGTGACCCAGTTAACAGGTTCTATTGCCCAGCATCTCTCGGCTGGAGATGTGAAACAGCTAGCTGTTGCCGTGTAACAAAGCACCCCCAACTGTGTGGCCTAACACGGCTCAGGATCTGTTATTTCCTGTGACTTTGTGAGCTGGCTGGGGGACTCTTCTGAGCTGGCCTGGTTGGCGCTGGGTGGCCCAGGTGGGACCTGGCCCCTATTTCAGGGACTAGAATGCTGGGGGCAGCTGAGGCGGCTTGTTCCCATGCTGGCAGTGGGTGGGGGGTCCCAGGACCAGGAGAGTGAGCCTGAATGCATAAGCTCTTTGCAAACCTCTGCCTGTATCGCTCCTTCTGTCCAGAGATAAAGCACAAGGCAGGTCACAGGGCCGAGCCCAGATTCAGGGGTGGAGAAATAGGCTTCACCCCCTGTGGGGGGGAGTGACAAGGTCGAACATGTCACTCCGAGAGCAGGCACACAGAGAAGCATGAACAATCAGGAGTCACTACGGCCATGATCTACTGCTGTGTGCCTCAGTTATGGCCAAGGAGGTCTAAGCAGAGTGGGTCTTCCAGAATGTGTCCCTAAAAGGAACCCCTGTCCTCCCTTCCTTCAACCTGCTCCTGGGAATGTGCATGTGAGGGCTGGAGCTCCTGCAGCCACCTTAGACTGAGGATGAGAGCCACACCCTGGGGTTGGTGTATCAGCAAGTGCAAAAGAGGCTGGGATGTGGCTAATTCATCAGAGCCTCGGGGTGCCCAATCTCCGATCTGCCTTATGTGATAGCAAAGTCACATGTGATCACGCTTCATCCTAACTGATAGAAATGGCAAACGCTCTCGTCTCCCAGATCATGAGGGTTTGGGCCGACTCTCACCACTGCCTGCTCAGGTGCCTCTAAGGGGCCCGGGCTTCTTGGGGCAGGCAGTCGGAGTGCCTCTGGGCTGGTGCTGGGGGCAGGATTGAGGGAAGATGGGCTTTGAGGGCCCGAGAGCCGGGGGGAGAGCAGCACTGTGTCAGCTCTGCGGTAGCCCCGCCACGTCCTTGCTCTGCGGCTAGTGGAGCTGACGCCTCTGCAAGGCAGGCCATCCAGCCGCGGAGCCACGTTCAAATGTGCAGACCTGGGCCTTGGACCAGCCTGGCACTGACACCTCTGGGTCGCCCACTGCTTCATTCATTTACTCACCCGCACACTCATTCATTCGACACTCTCTGAATGCCTCCCCGGGGCCAGGCACTGCCCCTCGCACCCAGGACCACGTGAGCAGAGCAGACCTTCTGCACTTGCTGCTCCGGACTCATGGGCTCGGAGCCTCGTCAGTCAGCGGCTGGCCCTTGCAAGCCAACTCGGCCCCCTGGGGGGCATGTGTGGGTGAGCGGCTGTGACTTGCTGGTTGTGAGACGTCGAGCATGCATGCTGTGTACTTGAGGCCTTGGTCTCACCTGTAGAGTGGGGACACTGGTGCCCCAGCTCGGGGCTGGTGAGAGGATACGGCTGTCCCACATTCGGAGCTTCATGCTGGGGCCGCTCCCCTGCGACGACGCGCTCTCCGGCCAGCGCCTTTGGGCCACCGCATGGGGCCGTGGGCACGGGGCTGCCACCGGGAGTCCTCCTCTGGCTGCCTTAGCAGCTCTGAAGGGCGCAGGCAGGCGGGCTCCTCCTGAGGCCTCTCTGCGTGCGTGGACGGCTGTCCTCTCCCTGGGTCCTCAGGGGGTCACCCCTCCGTGCGTGTCTGTGTCCTGATCTCTTGTCATAAGGAATAGCACCCTGCCCACCCCCCGGGACCTCACTGTCATTTAATTTCCATTTTTTAAAAGACTATTTATTTATTCATGAGAGAGAGAGGCAGAGGGAACAGCAGGCTCCATGTGGGGAGCCAGATGGGGGACTCGATCCCGGGACCCTGGGATCACACCCTGAGCCAAAGGCAGAGACCCAACTGCTGAGCCACCCAGGTGTCCCCTTAATTTCTGTTTTTAAGACTATCTCCTGAGAGGTGCTAGTGGTTCCAGCTTCAACATATGAATTTCTGGGGAGACACAATTCAGCCCATAGCAGGCGCCTGGTGGGGAAGGTGTCAGGCTGTGGACAGGGAGACACTCGCTGTCCACACGCCGTCTGGACGGCCCCCACCTGCCTGGGCCAGGACGGTAAGCGCTGAGCGTGAGCCTGAGCCCTCTCTGGGGATGCGGGTCCTGTTTAGGGAAAGGGAAGGATGGGAGCTGGTGACAGGACTCTCAAACTCTGTCGTCTGTTTCTTCTCCCCCTTGCTCACTGCCACCAGACATTCTCTGAGTCCCCGCTGTGTGCCAGATGAGCCCGGAGACCCCCTGGGGGTCAGAGTGCTGAGCAGAGCAGGATGGGGGGGGGATGCACTGTGGTCCAGGCAGGACCCCAGACCCCATCCTGGCCAGCCGGGTGCTGGCTCTGTGTGAGTGACAAGGTATTTACTTCCCTTTGCCTCAGTTTCCTTGTCTGTCAGGTGAGCCGCCATGGAGCCTCCCGGGGTGGATGAGCTGGTGTACACAGGCTGGGAACATGGCCTGTCCTCTCGTAGCCGACAGCAGAGAGCGACGAGGATGACTGAAGTCACCAGACCCCACGTGACTGGGTGGCTTGACCCCACGCACAGTTACACTAACTACATTTGTCATCTCAACCCTCAGAAGGACACTCTGGGTCGGGAAGGGCCCCGCTATTCCCATGGCCTAGCAGGTGGAAAGACAGGGTCTGGACAGGTGAAGTGGCCTGCCCATGGTCCCCTCCGCCCCACCTGTCCGTTGGCGGCAGCCCCACCCAATCTCCTGGTCCTGCTCTTCTTGCCTGGGCCCAGAGTGTCCCTAGGGGAGTGGCCACCCTGGGCTTCTCCCCAGCAGCGCAGTAGCCTCCTCCCTGACAGCGGCCCATCGTCCTTGAAGAGAAGAAGCAGAAAGGGCCCTTGGGTGAGTCGTGAGGCCCTTGTCTGTCTCCCCAGATGGCACTGTGGCATGGCCTGGGTCCCCAGAGCCCTCCCTGCCCCAGACACCCCTTATCCGTCTCCTCCCTCACCAGCAAGCCCACCCTGGGTCTCCGCCCTCACCCACTCTGCAAATTGGTGGGACTCCGATTATCTCCACTGGCCTGGACCTCACAGTCACATCTCTGTCCTCGGGGACATTTAGGGACATTAGGAACATCCTTGTTGTGGGTCCCCATGCCCTGGCCTTGCCCAACCCTCTGCTCCCCATAGATTTTCTGTGTCCTTAGCTCCTGGTTCTGGGTGTCTCTGCCCTTGCTGTGGCTGGCCTTGGCTGAGGGAGCCTCTCTTTCCTTGGCCTACTCCCCATGCTGATCTGCACCCCAGTGTATCCCAAAGTCAAGGTTGGGCCTCAGTGGGACCCCAGATTCTGCAAGCATTCCACCTGAGACTTGAGGTTGGCTGGCACCTGTGCCCTCTGGCATGGGGAGAGGTGGGCCGAGGCAGGGGCATGGCAGAAGCCAAGAAGCAGCTGGTGGGAAGGGAGCCCCCACGCATTCTCAGAGACCCTGGTTAGTGTGTGTGGGGGGGGCGGAGGTGATGGCTGGCAGTGCTCAGAGAGCAGCTGGGCCAGTCCTTGAATCCAAGGGAAGAGGGAATTAGGGAAGAGGATGATTCCAAGTGGCTGGAGAATTTGCAGTCAGGGGCAACAGGCCCAGCACACCAGAGGACACAGCCCCTGATTCCGTCTGGACTTGAGATGCTAGTGGGAGATGGGTGAGGCTCCCAGGAGGAGGCTTTGAGGCTTTGAGAAGCAAGTAGGAGTTCACTAGCGGGACTAGAGGTGGGTTTAGGGAAGAGATAGAAAAATGATCCTGGGGCCCTTTGGAGCCCTGTGAAGGCAAAAGGATCTCCACCGTGGTGGGCCCTGGGCACCTGTCTGCTCCAGGACACGCAGCCAGTTTGAGGCAGAGCCAGGTCTTGAACCAGGTTTATCTGACCCCGCATCTGTCGTGCATTGTTCCACGGCAGGACACTGCCTCTGAGCAGCCAGCCCAGCCCTCCCACGCAGTTAAAATGCTGTTTAATGGACAAAGTTCAGTTTACATACAAAGATGGCCATGCCTGGGCAGTGCTGGGCGGCTGAGAGAGAGCACTGTGTCAGGAGCCCAGGGTCCCACCCTGAGTCCCCAAGTGACCTTGGGCAAGTAAGTGCCTTCCCCTGCTGGCCGGTGTGCTTCCTCCTCCGGGCGCTGGCTGGGCCCTAGACGATGACGCCCGAGGGCTGGTTCCAGGCTGCTGTTTACCCTGGTTCTGCATGGAGGGTTTGACCTCACGCCGGCTCCCCACCCTCCAGGCCAGCTGAGCCCGCCTCCTCTCTGCTTAGCTGACTCACAGCTCTGCTATGCATCGGAACCCTCACCCTGCAGCAGGCAGGGCTCTGTGTGCTGGCCGGTGACAGGGCCGCGCTCAGGGCTCCAAGGGAGAAGCACTTGGGTCCCCCAGTCATCCTCTGTGTGCCCCTCTGTGGTGACAGCGTGCTCCCAGATCTGTGACCTCAGAACTGCAGTTGGATGCCCTTCTGGGCCTCCCGTAGAAGGTTCTCCTTTACTCTTATGCAGACCTGCCGTGAGTGGGACGGAAGGAGCCAGAACACCTGGATCCCATCCTTGACCCGCTCCTGCAGGCTTGGGACCTGGGGCAAATCAAGCCACCTCCCTGTGAGAGGAACCAATGGTTTACAGAAATGGTGGCTGCAGAGCCCTGCTGCTGACCTGACCTCTTCTGTGTGGCCCCAATCTAGGTGGGTGGAGGAGGGACGCTCTGGTTGAGTTTGGGGACTGGAGAGCAGAATTGGCTTTTGACTTCCCATACTGCTGGGGCCTTGGATCACCTGCAGCGAGAAGTCACCCTCAGAGCGCCCTGCCATCTTCAAACCCACTCCCCATGCTGATCTGCACCCCAGTGTAGCCCAAAATCAAGGTTGGGCCTCAGTGGGACTCCAGATTCTGCAAGCATTCCACCTGAGACATGAGGTTGACTGGCTCCTGTGCCCTCTGGTGGAGGCCAGCTCTGTGGGCTTGGGGACGAAGGTGCGCATGCAAACACAGAGCCTGGTGCATGCAAGGCGCTCGAGAATCCTTTGCCAAGTGAGGGAGGACATGGGGGTCCTTGTTTGTCCTCCTGTCCTCGCTCCCATCTTTTCTGGAAGATCTTCCCATCTTGCTGTGTGACCCCGGGCAAGTTACTTAAACTCTCTGGGCTCTGAGAGGGGATCAATGTGACCCATCTTGTCGGGGTGCTCGGGGCATTCAGGAGAGAGTCAGCTAGCGCTTTGCACTGAGCCTGGAGCCTACTGAGGCTCTGCTCTCACTCAGTAGCATTACTTTATAGGCGTCCTCAGGGAGAGCAAACTAGCAAAGGTTAGGAAGCCTTCTGAGGCCGGGGGCGGGGGGGAGGACGAGGAGGGTGCTGCAGCTGCTTGTACCCTCGTGGGCCTGAGGGGAGCCCCTCTTTCCTCTCTCGACCAGCCCCGCCCAACAGAAATAAATTACAAATGTGTGGAGGATAATACCTTTTTTTTTAGTAGCCATGTTGACAAAGTAATAAGAAACAGGTAAAATGGATATTAATCACATTTTCTTTAACTCGAGCTATCCAAAATATTATTGTAGCATGTAATCAGATCAAAATTATTAACAAGATATTTTACATTCTTTTGCGCGGATTTAATTCTCCGAAATCCGGGGTGTTATTTTTGTACGACAGCACATCTCAAATTCAGATGCTAAACTTTCCATGTCCTGCCAAAGCAATAAACTTATGTGAAGCAGAAAACCATTTTACATTGCTCCGGTTTTCAAATTTAAATTAATCAAAGTGAAATGAATTTAAAAAACAGGTTTTGGGGGGGGGTCTCATCCCCAAGTGTTCTCCTGCTGTGTGTGGCCAGGGACTGCTGTGTCGGATGGAGCCCGTCTAGAAGCATCCATGTCCTCCTCCTCTGACCTGTCCTGTCCCCTCCCCTTGGGCTCAAGTAGCCCCTGGCTCAGCTGAGATGCTTACCTGTTGGAGGATGGAGTTTTGGAGACATTCAAGGGGTGATAAGATGGGGTCTCCAGGCTTCATGGGAGGCTGGCAGGGGAGAAGGGATGCCCTTTGGTGCCCTATTCACCTGCTGTAGTGATGAGAAGGGCACAGGCCTGAACGGGATCTGTCCTCAAGCTGGTTGCATCCCCTCTGGGGATGTTTGGGGGGCTTGAAGCCCCTCCAATTTAGTCTCTATCTTGTACTATCGCCAATACTTGCAAGTCAGGGAACCACAGCTGGGAAGCTGGTGTCACTGACAGTGGCTTACATACAGATGACACTTAATAGCGGGTTGGTGCATGAACAATCCAGGTGACGGACTCACCAGGTAGAGCTGCCTGGCACTGCCTTGTTTTTTCCTGCCACGGGGTTCCCACTGACTTGCCTCAGGTCCTCTGCCATTCCTGGGCTGTGCATCCCACATGCGGTGACGCTGACTTGTCGCTGGGGCTTGCTTGTTCCCATGCATGAATTGAATCCTGTCATCCTAATGGTGCCCTTGAGAAGGCTGCCACATTACCCCCATTTTGTGGGTGGGAAGACCGAGGCCCGGGGTTGTCCAGAGTTGCAGAGCCAGCAAATGGTGGAGGTGGGCTGTGGCCCCAGCCAGGTCGGCTCCCACCCTCCTGACGACCCCCAAGTACCTGTCTCTTCTGACAGCCCGGGTCCCAGTTCCAGTCCTGGCTCTGTGGCCTCTTGGCCCAGGCCTCAGTTTCCCTGACCATGCCCCCCAGAGGGCTGGACCTTCTAATGGCGAAATTCCTTCCAGCTCTGGGTCTCTGTGTCTGTTCTTGGGTTTTATTTTCGAAGCGCTTTTACCTTGGTGATGGGGCCAGGGAGTGTGGGACCGTGGGGCGGGGGCGGGGGGGGGCAGGAAGCCCATCACGCGGCTCAGCCCCTGGCGGAGGGGAGGCCCTGCGCACGGCTCCCAGAGCCCAGGCCAGGCAGCCTGCCCAGCCGGATCCCGCCGCTGGGAGAAGCCCGCTCTGCGTCTTGGCACTCAGGCCTCGCAGCTGCCGGGGGCTGGCCGTGCGCTCGCGGTCACTGGGCTGGCGCGGGTGGCCGGGCGGTCGGGGCGGGCGGGGTGGTGGCGGGGGCCCCGCATCCATCACTGCCAGCAGCTCCCGCGCGTCCTGCCAAGTCGTGGTGGAACTGGGCCCAGGTGCCAATGCGCTTGGTAACTGGATTGCTATTTGAAAAATTAAAGCAGCGCCCAGAAAATCCAACCTTCGCGTTTGTATCAGGAGCCTGAGCCGGGCGGGTGGCAGCCCGGGCGGAGGGTGGCAACCCCGGGCGGAGCCGTTTGTGCAGGGCGGCCGGGGGAAGGTGCCCGGGACGGAGCCGACTGCAGCAGGGAGTATCGTCTGCCCGGGCTTGGGGCGGAGGGAAAGAATGGAAGCACCAGCAGGGCCTGACCACGGGGGGTGAGCCGGGGGCTTGGGGACAGCAGGGAACCGGGGGGGGGCATCTGGGGGGGCACACTGCTTGAGCCCAGAGAAACATTTTAATATCTTTAAAAATCAGATTTAAAAAGATGAACTTTGGGGTTGAAGGAAACGTTTTCACATATGTACTGGGTTGAATAGCACCCCCCTAAAATTCATGTCCACTGGGAACCTCAGAAGTGATGGTATTTGGGAACATGGCCCTTTGCAGAGGTGATTGGTTGACATGAGGTCACAGTGGACCAGGGTGGGTCCTGATGCAGTGACTGGCGTCCTTCTAAGAAGGCCATGCAAAGACACGGAGGGAGGCCGCGTGACCACAGAAGCGGAGACTGAGGGGCACGGCCACCGCCCAGGAGTGCCCAGAGTCCCTGAAGCTAGAAGAGAAGAGTGGGTTCCCCCCTCCCAGAGCCTCCAGGGGGAGCGCAGCCCTGCCCACATCGCAGTTGCAGACTTCTGGTCTCCAGAACCAGGAGGGAATGAGCTTCTGCTCGGTGGTAATTTGTTATGGCAGCCGCAGGAAGTAATGCAATATATAATGTTAATTTGTTTTCATTGCAATGCCATTGTAAATATAAATGATTATTATTAGCAGTATTTTATGGAAGAAGGAACCTTTGAAAGCAAAGGTCCCAAAAGCCCATGGCAGTCCTAATTCAAGATGACAAGCCTTGCCTTTCTTCCAGGAATTCAGTTCCTGGTCTGGGGGGCCATGCGGGGCCACACGGTGGGAGGGAGCAAGTGGACCCCGACATCCAAGTGGGTGGAGGTTGAGAGGGGAGCTGGAGCTCTGGAGCAGGAATCTGGAGTTCCGTTTCCAGCTCTGCCATCCCCTCCTGCTGACCTCGAGAGAGGACGTGGCCTCCTGAGCCTCGTTGTCCTTATCCGTGAGCAACCTACTGTGGGGGGCACGGCGCTACGTGGCCCGGTGTTGGGGTTTCAGAGCTCAGGGGTGGCGAGCACCCTGTGCTGCGTCTACCACCTGACAGGGCATCCCGGGAGCGGGAGGCCTGGTGCGTAAGGACATGAAGGCCCCGGAGGCCAGCTCCCCGCTTCTCCCACCCAGACACCCCTTCCCTCTGGGGTGGCCGTGAGTCTAGGCCAGACCTTGGGCATGGCCTGGAACGTGCCAGCAGTGGGGGCAAAGTGCCGTCCCAGCTGCCAGCAGGGGCCACAGAGGTTCCCGGGCTGGGCTGTCTTGGCATCTCGGCACCGCTGCCTGGCCTGAGTGGGAGACCCCAGACTTCCAGGCGGTGGGGTCCGGGTGCAGGCAGGCTCCGGGTGTGCCAGGACTCCGTCACCGGCCGGCCGTCTATCATCACCGTGACACCACTTGCAGAGACTGGGATGTAGGCAGGATTTCAGTTCTCACGGTAAGGAGGAGGAAACTGAGGCACAGAGCAGCTGGCTGGCTTGCCTGTAGGTGGCACAGCCAGGATAGGAGCCCAGGAGGAGGCCATTCTGGGAGCTGGGGAGGAGCAGGTCCTGGCCCCCAGGGACAGGCCCTGCTGGGAAAGCTGCAAGGCTGGCAGCACCACGGGGACCCGGTGGCATTCCTGCCTCTAGGTGGGGTATTCCGCACGCACATTCCTGGAGCTTTGAACCCTGAGCTGGGCAGGCACAGAGCTTCCTGACTGCTCCACTGCTCCTGCTGGTCAGGACGCTGGGCCCTTCCCCGCAGACCCCTGTGCCACGCTGCAGGGTGCAGTGTGGACACAGATTCTCCCGCTTGGAAGCACAACGCCCCTCTCCTCCCCCCTCGCTCCCTGGAGCCAGGATCCCTCCCAGACAGGCCTGAGATGTGGCCCCAGCTCCCTCACTGTCTTAGCCGGTGGCCTCCCTCCCCCTGGGCCCCAGCAGGCAGCTCGAAGGAGGACCTGTGGGAGGATGTCTGGGCAGAGGTGCAGGGCGCGACGTTGGGCCAGAAGAAGCGGTGAGCTTCCTGAGGGCAGAGCCTGGCTCAGCGCACCTGTGCGGCCCCCAGTCCTCAATCCTGCTCTGTCTCCCACCGTTTCCATCCTCAAGATTGTGTGAGGGATGAGTGTTTCCGGACCATGGCGACCTCCCCCTCATTCTATTTCTCTCCTTGTGAGCTTGGGCAGTCGGTTCCCCTGAGGCCTCACCCCTCCCTCTGGAAAGTGCGCGATGGTGGCAGCTGGCTTGGCGGTGCCCAAGGAGCCCCCCCAGGACAGCCTCAGGGGCTTGGGGTGTGGATTGCATAGAAAGCCTGACTCCATCATTTCCTTGCTGGTGATGCCAGCTGGCTTTACTTTTCCAGGCCTCAGTTTGCTCTTCTGTAAAATGGGGAGAAGACAGGACCCATTGGATAAGTGACCACTGGGGACGCAACATGTCCATCGTTCGGCACTGTACCTGCTACATGGGATGTGGTCATTCTCTGACTGCGACTTTATCACCCTCATTGATGAAGACGATGAATTTCAAGGAGAGGTTAGGAGCTATACTTAGCAAATGGGAAAAGTCACCATTTTGATGGTTGGATGCCTTTTGTTAAAGGTATATGGTTGTGCAACCAGCCCCAGAGTCAGGGCACAGAACAGCACCTTTGCCCCCAAAGGTCCCCGTCCCAGCCCCTGGAAAGCACACACCTATTCTCTGTGCCTACAGTTTTCCCTTTTCCAAAATGTCATGCAAGTGGAGTCACTGAGTACGCAGCCTCAAGTGTCTGGTTCCTGTCAGCACAATGCATTTGAGTTCACGCACATTGGTCCGTGTGTCTGTGGTTAGTTCCTTTCACTGCTGAATATTCCTGAATGTTGCCCAAATGCTGAATTGTATGAATACACAGTAATTGGTTTTCTATCCACCATTTGAGTTGTTTCTGGTTGTGGCTAATTTCAATGAATAGGCTGCTATGAACATCTGGATTCAGGTCTTTGCGTGGACGTGTTTTCCTTTCTCTTGGGACATGCTAGAAGGTGGGATTGCTGGATTTATGTGAAGTGAATATTTAACTTTACAAGAAACTGCAAATTCTTTTCCAGAGTGGCCTCCTCATTTCTCGTTCCCACCAGCAACATCTGAGAATCCCAGTCGCTCCTCATTTTGTTAGCATTTGGAGTCGTCAGCTTAAAACTTTAGCCATCGCCAGAAGTATCTAGTGCAATTTAGCGATGTGGAACATTGCTTCACTTGCTTATTTGATGCCCTGTTTAATCTTCTGTGAAACATCTGTTCAGATTTTACTCACTTAAACCACTGGGTTCTTTTTGTCTTGTTATTGAGTCCTAAGAGCTCTTTGTATATTTTGGACATAAGACATTGATCAGATGTGTATTTGCAAATATTTTTCCAGGTGTCTAGCTCATCTGTTCATTTTATTAACAGTATCATTTGGGGAGTGGACGTCTTTCATTTTGACGAGATCTAATGTACGATGTGTTCTTTTAGGTCCGTGCATTTTCAGTCCCTTCTAGGAGTTCTTTGTCTGACTCAAAGTCACAGAGTTTCTCCTCTGCTTTCCTGTAGACGTTCCATAATAGTAGATTTCACATTCAGGTCTATGGCCCATGTTGAGTTGACCTTTGCCTGAGTTGACCTTGTGTATTGTACCCTCACACCCGCCCTGCAGGGCGCCCCCGGTGGCTGGCCAGGCCTCTCCAGCAGTGGTGACCCGTGTCTTCTCGGGCAGTCTCAGTGGAGGCTGCCCGGCCCTCTGTGATCACCAGATGTGATGCCCTGAGCCGCCTCGGGGCTGGCAGTGCTGACACGGCCTTTGCCCAGGTTGTTTGGCGTCCAGGAAGGTGGGTGGACTCGTGCGGGGGACACAGGCTGGGCTCCTTCCCACTGCTTGGAAGACATTGCTAGAGGAGTCAACGCCACCTTCCTTTTCTGCTGGGGCACCTTCCCCGTCAGTGCTGGGAGCTGGGCCACTTGGCCCCACGCAGACATTTCCATCATGCTCTACCAACTCCCCCCAGCCCCAGCAGGTTACAGGTTCCATTTCTCAGATGGGGAAACTGAGTTTTAGAGGGATATGTTATTTGTCTAAGACCAACGAGTGGCAGAGTTGAGAAAGGAACCAGGACTTCACAATCTCCCTTGACACCATGTTGCTTTTCTTCTTCCAGATCTCTCCATGTGGCTGAGGTACATCTACACAGGGACCTGGGATTGATTTTTCCAGTGATCATTGGCACGTGGTTGTTTCTGAGTGAGGGGGTTGCCTCCCCTCTGGAGCGTAAACTTCTCCTGGTCAATGATTTCTCTCGTTTGGTGTCTTTTCCCACAAAGCATGGTCTTGTACACAAAGGGTTAGCTGCGTGTGAGGATGAGCCCGTACTCGAGCCTTTTAAACATGGTCTCATCTCCCCACGATGTTCCTCAAGGTAATGGGTAGACCTGCCAGGCCCCTGATGGATTTGGGAATCATAGCATCCCTGTAGACAATGTTTGGTATACAATAGGCACTCAATAAATGTTTGTAGTGTGAACGAATGAACTTGGAGTCATTCATCTAGTGGATATATCATCAATTCTAACAAAACTCAGTGGAACACAAAAATCAGGGTCAAGGCTGAGTGTCCAGGGCATTTGAAACTTCAATGACATGGTTTTGGTCACCCAGGTTCTGGGGTCGGGATCTTGAGGGGAGATGAAGAGAGGCTGTTGGGGCAGGGCCTGGAGTCTTGGGAATGTGCTGCTCCCCAAAACCCAGGTCAGCACCACCAACCTCACGCTGTAGGTAACACCACCCAGGGCTGATGTGAGGTCTGGGATGAGCTGGGGCTGGAGGTCTCAGGACCCTCGCCCATGCTATCTGTCACTGAGCGGGTTTTGTTGCCAGTAAAGACAAGACTACCCTGGTGCAGGGTCTGGTGTGGCCCCATACTCTGTCCATGGCAGGTTCTTGGTGGTGAGGAGGGGCCTCCAGCAGGAGCTAGCCCCAGTGCAGACTTCCATCCTAGGGACCGGGGCAGGGAGGCAGGCTCTCAGTCAGAGCAGGCTCTTGGCCTCAGGTCAACGGTAGGACTCCTGCTGAGACCTGACGCTCACAGTGAACTCTGGGCAGCAAAAGCAAGTTTGTCGCCCTGTTTTGTTTTCCAGGCTTAGAATCACACAAAGCACCAGAGTTGGACCTTCTGGATTTGAACTGCAACACTCCTCACGTGTGCCCTCGTTGCTCCCCTCTTCAACCCAAACGTTTCAAAACCAGAGTCGTTCTGGTGGGACTGGCACCTGGAGAGAGAGGACACATGCAAGGGGTCACCCAGCTCCTGAGGGAAGACCATGCTCATCAGCTGGGGAGGCCAGGAAGGCTAGGGTGGCAGTGGCAGAGGAGGGTGGCCCAACCTGGCAGAGGAGAGGCCAGACTCCTATTGGTTTCCCTATGAACTCTGGGCAGCAGGCCGGTAAGGAGGGGCCCAGTCGGGTTTATTCCTGCTCTGTGACCTGGCATTGGGTCCAGGGGCAATGGGTCCCTTTCCCGGCTCCTGAGGGACAGGCAGGCTCTGCCTGCATCAGCTGGCCCAACTTCTGGGAGCCCAGAGGGCTTGGGGGCCCTAGATCCTGCGGGACCCCCAGAAAGGAGAAGAGAAGGGGACCGTCCTGTCACAGGCTGTCCACGTGGCAGGCTTAGTGCTGCAGCCTCTCCGTGGGCAGTCTCACCAAATTCTCAGTCAAGGTCCCTCCCCTGCGGCACTAGTTTTGGGTGAATCATGTCCTGTGTGTGGCATGTCGAGTAGCATCCCTATGGCCTCCACCCACTGGCTGTCAGCCACCAACCCTCAAGTCAATGTGTTCAGATGTCACAGAATGTCCCTTGATGGGCAAGGTCACCCCAGCTGACAGAAGAGGGATATGCGGGCCCAGAGAGACCAGCGACTCACTCTTGGTTTACGGAGCGGGGCCCAGGGGAGGGCATGATCCGTGCTCCGAGCGCCAGGACAGGCTTCTTGGGAATGGGAAGGAAGGTGAGCTTGACCCTGGCTCGGAAGGAAGGCCTCCGGAAAGCAGAGGGCTCAGTTATCTCTCACTGCACAACAAATTTCCCTAAGAATTAAGGGCTTAAAGCAACCATAAACACTGTCTCTCAGAGTCTGTGGCTCAGGCATGGGAGGGGCTTAGCTGGGTGGCCGTGGCTCAGGATCTCTCCGCAGGCAGCAGTTGGTGTCTGTGGAGGATGTGTCCCCCGGGGCAGCTCCTCGGGTTTGGGTTTGGAGAGCCTCACTCAGCACCTCGTCACCCCTGGGTGAGCGTCCTCGATGCAAGTGGCCGGGCTCCCCACGGTGAGCCACCCCAAAGGAAGCCACACTGTCTTTTAGGACCCCGCATGGACCCCCACAGACACATTTCTGCAGTGCCCTGTGGGCTCCCAGGTTGGTCCTGTGAGGAGTGGGAGAGGCGTGAGCTCAGGAGGTGAGGATCATGGTGGAGGGGTTGGGGGTGCATCTCGGGAGCTGGCTACAACCAGCAGGAGAGGCATCCAGGTGGGAGGACTGTGAGTCAGGGCGGGGTGTCTGGGTAGGAAGGAGAACAGCCTGGTTCGGGTGAGTGATGTGCATGAAAGGGATGAGGTGGGGGGACCTCGACGGCCAGGCAGGGGTTTGGGCTGGATCCTGTGGGACAGAGTGCCCCAAAGACCTGCGTTCCCCATGTGGCACCTCTGGTCGTTGTGGGGTCTTTGAGGGGGGTGCCTCAGTTTCTCCCTCTGCAGAATGTCGGGGTTGCAAGGGTTGACTGCAGGAAGAAGAGCTGGAGGTGCTTGGTGGTCATTTAAAGAGCAGAGGCAGTATGGGTTGCTCTGTGCCGTGTGGGGCTCCCCGGACAAGCCCAGCAGAGGACCGTAGCCTGGGGCCCAGCCTGATGAGCCAGCGGTTCTCAGTGTAGCATGGGAGGGCCGAGGGGATGGGGAAGTGCTCCCCCTGGTTCCACCACTTGCTCTGCTGCAGCCACACCTCAGATGGGCTCCGTCCAGCACATCCTTCCAAGAGGTGGCCAGGAACAGGGGGCTGCTGCTGCTCGACACTCTCCCCACCTGTAGCTGAAGCCCCCTCTTCCCACTGCCTTG
Organism: Nyctereutes procyonoides; assembly: GCF_905146905.1. Classification (NCBI taxonomy): domain Eukaryota; kingdom Metazoa; phylum Chordata; class Mammalia; order Carnivora; family Canidae; genus Nyctereutes; species Nyctereutes procyonoides. Next base: position 8,197,694 of record NW_026575025.1, on the reverse strand, counting down.
GGGGGAACAGCAGTGCCCAGTGGCCTGTGGCTTGTCACCTTCCTCAGTCCCAGCACCCAGATGGACACTGGACTTCGGGAATTTTGGGGCTGACGTGCGTCCAAGGGGAGCCCTGTCACACCCCAGACATTTGCTCAGCAGGAAATATTACGGGGGAGACAGGCTGCCCTTTCGAGGGTTATCTTAATCCCTGGCTTCCTTTGGGGCTCCTCCTACTGCCCCTCCTGCTCCAGAAACAAAGCTCAGAATAAAAAAAACAAAAAACAAAAAACAAAAATAAAAAACCAAAGAAATTTTAGGAGCCAGAAGCACCCTGGGCTTCATAGACTTTCCATTGTGCCTGATGGAGGGGCGACCATGCTCTGGGCCTGACGTAATGCGGCCTGGCTGGGGCGCCCCCACTGTCCCGCACCTGTGGCCACAGAGAAGCACGTTGGCGGGCCGGTTCCCTGGAAACATTAGATGCATCATCCAGGCTTAGTGTCATTTCAGATCACCTGGTGAGAATGTCGGAAATGAGGTGGGGGCTCCGGCGGGGGGGGGGGGGCGCGGCAGGAGCGGGGAGGAAGCGAAATCCCTCTTGGCAGGGGTGCTGGCCAGTGATGGCCGGATTTCCCAACAATGGTGTCGGTGTCGGCATCGACTCTTGTCTCAGAGGGGGTTCTGGGCACATCTGCACTTTTCTACACCGGCGGGCTTCAGGCCGCATCCCCCACAGTGCCACATGCATTCTGGGCAAGAGATGGGTATGTGATGGCAGGACTGGCCCCTGGGATCTGTGGGGTGTCCCCTGCACACGGGACTGAGATTAGCTGGTGTCCAAGCCCATGGGCCGGGCCAGAAGGTGAGGAAGGGCGCTTCCTCCAAGGGCAGCGGCTCAGCTCAGCTGATACGGCGGCCTCGGGTCAAGGAGCCAGGGACTCGGGTCAGGCTCCATCAAGGTCACACAGGGGCAGAACAGGCATTTGTGAAGATCAACTTAGGAGAAAACTTTAGGTAACATTAAAACCATCTTTGGACAAGCTGACAGAGCAGAAACCAGTGAAAGGGCTTGGAGACCCCGTAGTGGGGTCAGACTCACTTCCCTGTGCTGTGGTTTGTTAGAAAGACCTGCCTTCCCCCCCTCCTCCCCACCGCACCCCCCCACCTGCCCCCCGGAATAAATGCAAGACCATCTGCAAAGCGCCGAGCTTTGTTTGCCCTGGGCTGGGAATGTGTGCATCGAATGCTCTGGCGCTGTGCAAGCGATCACGAAGGGGCGACAAGGACTGATTTGGGGAGTTTTAGCGAGAAGGTCAATTTGCAAATATGGCATCCATGCATAATGAGGGCAGACTATCCCTCAGCCTCAAAGAAGAAGGGGAGCTTGAGGACCAGTCCTGGACAGGGAGGTTGGCAGAGGCCTCTCTCAGAAGGTGGAATTAAAGCCAAAACCTGAAGGTCGAGGAGGAGACAGCCCATGAGAGCCGTGTAGGGGTCAGCACGGCGTCCTTCCTCAAGGTCAAGATCAGAGTCACTGTTCCTTTCTGCACACTTGTGGGGTAGCAGGCTTTATCTCTGCCCTTTATTTCGAGTTTGCCACGCGGCCTGTCTGTTCTTTTTGTAACTTCCTTTCAGACTGTGTGTTTTTCTTCTCACTTGAGTCTCTCCCCCTCTACTACCCTGGACCTCAGGTAATCTCTGTTCTTTCCATGGTGACTCCAGAGGCTTTTACCAGGCGTCATCAACTTTTACACGCCTAAGTTGATTCATATTTTATTCTCCTTCCAGTGATGGGAGGCTTTAGAATATGTCACCTCCCCTCTGACTGATGACTGATGGGCAACTGTGTCATGTATTTTATTTCTAATTTTAACCTCCCCAACTTAGACATGACTTTTCTTGTTTTATGCGGTCAGTGTTTGTTTATATTTACCCAAATGTTTCCCAATGGCTCCCATGGCTCATGATTTCTCTTGCATCTTGCCTTTTCCTTCTGGGGTTATTTCTCTTTGGCCTGAAATGTATTTTTTGAGATGTCTTTACAGGCCGAATCTTCGTGGCAAACATCTTAATTTTTATTTGCCTAAAAGTGAATTGATCAATCTTTTCTTTCATAGTTGGTACTTTTGTGTGTTGTTAAGACGCTGGTGCTGCCCTGAGGCCATATCTATTGTCCTCTGAACGTTTTACAGTTTTGCCTCTTGTGTTGAATGGTTCAACGACCTGGAGTCGATTTCTGTGTGAGGCGTGAGGTAGGGCGTCTGTGGTGGGCATCAGTGTTCTCCACCAAATATTCTGGGGCCTAAGCACTTCAAGGCATGCGGTAAGATGGCAACTCTCCACCCAGATCTGTATCTGTTACCCACACTGAGTAACAAATCACCACTAACACAGCAGCTTAAAGCAATACCCGTTGATTAGGTCACAGTTCGTTAGGGCAGAAGTCCGGGTGGGCTTGACAGTTCTCTGCTCAGGATCTCACAAGAGCCCAGGGTGAAGGTCTTACTGGGAGGCTCTGGGGAGGAATCCACTTCCACGCTCATGGTTCTTGACAGGATTCACTTCTTTGCAACAGTAGGACTGAGTTTTCCCCGTCATCCCACTGGCTGTCAGGCCAAGGGGCCACTCTTGCTCTTGGCTTCTAGGGGCCACCCTCAGGCTCTAGCCATGTGGGCCCTCCTCTGACAACATGGCAGCTCACTTCTTCAAAGCCGACAGGAGAGTCTCGCTCCTCTCTGCTCCGACAGACACGTCTATGTATGACCCACCTGTGGGAGTGACCGGGCCATTGCATTTGTGGTGACCCCAAACATGCGACTTGTTTTTGGCCAGTGATGCATGAGCAGCTGCAGGGATGTCACCTCTGAGAGAAGCTTTAACAGGTGTCTGTGTGATTTCCCTTGGCTTTCTGTCCTTGGTGGGGTCTTTGGTGTAGCTGATACATTTGATTGCATTTGTGTTTACAACTCATGTTTCTCAAAATGCCACAGAAGGCATGAAAAGACCACCTGCGGACTGAGGAGATGTAACACGTAGAATGGACAAAGAATTAGTATGAAGAGGATGGATGTTTTGATACAAGTTTTACTATTATTAAGGTACAGCAAGGTCAATGGATCAGGAGGCAGGAGCCCACTGCACCATGGGGGGCGTGCAGGGAAGTACCAGAGTCGGTCAGGAGAGAAAGGGAGCTCGCAGAAAAACGTGGGCGAGGACTTTACTGCAGTTTCTGTGGAAACGAATAGGTGGGGCAGGGCAAGCAGGCTGAGGATCGGCTAGTTTGAGTAATTTCAGCAGGCTCTGGGGTACTGAGGCTGTCCTTGGTTGTGTGGCACCTGCCCTGGAGCGATCAGGCCCCAGGGGGACAGTAGCTCAGAGCGTGGAGGCCTGATAAAGCATAGAGTTGGGGTATAGGCTGGTGTGTATGAGAGGCGTGCTCCTGGGCGAGCTGTTTGCTGTCTCTAGGAATGGGCTGACCCTGGCAGTCCCTCTAGGGACAGCCAGGCCCCAGATGCCAGAGCTTCAGAACACAGGATATCGATGCATGGTTAATTCAGTGAAGAGTGCCTATAAATCAGTAAGAAGCAGCTCACTGGCCAAAGCCTCAACTCTAACTTCATAGGAGAGGAAACCCAACATGGAAGATTAAAAATAAAACTCACTTGTTTTTTGTTTGTTGTGAGACACTGTTTCTCACCTGCCAGACTGGCAAACATCAGAAAGCCAGCGTTGCTGAGGATGAGAGGAGCCAGAGCACCTGCACACCGCTGTCCCAAGTGTCACTTGGTGCCACCACTTTGGAAAATAAATCAGCATCTTTCTTGCAAAGTTAAAGATATGTGTTCTTTAGGACGCCTGGGTGGCTCAGTGGTTGAGTGGTTCGGCTCAGGGCATGATCCCAGGGTCCTGGGATTGAGTCTCACATCAGGTTCCCTGCGGGGAGCCTGCTTCTCTGCCTGTGTCTCTGCCTCTCTCGGTGTCTCTCATGAATAAATAAATAAAATCTTAAAAAAAATATATATGTCTTTCCTTTAACCAGGCACACACATCCATAGACAAACTCCCCAAACCTTAGCGTACGTCCTTATTCACGTGTTTGTGGTTGGACATACACAGTTTTAGGTGATTGTTTTACTCCTAACCCCTATGATACGCAAAGGCATGGTTTTCCGTCTCCCTGTTGCTGTGGGGAGGCCAGCGGAGGGTCCCACTGTCACCTGGACTTCAGCTCTGCCTTGCTTCTCCGGCTGTTTCCAAGATACTCTCTTGGGCCATAATCATCTCTGATGCTCCATAATTGCTGATTTGGATCCTTGAAACCACGACTGCTGCTGCTCCTGACCGGCCCCGGGCCTGTCCCTGTGGCTCTGCGAGGTGGCTGCAACTAACATGTTCTTCTTTCAAGGCAGTGCTTTCTGTGTCTGTCATCTTAACATACCTGATTAAGAGCAAAATCTAGGTATATTTTAATAGACTTGTGTGACGTTGGACTCTGGGATGTCTGGATCTGTGCATGGATGGCTTTTATCAGCTCTGAAGAACGCTTCTCTCCCCTCATCTGCGGGCCTTTGCCCCACTCTGTCCTCTCCTCTGGGCTGCTGTGGCCATGAGTGCCACCGTCATACGGTGGATCCGAGCACAGCAGGGGAAGCAGTGAGCGGGAGAAGCAGGGGGTGGAAGAGGACGGAGCGCTGTGCTTGCAGACAGGTGCCGGTGCGTTTTCCACGAGCGAGCCATCGCCTAGGGCAGGCCTGGGCCAGCCTGAGCTATCTATCCCACCCCTGATCATTGACCACCATCTCCCACTGGTGACAGTGGGGACTCCAAGAGGTGTGTGGACACAAGCCCCTTGGGGGGGGGTTGTGGCATTTCCGAGGGGCAGGCAGTTCTTGTGTCTTGTGACACACATTTGGTGGCAGCAGGGCCCTTTCTTGTGGCTCAATTCAGCTCTGAGAGCCCACAGCATCTTCCTGCCTGTCGCTCTGCAGCCCGTTCCAAGGGCCTTGCCAGCATTTCCCCGATCCCCCTGCCTTCCTTTTTAAATTTAGAAATAAATAAGAGAAACAGAATCAAGGCCCAGTCACGCCTGGGAAACTGCTGAGATCTCCCCCCCACACCCCTGCCCCACTCACTACATTTCTTTTATCTTAAAAAAAAAAAAATACCATTAGGTCATCTCCTCCCCCCCCCCCCATTTCTGGGAAAATCTTTATTTTGTGTATTTCTCAAGCATCTTGACATTCCGTCTCAGACTAACGGAGGATCACTTCCTTCCAGTTCCCCTCAAAATTCCTGCCAGTTTTATCTTTTGCAAGGGCCTCAGTGCTGCAAAGCAAACCCCCTCCCTCTGCCCCCCCTCCCCCTCGCCTCCCTGTGAAGAAGAAAGGGCCCCTGGCTCTCTGAGGTCTTTAGGCAAAGCAGATACATCCCCACAGAGCCTTCAAAGGTGCCTCCTCCAAAGCCGCAAAACTTCTGCCGGTTAACTCTTTCAAAGAGCTTTAGTCGGCCTGTGAAAGCCGTCTGGGTTCATTGATAAAAAAAGAAAGAAAAGGTATTGTTTTTAGCACTGTGGAAGATATTAATGAATCGTATCAGAGGACAGCGAGTATTTGCAAGGGGCTATGGTTACCTTCACCTACTTGTTGCCTTAAAACACGAAACGATGGCAGAGTAAAGATGCCCCTGCCACGACGCGGGAGCAGACGCCTCTGCCTCCCACACCCCAAAGAGTTAAGCAGAAATGGTTAATATTCCTCCCTTTGGCCCCCACGTCCCGTATTCTAATGTATGAACTCTCTCATTCAGACGTGAGCGAGCCGCATATGCTTCCCGGGCTTGGCGACAGCTCGCCTCCTCTGCACGGCACGTATGGTCTCCGCCGCAACGTGCGTAAAACCACAATTTTATGAACACGCAATGCTCACCTGCACCGTAGGCCCCCGCCGTGCATGCACATATGCGTAGCCCCACGTCCCGAGTGGGGCTCGCTTTGTCCCCCTGCCTCCGAGGGCTCAGCCCGAGGTGAGAAACAGGGAGCAAGGTTATTAAGAATTCTGACAAGGTAGGCTGAATAAATTGTGTTTTCTTTGTGTGCCTTAATCCGGTGTTGTATTGGCTTCTCGGACATGGCTAATTTATTTGGAATTTCATTCTGTTCCTGACAGCGTCCTTGACTAGCTGTTTGATCACCTCGAGCAAAGTTACATACCAGCTTTCAACTGTTGGAAGGGCAGCGGTATAATTTTTCTCAAGTGCATTCTCCGGGGTCCGGCTTTATGCTTGCAGCACGACGTTTCAGATGGCTGGGGCCATCCCTTGTCAGGGGGAGAAGCCGACCGCGCGGGGGTCTCCCTCAGGGAGGAAGCTCTCCACTTTTACCCACTCATCCCACTGTTTGGGATTTTAATCTGCTTTTGTGGGGAGGAAGAAAGAAAATTAATTTTCGCCCGTCTGTGAGCACGGAGCATTTTAGTAGAAACCGAGTTTGAAATGCACGTTCCGTTGACTTCACGGGTCCCCACGCCGGCTGCATTTTTCAGATGCAATCTTCGCAGGGGACGAGGTGATTCAGCCACAAACCTTCCTAGGGTGCTGACCGCCGGTCTACACGGCTCCTCGTTTCTCCAGCAACTTGTGCCTTTCTTGGCAGAAATAGGAGTTGACATTCATTTTCCCTTAATCCATATTTTTCTGTAATGTTTGCTTGTTTATTTTTCGGTATAGCGAGCATGTCTGCTTACAGAAAAAGAAAAAATAATGATGATTTTCAATAAGCCTCCGACGCCTTTGCATGCCTCACTTGTAGCACAGATGTGGCAGGTGGTCTTATAATTTGGCCAGAACAGGTCTAATGGAAACAGTGCTTCTTTTACTTTGGGGTCTTGAGTCCCTTCCCACCAAGTGCCTTTTAGGTGCTGGGAGCTGAGCTAAGTTCCTGGGGATGTGGCCAGAGCTCACATGCTGGACAAAGATAGAGGATTTCAGAGACATCAGTGCCATGATGAAAGTAAAAAACAAAACCAACCAAACAACCTAACAAAAGCAGGGGGATATGTTGTATGGGTCCTGGGTGAGAGGACCTATCTTCACTCACTGACTCCTGCCCTGGGGTCCCTGAAGTCCACCGGATCCTGTGGCCTTTGGCAGTGATTTATTTCCCCTGCAAAGTAGGCTTATCCCTGGCCTTGCTTGCAGACATGTGAAGGGGCTATTGCAGAACACTGCATGACACCCAGCAACTCAAATGAGGCTCTCGGGGCTGGTTCTGGTGCTGTCACCCACAGTGACAGCTGGTCCTGGGTGGGCGCTGGGCAGTGCCTCCATCCCCAGCCCTCCTCCTCTGGCCTCCCCTGAGGAAGGGGTCACCTGGCATTCTCTTAAGGAACAGTGAGAGAGGACTTGCCCGATGTTGCTTCAATGGTAGACCACTGGGGTGTAGGAAAACCCTTAAGGGTCTTTGCTACAGATCTGTCCTCACCTCACTCTGTCCTCGATGGTCCCGGGCTGGAGCCTCCCACTGCACAGCTCTGTCCATTGTGGAAAACTCTGACTCGCTTTGATGGGGATACTCGTCATCTTTGTCAGGGGTTGCATTTGGGGCAGGTGCTTTAAGAGGTGGTGCACTGGGAGAAATATGAGTTTGGTGGGGAGGGCAGGAAGAAAGGGAGAAGCCGAGAAGAGGTATGACTTTGGGCATGGTCTCAAGTCCATGGTGATCCTGAGCAGAATTATGGGGCCTACTTTTGGCCTTTGAGTTTGCACTGACTGTCAGGGGAGCTGGGTATTCACCCCCCCCCCCCGCCCCAGCCCAGTTGGTCCTGGGCATGAAGGTCCCCCGAGGTGCTCCCCAACTCAGAGCTGCGCAGCCCCCACAGCCAAGCATGTCCCCTGGAGGAGACTTGTGTCGGGAGCAAATGGACACTGAAGTCTGGGATCAGGAGCACAGAGATGGGTAGAGGGTCCCAGGGGGGTCAGGATGCAGCCCTGGCCATGCTCCAAACCCATCATTGCTGCAAATTACAAAATGACTAGAATAGGGAGCACGCAGTGTCTGCTTCACGGGGGACGGTGGGAACTGAGTGACACCTGCACTGCGTGGCCTGCCTTCTGTACTGTCTCATCACCAAATTATTTTTCTCCTTGTGGGCAATGGCCACCTTACCCATCTAAGGTCTGCTGCACCTGCACGTCAGGTAGACCCTTCTCAGGAGAAGTCAGTGCTGGGCACAGCCGTGACCCTGTCCAGGGGATGGGGCATCTGCTTCCTCTCCTAAAGGGCATGCTGACTCCGGGGCCTGAGGACATCTGTGCTGGAATGAGGAGGCCTCTGTGATCCTAAGGAGTCTGGGTGCGTGGATGCCATGTGACCAGGGTGCTGTTGACTTTGTGTGTCCCATGGTGTGCTTGGCAAACAGAGCAATTTACCCAAGGCCACCTCGTCGCCATCTGCCAGGTTGGGAGCTTTGGAGCGGGAGGCAGAGGACAGGGCTCTGCCTGGCATGCACTTGCCCCTCTGGCTTTCCCGGGGTGCCCACCCAGAGATGCTGGCCACGTAGGTAAGCAAAGTGCCCGCTCAGGATCCAGCCTCTTTTCTCTCCTCAAGTTCGTGGCAGCTTTCTCCTGGGTCTCTGTTCCATATGCAGATGGGTGTATCCGGGAAGGCGACTCCGTATACCACTGAGGACTTCTCTGCAACACTCTGGAGGTCTTTATCAAGGGGTTGCCCGTTCTAGAATACTCTATGTGATTGCTGCCTCCACATTGGGCTCCCATTAAGTTTTCACGTAAGTTTGAAGATCACTTCATGATCTCATATACTCTGCATGAGGCATATAAGCCCAGAGCTTAGTGTCTGTCCCCTGAGAGAGTCCTGGTCAGCAAATGTGCTGGGTCACCTGGCCAGATCCACTGGCTGGCGGCTTGCTCCATGGACAGAGGCAGAAAAAGGCATCTGCCACCCAGACCGCAAAGAAGGGCACAGTGCACTGTCAGTCTGGGTGATGGCTGAGCTGGCAGGGGTCAGCACAGAGGGAGGGACGCCACTGGGGCTCATGGTGGGTGGGTCTGGCCCACGGTGAGTGCCCGGTGCACGTTCACTGGGATTATCATTATGAGAACCACACTCGAGTGCTGCCGTCCTACTCCACTGCCCATCTTGGGTTGTGCTCCTTGTCAAAGCCTTTGCATTTGGTCCTTAGGTAGAACCTTCTGGAAAGGCTAAGTAGGAGCACATTCTCACTTTGTAGGTAAAGAAAAAATCCAGGAACTGGCTTCAGGTGGCCCCTGCGCCATCTCTCTGAGGAGGTACCTGCGGGTGGACCATTACCCAGGTGAGAATGTGCTTGGATCCCAGGACCTCGGCTCTTCCTGGTGGGGCCTCTTGAGCTCCGACTGGGGCTCGCTCGTCATTTTTGTCATGGGTTGCATTCGGGGCAGGTGCTTTGTGTTATGAGGCCATAGGGTGGGAGTGGGAGGAGGTGACCCAAGCGTCTCTCCTGGAAGGCTTGGCTGGGAGAGGCCAGAGGACCGGCGCCTGCGCGTGTGCCTGTGGGTGGGTGCGCGCGGGTGGCCGCGGACAGGGGCGCGGGCTGTCCCTGCGGAAGCGGGGGGGGGGGGGGGGCGGGGGCCCTTCTCGGACGTCGTCTCCTCCCAGCGCAGGAGGCCGCGCCGCCACCGCCACCGCCACCGCCACCGGACCCCACGCCTGCGCCCCGCGCCCGGGACCAGCACGCCCGGGCCTCGGCCCCCGCCTCCGCGCGCCGCCGGCCTGGCCCTCCCGCCCGGGGGCTGAGCCCGGCCTGAGGCCCGGGGTCGCGGCGAGGGCAGGGGGCGCCGGGAGGGGGGAGGGGCGGCCCCGTCCCCCGTCCCCCGTCCCCCGCCGCCCCCGCCGCGCGGCAGCTAATTGGGCAGAGACAGGGCCCGATTGTGTGCGCGCCGGAAGCGCGGGCGTGGGCGGCTGGAAGCGCCGGGCGGCGAGGGGGCCGCCTCGCCCCGCAGCTGCCGCGGGGCCGCCGGGGTGACGTCAGCGCGGGCGGCGGCGGCGGGGGCGGGGGCGGGGGCGGGGGGGGGCGGCGGCGGCGGCGGCGGGGGCGGGGGCGGGGGGCGCTCGCGGGCTCGGCCCGGCCTCCACAAAGCGCCCATTGTCGGCCCGGGGCGGCGCGCCGCGGGGATGGCGCCCGGGGCTCTGGGCCGCGGAGGCCGCTAGGCTCGCCCGCGGGGAGGCCCGGGGTTGGAGCGAGGCGGCGGGGGCTGTCGGGGCGGGGGGGGGAGGCTGGACGCCCGGAGCCCCGACCCCGCCGGCCCGGCCCTCTGCACCGCGGCCACCGGCCACCCCGCCCGCATGGGCGCCGACCCGCTCCTGGCGCTGCTGGTCGCCGTCCTGCTGGCGCGCTGCCTTCTGTGGTCCTGCCTCGGGGCCTATCTTGAGTATAAGCTGGGCCGGAGGCAGCCCCGCAAGCCCAAGGAGGACTAGGCCCCGGTGCGAGCGCCGCGCCTTCCCGGGAGGACTCGGGCAGAGGGGCCGCGCCGAGGCTGAAGGTGTGCGGCCGGCGGGCGGGGCGGGCGGGCGGGCGGGCGGCGTCTCCTGTGCCCCTGCCCCACGCACCTGGCAGACACGGGCACGGCCCCCTCGGACGGACCAGGGCTGCCCTGGTCACGGCCCGGCCCGCGGCCCACTCAGGACGGAGGGGCCACCGGGTTCTGGGCGCCGTCCCTGGAATGAGCGACCGTGGGGCGGGGCTTGCTCTGGGGCTCTCTCTGCCTCTAATTCTTCGTGAACAGGCTTGCAGGAAGAGGTGGGGATGAGCCAGAGGGTTGGGGGGAGGTGCCTAAAGGACAGACGCGGTCACATCACAAGCCAGCCCCACCACCGGAGCTGCCCTGTGTGTCAGCTTCCTCTTGCCTCCCCGGGGAAGTGATCGAAGTTCACACAACTGCCTTGGTCTTCCCTAAAGCAGACCCCTGGAGGGTCTCAGGACAGGTGTGGGACGCCCGAGTTCACCCAGCTCTGGCTGATGGTAGGGAAACTCTCCCCATGTCTAAGCTGGGCGCAGTAAGCCCTGCCTCCCTCAGAGGGGGATGACCCGGTTGGGTTATGTGCTCGCTGCTGGTCGTGTGGAGGACAGTGCAGGGGAGCAGCCAGGGCCCCAGGGACCTCGGTTCCTTTGCACTTTTAATGGTGTGGCCGAGACGTACCTCAGAAGGCTGACAGGCGGGAAACCTGACGCAAGCCAAGCACCTGGCGCCTCCCTGCCGCCTCCCTGCCGCCCACCTCCCCGTCACACCTAAGGAGCAGCATGTGGTAGCTGCGTGGTTCTCAACCTGGTGACAGATTCGAATTGCCCTGCAGATTTTAGCAAACGTGACCGCCAAGTCCCACAGACCAAGAAGCATGGGCAGGGACAAGGTGTCTCCGGGAAGCTGGGACCTGGTTGCACTGTGCCTTCACACAAGGACTGGGGACCTGTGTCAGAGCAGAGTCCCGGGGAGCTGGTGTCGCTGGCCCCGGGTGAGCAGACTGAGGAAGCCCCGGCCAGAAGCTGCCCACCTAGCCTTGCGGCATCCTGGCAGACGGACCTGAGCCAGGCATGCGGCGGGGCCCGAGGAGCTCATCGACACGGAGATCTTTTGCTCCTGGACGACCTGCCACACTTGAGACAACCGCGGGGACTGGGGAGACGGTCAGCCGAAGCAGTGACCTTCTGAAGGTGGGACTAACCAACCCGAGAGACTTTTGATGGTGGGGTGTCTGGGGGATGGTTTGCAGATGAGGCTCTTCTCTTGTGGGTGACAGTCTGGAAAATCTGCACAGGGTGAGGTTACCCTGCATTGATTCATCCAGGTCTGGGGGGGTGGCTGTCCTCTGAGCAGTTGTATCAGCCAGTGGCCCAGCAGCACCGCATCCTCCCCGTGTCAAGAACCTGACTAGCATTAGGGAGGAGGAGCTCTCATCATTCTTCAGGAAAGTGCCTTTCAATTCTCTTTAAATGGTGGTGTGATTTTACTGATCTCTCTAAGAAGGATGACATTCATTATCAGGGTCATATACCGAAGAGGTTTGCCTAGGATTGTCCGTTTTAAAATGGAAAGTTCCATGTCCTGGGAGACTCCTCCATCCAGGGCAAAGCAGTCCCCCGGCCCCTACTCAGATGGAGGAAGTCAGCTCAAACAACATGTGGTGGACCTGCCCGTAAGCTGCGTCCCGCCTGTGTGTGCACATGGCTACGCGGGATGGCATCCCCACACGTATTTGAGGTTCGCCATTTGGTCCCGTGAGCCAGAATTCTGGGGCTCTCGCGGCAACCCCTTCCGTTGAGGCTGCCTGGCACAGAAGCAGGACAGAAGCAGGTGCTGCTGCCAGCACAGGACCCTGGAAGAAGACCAAATTCTGTAGTGTTACTTGAATCACTTTCCAGTTACGCTAGTCAAGATATTACCACCACCACCCCCCCCCCCCCCGCCCCGCTTAGGCCAGTTTACGTTGGTTTCTTTATTCACAAATGACAATTCTGATGAATGCAGGCCTCTGCATCCACGCACCAGCCATCCATCTACAGCCTCACGACGCATGCCTGGCTCAGAGCAGGCCCTCAAGCCACGGCGGCTGAGTGAATGAGAGGCTGTGCCCTGGCCTGATAGCAGGCAGCGACTGCATCCAACTGCAAGTAACGGCCAAGGGAATAGTCACTTAAGCAGGAAGAGCTTGTTTTCCCCTTCAATTTTCTTCTTTTCACGTAGCAAGAAGTCTGGCTTTTGTCATTCCCAGGCCGTGGTGTGGCAGCTCCGTGATATTATCAAGGACTTAGCCCCTTCCATATTTCTGTCCTGCCATCCTTCACACGTAGCTTTGGTCTTCATGGTCACAAGAAAGCTACTGCTACTCCGGGCGTCTTGAGTGAGTTCCAGGCAGGAAGAGAAAGAAAAGGGTGATAGAGGGGGGGAGAGGCTCTCCCTTGATGTGTAAAACCCTTAGTTGTACAGCTCACAAACTAGAATCATGTCACCTGGCATCCCTAGATGCAGAGGAGACTGAGAAATAGAGTTTGTTAGTGGGGCTCACTGCCACCTGAGACGTCAGGTTTCTCTTATAAAGGATGGCTACCTGGATATTAAGTAGGCAACTGGCCGTCTCTGCCACTGGACTTTTTTTTTTTTTTAAAGATTTTATTTATTCATGAGAGAGAGAGAGAGAGGCAGAAGCAGGCTCCATGCGGGGAGCCCGACATGGGACTCGATCCCTGGTCTCCAGGATCACGCCCTGGACTGAAGGCGGCGCTAAACCGCGGAGCCACTCGGGCTGCCCTGCCACTGGCCTTTTGCCATTCTTTTTAATTTTCTTCATTCAGAACACTGTTTTGGGTATTTGGGTGACTTTTGTGGTACCCTTATGTGCCAGCTTTGCCCTTGTCTGCTCTTTAGGGACAACAGCTGTGCTCAGTTGTCTTTTGCAGCTCCACCCTGGAGTCGGCCTGTCTTCTTGGGGCTCCTAAGAATTGTTCCAGTAAGAATGTCTGAGGCTGAAACAGACATGTTCCTTCTGAGAGATACAAGGAAATTCTCCTTTGCCCACAGTGGGTAGCAACAGGCACAGACTGTAGCACATGGAAGGTAGACGGTGAACAGCTGATGGATAGGTGAATGGTAATGATGGCTAGTGGATGGATAACTGGGCCTTCAACTCGGTAAGCATGGGGGAGTGGAGGACTCCTACTAGGAGAGGCAGCGTGAATACAATGTGTAAAACACAGTGCCTGCCCTCAGGTAGCTTGCAGGCTGGGAGCTAAGAAGTGGGCAGAGAGACCTGGAAATAGATATTAGCTCTGCACTAGGCAGATGGTTATTAAGCACCAAAAGTGTGGTCAGTGCAGGGATGCCTGGGTGGCTCAGAAGTTGTGCATCTGCCTTTGGCTCAGGTCATGATCCCGGGGTCCTGGGATTGAGTCCTGCATCAGGCCCCTGCAGAGAGTCTGCTTCTTCCGCTGCCTATGTCTCTGCCTCTCTCTCTCCATGTCTCTCATGAATAAATAAATAAAATCTTTAAGCAAAACAAAAAGTGTGGCCAGTGCAAATTAAGATATATTGTCGGTGTAAAATACACACCAGATTTTGAAGGCTGGATACAGAAAAATATTGTATAATCTCATTAATAATGGTCTTACATTGATCATGCATGGAAATGATAATATTTTGGTCATAATTGGGTTAAATAAAATACTAAAATTCATTTCAGCTGTTTCTTTTAGTGTGTTTTAATGTTGCTATTAGAAAATTTAAAAGTACATACGCAGCTTACGTTATTTTTATATTGTACAGCATGGTGCCCAAACTGCATAATGTAAAGAATGCCTGGGTGGGCACACTGTGTTTTACAGGAATGCAGAAGAGGGCTTTCTGGAGAACGACTCGAAGTGATAATGTAAGTACTACACACCAGAGCTTATGAGATGCAGCTAAAGCTGTTCTTATAGGAAAAGTCATTTCTTAAAATACTTACATGAACAAATAAGGGAAAATGAAAATTGCTGAATTAAGTACATGACTCAATAAATTTAAAAAAGAATGATAGAACAAAGCTAAGAAACACTGAAGAGACGCAAAGAGAAATAAAGGTAAGAGAGAAAATTAGTGGACAGCCCGGGTGGCTCAACGGTTTAGCGCCACCTTCAGCCCAGGGCGTGATCCTGGAGACCTGGGATGGAGTCCCGCGTCGGGCTCCCTGCATGGAGCCTGCTTCTACCTCTGCCTGTCTCTGCCTCTCTCTCTCTCTCTCTCTCTCTCTCCTCTCTGTGTATTCTCATGAATAAATAAATAAAATCTTAAAAAATATATAAAAAAAGAGAAAATTGGTGTAATAACAGAGTGATAGAATTAATAAATGTCCCCAAGTCCTGGATTTTTAAAAATAACATTTCTTATGGGTTTCCTTCTCCTTTTTCTTTTTCAACATTGTGTTAAAAATATAAATGCAAAATTTACCATCTTAACAAGTTTTTTTTTTTTTTAAGAGAGAAAGCACAGGCGTGAGTGGGGGGAGGGGCAGGGGAGAGAGAGAGAGAGAGAGAGAGAGAGAGAATCTCAAGCAAACTCCATGCCCAGCGAGGAGCCTGACATGGGGCTGATCTCATGACCTGAGCCAAAGTCAAGAGTTGGGCTCTTACCTTATTGGTTGAGCCACCCAGATGCCCCCAGTAACCTTTTTTTTTTTTTTTTTTTAAGATTTATTTATTCTTGATAGACATAGAGAGAGAGAGGCAGAGACACAGGGGGAGGGATAAGCAGGCCCATGCCAGGAGCCCGACGCGAGACTCGATCCTGGGACTCCAGGATCGCGCCCTGGGCCAAAGGCAGACGCGAAACCGCTGAGCCACCCAGGGATCCCCCCCATTAACCGTTTTTAAATATACAGTTCAGTGGTATTTTTGAGGGAAAAAAGCTAACAATCAATCCCATTCTTATATTTTAAATTTACCAGTAAAGAGTGAGCTCATGAAACTCTAGGCCCCCATGCTTCATGTGAATAAAAGCAGAATCCCAGATCCAGGTGCTCTGTCTCTCCAGCTGTGACCTTGCCGTGTGGCTCCAGGTGTGCTGTGTGATTTCCACGTCCAAACCTTCATTTTTTCAACGTTTCCTGACAGTTGCTACTGAAGACCATCTTGCAATCACAATAAGAACCACAGGAGCCAGTGTGGTCACAAACTAGGTTGTTGGTAGGCTGAGACCACACGCAACACCTCCTTAAATCAAGAAAGAAAGGATTGAAAGGCCCAGAATGTTTCAAAGAAGGACCCCTACTACACCAAATACTCAATACTATTTATACTGCTCTAGCTCATAAAAGAGGGAAAGCTCCCAATTTTTTTTATGTAGTAAGCATCTCATTGATACCAAAATCTAGCAAACATAGCATTTAAAGAAGAAATGCATGCTGATGTCACTTAGAAATACTGACACAAAAATTTGAATCACCAAATTAAGCATCACATCAGAGGGCTAAAACATCATGACCAAGTGGAGTGGGTTCCAGAAATGCAAGAGTGATTGGATACTAGAAAATCAATTAATATGATTTCCCGTAGTAACAGCTCCAAAGAGAAAAAATAATTTCATAATTTCCTTAGCTGTATTTCCAAAGGCATGTGGATAAAACTCATATCCAATCTCAACAAAACTTATCACAAAACAGAAATACATAATGTGTTGGTGTGTTTGTATTTATTTATTTATTTATTTATTTATTTATTTATTTATTTATTTATAAAAGATTTTATTTTATTTATTCATGAGAAACAGAGAGGCAGAGACTCAGAAGGAGAAGCAGCCTCCCTGTAAGGAGCCCAATGCAGGACTCGATCCTGGGACTCCAGGATCACTCAGGCATCCCTGAGCCCGACGCTCAACTGCCGAGCCACCCAGGCATCCCTGTTGGTATGTTTTTAAGCTGAAAAGGTAGTTCTCTCTTAACAGAGAAGGTAGCATCATGACAGGTAGGGAGGCGTCAGCAATGTCACTGTTAAACCCCGGAGTCGAGAGGAAGATGTTCACAACTGCTGGCACCGGGCCATCTAGACAGAGATACGCTGGCACAAAAGACCCCATTTATAAGAAGCAATGTCAAGGACAGAGCACATGGGAGCAAACTTGATGAGAAATGTGTCAGGTGCTCGGAAGGCCAAGTTGCTCCCTTCTGTTGGTTTTGGGGTGCACTTTGGATGCTGCAGAGGAGATTTCCTGCAGACAGGAGACCCTGGGAGTGAGGGGGCTGGTGGGGGGGTGGCTGGGGTGGGGTGGGGGGGTCAAACCTGCCCCTCCAGGACAGAACCAACCATGTTTGTCTGTCTCGCTTATTCCGATTCCCTTGGGTCTGTGGGGGTGGTGGGAGCCTGGCGCCCCACTCGGACCTTCAGAGCCCCAAGACCTGAGGCTGCTCTAGAGCTGCCTTCTGGGCCACGCTCTCTGGCTAGTGTCACTGAAGCTTAGCCAAGACTGCACAGAGCAAAGCTACTACCTTTTTTGGGAGGGTGGAGGGTGCTCACGTGTAGGGTGGCTCATTGTCATGGGTCCGAGGGATCTGCTTGGGTTCGGGGGTTCCCTGTGACACATTTGCAGTGCTAAAATCAGGAGCGTCTTGGGCACGCTGGGATGGTTAGTCATCCTATTTGTATGAAGTCCTGGGTAGTAATGAATTAAACCATCCAAAGAGAATTCTGGTCTTTGCCCCGGGAGGGAACCTTAGGTCCTTGGAATGTTCCTCTGATCAAAGTGCCCTGGTTTTCCTGGGACCTTGGGCCACATGGGACAGTCTAACCATGTGATTTGTTATAGGGCCATGTGGTTTCTTCTTGATCTCCAGGTGGGCTGGAGACTGAAGGCTGGATATGTGGGTGGTCAACCACGTCTAGGGGGTCCAACCCAACAACAACTGCACACCGAGGCTTGTTTGGGGGAGAACGTCCTGGTTGGTGACACTTTGCATGTGCCACACATTCCTCTGGGCTGGAGCTGACGCTGTCCAAGGCCCCACTGGGAGAGGGCGGCCAGAGGCTCCATGCATGGAACTGACCTAGACTCTGCCCCGTGCACCTCTGTCCTTGGCTGGTTGTGATCCCGATCCTCTTGCTGTAATAAACCACCATGGTGAGCATGGAGCCTCTGGTGAGTTTGGAGTCCTTCTTCTTTTTTTTTTTTTTTTTTTAAGACTTTATTTATTTATTCACGAAAGGCAGACACAGAGAGAGAGAGAGACGCACAGACAGAGGCAGAGGGAGAAGCAGGCTCCATGTAGGGAGCCTGACGTGGGACTCAATCCGGGGTCTCCACTGAGCCCCCCTGGCTGCCCTGGAGTCCTTCTTTTTTTTTTTTAAATTTTTTATTTATTTATGATAGTCACACACAGAGAGAGAGAGAGAGAGGCAGAGACACAGGCAGAGGGAGAAGCAGGCTCCATGCACCGGGAGCCCGACGTGGGACTTGATCCCGGGACTCCAGGATCGCGCCCCGGGCCAAAGGCAGGCGCCAAACCGCTGCGCCACCCAGGGATCCCCCCTGGAGTCCTTCTAAGGAATGATGAACCTGAGCGTGGTTTGGGGACTCTTGAACTTGTAATTGGGGTCAGAAGTGAGGGTGGCCTTGGGGATGTTCCTGCACCTTCCTTGCCTGCCCCCTGGTGCCCTGAAAACCACAGAAGGGCATCCCGGGAAAGGCCGGCCTGCTTCCCACCTCTCCCCCAGCGACCTAACCCCCACTGCAAGTGCTGCTCATGGTGTCAGTTTCTTGTGTCTCATCTGGAGCTGTTCCTAGTACTTTCGAGAAGACACATATGCCTTCTCCTACCCATGAACCTTCTTATTCTATTGCTCCATATCGGCTTTTGAGTTTCTATTTTTTCTATAATGTACATGTACATTTTCTTTCTTTCAATTTATGAAAGAAATAAAGAAACAACTGGGTTATACATATTGGGAAAGCACAGCAAGTGAGAACCCCCGAGGTGAGGGTCTGGAGGGGTTCAGGGAGGGTCTGTGTTTGGGGGGGCAGGGGTGAGTAGGGGAGGGATGCCTGGAGTGGGGGGGCAGGCGGGCGGACGGGGTGGCCCCATGGCCTGTGCACTAATCTCATCACTAGAAATGCTCCCCCCACACCCCATGCAGTGTGGGAACTGGTTCATTCTTCCTGCCCCAGGGACTTGACACCTGGTCTTTCCCCTGGCCGAGGGTCATTGAGGAGGACACAGCCAAGGCTGGTGCAGGGACACCTGGGCAGCCTCCGTGGCCAGCCTGTGTGGGGACAGGATGGGGAGGCGAGACCTCTAGAAACAGCTCACTGGTCCTGACTTCATTCCCTGGACGGGACGTGACACATGCCATCCTCTGTTCAGCCGCACTTTCTGGTGTCCCGGGCATCCTGAGATGGGATATTTTGGAGGGGCAGGTGGATGGGGGGTGACCGCCTCACCTCTCAGCTGGACATTGGCCCCTGGGTGTGGCAGGCCAGCCCGGCCCCCTTCCCCTCTCCCCCCAACCCCGCTTGGCCGGGGAACAGGCGCTCAGCCTCAGCGAGCTCCCCCGAGAGCAGGCTGCAGTCTCCGCGGTGCAGATGAGTCACCCATTCTAAAAATAAGAGTTAAGTCATGAAAGAGCGTATTTCCTTTTTAAGTCAGATATGTCTGCTGAGGGACCCCCAGCAGTTTGGTGCTGCAGGGAGGGCCAGGAGCCGCTGCTGCACGGGTCACTGGGGCTCTGTCCCCCCCACAGTGCCCCCATTCACACCCACCCCCTGCTATTAGCACCCACACAGGCTTGGCATGGGGCAAGACGGATGCAGATGGTCCCTGCCTCCAGCACCTCCTGGGTGTGGAGAAAATGAACTATGTAAATAATACCCATGTCGGGCAGGTGGTCCTAAGGGCTATAAGAGACGGGTGGTGTGCCACAGGGATATGCATAGGGGAGGGGTCCTTAACTCTCTCTCAGGGTCTGCAGAAGGCTTCCTGGAGGTGTCGCCAGAGTTAGGACTTAGGGGGCTCAAGGGGCAGATAGGGAAGGAGTGGTGTCCTAGGCAGGAGAAACAGTATGAGCAAGGGCACTGAGGCTAGAAGGCTCATGGCAAGGTTAGGATCCTGAGGAGGACTTCTCAGATCACCTGGTGACACAGGTAGATTCCTGGGCCCTAGAATAGGACCAACAAGCCAGCAGGCAATTCTCAGGCTCTTTAAAGTTTGAGATCCATTAGTCTGGCCACTGGGTGTGTAGAGGAGAGAATGAAGAGGTACAATGGCAGGGCAAATTAGGTCCAAGTTATTAGGGCTTTGACACTCACCTAGGAGTTTGACTTTATCATACTGGCGAGAAGGAGCTTTCAAGGGAGTGACACTCCTGGATCTATGCTTGGGAATGGTCCCTGAGAGCAAAGAAGGTGATAGATCAATGGAATGAAGGATTCCAGGGGTGAGGAGCCTGGTCAGAAGCCTGGGCAGGGGTCAGGGGGCCTGGACCATAGAAGTGATGTGAGGGAAAGGGTTGGGGTTCTGGGAGACAGCAGGGACAGGAGTTGGGCCACTTCCTTTGCCTCAGGCTTTGGGGGAAAGCCCTTTGATGGGCCCCAGGAAAGTGTGTGCGGAGTATGAGCACATGTGGGAGAATTGGGTGGTTGTCATCACTGGAGGAGGAAGGGAAGGGAGAGGAGGAAGGGGAAGGGAGAGGAGGAGGGGAAGGAGGGGGAGGAGGAGGGGGAGCCAACAGTCGTCTGGGTTTGAATGCCACATCCTCTCCTTCTACCCATGTGACCTGGGCACATGTTTTAACCTCACCAGGGACCAGGTTCCTGTCTACAAGATGGGGACAGGATGGCCACGGCCCACGAAGCTCGTAGAGGAGGACCTGTGCACAAAGAGCCCATCTGTGCCAGGTTGCAAGAAGGCCCAGAAGCTTCCCTGGGGGTGCATGCACCAGTGTGTCTGGGACTTTTCTGGTCATCCCAAGAATTTGGCTGACGCCACAAAACTGAAGATGAGAGGTGATAAGAGCCCTGTATTCTTTTTCTTTTTTTAAAAAAAGATTTTATTTATTTTGAGAGAGAGCACACGCACGTGTGTGCCCGAGCAGGGGTGGGGGGCAGAGGCAGAGGGAGAAGCAGACTCTTTGCTGAGCAGGGGGCCTGACTCAGGACTCGATCCCAGGACCCTGGGATCTTGACGTGAGCTGAAGGTGGATGCTTCAGCCACGGAGCCACCCCAGCGCCCAGAGCCCTGCATTCTTGAGAGTTGTGGCTCTCCTGGTGCCGTCAGACTGAACAACTAGGACTGTCAGCCCCGTCACCATCTCCAGCCTGAATGGGACGGGGAGATGGGACTGGTGCCTGAGGGTCATCGGCTAGTGGGCAGCCACGGCAGCACAGGTGATTCAATCCAAAGTCAGGAGGGAGCCCCAGTGAAACTACTCAGAGGCTGGGGTGCCCATAGGGAGCAAGGAGTGACACGTACTGTGGTGTGGAACTGTGGCCACGGCTCCTTCGGGCCCAGACCACGGCTGGTGGGTGGGGTCTCGGTTTCATGGACCTGGTGGCCACACGTGAGTGTAGTGCCTGGTGCCTGCTTTTCTCCTCGTGAATTCAGGAAGCTGGGGCCTGGCTGGAGCCACCCCAGAGCAGAATGACGAGCCATGGCAGAGGGGCCACCTGCTGGCCCCACAGATATGTGTAAGCAGGGCAGAGACTCCTAATTTTCCCAGAGGGTCGAGTCATTGCACCTCAGTCCTCTCTGGTGTCACCCTTCTGAGGCTTCGCCATTTCCTCAGCTCTCCTGTGGCTGGTGTGGCCATGGGATTGAGTTGTGGTCCATGGGATATGGGAGGAAGGGGTGCATGCCACTGTCAGCCGCACCCTGGGGAGGGATGTGTTTTCGTGCCCTTGCTCCTCCCTCTTGGGCTAGATCACAAGCCACAGGGGACAAAGGAGAGGAGGCTGATGTCCTTGGTGATGGGGGTGCAGCAGGCAACGTGCTACGAGGATCCCAGCTCCTTGGACAGCCCTTTGGCATGGGGCCCCTGGCCCGCTGTGGGCCACCCTCAAGCTCCAGGCTCTCACGAAAGAGAGACATGAACTCCTATCTTGTGTGCGCCATTGTACTGGGGGCTCTTTGTTACGCAGCTTTCTCCGTACCCTAACTGGTATGCCCTTTCCATACACCCATTTTGTTCAGCCTTCTCATTTGTGAAATAGCCCCGACTGCCCTCCCCATGGCACAGAGCCAGGAGGTGCCAAGGACATGCACACACCCTCGATGAGGTCTCATGGGCTGTCCCTTTTCCTGAACACTTGCCCCTGGGATGCCTGCCTTCTGCTCAGGGCGTGATCCCAGGGTCCTGAGATCGAGTCCCACATCAGACTTCCTGCACGGAGCCTGCTTCTCCCTCTGCCTGTGTCTCTGCCTCCCTCTCTCTCTCTCTCTGTGTGTGTCTTTCATGAATAAATAAAATCTCTAAAAAATAATAAATGCTTATCCTTCTTCCCCACCTCCCTGTAAGCCTTCCAAGGCCAGACTGTGGCCTAACACTGCACCTCCGAAGAAGCATTTGCTGCCTGTCAGGAAAACAAACCCTCTCTGGCCATTAGCTGTCCCCATCATGTCCTCAGAGGGACATAAAGCAGCAGGAGAATCAGAGAGAAATGACCACCCTCTGCCACCTGCTTCTCCTGTCACAGGTGATAACAGGGCAGGTGGAGGTTGGCTTGGAGGAAATATATGCAGGAATGGTTGCTATTTGATGTGTGTGGAGCATTATCGTGGCTGGTTGAGAGTTCTGGAATCTGCCTTTAGGAAAGGCCTTCACTCGCAGGAGTGCTCAAAGCCGAGGTGGGCTGGCTTGTCCATCCCTGGAACTGGTGGTGTGGGCTGGGGTAGCTGAGATGTTTCTGTAGGGCCCGGAGGTCTTGGGCCTGAGTGAGCGGTCTCCCCCTGCTCAGGTGGTCCTACCAATGGGCAGCCAGGCAAACGGTGCCACCATAGCCAACGGCAGGTTCCTCACGATGCCCTTGGAAGCCATCCTTCCTGGCTGTCTTCACCCCCGCCTTCAGGCCTCCCAAAGTACCTGGCAGGCGCTCACCATGGCAGTGTGGACAGCTGTCTGATTGTGGTCTCCACAGTCCCTGAGTGTGCATGTGTCACTCTTGCTCGGGACACTGTGGGCTGGCCAGGAACCAGTGGGAAGGGAAAGAGAATCCTCCAGAAACAGCCTGGCCTGGCTGTCCATCCTCAGCTCCCAGCACTTCGCAGAAAGAGCACGCTCTAGAAGGTGACAGATACCTACAAATAAGAAGTCAGGATGGAGAGACAATAGGCATCAACTAAGGAAGGAGGATCTGGGGACAAGGCCGGGGTAGGAAACACACATGCTGCTCACGACATCCTCCAAGGTTGTGAGGCCTGAGCTGCAAATTCCTGGCGGCCAAAGTGAGCAGGGAAAGAAGAAAAGTTTCCAGTTTATAGAGTCCTTGGAGGAAACACACTGCTCCTTAGTGACAATAAATGTGTCCTTAGCCCTTATTATTTACTTATTTATTTTTCCTTAGCCCTTGTTTGTAAAATAAATTGGTCATGAGGGGCTTCACCTCAAAATTATTGGGAGATACACTAGCAATATGTGTCCTTCCACTCCATGAGCACAGAATGTTTCTCCATTTCTTGGTGTCTTCCTCAGTTTCTTTCGTGAGTGTTCTATAGTCTTCAGGTCCTTGATCTCTTTGGTTAGCTTTATTCCTAGGTCTCTTATGGTTTTTAGTGTAATTGTGGGTGGGATCGGTTCCTCGATTTCCTTTCTTCTACCTCATTGTTAGCATATAGAAATGCTACTGACTTCCGTGCATTGGTTTTATATCCTGTCACTTTGTTGAATTTCTGTATCAGTTCTAGCAATTTTTTGGTAGAGCCTTTGGGGTTTTTACATAGAGTATCATGTCACCTGAGAAGAGTGAAAGTTTGACATCTTCTTTGCCAATTCAGATGGCTTTTATTTCTTTTTTGTTGTCTGATTGCTGAGGCCGGGACTTCCAGTGCTGTGCTGAATGGCAGTGGTGAGAGTGGGCATCCCTGTCGTGTTCCTTACCTTAGAGGGGAAGCTCTCAGTGTTTTGCCATTGAGGGTGATACTCGCTGTGAGTTTTTCGTGGATGGCTTTTACGATATTGAGGTATGGTCCCTTTATCCCTGTATTGTGAGAGTTTTATCAAGAAAGGATACTGTATTTTGTCAAACGCTTTTTATGCATCCATTGAGAGGATCATATGGTTCTTGTCCTTTCTTTTACTAACGTGATGTATTACATTGATTGATCTGTGGATTTGAAACACCCTTGTAGCCCAGGCATAAATCCCAATTGGTCCTGGTGAACCAGTATGTTGGATCCTATTGGCTCGTATCTTGAGAATTTTTGTATCTGTGTTCATCAGGGATATTGGTCTGTAATTGTTTTTTGGTGGAGTCTTTGTCTGGTTTTGGGGATCAATGTAATGCAGGCCTCCTAAAATGAGTTTGGATGTTTTCTTCACATTTCTATTTTTTGGAAACAGTTTTAGAAGAATAGGTATTAATTCTTCTTTAAATGTTTGGTGGAATTACCCTGGGAAGCCATCCGGCCCTGAACTCTTGTTTTTTTGGGAGATTTTTTGATGACTGATTTAATTTCTTTGCTGGTTATGTGTTCTGTTCAGGTTTTCTATTTCTTCCTGTTTCAGTTTTGGTAGTTTATGTTTCTAGGAACTTATCCATTTCTTCCAGATTGCCCAATTTGTTGGCATATAATTGCCCATAATATTCTCCTATAATTGTATTTGCAATGACATGGATGGAACTAGAGGGTATTATGCTGAGCGAAATAGTCAGAGGAAGACAAATACCATATGATTTCACTCATCTGTGGAATTTAAGAAACAAAACAGATGAACATAGGGGAAGGGAAGGAAAACTGAAATAAGATAAAAACAGAGAAGGAGGCAAACCATTAAAGACTCTTAATTCTAGGCAACAAGCAGGGTTGCTGGAGGGGTGGGGGTGGGGAGATGGGGCAACTGAGTGACAGCATGAAGGAGGACACTTGATGGATGTTATATGCAACTGATGAATCACTAAATTCTACGCTCGAAACAACTAACACACTATATATTAGCTAAATTGAATTTAAATAAAAAAATTAAAATGTAAAAAAAAATATTGGGAGATACGATTATAGCATTAGCCAATGTTCTCCAGAAAAAAGGAACCAATATGATGTGTGTTTATATAGAAAGCTATTTATTATAAGGAATTGGCTCCCACAATCATGGAGGTTGGCAAGTCCAAAATTTCTGGGGTGGGCTGGCAGGCTGGAGCCCCAAGAGAGCTGATTTTCTCGTTCAGGTTGGAGAACAGTCTGCTGTACAGCCAGGAAGAGCTAAAGTTGCAGAGAAGTCCAAAGGCAGTCTGGTGGAGAATTGTCTTTTTGTCCTTTCAGGCCTTCGACTCATTGGATGAGGCCCACCACATAGGGAGAGCCATCTGCTTTACTTGTTCTACCAGTCCCTAAAAACACCCTTGTAGGAACATCCACGATAATGTTTTTTTTTAAAATTAATTAATTAATTAATTTTTTTACACGATAATGTTTAACTGAATATTTGGGCACCCTGTGGCCCAGCCAAAATTAGCCATCATTGTGATGGCGGGTATCCCCTATCTTTACAGCAAATGCACTCATGCATTGACTGGGTAGGTCCCCCAAATGCACTCAGGAAGGCACTTGTGTGGGGAGGTGGCCATTGTTCTCATGGAGGAGAGATGAGCCCACTGCCCCTTTCTGCCATGGGCCTGTCTCCAGGGCTGGAGTACATGGCGGTGGGGGGTGGGGGAGGCGCTGACATTCTCTGACCACAGAGCCATGCAGTGTGCTCATTTGTTTATTTATCTTTTCATGGGGGAGGGTGTGTGTATATGTGTGTGTGTTTTGGAAAAGAAGAAAATGAAGGTGCCAGATGTGTGAGGACCCATCAGGAAGAGTGATTTCAGGGCCATAGCCTCGGACAAATGTCAGTGGGGGATCTTTAGCTTCTCTCATCAGCCGCAAGTAGCATCTCACTCACAAGACCAAAGGAAGCAGAGCAGAAGGAGGATGGGCAAAAGATCCACCCAAATTTGGGAAGGAGGGAAGAGAAGAAACAGCTGAAGGAGAAGTGGCACCTTGCTTCACTTCAGAGCACTTACGTTGTAGTGACTTGCAGCCTCTCCTCAACTGATACCCTGGCTGTCACCTCCAGAAGGGAGTCGATGCCCAGTGGAGCCAGAGGGACACGGACAGGAGGCCATGCTGCCAGAGCACCGACCAGCAGAACCAAACTGTGCTGGGGAGCACCTGGCAGGAGCTGGGAGCACGGAGAGGGGATGGGGGAGAGACTACCTCAGCTTCCCCCTCCTCTCGCCCTCTACTCTTCCATCTGTCCTGCTGACCAGGACAGTCTGAAGCCTGAGGGCAAAGGCCTCTGGGACATGTAGGTACCTGCCAAGGATAACCTTCCCTGACACCGAAACCATGTCCTCACACCCCCACCCATGTGGGCTGGCTCAGCACCTTACCCCAGGCTTACCTGCTTTTCTTTTCTTTTTAAGATTTTTAATTTATTTACTCATGAGAGACACAGAGAGAGAGAGAGAGGCAGAGACACAGGCAGAGGGAGAAGCAGGCTCCATGCAGGGAACCCAATGTGGGACTTGATCCCGAGACTCCAGGATCACGCTCTGGGCTGAAGGCAGGTACTAAACCGCTGAGCCACCCGGGGATCCCCCTGTTTTTCTTTTTCATCTTAGAACTTAGCACTAGCTAATGTTGCTTTGTGTATTTATTTATTGGATTCTTTGGTTCTACTTTTTATTTATTAGATTACCTAGGATGCAAGTCCAGGAGGGTAGGGAGTTTGTCTGCCTTGTTCACTTGAGAACGGTGCCTAGAGATTAGTAGGTGCTTAACCCCCATTTCTGAGTGGCTGATGCTTCCCCAAGTCTTCTCTTCTTTGGTGGCATGTCCCCAGTTCCTCCAGTCATCCTCTGGGCGCTGGGTGAGGCTGGGCCAATGGCTGGGATGGTCCCAAGTTTGCAGAGCATCCTGCCTCTTACCCAGCCAGCTGAGCAGCTTCCATCAGCAGACATGGCCTTGTCTCAGCTCCCTGGCTGCTGGTCAAGCTCTCAGGTCTGTTCTATGTGTAATGCGTAAAGTGCCAGTCTCCAGGCCATTGCTGGTGAGGAGGGTGTGCGCATTGCCTGGGGGTTAATGAGGCATCGCAATAGCCAGATTCAGGCACAACCATCAGAGCCAAGGCTTCCTGAATGACCCATATGGGCCGGTCACCTTTCTAAGAACATTCCATGCATCTTTAACGTTATTCTCACAAACCTTCTACAGGCAGGTGCTGTTATTATCCCAGCTAGCAAGTGGGCATAGGCAGCCTGTGGGGTGAGCTGAGTCCTTCACCCCTGGGGCATGCTGTCCTCTGGGTAGCGTGAGGCAGACTGGAAAAGTGCTACAGCAGACAGCTGACACCCTGGAGCGACACGGGACTGGTGGTGAGTTCTGGCCTGGTGACATCTGAACTCAGTCTTGAAGGTAGTAGAGGATGTTTGTGGTGTGCGTGTTGTGTGTGTGTGTGCTCTCCGAGGGAAATGGAGTTGAGTAGGTTAGGAGTGGGCAGGGTGGATTTGCAGAGCCGGGTCACTGGAAGGGGATGCCCTATTGCTGGCTCCTGCCTGCTCTTGGAGAAATGAGCTCTTGCTTGTGAAGAAACATCTGTCTGGAGGGCTGTGTGTATCGATGTTTTTACGCGTGCCATATATAACGTGGGAGAGGCCCACTCCACATTCCCTACATGTTTATTGCAAAATAACTTTATCCTAAGAATAACAGGAAAAATATCACCCACATTCCCACTACCCTAACAAATCAACTGTGCATGTTTCATGTTCCCCTCCAGGCCACGTGCCGGGGCAGACACGACTTCGAAACCAAGCCCAAGCGGTCTTGTTTGTTCATTGATTTGTTCAGCAAACGTTCACTAACTACTTACCTACTCTGAATGAGGGACTGTGCTCTGAAAAATAATTGCTTAGATTTTCCTGGGTTTCAGCACTCATGCGAGGCTCCCTCACGGATCAGGGTACTAATCAGGGTATGTTGACAGTGGTAACCATCACTCCCCAATTACAGTGGCCTCATCCAGCCAATGTGTAGTTCTTGTCCATGGCTGTGCGGTGCAGGTAGTGTTGGGGCTCTGCTCCATGCAGTCACGCAGGGACTCAGGCCTCTCCATGCCAGACCTCCTGCCATCCCTCAGGACCCTCCATTTGGTGCCCTGCACTGGGCTGGCAGAGGATGAACAGAAGGAAAGAGCAGGGTGGGTCACACGGGCCTCGCCTGGAGGTGGTGCACATCATTTCCAGCTTATTCCATTGAGCGGGGCTTGGTCACATACCTGCGTCTACCTGTGAGGAGGGCTAGACAGCACGTCCAGCTGGGTCCCTGGAAGAAACAGGAAACAGGTTTGGTGACCATCTGGCCAGTGTCTGCCACAATCCTTGACAACACACTGTTTGGTTCTGAAAAGTGGATTAAGAAGCACAAACCGAATTGTGGAAGGAAAAGGTGATATCATCATCACCTTTGAAGGTCTCTGGGAAAACGTGATCTACAAAGGCAGGCTGAGGAGAATGTCTGGGTCAGAGCCTGGCTTTTGGAGGATCCTGCTGTGCATGCAGGTAAGCTCTTCCCCACCGCCACCAGTGTGGCTGAGCTTTCTTAAGCCGTTCTGCGCAGCCAGAGATTTACCTGCTCACCTTCCAGAAGTGGCTACTGCTCTTGCCTTTCTGTCCTCTGCATCCCTGTGGGTTTATGTCTTTCAAATCCCTTTGTTGTAGCTTTGGCCCAGCAAACTCAGATAACAGTGGTTAAGAACTATCTTCAGGACCCTGTTTGGCTTCTCCCCGTTTAACAGCATCTTCTGGTGTCATTACGTGATCTTCATGATGATAATTTTCATGCTGACATTAAGAAAGGAGACTTTTCTTGCAAAGAGTGTGTTCCACGGAGCATTGGTAGGTGTGCCAAAAATGAAAGGTGCTCTGAGCTGAAATTAGTTTGGGATGTTTGGAATTTACGAAGGTAACTGCAATCAATTCCAGGGACTATACTTCCAAGTATATAATCAATCGCAAGGTCTTGGTACATTCAAAGACCTACATCCCATCAGGCCATAGTGCTTCCGAAGAGATTCTGGCCTTACCTCCGTTTCCTTCAGAGCAGTAACGAGGATCCTATTTGGGTCCCATGGGTGACTGTTCCCTGAGCCCCCGGGCCCGGGCTGGGTTAGATGACTCCCCGTGGACCCTCATAGTCCCTGCCACCTGTCACATCACCCGTCATCATGTATTGCAATTGTCTGCTTGAGTTTTCTCTGGCCTGTGAGCCACCTGTGGGCTGCAATGGAGGCTTGCTGACTGTTAAAATCCTACCATATAGTACAGGTCTGGAGCAGAAAAGGCATTCGATCTGTTGGAAGAAAAGAAGGAAGGAAAGGAGCGAGAGAGAAAGGAAGAAGGGAGGGAAAGAAGGAAGAAGGAGGGAGGGAGGGAGGCCAGTCGCCCAGGCACCGTGTGAGTGGAGCATGGCCCTCCGGGCCACCTGTGCACACAGACACACGATCCCGTGGGAGCTGGTGCCCAGCACTGCTGTGTGTAAACAGAGCCTGCCCCCTCTGGCGTGGCCCCATCTTCCGACACTGGCCTTCGCCTCCCTGTGGAAACCCAAGATCCAGACTGGGACAAGGGTTGGCAGATGTCTGTGAAAAGGACCGTCTGCCTTTGCAGATAAGAGTTCCCCAGACAATGGGATGGCCTGGGCCGGGAATTCCCACTGGGCTCCAGTTGAGAGACTCCGATAGTCCTGGGTCACAGTTCCCTTGCCCCTCAGGGCCGTTTCTGTGGGTTGGAGGCTCCCACTTTCCTGAGTACCCCCACGAGGCAGCTCCCCTCCCACCCAAACCCACAACCATCTCAGAGGACTTCTCAGAACCAGAGATTTTTCTCTGATGGCCCTGCATTGGGACTGTTGGCTTTGTGGCCTTGGCTTGAGCCATCTTCTCTTGGATCGTTGGAGTCTGTTCAGTGGACACTGGGGGCTTCAAGTGTGGGGCACACAGGGATGATGAATAAGTGGTTAAGGCTCACCCATGTTGGGGGTTAACCATCCCCAGCTTGGGGCTCAGAGATGGAGAGCTCCATGTGGTAGGTAGTCCTCTCTAGTCCCCCCAACGAAAGATGGCCATGGAGGAACCAAGGCGGTCAACAGGGTGCCCAAGTCCCCTTGTGGGCCTGGGTGTGACTCCCAGCTCTGAGCCATGATCCTTCCTCATTACGGTGCACATGTTTGTGAAGGAACAGGGAGCAGAGGGTACGATGGCCAAGGCGCCCTCCGGAAAGCCGACACCCCTAACCCCACTTGCATTTGAGTCACTGGGGACCTGTTCTGTGGGAACCCACCCTCCTTCCTGGGGAAGCAGGAGTGGCAGAAAGAGGCCAGGGATTTCTGTCCTGTTCTCTTTTCAGTGCTGTCCTGTAATTGGCCTCGACTCCCCCATGAAGCTTCTAGTCAGAGAATCAGACCACCAAGGAGGCTGGGCCAGCTCTGGCGTCCTCTCATAGTTGTAGCCCTTACCAGGGCTTTAACTCCAAGTCTTGGCTCAGGGCTGCTTCTTTCACAGAGGACATTGTCATGAGAGCCCCTCTCTGTGCTCCTCCTGGCCATGCGCCTTCCATGTCCCTTTCTTCAGCCTCAGGCTCTGGGCCCCACTCACCGTTACTCAGATGAGAAGTGTGTCTTTCCTTCTGCAGATGTAATTGTCACCTACCTGTTTCCTCCGGACTCCCCCCACCACAGAAACAGACCATGAATTTCAAGGTCAGAGGTGCAAGCACTCACAAGAAAGGGGCTTGTGCCGATTTAAAAAGTGAATGTGAAATGAGGGGGTCAGGTGTCCCCAGTAACCCCTCTGTATCAGTCAGCTACGGCTGTAGTTACACTGTGTAACAAACTGCTCTCAGACACCAGGAACACAACCATCAGGATGTATTTCTTGCTGGTCCACGGGGCAGGTCTGTGGACTGGTCGAGGTTTGGCTGATTCACAGTGGGCTCAGCTAGGCTTGGCTCTGGGCCAGGACGTGCTCCGTGTGTCGATTCTGCAGGGACCAGCAGGATCCCGTGGGCGTAATCTTCTCACAGCACCAGCAGAGGTGCAGGCGATGAGCCCACTCACAAGAGCATCTTTCAAGCCTTGGTTTGCCCTTGTCAGCTGATATTCTCCTGTTCAAAGTGAGTCAGGTGGCTGAGCCCCCATCTGGGGGCAGGGGTGCGAGGAGACTGTAGGGTGGAGCTAAGGACCCTCACTGTGGTCTACCATGGCCCCTTTCTAAGGGCTTGGAGCTGAACTCTGTCCTGAGGGAGGGGTCTTGCCAGTGTGGATGGGATTGGGACTTTGGATGCTGAAAATCGTGGGTTTGGGCTTGCAGCCTGTCAGGTCACTCACAAGCTGTGGGATGGCGGGTTGAGCCCTGGTTTGAGTGTAGAATGGGAGGTGATATTTGTCCACACTTGTGCTTGCAGCAAGAGCTGAGTCAGGTGAGCTGAAGCGCCGGCCACACAGCAGCTGCTCTGAGTGTCAAGACCAGATTTCCATGCAGGGTGCATCTTCTGCAGTGAAGCATTTCAGACATTGGCGCCCAGAGGAGTGCATGCCCCCGGAGTCACTGTTCAATATGGCTGAGAAGTCACATGGTTGGGGACGCCTGGATGGTTCAGTGATTGAGCGTCTGCCTTTGGCTCAGGGCGTCACCCCGGGGTCCTGGGATCGAGTCCTGCATCGGGCTCCCCGCAGAGAGCCTGCTTCTCCCTTTGCCTGTGTCTCTGCCTCTCTCTGTGTGTCTCTCATGAATCAATAAATAAAATCTTAAAAAAAAAAAAAGAAGTCACACAGTTCAAGTGGTTTCAAACTAGTGGCAGCCCCAGATTCAAGCTTCCCCTTGAGAGTCCTGGCAAGAGATTCTGACGTCATAGCACATTCCTCTGACACCCTCGGGCTGGCTCTGAGGGGATGGGGGCAGCGATAACCTCACTTCTCTTCTGCCCTGCAGGGAAGTTCCTCTGTGACCTGATAGAGGCCCCTCCTACCACCTCGTCACTGTCACATGGAGCTGAGAAAGGAAAGCCCACGTCCTGGGGACACTTGCTCTGTGAGCACGGTTTGTGCTCATTTGTGACCTGGAGGCAGTGGGGATAACATGGACAAGTCCACCCAGGCCTTTATTCTAGAGTCTCTTTGTCTTCTTGTGGGGAGGTGACAGTCCCTTTGATAATGGGATGGAAGCTATTGGACCTTCACCCCCTCACAATACATGCAGACATGTCATCTTTTGGGTACCATTTCAAGCAGCTTGTACCCTCCCTGAAGACTACTTATTTTTATTTTTCTGTAGATTTTATTTATTTATTTGAGAGAGAGAGAGAGCATGAGAAAGAGAGAGCGACCACAAACAAGGAGGAGGGGTAGAGGGAAGGCCACACTCCCCACTGAGCAGGGATTCTGATGTGGGACTCGATCCCAGAACCCTAGGATCATGACCTGAGCCAAAGGTAGATGCTTCACCGATGGAGCCACCCATCACCCCTGAAGACCATTTATATATGAGAAGTGAAGAGCCCCATCCAGGGGCACATCAGAGGACAGGGGCCACTTGAGCTCCCATCAGACAAGGCCAGGTGATTCCAGCATCATAATGGACACTGCCAGTAATGGATCATAATCCCATCATGAGGATGTGAATCCAGAGTCCACACTGACAATGAATTAGCAGATGGATCAATGAACAAACAGAGGAGAAGAGAAAGTCTTTAGAACGGAACAGCAGCTAACAAATGTGGATGGATTGATAGGCTCGGAAAACTGCAATTTTGCAATCATCTGAGCAGCAAGTGATTTGGGCAAGAGTAGGGTCCTACTCATGGATGGATGTGAAGACCGTCTGGTGAAAGTTTATTTTTTTATGTATTTATTTTTATTTATTCATGAAAGACAAAGAGAGGCAGAGACACAGGCAGGGGGAGAAGCAGGTTACCCACAGGGAGCCTGATGTGGGACTCGATCTCAGGACCCCAGGATCACACCCTGAGCCGAAGGCAGAGCTCAACCATTGAGCCACCCAGGTGCCCCTGGGAGAAAGTTAAACGAAAAACATGTTATTTAGAGTGTCTCAAAGTATCTTTTCATGGGTGACTTGTGACATTCCAAGGGGTGAATGGAGCAGCCTGGAGCCCACCACCCCTACCAAGCAATCCGAGTCAACAGTGCCATTGCTGGGACTGGTGACAGCCTGTGTCTCCTGACAGCACGCACGAAGGACACAGCCTCAGTTCTGCAGCTGCCCTCAAGATGCCAGAGTCATGAAGAAAAAGGAAGCACTGAAGAATTGTCCAGAATAAAGGAGCCTCAAGAAGACATACTGCTAAATGCACTGGTAGATCTTATTTTGAAATGAAATGCTATGAGGAATGTGACGGGGGTGGCTGGAAAAATCTGAGAAAGAATCATGCATTAAGTGATAATGTTTCAATGGGCAACTTTTAGAACTTCTTAATTGTGCTGCGGTAAACCTCATTAAAAACCCTTTTCATTCCTAAAAATAATCGTGTGTTGGCAACGTGAGCAAAACATTCTTGTTATTAAAACATACCTGCCGGGGGCGCCTGGTTGAGCATCTGCCTTTGGCTTAGGTGGTGATCCCAGGTCTGGGTTCGAGTTCCGTATTGGGCTCCTCGCAGGGAGCCTGCTTCTCCCTCTGCCTTGTGTCTCTGCCTCTCTCTTTGTCTCTCATGAATAAATAAAAAAATTTTTTTAAACCTACAGGATTATTTGAGGACTGCTGTGGATTGAATTGTGTCCCCACCTCCACACCTCCAAATCCACATATGAAACCCCAGTGCCCAGCCCGGTTGCACTGGGAGTGAGGAGGTAATTGAAGTAGGATGCAGTCAGGAGGGCGAGCCCGATCCCATGTGCTTCAGGTCCTTGTAGGAACACCCCCGGAGCGCTCTATCCTACTCCTCGGAGTGAGGACCAGCGGGATGTCAGTGCCCACAGCCAGCAAGTGGGCTCTCCCCTGAGGCTGAACCCCAGCACCCTGATCTCGGATTTCCAGCTCCAGAACCATGGGGCTAAATTTTAGATAATTAAGCCACCTCGTCTATGCTGTTTTGTTACGGTGTCCGAGCCGGCCAGACAGGCACAGAGAGTCAGGTTGTCAGCATATATGAGAGATAGAGTGAGAAAGCAAACTGGCAAAATGAACGTTGATGGTTGGTGAGTCTAGGTGAAGGGTGTCATTTGCATTATTTGTACAGGCTTTTTGTACATTTGAGATCATTTCAAAATATACAGTTAAACCAAAAAAGAGGCTCCAGCTCTGTACAAAAACAAGAAAAAAGCCAGGCCATGCTCTGAGGGCTCAGGATTGATTCTCCTGGTGCTGAATCGCTGAGTGCATCTGCGGATAATCCGAGGCAGAGGGGGCCCAGGAAACCTTGATGGGGCGGAGAGGAAACAATAGCTGGTTGAATTCTAGGATTCGTGAGGCTCCTGGGACCAAGCTCCCCTGAATATCGGGGATGGGCATGAACTGTTCCCAAAGTGTGTTCCTTGGATCCCTATCCTGAGGAATTCTTTACCCAGGAGGGTTCCCTGGGCAGGTACATTTGAGAAAGGCAGCGGCGTGGTTCCCCCTCCTGGGTATTGGTGAGATATTTTATTAAGGCACATTTATTTAAAGCCTCTGAGGAAAAAATAAATAAATAAATAAAAATAAAGCCTCTGAGGAGTTGTCTTCAGGAGCCCCACGTGACTTCATATAGTGAGGTGGAGAGGTTCTTGAGAATCTCTCATGAGAGAAGTAGCTGGAAGATGGATGCCTCGGCCTCCTGGGAACCGTGCGGGTGGCACAGACCCTCCAGGCACCTCTGCCATTTCCAGGAAGGGAGCAGGGAGAGGGGTGTGATCCGCCTGTCTACAGGGGTGCAAGAAAGTTACTTGAGCAGGTGCTTGTGATGCCCTGGAATGCCAGGCATGCCAGCTGAGCCAGGACCCAGGTGTCCTGGTAGCTGGCTAAGAATCAGGCCCTTCCCTTTCTCCTGTTTGGCCCAGGAGCCCGGGTGGCACCGGGCTTGACTGAGCCACATTCCTCATCCACCAAGTCTGATTCCTCTCCAAACACTTGGGGCTCTGCTCATCTCGCCTCTTCCTCGGCTCTGGCCACCCTGCCAGGCCCCACTGGTGCCCCCTCATTCCCTGCATCCCAACGCACAGTCCCCAGGGGTTCTAAACTGCTCAGCGGCCTGCACTGTCCACCTTCGCTCTGCTCAGAGGTGCGGGACACAGCTGCCCTGCTGTGCCCAGAGCCGCACACCAGTAACAGAAAGAATCGACGTGATGGAAAGCACTCTGGGATCCTTTCCACTTTTTTCATGAGATGCTGTTACATAGACACGCAGGGGATGTAGTGCCAACGTGGTGCACCCAAAGTCTCAGCCTGTGCTTCTTAAAATCTGTGAAGACCTCACCGATCTTTGGAGTGTGTTTCCCAGCATGGCCATAATCGGGACAGTTCGCTTTACCCAACTGAGCTCTCAAATTTCAAACCACACGGCTCCTCGTTTGCGGCAGGTGAGTTTCCTTTAAAACCCCTGGCAAGTGGATCCCATCATCCCTGCAGCATTAACGAGGCCCAAGGGAGCTTGGATTTGGCTCAGCAGACGTGTTCTGTGCATATCTCGCCACACAGGCCGACAGCTGGTCTCCGAATGCATTATCAGCAGGCTCATTACATATTACCGACCGGGCCGGGGACACATCATGTCATTCATGATGTCCTGCAACATTTCAATCTTGCTTAGTTCCGTGATTTCATTTCAAATCTCTGCATTTTTGCAGGAATCAGCTGGTGAACTCATATGTCAAAACATGTCTTTCCTTTTATCTTTGACTCCGGGTATCCGGGATCTCCCCAAATTGCCTTATTCATAGACGAAGCAGACCATTTCCCCCTCTTAACAGTAAACAGTGTTTGCTAAGAAATGAGATCTTTTAGACGATGAATTTTAGCCATTTTCAATTTTCCTCGACCTAATTGAGTGAGCAGATGCTTTGGTCTGCAACAAAGTGGAAACTCGCCCCACGGTTTGGGGGGGGGGGTTGGCTGCCAAATGCATTTTGCTTCTTTAATGTTTTCTGATCGTTTCCAGAGCTTCTTTTGTCATGAGGAGCCCCGTGCATGGTGGGTGACTCTTCCTGATAACTAAGTTTTTGTTCCCGGGATGACCCACAGCCGTGGCAGGAAGGAGTATGGTTCCAGGCGTTGGAAACTTGAAAGAAAAGTCCCTTCGAGTGTCACCACCTGCCCCGTGAGGGAAAATGTTGTGGCCGTGGTCCGCCACTTATTTTCTCAGATTTCAAACCATGTGCTGGATTCCTACCGAAAATGGTATCATTCTCCCAATCTGTGTTGACCCCAGATGTACCCCGATTAATTATTGATGATAAGGAGCCCCCCGGCTGCTCTACCCCCAGCTCCTGGCCGGCTGCACTCTGCAGGAAGGCTTGGAGCATTCTCCGTGGGGCTGCAGGCCTGGGGGGTTGAGGGGGTTGGCGGGAGGTGGAGACTCAGCAGGTCGAGCTGGGATCACTGGAGGGTCACGGCCGGCCGGCTGAGTTGTACCCAATGTCACGGCTTTACTTTTGTTTCAAGTTCTCTCTCGGTGAAGAATCTGCTATTTTCACATAGCCGTGGAACAGAGGGAGCTTTGACCCGAGTTCCGTAATTCACAGGCCTGGTGTAAAGTGGTTGTGATGGTTTTATCGCGTTACCGATAATTTGGGGGTTGGAGGGGGAAGGGGTTTCCTCCGGGAAGTGGGGGTGTACAACACTCTGATCCCTCCTCTCTCTGAGCATATGGGCTAGGAGTTTGAGGGGGTGACAGGACGAGGGCAGCCAGAGGGGGTCAGACAGGGTCAGGACCTCGTCGTGCCAGCAGCCGGAAACCACGGGAAAGTGACTTGGTGGGGGGCTTGCAGGCTCAAGTTGTCAGGGCCCTTGAGCCGGCCCAGGGGAGGTGAGAGCTTTCCTCGCAGTTCCAAGGCCCACACAAGGCATCTGGGGTTAATCTTGGATTTTGGCACCAGGCTGGGGAAGTGGGGTGGGGGAGCTGCCACATTTGTCCCTACCCAGGGTGACCCCTCAGGTGATCTGGCCCAGGGGCATCGAGAGGTTTGGCAAGGGGACCTGCAGTCATTTTGGGATCTTCTGGGTCTTAACAGCACAGACTTTGTTCACCAGATTCAAGCCGCTTGAACCCACACCCAGAGCACAGGGAGATCTCCCCACACTGGTGGTTTATCATGAGCGCCAGCTCCAGAGCCCCCACTGTACTCACACCGTCATGCATATTTCTTTGTATTTGCAAAAGTGAGCTTTTTAAAAAAAGATTTATTAATTTATTTTAGAGAGAGAGAGAGAGCGTGCATGAGCAGGGAGAAGGACAGAGGAGAGGGAGAGAGAGAATCCCAAGCAGACTCCCTGCTGAGCATGGAACCTGACAAAGGGCTTGATCCCAGGACCCTGAGATCATGACCTAAGCTGAAAATGAGAGTCAGTTGCTTAACTGACTGAGCTGCCCAGGCGCCCCCACAAAAGTGAGATTTAAAAAAATTAAAAAAAAAATTTATGTATTCATGAGAGACACAGAGAGAGGCAGAGACATAGGCAGAGGAAGAAGCAGGCTTCCTGCGGGGAGTCCCATGCGGGAATCCATCCCAGGACCTGGGGATCATGACCTGAGCTGAAGGCAGATGCTCAACCACTGAGCTGCCCAGATGCCCCAAAGTGAGATATTTTAATGGCAGTAGGTACAGCTGCTGTGCCTTCTCTCTCTGACTTGCCCTTGTGTTGGGTCCAGGTGAGGGACAGTGGGTTTGGTGGGATGTATTTGTGTGCTTCCAGTCACTTCTCCTAGACAGCCACTTTCCACTGGCTGCAGGCTCAGGTTGGCTTCCAGGGATCCACCTGTGCCCACTTGGGCAATCCCCTGGGATGGGGCCGACGCTGCACTGAGGTGTCAGCCCTTCTTATGGCCCCTGGCCCTGGGTATGTGCGTGGGCAGGAGAAATGAAGTTCGACATTCATGGAGCCAGAAACTAGTCTCTGAGAAATGTGTCCAATCATCATATCAGTCACGTTGTGAGTGGAGGATTCAGTTCCTATCAGATCTAGTAAAAACGAAAGGTTTCCCTTTTAAGAATTTACTTGGTAATGGAGGGCATATGATTACAAATAGACCACCATATATGTATTTTGTACTTCTTCTTCTTCTTTTTTGAATGGGAATCCTGGCAAAATAAAGCTCAGCAGGATCCTAGATTTGCAGGGCACAGCAAACAAGCAGCTGAGCACCTCTGTGTGAATGAGACACACCTTATGCACCTCGAGGTTTCAGATTGCTTGTTAGAGCTCAAGAAACATCTTGTCCTGACAAAATCTGGTGCTTCTCGATAGTGGGGGACAGGAGGTGCCCAAGTGCAGCACAGTGGCCTGAAGACACTGGGACATGTGGCCATTAATAACGCATTGTGCGGAGGAGTGAGTGGGTGTTGGAACTGTGTAGCTCAGTGCAATGTAGCAACAAGTGAAAAGTGCATTTGGACCATCAGGGAAATGTAAATCAAAACCCTCTGCCTTTGGCTCAGGTTGCAATCCCGGAGTCCTGGGATCGAGTCTCGCATCGTGGTCCCTGCAGGGAGCCTGCTTCTCCCTCTGCCTGTGTCTCTGCCTCTCTCTCTGTGTCTCTCACAAATAAATAAATAAATAAAATCTTAAAAAAAAGAAAAAACCAACATCCATACCGGTTAGGAAGACTGCAGTCAAGAAAAGAGAAAATTGACAAGAATTGGTGAGGATGTGGCAGGAATGCAACTCAGTGCAGCTGCTATGGGAAACAGTACGGGGGTCCCTTGAAATTTTAAACAGAAGCGCCATATGACCTAGCAATTCTACGTCTGGGTCTAGACCCAAAATAATTGAAAGCAGGTCTTGAAGAGCTATTTGCACACCCGTGTTCACAGTAGCATTAGTTACAAGAGCCAAGAGGTGGAAGCCACCTAAATGTCCACTGATGGGCGAACGGACAAGCAAAATGTGGTCCATCCACACAATGGAGTATTACCCAGCCTTCAAAAGGAAGGACGTTCTGACACCTGCTACAACATGGATGGACCTGAGGACACAATGCTGAGCAAAATAAACCAGACACACAAGGATAAATGCTGTGGGATTGCTCGGTATTTATAGGAGGTACCGAAGCCATCAGACAAGACAGAAGGTAGAATGGTGGTGGGGGGCTGGGGGAAGGGACTGGGAAGCTGATGTTTCATAGGGATGGAGTTTCAGTTTTAGAAGCTGAGGAGGCTCTGGATGTGGATGGGGGTGGTGGCAGCACAGCAAGGTGAGTGGATTTAGCACCACTTGAACTGGACACGTGACAATGGTTCAGAGAGTAGATTTTATGTTCTGGGTATTTTACTGCAATAAAAAAAGGCATAAACATCCATTTGAATTCCTTTTGCATCCACCTTCATTTCACGTCATGTCTATTATTTTCGGAGTTATTGATTATTCTAAAATTAAGTGTGACGGGAGGGACGATCTTCGCAGAAGCCTAAAACAAGCTGGACGAGAGCAGGCTGGCAAAGACTGCAACCTACCCAAGCCCCCTGCCTGCATCACAACAGAAACAAAAACTCTGATGGTTAGAATCACGAAAGAAACACCTGAACTTCAATTCCTTGTGCTACGGCAGGACCTAGTCATCTTTCTAGTCTTTTTATAGAAAAAATAATAGGATTGCAGAAGCACAGTCGTGTTGAGGCGCGATGAAACTGGTGCGCAGCCCAAAATACAGAAAAACTGCATCGCAGACGTGGGCCGGGCAGCTCAGAAGGAAAAGCGTGGGCACTCTGCTATGTGTTGTGGTGTTTGCAATCTTTGTGAGCTTTGTGATGTTTGAATTGTGAGTTCCTTCCTCATCCTAATTCATAGTCGTGAGCAGATCAAGTTTTGCGTTTGCAGTTCTGTGGGAATTTTCTCCTTGGCGTCTGACTTCACCCCTCCTCTGTGTCCCCACCAGGTTGCTGCTTTATGGGAGGGGAGTGGTGGGAGGTGTTCCTATGTCCTCCCATGGGATGGGGTGGCATCCTCCTCGGCCCTCTGGGTCTCCCCCAGATAGGTCTGCCCCTCTCCCACACCCATTCTTGAAGTGCCAGGCATCACCCTTTGCACACACGCCCTCATTTTATCCCCTTATCAACCGGCTGGCTGGGGTGGTGGCCACGTTAGGTGAGGGATCTGAGGCAGGAGATGTGAAATCACTTGCCCAAGCTTCCCTGCCAGTAAGTGGTGGATCTGGGATTCAGACCTGGGGATCTGGACCAGAGACCCCATCGGCATGCCAGGGCTACGTTACTCTCCCTGTTTGTCCTAAGGATGTTAGCAACCCCATCAGTTGGAACAGGCACCATGTATTAATCTCCTCTTCTGTGCCTCGTATCAGCCCACATTTCAGCCTCGCGGACGTGCTGAAAGGTAACCTCATTCCATTTCACGGGTGTGGAGATTGAGGCTCAGAGTGGCCACTTAGTACACTTAGGACAGCACAGCCTGGAGGTAGGAAGAGCTGGGTTTTGATCTCAGAACTGCGGTCCCCTTTGGTGGCCCCTGGGCTAACTCCGGGCCCTTGCAGTGGCCCTCTGGGGCCACCAGCCTCTGGCTGACCTTCCTGAGCATGCCGCCTTACTAGCAGCGCTAGCCCTTTCTGTGTCCTGGATGTGACTTGGGGCAGGGCCACTGTCACAGATGTGCAGCCGGTGCACAGCTTGCAGTAGCACCCAGCCTGCTCTTGGGAGGGCCCCATGCTTGGTGTAATACTTTGTGGCTGTCATGAAATTCTCTACAGTTTCTGAACAAAGGGTTCGACCATTTTTACTTTGTACGGGGCTCCGCAAATGACCATCTCCCCCTCCCCCCACCTTGCTCAGCCACCTTCCTTGAATCTATTTGTAAAATGAATTACTACAATACAGGAGGAACGAGAAGGTTCTTTATCTCCACTTGGGCAAATCCATTAGGATTAGCGGCCCCTCTGAAGCCCCTCCGAGGGGGTGACGTAAGCCTGTCTTTGGTGATTTGTGGAGTGGCTGCGTGATAAGGAGTCCGGGCCCGTTTTAGTGACAGGGGCATCCTTCCCCTGCGATGCCCGAGAATTAGTGGGCCTATCTCTCCATTTATCAAAGCCCTTTGGGGGCTGAGGCAATGGGGTGGAGAGGCACTGATGCCGTGCTGTCGCCCAGCCTGTGGGGGCCTGCTGCTCCTGCCGGCCCGCCTGGATGCCTGGGGTCTGAGCTGTGTGGCCGGCCACCAGCTGGGCATGCTGAGGCTCTTGCCCTCAAGTAGTGTGGGGCTGAGAAGGACCCAACTGGGCTTGGGGAATAGTCTGGGACGGTGGGGAAGAAGGCATTTCCTGGAGGGGGAGCCAGCTGTGCCACCTGCCCTGGTGGTGCAGGCCAACACTGTCCCTTTGAGGGGGTGACCCCCTGCCCTGCCCGGCAGAGAGCTCTCCCTGAGATGCGGTGCTCAGGGACTCCCCAGCCTGGGTCAGAAGAGGCAATGTGGCTCCCACGTGGCTCTCTGTCTTCGGCTGTCCCTGGGAACACACCCTACGTGATGTGAGGAAACCCAAGCCACCCGGAGGGGCCCCCTGTGATTCTGGCCCACAGCCCCGCAAGCTCCCAGCTGACACTAGCCCCAACTGGCAGACATGGGAGGGAATGAACCTCAGATGATTGCACCCCCGGCTTCTGAGCTCCCAGTTGAGCCCCTGGCATCATGGAGCAGAGAGTGACCATCCCCACTGTGCCTCCCTGAACCCCTGGCCCACAGAAACCATGAGAAATAATAACTGGTGATTGCTGTTTTGAGCCAGTTTGTTATGCAAAAGAATAACCAGAACAGATGGAATTCACTAGTAAGAGGAAATGTCTGCATGAAGGGACATTAGAGTCGGTAGCTGGCCTCTGAAGCCCCTCACTCCTCCCCAGAGAGACCAAGAGACTTAGCTTTTGGAGACTTAGGGGCTCCAGGCCCTCTCTCTTGGGGAACTGTCCACGGAGGAATGTGTCTGCTCTTCTCTCTGCCTCGTGTCTGGTGGGCCTGCCCTGTGGGCAGCAGGGCTGGTTTCTCAGAATGACCTTGACTGGGTAGGTGGGCCCTCTGAGATCTGGGACCTGGTCCCTCACATCTATGAGTTAGGGGATCTGAATCCAGCCTTTTCAGTGATGGAGGTGATCAGTTTTTGCTGGTGGAGGTCATCCATCTCTTAAAGGGTTCAGAACTCCAGCAGGGAAAATATTTGGCTCCCAGTGAATTGTGCCCCCAAAGATAGGTCCAACTCCTAAAGATATATCCAAGTCCCCACAGAAAAGGGTCTTTATGGGTGTAATTAAGTGATGAGTCTTGAGATGAAATCATCCTTGATTCACCGGGTAGGCACTAAATCTGGTGACAAGCGTCCTTGTCAGAAGAGGAGAGACCCAGACAGAGGAGAGGGGCTGTGTGATCCTGAGGCAGAGGCTGGAGTGTTGCAGCCAAGAGCCAGAAGCACCCAGGGTCCCAGGAGCTGGAAGGGGTGGAGGGGTCCCCCCTCAGAGCCTCTGGAGGAAGCACAGCCCTGCTGACACCTTGGTTTCAGGCCCTGGCCCCCAGAACCAGAGAGAGCACGTTGCTGTTGTTTAAGCCCCTGCCTGTGGTCATTTGTTACGGCCGCACCATAGAGACCCTGAAACCCCAGCCAGGAGAGCCTCAGACGGGGGTGAGCCTGTCACTCTTTACTGGGCTACGTTTGCAAGTTTGTAAGTTAACAGTAGTTTGCAAATGTGAACAAAAATAATAATTAAAATTGATATACAAGCTGTTTATTGGAGTCTTTTCCAGAACACTGTTTAAGGAAACAGACAGAAACTGGGCACTCCGGCTGAGCTGGGGGGACCCGGGCCTCTTCCCATGCACACAGTGGCTGGAACGAGGCTCTCGGCTGAGTCTCAACCCTGACCAGCCATGTGGCACCGGGAGGGTGAGACTATCCCTCTGTGTCTCAGTTTCTCCATATGCAAAGAAAGAGGGGGTACAGCGCTCTCGGTTAGCCTCACGGTGCTGCCCCGGGTGGGGTGTGGGGAACACCCGGACCCCCAGGCTCTCAGGAGGGCTGACATCTTGCCATCTCCCGTGTCCCTCTGGGTCTGCCCATGCCACCCCCGCAGGTCGGGACCGCCTCGGCGATGTCTGGGGCTGCAGAGGACTCCTCCCTGCCGCCGCCTGTGCTGTGCTGGGCAACACGGAGCCCTCCGTCCGGGGGCAGGACGACTTCACGGCCGCATCTCTACCTCCTGTCTGTGTCTCCCCGCCCCCCGCCCGCCCAGAAGGATTCGGGGCCCTGCAGCTGGGCAGAACCTGCATTGGACTGTGGGCACGACCGCTTTGTCGCTTCACGGCCGAGCCTCAGTCCTCCCATCTGTAAAACAGGCATGGTGTAAAACGTGGAGAGGACGCGGCCGGCGGTCGGTCATTCCTCCACAGAGCGGCTCGGGCAGCGCGGTGAGCGGGAGGCTGGCTGGGGCACGTGCGGCCTGGTGGCGAGGCCAGCGAGGCATTCAGGGCGACTGGGGCGAGGGGCGCGTGAGATGGGGCTGGAGTGCCGTTGGGGGTTCGGGAGGCCGGGCTTAAATCGTAGCACGGGAGGGCTTGTCGTGTAGCCACAGGAAATGAGACCCAGAAAGGGCAAGCTACTTGGCCAACGTCACACAGCGCTTCAGTGGCCAAATGGGAGAACGGGCATCCCGTTTCTCTACCCAGGCGTCCCGCTGGCGCAGGTACCGAGGGGCCGGCCTGCCCGACGGCTTCCAGTCTGAGTTGTGGCCTCGGAGGTGACGTCCCAGGCCACCAGCCCCGCCGGCAGTGCCCTTGGCCTGTGCGTGGGTGGGGGCGCGTTTCCGAGCTATCTTTAATTTGCCTTGAAATCGGGCACAAGTCCTTTGCAAAACAGGAAGCAGTCTCTTTGGGCCTGACATGAAATAGTATTGCTGTCACCTTGAATTAGAGGGTTAGACATGTCTCAAAGGGGTGGCACATTGAAATAGCTGGTGGGGTCGACCCAGCCCCGCGAAGGCTTTGATAGCACAGCTGATAACAGACCCTCGGCTATAAATACCCAGAATCAATCAGCGCGCGCTGCTGACAGCCGCCGTGTTCACATATCACAGCAGATGGGAAGGAGGCAGGGATGGCGATTTGTCTTGCCTTTCAGATGGATTTCCTGTTTTTTAGGGAGCGGGAGAGGGCCCATCTGGTAATCAGATCGTGGGCCGAGATAGCCATCTCCGGGTCACGGCCCCCCACTCGACGTGTCCCCTCAGCCACGCGGCCCCAGCGTCGCGGCGGCTCCAGTGGCCTGGCCTCCACAAATGGGAGCCATCAGGAGGCCTCCTGCCCCACGGAAGCTTCCGGAAGGCGGGGTGGGGGGCTGCTCCTGCCTTTCATCTTCCCTCTGCTTCCTTTCCAGGCACCTGGCTTTGCTCTTTGTCATCCTATTACTTTGTTTCTTCAAAGGCTCTTCCCAGCTAGTACATGTATGTGCAAATGCACACA
Source organism: Nyctereutes procyonoides (assembly GCF_905146905.1). Lineage (NCBI taxonomy): Eukaryota > Metazoa > Chordata > Mammalia > Carnivora > Canidae > Nyctereutes > Nyctereutes procyonoides. The sequence goes on along the minus strand of NW_026575025.1, from coordinate 8,153,364 downwards.
GACACTTGCACATGTGTGTGCACACACATGTGCCCCCCTAGCTTTCTTCATCGCCCTGTCTGGGATGCCTCTCTGCCAGCTTGCTGCATCTAGACCCCTCTGGGCTGCTCAGCGGGTGCAGGCTGGAGGGTGGTGGGCTGATGGAGGGCCTGGGAGCCTCCTCTTCCTCTTCACACCCGGCCCCCCTCCTGCCAGCCTGTGTCCTTGATCAGTGGGCTCTCGTGCCCTGGACCTGTTTCCCCATCTGTGCTATGGCCTCTCCCCCTCCAGGTTTTGTGCAGCCACATAAAGCATCTAGAGCTCTGTGTACGGTGAGCTCGGCACAGTGTCGTCGTTCTGGTTGTGGCCTTACTCTTCTCACTCCTGAACTGTGGCTCCCAACGTCCGCCAAGGCAGGTCTTGGGAGCTCTCTCCCACATGCTCTCTGATCCCTCCGTTGTGATGCTGTCCGTGACCCTCCTTTCCCCTCCCTTCCCCCAGCCTCCAGTCTCTGGCCCCAGCTCCTCAAGGACTGCGTGCTTCCAGGAGATCCTGTGCTGGGGCTGGGACACATGGTTTCTCTTCGTTTCTGGGGATCTTGCGGGGGATGCTTCTGCAATGATCGCATCTCATGTGCACCCCCTCCCCTGCCTTATGAGATCTCCTGTCCCCCAAATTACATCCAGACAGCGGCAGTAGCAGGCATCTCTCCTCCTGCCCAGGGGCCCACCAGCCGGCCAAATGGGGCGTTTAATTGGCAAGAGAAGCTGGCGGTCTGCCCGGAAATCCTGAAGAAAGGCCCCAGAACGGACCTGTTTTTAAAACTGCGCCACACACCTTCACCATATACTTCTGTTTCAAATACTTGAAGGAGTTCTCGAGAGCATTTGAGAATGAAAACCCCAACCTGAAGCCATGCAGGGCAGACTTCAGCCCCCTGGGGTGGGTGCGTGCTGTGCGGTGGTGGAACCTGACCACTTTGTTCAGGTGTGGAAACAGAGGCAGCCCAGAGGTGGGGAGAGAATGCAGATCGGTTTAGGATGGGTCTCCAGATGTTAACTGAGGTCCGCTCCCCCAAATTCTGAAGCCACAGCCTCCTTCAGGACATCATCCAGAGTTCCCGCTGGGTGGCTCCTGAGTTGCAGAAGGCGGGCGTCGGCTGTACGCGGTGGGATAGAAGCAAATGGGAGAATGATGGTTCATGGGGGGGCTCACTCTCAGAGGCCCCACAGGTTTATGTGTCCAGTGGGCAGGGGCCCTTCCTGCAGAGAGAAGTCAGGGTCCATCAGGGCTGGGGATAGACCATGGAATGCAGAGTCAGGGCCATGTGTGCGTGGGACAGATTGAGGATGAGGGAAGGCCTGGGGTATAGAGGGGTGGCCTGGGGCAGCTTGGCAGTGGGTTTGGGCTCTGAGCCCCAGGTCGTCAGCTGACTACTGTCTGTTGAAACCACGGGGTCCCAGATCTCATCACTGGGGGTGGTGGGGCCAATGGAAGTCATGCAACTTGATGACTGTGGGGAATCAACCAGACCTCCACTTGCCCCGTTTTCTTCCTCTGTAGAATAGGCACCACTATAGTTCTTTTGGCAGTTGCTGCAAGACAAAATGAAGCATGAGGGCATACAGCTGCCCTCACATCACCAGAGGCTGCTCCATAAACCCAGGGGCCTTCTCTGTCAGTTCAAGGCCATCCAACTCTGTTCTTTGTGACTTGTCTGACTCTGGGCAAGCTTCTAAAGCCCTGTGCCTCACCTGTGAAACGGTGACAGTAACAGTCCTATTTCACAGGGCTGGGGGTGCAATGGGTTAACCCATGTAGAGCACATGCAAGTTTCTGGCTGACACTCAATGTAGGTTAGCTGTTACTGGTACTATTATGGTGGTCGTGGTGATGATGATGGAGATGGTGGTGATGGTGATGGTGATGATGGTATTGATGGTAGTGGTGGTGATGATGGTGATGTTGATGGGGATGATGGTAGTGATGGTGATGATGATGGTGTTGATGATGGTGATAATGGTGATGATGATGGTGCTGGTGATAATGGTGATGAACTGAGCACTTGTTATATGCTAAACTTTGTTTTAGGCACAGACATACTGCTGTGAGCAAGATAAACATGATCCCTGCTGTCCTAGGAATTAGCCCTGGTGAGGATGAAGCCAGTGAATAAGCAAACTGATAACTATAAAAAATCATCCCACACAGGGAAGAGCTAGAGTGCCGTGTGATGTGCAAGATACCCCAGGAGGCCCCTTGGAGGAGGTGACATTTGGAGAGATAAGTGTTTAGGACAGCTCTCTCTCCCACTTTCTCCTCTATCACTCCTGACTGAGTCTTGAATTTCAGTTGGGAACGTGAATCCACGACATCCTTTGTGGCTTACTAAATGTGTGGTCTCACACTGGTTGAGTCCCCTCTCAGGGACCTGGTGCTCCCATCGGTGCAGCGTGTGTATAGGATGCAGTCAGACATTCCTTTGGCCCCTTCCATCACTGGGATCCCAAGCGTCTTGGGCCTGTCCTCACGGCCTTGATCCACCGTGGAGTAATTGGCAGTAAACGGTCGGCACGAGGGGCCCTCTCTGGGTCAGGGCCCTTGGGAGGGTTGAACAGTTCACTTCGCGGCAGTTCCCTGTGGCTTACCTGAGACGGAGCTGGCTCCAGGAGCAATTTCCCCTGGATGAAACAATCTCTAGAATCTACCGTATATCATTCGCCATGACGTCTTCTGTTTAAACAGCGGCAGCCGGTGGAGGGTGTGCTCTGAGGCCGAGTGTCTAGGGGGGCTCGCGTCCCAGCCCCCTGCCCCAACCCCCGTGGAAGGCCCCGCTTGGGGGGAAAGTCAGGCATATGGAACCCATTTGGGAAATTCCTTCTACATAAACCACTTTTTCCAGGTAAGACACATGTCCGTATTGACTATGAAAGATGAAATAGCTCTCTCGCTTTGCCGGTTACGTTTTTATGGATCTTAATTAAACACATGCCCTCCCCGGGTTGGGAAATTGAACCCTCTTTTAGTGGTGCTGGCCCAGGGGAGGGCCAATTATAACCTCCCGTCCTCGCCACCTCCCAGGACCTCCCAGGCCCTCCAAGCGCTTGGAAAATGTGTGCTCAACAGAGGGGCTTTGATTCCGCACGCCTGGAGAGCGTTAGGCCTGTTTCCAGGCCTAAGGCAAGTGGCGGTCAGAGTCCCAGGCCGTCGGCGGGAAGGCCTTGGGGACCGAGGCTTTCAAACTTCATTGAGCATCAGAGCTCCCCTTCACGCCCAATCACACGCAGACCCCCGATAGAAACCAGATGAAGCCGCTCTGGCGGTGGGAGCGGGGGGAGTGCCCATGCAGCCCCTTGCTCACCCCGTGGGCAGCCTTGGCGCTAGCCGCGGGGTGCTGCTAACAATTACAGCTGCTGCCCGGACGCTCAGGGAGCTTGAAATGTGTGCTGGTTTTGTTATGTTCCTTATCTCATTTACAGTCACAAAAACCACATGAGATAGGTGCCACTGCCATTTCACATGCGGGGGACCTAGGCACAGAGTAGCAGAGTGACCTGTCCAGGGGCACCCAGCCAGGCCAGGAGGAGTGGCGTCTGAGTCCCGGAAACTTGTGTGCTTGGCCACCTCTTTGGAAAGCTGCTGATGGGCCCAGGCTCTCTTTCGGTCATGCTCCTGGCTCGGCAGTGCATTGCCTTCTCGAGTTGTGGTCCCTGTCCATTGGGGGGTCTCCACAGCGTGGTCCCCAGGTCCACTTCTTCCAGAGATACGGCCTCTGCGACCAGCAGCATTGGCTGGAGGGGTGGGGATGTCTTTCAGCCCACTGCTAGCATGCTAGTTCCGGGGGACCCCAAGATTTCTCAGGAGTGCCTTTGGGTTTCTGCTAATGGTTGATTTCAAGGAACAGATTCACTGGCCAAAAACAGTTTCCAGACCTCAGGGTTCATCCTTCACAAATGCGGAGAGGGCCTGGATCTTTATGGAACTGTGCTAGTCCTGCCCCCAGGACCCCCAACCAGGCAAAGGGAGGTACTTTCCCCACTTTTGCTGTAAAGTCAGGCTAATGATGGTGCAATCTGCCTATAGAATTCCTTCTTTCTAAGATACAGTTCAGCATATTTTTGACTAAGGTACATAGTGCTATAGCCACCACATTACCGAAATATAGAATAAAGCCCCCGAGAGGTCCCTCCCACCCCAGTCCCTGCTCTCTCTGATCTGTTTCCTGTCTCTGTAATTTTGCCTTTCCCAGGATGTCATGTCAAAAAAAAAAAAAAAAAAAAAGCACACAATATGCAGTCTCCTGAGTCTGGCTTCTTTCACTTTGCATTATGTCTTTCTAATCCAGCCATTTACAGGGATATTATTTGTACCTTTGTCAATTGGGTGGTTTCAGGGAAGACCGAGCTGGACTCCCCTGTGGGGACCCTGGAGCAGCTGAGTGCGCAGAGATAGAGAGCTTCTCCCAATCTCCGAGTCTGCGCTAGCGTGGGTGTGGCGCTGCTGTCTCTGTGGGGTGATGGGAGAAATGTCATGTAGAGAGGTCGTGGCTGCAGGTACCAGAGACCTGACCAAGGGGAATTCAACGCGAATCTGCAGGAAGATGGCTCCAGGGCTGGCTAACCTGAGAGCTCCGCGATGTTGAGATCTGGTTGCCTCCCCTGGTTGCAGGATGGTGGTGGCTCTAGCTGGCAGCACATCCCTACATGACAATGTCTGAAGTGGGGAAGGGGCACCTCCCCATGGTGCTTTCCTCTGGGAGCACACCCCAGGCCCAAAAGCCTTCCCCGCATCATGTTGGGCAGGGCCATGGTCACATGCCATGTCTCATGCCAGGCAGGTTGAGGCTGATGGGCTCTTCAGCTGGGGAGGGGCCCGTGGGATGCTGAGCAGCCAACACCTGGATGGGATTGGGGCTCCTCTGGCAAGAAAGAGAGGGGGCACCTGTGGGGCAGGCTGCCAGCGGAGTCCACTGGATGGGGTGGGTGAGGGCCCCAGGGCGGTGTGATTGTTCAGGACTTCTCGCTACTAGAGGATCTGGGGAGGACCAGGCCATTGGGACAAGTGTCACCACCATGGCCAGCCGGCTGCGGCGGGCCCTTCCCAGAGCTTCAGATGCACCAGGCTTCTCTTTGGATGTTCCTCAAAGGAAGGGGCACAAATGAGCAATGTGTGAGCTCGGCATGGTGCCATCCATCCCTCCAGCCTTCTTCCCTTTCCTCCCTCAACTGTCCATCCCTCATCCCTCCATCCCTCATCCCTGCATCCCTCTATCTCTCATCCCTCCATCCCTCATCCTTCCATCCCTCCATCCCTCCATCCCTCTATCCCTTATACCTCCATCCTTCATCCCTCCATCCCTCCATCCCTGCATCCTTCCATCTCTCCATCCTTCTATACCTCCAACCTTGCATCTCTGCATCTCTCCATTCCCACATTTCTCCTTTCCTCAACTTCTCCATCCCTTCTTGCAGGTAACAATGGGGCACTAAGAATGGCAAGGGGCCTGTGCTGGATCCTGGGGAGAAGGGGGGGCTGGGCCCTGTTCCCGAAAACCCAACTGAGTGAACTTCATGGTCAGGATGTGTCAGTGTGGTCCCTCCAAGAGCTTTCCCTGTAATCACAATGTAAATTTGCGGGCGAAGAGTTGCCTTTTATTCCTTAAGGTTCAAGGAGCACAGATTTCTCCTACAACCCTTGCGCCAACAAAGTTCTGTGTTCAATCAGCTAACTTTTGTATCTCCACTTGCTGTGTTTAATTAAGATCCATTTGAGTCGGATTTGGAGGAATAAAGCCATCTAGGCATCCCTGGCCTTTGTCCGGGGGCTTCGTTCCTCTAGTCTATGATGATGCAGGCCACAGAAGCCCACCTGGGAGGCGGGTAGGAAAACCCCATGTTGGCTTTTTTTGCTGGCAGACTTTTTGGATGGCTCTGAAACACCAGACTAGGTCTGTGGCCAAAAGCCTCAAGCCTTGGCCCACAGCTGTCTAGGTTGATATCATTTGAGGATTATGGAGGCTAAATTATATGCTTGATAGGCTAATCTCCTTGGTAGCAGCATTTGTGAAAAATGAATTTTTTTTTTTTTGGCTGCAGTGGAATTTTTAAGACTTATAGGGAAAAAACCTTTGCTGTTCCCATTATAGGACCTTTCAACCCAACAAGAGATGTCAGCAGCTGCTTCCCTATAGATGATTGGGAGAGGCAGGAAGTTGTCAGAACAGGATGCCATGTGGGGTCCTGTGTGGACACGTGGGCAAGTCTCCACGGTGTCTCTGTTCAAGCATATTTAGCTTTAGCAAGGTCCCGCTCAGAAGTCGGAACACTGTCAACAGGACCTGTGAAGGGCTTAGGAGATGTGGATTTTCATTTTCAAGTTTTAAAAAGGGACACGGTGTGGAGGGACCCAGAACTGCCATGTGCCGGGAAGCAGGGGTGCCGGTCTGCCCCTCTCACCGAGGCTTCCTGGCTGTGCTGGGGCAGTCTCCCCTTTTCTTGGAGAATATTAGGGAGGCAGGAGTGTGGCAGATTGCCTCGGGACAATGGGCCCCTCTCCCGTCGGGTGGGCTGCTCAGCCCCAAACAATAGGCCTGGGCCAGCCCCTCTCCTGCTGCCCAGGGCCTGAGCCAGATGCCCAGGAGCCCCCTGCGAGCGCCCTGGAGGTGACCTCTGGGGCTGCCCTGTCACTCCGTGGAGGAGCCCCGGAGAGGGAGGGAGGCAAACAATGAGGGCCTCATGCCGGGCGCCCGGCCTCCGGCACGGGCCGGGGGCTCCCCGGGGAGAGCGTGGCCTGCCAGGTGCTGCTTTTGTCTCTGGGCACAGGGGCCTTCCACGGGGGTCTCCCAGCTCGGCGGCGGGAGAGGCTGGGGGCTGGAGGCCCTCTTGTTCTCTGGGGAGGACCCACGGAGCTGATTTTGCTGGCCCCGTTCAGGTCTGACAGCCCAGCCCAGCCCTGCACTTGGCCTCTGAAAATGCCATTCAGGAGAACAAGTCACGTGGATTGGCCTCAACCACCACCAGGACTTTGCACGTCAGATTTTATGACCAGACCCGTCCTAGGAAATGCCCGACTTCGACACCATGTTCTTTCTTGAGCTGGGGCACAGGAGGAGATTTCTGGAGAAATGTCAGCTTAGGGGGCTGAGGGCAGGCCTGGAGGGTTCTTTCTCTGCTGAAAGACTTGCCTGTGTGTGTGCATGAGTATGTGCTTGTATGTGTGCATGCATGTGTGTGCTTGCTTGCACGTGTGTGCATGTGCTTATATGTATGCATACATGCATGTGTGCATGTGCATGCCTGTATGTGTGCACGTGCATGTGTGCATGCACACGTGTATGTGTGTACTTGCATACACACAGGCATGTGCACACATATCCATGTGTGGGCACACATACTCTGCACCAAGCACATTCCTGGGGATTTTTGCCCCTACGAGGATTTGCAGATTTATTTGTAATAGCTCCAAACTGGAAACAACCGAAATGCCCCAGAGTAAGTGAGTGGGTACATAAAATGTGGCCCGTGCAGATCACAAAACACGGCTCAGCAACATGAAGGAACGAACGATTTGTGCACACCACCTGGGTGGATCTCGTATTGACCTGCTCAAGCTGCCAGCACAAAATACCACAGAGGGCAGCTAGACAATGGGAATTCATCTTCTCCCGGCCCTGGAGGCCAGACGTCAGCAGGATAGATGTCCTCTGAGGGTCTCTCTGGCTTGCTGGTGGCCGGCTCGCACCTTGTCCTAATGGTCTCTGCATGTGTGTCCTGGGGGCTCCGTGTGTGTCCAAATTCCCTTTACTTTCAATGATACAAGTCGGACTGGGCAAGGGCCCACCCGACAGCCTGGTGTAACCCAGTCACCTCCTTAAAGACCCTCTCTCCAAACACAGCCAGATGATGATGTACTGGGGGTTAGGACTCCATCGTGTGAACCCTGGAGGGGACACTGATTGGCCCATGACACATCTCAGAGGTGGTAGGCTGAGTGAGTAAAACCCATCTCAAAGACTTCTACACTATAGGATTCCATTTATGGAACTTTCTGGAAGACAAAATTATAGAGATGGAAAGCAGAATGGTGTCCCAGGGAGGATGGATGGTGGATGCAGGTGGGTGTGACTGGAAGAAGAAGAATCAGGCAGGTCCTAGTGGTGACGATTCTGTGTCTTGACTGTGACGGATACATTTAGTTGCGTGATCTGTACAGGAGCCTTCTGGACAAAGGCACCATCCTGGGACTTTGTAGAAGCCTCTAGAAGGCACGTTACTTAGGCAAAATCCTCAAACCCCCAGTGAGATCCATCAGAATTCACAGTCATGTCCTCCCCTGTCAGTAACCCAAAGACCATGCCTTCCTCATCTGGCTGGCTCCATGATCCCAGTATGTGACTCAGCCCTGCAACTGTATACTGCCAGGGTCCCTACAGCTGGGTGGTCTGTGTGGAGGAGGCCCCACGGTCAACACCTGTGACAAGGAATTGTGAATGTGGCCTCATTCATGCAGCAGCTCCCCTGGAGGGCACTGAGCATGGCTCTCCCTCATGTACCTCTGATGTTTGGCTTTGAGATGCCCTGTCCTGTTTTGGGCTGTGGGTCCAAGCCCCTTGCTGAGATCTCTAGGCATTTTGAGGGAGACCAACCCAAGGACGTGGGGCACGATGGGGCTCACTCACAGAATAAGAGCAGAACTAGGCGGCCCCCCAATCCCATGGGCATGTCCCTAGTCAGCAACAAGCAGCCCCTTTGGGGTCCTGGTAGGTTTGGATACTGGAAAATGGAATTTTAAAGCTGGAGATTCTGTTAGAAAGGATCCCTGTGCACAGACACGGAGGCCCAGAGAGAAGGGGCTTGTCAGGGGGTCTGGGAGTGGGGGAGGGAGCTGCACCCAGAATGTGGATATGGATACTGGGCCTGTGGGGGGGGGGGCAGGATGCAGGCCTTTGCTCTTGGGTGCTCTGGGGTCAGCTTCAGGGATGGACAGCACCTGGGAACACTTGATGATTTTCCAGAGACTTCAGTGCCCCACAGGGTGGGCAGCACAGGGCATTCAGCTGTTTTGCAGACAGTGACGCAGGTTCAGAACGGAGCCTTGCTGCACATAGCCAGGGACGGAGCTGGAGCAGAGGGGCGTCTAGGACCTCCGCCCTTGGCTTGGGCCGGCTGGGCAGCGGATGGCCCTGAGAGGATCTCTGGCGGGAGCGTGGTGCTGGGGGAGACCGCCCCGCAGAGGAGCCGGTCAGGAACTTGGGTGTTGCATTTGGCCCCGTAGGCTCCCCAGAGCTCAGTTTGCACAGGGCGAGCTCGTGCTGGGAAAGCTTTCCCACCTGTGCCCAGCGCTGGCTCGGGACCCGTGTCAACTCTTCTCTGTGGAATGACCGTGTTGCTGGGGATGCTGGGCCTGTCTGCTCAGGGAAGCTGCCTTGAGTGGGTGGGAGAGGGTCCTGAGGTGGCAGTGGCAGCCTGGGGGTGCCGTGATGCACAGTGATGTCCTTGGGGAAGCGGTGGCACGGGTCGGCTTCCTCCCCCCAGAGGAAGACACCCAATTTAGGCCTGGTGGACGGAGTGCTTGGCGAGGACGGGCTGGCTGGGGTGCCACTCCCCACCACGCAGAAGGACGCCACCCCAAGCCTGGGTGCCGTGTGGCCCAGTGACAAAGATCCCTGCTGCTCCTGGCGCAGTTTCCTCCTGCTCAGCCAGGAGCCGCGATGTGACCTCCCCCAGCAACCTTCGGCTCTGGTCGCCGGGCCCGTGATGCAGCTCCATGGTGCCCAGCTTCCAGTGGGGCTGGCCTCCCCGCGGGCCAAGGAAAGGCCTGGAAAGGGCGGCCAGATCGCCGAGTAGCCGAGGCCGGGTGGCGGGTCCGCACGCCTTCCAGTCTGTCCAAGCTGGCCGGGGCCCACAAGCAGGCCTTGGAGGAGCGGGCGCCTTGGCGGCAGTCCTCCTGCTCCGCTCCCGCCCCTGGCGGCCTATGACAAGCGGCTTTCAGTAGATATGACAGCCACGGGTGGGGGGTCCCTGGCCCCAGTCCACGTCTCCACACTTGACTTGCTCAGAGTTCACTGGCCCGAAATAATGTCCCCAATGCAAGTCGGCGGACGGAACGTTCGTGGTGGACGGTTTGGTGGGTTTTTTTTTTCCCTCCTTTTTTTTAATACATTAAACATGCATTACTGGATTTCTACCCGGTTCCTCTGACAGCTGTGGAAAAATAAAGAAAATTCAGTTTGAACTTAAAAAGCTGGAGCTTAATTTATGTCCCGCACCTTTGTCTGCCTGGTTCTTTTTCCTCTTCCGATGGAAAGGCCCCAGGGAGCGGGAGACAGAGGCCCTGCCACCCCACGTGGCCCCGTGGTGCCCGGACCTTAATAGGGGCGCCCAGTGGCCAACACGGAGGGGAGTTTTCAGATGGAAATGCGACGAAACAATGCAATCATCTGTCTCCCAATCTGTTTTGAAGGGGGAAGAGGGAGCCGCCGGGAGGAGAGAGTCGGTTTCTGCTGGGGAGCTTTCATTCAGAGCGTTTTATAGGGAAAGACAGATGTCATGAATACTGATGTGGACGGCCTGGCTCTGGTAGAGGTTTTTAATTTTCTGAGTTGTAAAGACAAAGTGTTTTAATAATACAGGGAAACACATGTTCATGGGAGGGCCTTTTAGCTCATTCTGGTTTCCTGAACTCTCTCCCTCTCTCCTTCCTTCCTTCCTTCCTTCTCTCCTCCCTTCTCCTTTTCTGCATCGCTCTCTTTGAAAGGGTCCTTTCTCTGTGCCGAGGAGAAGGGGAAGGAGGCCCGGTGACCACCAACCACGTTAGCATCTGGAAATGCAGCCCAAAGAGGGTGCCGTTCCCTTCTGGCCCTTTGCGGGTGCCGGGGGCACGCGAACCATTCCCTTTGTGCCCCTTCTCGGCTCACCCAGTGGAGGGAAGGGACGTGCTTCTCTGCAACGCTGGGCTTCCGCCTAAACTTCACGGGGTTTTTGGGTCAGGGGCGGAACAGTTCGGCCAAAAGGGGCATTTGTTGTGTTACCAGCATTTATTAAGTACCTACTGTATGCCAGGGACTGGGAAAACGGAGGTGAGTCAGACATGCTACCTGTTCTTAAGGAGCTGCTGGTCTGAAGGAAGAAGCAGAAGCTCAGCCCACAAATGTGAGGTCACAACCTGCTGGGCAAGGTCCCTGCCTTGAGCTGTCGTGGAATCGGGGGGCTGCATCCCCAAGGGAGGTGCTGGGCCTGGTCTCGGAGCTTTTCAGTCAAAGGCAGCAGTGTGTCCGGTACCTCCCGACTCCCCTAGGAGTTGTGGGGACAGACGCTAGGTGTCCCGTGTGATGGACAAAGAAACTGAGGCCCAGAGACACAGAGCCACGGGTTGAGGGGGTGTGGTCAGGACTGCGCTTCGGCCCTGGGCGCCTAGACCCAGGGCATCTGAGCTGCAGGAGCCATCAGATGAGACGCTCAGCATGTACCTGTTCAGGGGATGTCAGCGCCGCGGTCGTGCTCACACTAAGCACAGGACACGGGGATGCGGGGAAAGTCGTGCACGGCTGCCCAGCTCACACCCGGCAGAAGGAGGCCCGTTTGAGTCCACGCTGTTTCTGTTTATTTGCTTTTACGCTGTGGCTAAATCCAACATGACCTAATGTTTCTCACTTTAGTTGTAAGTGTAAGCCCAGGGCCGTCAAAACCTGTGTGACCATCATCGGCATCTATACCAAACCTTTTTCACCACCCCCAGCAAAAACTCTGAACCCACAAAGCAAGGGCCGTCCCTGGCTCTGGGAGCCCCTGAGATGCTCCCTGTCTCTATGGAATCTGGTGACCCTCAAGACAGAGTCATAGGGTTTATCCTTGGAGGCTGGCATCTATTAGGCTGCATAGTGTCCTTGGGTTCCGGGTGATGCGGGCTGTGCGAGACTCGCCATCCTGGGTAATATCCCTTGCAAGGATGGACCGCAGTTAACTTGTTCATCTGTTGATGGCAGAGTCCTCTTCCCTGGATGCGTGTCCAGGCAGGCGGTGTCCCAGCTGGACCCCGGGTGGAGCTGCGGGAGGGAGAGGCCCCTCCTGCACAGCCAAGCACTGAGATGCTGCAGAAGTAAGTCCCTGTGGGCCCCACTGTATGTCGGAGGCCCTGGCTGGACGTGGCTCCCTTCACAGGGACTCAGCGGGCAGGGCACAGCGTGGGCACCTCCTGTTCACAGGCCCTGTGTGAGGTGCTGGCTGGGGATTCAGAGGCATGTAAACCACCATCCCCTTATGGTGGGGAAGGGAAGATGCACCCAACACACTTACTCATTTGACAAGCAGGTATTGAGTGCCTTCTGCATACACCAGCACTAGCACCCAGGGCTGGTGCTGGTGGCCTGGGCTTTGGGTCTGACTTCCACCCCATGATCTGAGCCCATTTGCTCCTTGACCTCCTCTGTTGAGGGAGGGTCAGGGGGCAAGCCCCTTCTTTGAACTGCTGCCCTCAGTTTACCCATCTGTCCACCAGCGTGTTCCCTGTGGGATGTTCTCGGTGCACTCTCTGAGTTCGTTGTTCCAGGTGTGGGGCAACTCTGGGGTTGGCTGGGTGGGGCTGCTGCAGTGTCTGGGAAGGAGTCCGCTCTGGGGGAGGCTGTGTGGAGGAGCAGTCGCAGCGCTTGAGGGAAACCCCAGCCCCTTTCTGCTCATTTGCCCCCAGAGAGTAGGCTCATTGCTTCTGCAGGCAGGTCCTCACTGCCTGGGCTTGCTTCCTGACCTCCAGCTAGTTTGCTCCCTGTGGCTTCCACCCACTGCTTCCAGGACACATCTTTGCAGCCGCAACACCAGGAGCGCACACTCCCTCCCAGACAGGCACACAGCCACAACTTCCTGAGGCCCGTGCTGAGGCTGGAGACCATAGGGAGCAGCCGTTCTCGATCTGTGGGCACTTTAGATAAGGCTTAGTGCCTGGACCCTTGGAGCCAACCCTCTGTGCCTGTCTTTGAATTCCTAGAAGTGAGTTGGATCAGAGAGCATGCCTGGGCCCGGGCTGGAGAGGCATTAGGTGCCACAGCTGTGCCTCTGCTTTCCAGATCTCACCAGCCTGGTATTACCACTCTTCTGTATCTTTGCTAGTTTGGTTGTAGCAAAATGGTACTGTAGTTATCTCTGCTGTAAGTTCCATCTCTCTGATTGTTGGTAAAATTCAGTGTTTTCTTACCTGTATTTATGGACCATATTTTCCTTTTATGAATTACTCAATTGTATCTTGAGCCCATTTTTCCATTATTGTGTTTTTCTTTCTTATTGATTTATAAAAGCTCTTTGTATATTATGGTTATGAAGATGATCAGACTTTACTCATGGATGACATTTCTCTTTCCTAGGGAGAGTAAATAGAATTATTACCTCTTTCTCAAAGTTAGCTGATGTTTGAAATTCTTATTGCCTTTTTCCCCCCTCCTACTCAGCTTTCTACTTTTCTTTGCATTTCACAGCTGTCTGGGCACAGCTGCCCCTCCAGGAGCTATATAAAGCCTCAAGGAGAGCTTGATTTTGGAGCAAAAGGCCCCAGTGTAATAGCCTTTGTGGGTCCTAATGTGCAAGAAAGGATGTCTGAGTTTATGTTCTCTGGGTGCTTTCTCTGGCCAGCAGATGATAGGGAAAGGCCGAATCACAACCATCCCCTCCCTAACACGCACAGCCCCGGGCCCCGATGAAACACGCAGTCACTTCTTTGGGGACAAGCAGATTTTTCAAACAAAGTTTGCCAAATAAGCACATTTTGTTTTGTTTTGTTTTGTTTTTTTTCCTCCAGGGCAGATGCAAACGGTCTTTTCAAATCGGTTTGGAGGAAAATAAATGAGCCCACGCTGGGGCTTCAATAAATCTTTGCGTAGCTACAAGGGTGAGTTTTGGGCCCGATGAAGGGCCCAGTGTGTGGCTTATGAATGATGCCCAGTGATGGCTCCCCACCCCCGCCTTCCCTCTTCCCCTCCCCCGTCCCCCGACCCAATTTAAAATTGGACATTAATGTTTTAAGACAAAGGGAGCTTTGGGCATTTCTCCCCCTCCTGGAGGGTCTCCCGGTGAAATATTTGTCGTGGCTGTGCTCCGCGTGTGACTGGGATCCGTGTCTCTGAGCCAGGACCTGTCTCCAGGAGATGATCCATGTGCCTACCTTCTGCCCAGCGGCTCAAGGACCCCCACTCCGGCTGCAGACGACTCTGGTCCCCCAATGAGGACGATCTTTCCCCGCCTCCCTGATGGATACTGGACAGTGCTGGCAGCAACATGGCCTGGCTCATGCAGTGTTGCCTCCTGACGGGTCTCCCTGTGCCATTCCCATCCACCCGCCAAGCAGTGGCCGGCCAACGGATGGCGTAAGCAACTCAGAATCTTCCAGCATCAGGCCCAAACCCTCTACCCTGTACCTGGCTGCTGTCCCCACTCTCGTCTCCCACCCTTTCCCTGACACACACACTGCATTCAGTGTGCCAGCCCCCAGCACGTTGCCCAGGTGGCTTGGCACCTGGAGTGACCTTCGCCCACCAGGCCCACCAGAGGAACCCTGCTCTTCCTTAGGGGTTGACCCCAAGGCTCCCCAATGCTGTGATGCTCACCTTGATTTTCCTTTGATGCCTGGCAGCGGAGCACCACTCCCACTAGGTGGAAGGTGCATAGCGGGCACTTGCCCCATCCTGCCATTTCCACCCTGGACCTCTCTGGTTCTTCCCTGTGTTTCTTCCCTCCGGGTCTGTCCGACTCCTTTCTTGGAGAGATGTTGGGAATAACAGGCCGTGGTGAGAGAGGCGCATGTGCATTCCATGGGCCATGGGGAACCATGGAGCTGGAGATGATGACGGGCGGTCCAGGTGGGCCCAGAAGGGGGCCTCGTCGCCCAGCAGGAGGGGAGGGTCCCTCCTTGGCTCTGTGACACACCCCGTGGACCACTGGTCCATCCCTGCCTGCCTATCTGTACTGGGTTAATTGTGTCCCCCCAGGTTCATATCGATCGTGCCTCACGTTGTGAACTTACTTGGAAGTAGTCTTTGCAAATGTAATTAAAATAAAGATCTTGAGATGAGACCGTCCTGGATTAGTGAGGGTCCTAAATCCAATGAGGGCCTTTTTAAAAGAAAGAGGAGAAGACAAATACACAAAGAGACCATGCGAAGTCAGGGCAGAGACGGGCGTGATGTGGCCACAGCCCAGGGATGTCTGGAGCACCCCCAGTGTCGGAAGATCCAGGAAGGACCCTCCCCAGGAGCCTCTGGAGAGAGTGGCATCCTGCCCACACTCGATTTCTGACTTCTGGCTCCAGACTCAGAGAATCAATTTCCATTGTTTGAAGCTACCAAGGTGTGTGGCTTCTGATTATAGCAGCCCCGGGACACTCATATGGTGTCCATTGCCAAGCTTTTGGCCCGTTGGCAAACCTTTTTGAAGGAAACTGGTGGAAGTTCCCCCATCTGCAGGGCTCCATCTTTGAGGGAGAAGGTCTGGCCTCTGGCCACTGCTGTCCAGAGAACTGTGCTGGCTGAGGCCTGGGAGCTGCAGGCTCCACCTCCTCCAACTCCACGGCCACTCTAAAGGCTACTACCTCTTCCATGGGCAGGGAAACTGAGGCTCACAGAGGCTGGAGATGAGCCACTGCTACAGAGCTTGACTACTGGGCTGGCTCCAGCTTGTGGCCTCTGCCCTCAGGACTTCCTCTAGGCCCTGGAGCGACACAGGATCCAGAGCCAACTACCCTACCATTTGGTTCCACGGCTCCGAATAGTGGTTGTGCCTGCGAGGCCCTCAGCTGGGAGCTCACGAACTTTCCCGCTACCAGAATATTTGCTCAGGGAGCAGTAAGGATTCACTGAATGAAGACACACCTGCCCGTAAAGACACGAACTGATGGAGCAAGCCAGCCTGGCACACCCCAGGAATAATAATCACTTGCAACACGGGCTCATTTTTTCTTGCGGTTTCTGCACATAGATATACTTCTGAAAAACAAGCACAAAATTGAGACCACACTGTGCACGGTGTATATAGTTCAATATGCTGCTGGTTTGTTTGTTTTTTTTTCTGGTAAGAATGACGTGATTACCACATCCCCACTATCCTGACCTATTCCCTTAAATATGACTCTTGATGGATGTAGTTTGTTCTGTAAGAAGGACTTGGACACATGGCGATAGAAAGGAGGACACCAGGGTTGGGGCAGCATGAGTGAGGTCTGACTGAGGAGTAGGGCTATCATAGGGGTGGCAGGTGAGGGGTTTGGGAGACTTGATTTTAGGAAGATTTGAATGTCTAAAGGAAGTACTTAGATTTTGTTTTGTGAACACAGTTGGGTCACTGAAGGTTTGCATGAGACAGTGATGTGATTCAATCTGGCCCAGGGGAGGATGAACCCAAAGGCAGGATATTGGAAGTGTGACCTCAGGTAGGGATTTGTCATTGCCCAGGTGTTGGTGCACCAGGCTGCAAGCTTGTAATTCACTAAGTTACTGCTAATGGACCAACCAACCAATCAACCAGTCAACTCCTCCCTCTCTTCCCCACTCCCTCCCTCTCTGCCAGGAGGCATGGATCTTATTCCCCCTGCTTACTCCTTTGGCATATTCCATTTGGGGAGTGGATGGGTTCACCCCATTTTCTGAGAACACCCCTGGATTGTGGCCTTTGGTGATGTGGACACCTTCTATCCACAGGTGGTCAACATCTAGAAGTGTTCTCACAATACAGGGTGAGCCAAGTCTTGGATTAATTAGGCTTTGGAGTCCTCCTATAGAATCCCTGTGTCTTGGAGCAGATCGCATCGTATCAAGAGCCACAGCAGGGGCTCCCAATTCCACTGCCCTGCTCATTCTGTTGCCTAATCCACCACTATGATGAGAAGTTTCAGCCCTGGCTAGGAACTTGGAGAACTGTCTCCACTTGGGGGTTTCTTTATCCAAAGAAGGAGCTTCCAGTTTTACTACACGATGACAGTATTGCAGCAGAAATGGCCAAGGGTGGGAACTCTTTGACTCTCATTTACATATAGGAAAGTCAAGACAAGAGGAATTCAGTGACTTGCACGAGGTCATTCAGCCCTAAAAGGAAGGGAGCCAGGATTCAAACATTGGCCCATGTACTCCAGAGCTGGGAGGCTTTCCTGCCAGGCCATCAGGAGACAGCTTGTGTCTCCTGGCTGGGAGCCATCTCCCACCTCCCACAGCCTCCCCAGTACATCTGACACAAAGGCTTCTTCTCTTAGGGTGTCTGTCTGGTTTTCTAGCTCTGAACTGGCTCGGGATCCCATCTTGTTTGTTGGACCCATTGCCAGTGCAGAGGTGGGTGGGCTATTAGCAGCAGAAGTAATCTGGGATCCACCATCCACCCACCCATCCATCTATTAATCCACCCATTCATCTACCCACCTACCCACATGCCCATCCATCCATCCATCCATCCATCCAACCACCCACATGCTCACCGTCCATCTGTCCGTCTATCTATCCATCCATCTCTCCATCCAACCATCCATCCATCCATCCATTCATCCAGTTTTTTGAGTATCTACATGTGTGGGGTCCACTCACCCTCAAAGCTAAGTGGGGAGTTTCCCTAGAGAAGATATAAGAATAAGTGCAGGGAACACTCATCCTTGTGGTCTCCAAATCTGGTTGTGTAAATACTGATGGAATGAACAGATGCACAGATGGGCCCTCTCATGTCCTGCCTCCCATCATCCCATCCCATTCTTTTTAGTGCAGCCCTTTCTGTGACATCCGGCTGCACGCAGGTGGGCCCCGACAGCACCTCCCCTGTGGCTGCCCCAGCATGGGTCCTTTCTGCTCTGGGCTTCTCTGTTGTGCTGTCTTTGCAGCTCAGCCATCTGACTCACCTACAAACTGGGAAATGTGAAGATGTTAACCCTCAATGGTTACCCTTGACCATGAGTGACAGGAGCCAGTGGATAAAGCTTCCCCTTCCCCATCCCTTGGCCAACGGGTATGAGGCACACTTTCCGTGGCTTCTCAGAGGTCCCTAGTTGGAGATGGACCACCAATTGCTTCATCCTCCGGCCCCTTCTTACTCTTCCTGGTCCCTGTTTCTGGGCCTGATCCCCAAAATGTGCCAGCTGCACACCTGCCTTTTCTCAGGCTCAGCCAGATCCCAAAGCAGTTGGAAGATTCTCCCCTCTTCGAGCAGCTAGGATAACAAAGCAGGAAAATGCAAGCCATCGCTTTGCCTCACAGACCCCATACTCCTTCATTTTCTCACCCGTTCGTCCAACCAGCCACGTTGTGAGTTCCCTCTTTGGGACATGCTTGCCCTGCCCGTTCTTGTCACGGCTGTGCACGCAGCCACAGCTGAACATCTCTTGGTGACTTGAGCCAAGGAGGCAGAAGAGTAGTCCAGGGGATAGATGCTGGAGGCACACGGACATGGCTTCAGCTCTGCACCCCCACTTTGTGGAAGTGACATCTTGGTGGCCCATTTCACCTCTCTGTCTCTAGCCTCAGTGATCCCATATGCAAAACGGGCATAAGAACACCTACCTGAGAGGCCCTCGTGGGGAGACAAGGAGATCTCATACATCAGGTGCACAGCCTGGTGGGTGGTGGGCTGGTGGTTGGGGTGAGGCACCAGCTACTGCTAGCAGTGAGTGGTGGAAGTGGCCTTGGGCAGCGGGGCTGGGTTTCTGGAAACTGGTACCCCAATTCTGCTGGCCTGCTTCAGTCCCCAGGGCCACTCGGCACATCCTTTGTCCTTGCAATGGCTAAGAGAGCCAGCAGCCCACGGTTTGTTGGTAGGAACCTGGAGAAACAAACACCGTGGTCACTGGGAGGGGTTGGGGACCTTCCCTTGCCAGCGGGGCTGTGGGCAGCAGCCCAACGTGGTGATCGGAGGCGTTGGTGGGGCGATTAGCCTCGCCCTAGGTGTGTGAGATGCTTCCTTGGGAAAAGTGCCGCTCTTTTATGTGCATGTCAGCTGGTTATGAAATGAGAACTTTTTAGAGGCTTAAAGAAACCCACCCCGATCTTTGGAAACCTCTGGCTGCCCTCATTCAAGCCCCGACAGCATTTGCCTGCTGATGGCTCATGAGTCACGGAGGCCAAATTTGTGACTTTCATCCCCCCAGAGTGGGATTTAAAGATAAGGGAAACTTCCCAGTAGGAAATACATGGGATTCTGAAGACGCGCAAGCCCTGGTGAGGGGGCAATGCGTCCGGAGGCGGAGGTCAGGTAGGTGACTGTGGGTCCCCTCCACCGGCTCAGGGCGGGTCTCCTTCCGCAGGACCATGAGTCCCCACCAGGCATCTCTCCTGATGGCCACGGCAGGTTGGAGGGGTTTGTTTTGTTTTTTTTTTTTTAAAGTATTTATTTGTTTATTCATGAGAGACACAGTGAGAGAGGCAGAGACATAGGCAGAAGACAAAGCAGGCTCCCTGCAGGGAGCCCGATGTGGGACTCTATCCCAGGATCCCAGGATCATGCCCTGAGCTGAAGGCAGATGCTCAACTGCTGAGCCACCCAGGCTTCCCCAGGATGCAGTTCTTAAAGGAACAGAACAGACCAGATCATTTATTTTCTCTTTTCTTGTCTTTAATTCATTTTGGTTGTCTTTCAGTGGGAGCTTCTTGCCTCTCTCTACCTTGTGTACTCCTTACGTTGTCCCAGCAGCAAGATATTGCCATGCCCACAGTTTAGAGATGGGGAATTTGAGGCTCGCTGGAGAAGGTGCCCCTGGGGCTTGAACCAGGTGGTCAGCTTGCACCAAGGCAGTCCTCGTCTCCACCTGGGCACTCCCCCTGTGCTCTGTCTCCTGCCCCTGGCCTACCAGGTCTGAGGAGGCCAGGCTGAGGATGGGGGTGAAGGGAGCCCTGTGAGGGTGCTGCGTTGTGGGTGGCCTACTGCCTCCACAGATCTGTACCTTCCCACCCACTTTCATGAGCTGCCAGCACCTTGCAGCCCTAGGGGGGAATCACTCAGGGTCATGGGTCCCCTCGTGGTGACACCCTTATTCCCAAGGAGGGGACGGGTGGAGGAGGCCTCTTGGGGTGGAGGCCCAGGCCCCAGAACACCCCATCCTGCAGACGGCTCCCCACTGCCCAGGTTGACCATGGGGCCATCCTGCCTGAGGCCAGCCAGCCCAGCCACTTCTGGCCTGCTCATGCCAAGTGGCCTATTTGACTGTCCCCATCTGTTTGCCCACGGAGTCCAGCGGGTGTCCTCTGGCCCAGGGCCCAGCTGCAGCCTGGGAAGCTCCAACTTCCATTCATGGCTCTTTGTTTTAATGTTTCATCCAATCCATGAATGTTGGGTCAGTAAGGACTTCAGAGAAGATGGGGTCCAGACCTCCTGCCCTGCACAGATAGGGGGAACCGGGGCACAGAGAGAGAAAGGGCAGGTTGGTGGCAGATTGAGGCTGAGTCCTGTGGTCTCTCCAAGCCCCTGTTTGCTAACCTGCTGTCCCCCAGAAGCCTTTGTTCACAGATGTCAGGGCTGGGGAGGGGTGAGGACCTCAGGCATCATGTAGGCCAGTTTGGGGTCTGGGAGGGGTTTGTGTGCCAGCCAAGCCCAGGGGGCCATGAGTTGGGGGTAGCAAGAACAGAGGGCTCAGGGCCAGCCACCCACCTCGCCTGGGGCAGCAGCCTCTCTGCCGGCTCTTTATACAGGGTTTCTACATTTGTACTGGACCTCTGTCCTCCACCCTAGCCCCCTATCTGGCTCACAGTAGGTGTCCAACAGGTGTGTGCAGTGTCTGCAGGAAATAGCCCACTCATTGGCCCAGACCTTCATTCTGCATGGAGGGGAGGGGTCAGAGAGGGAAGGAGAACCCCAAGATCAGCAGCACATGAGTGGGCTAACACTGCACCTGTGTGTGTGCTGGGGGCATGAGAATTTCCCTTGGGTGAGTGATGGGGTTGGAGTGGCACTGGTGTGGGGTGGGGGGAATCACAAAGGTAGAAGGAGGTACGGCCAGCAGACTCCAGGGTGGCCTCCATGCTCTGGCCTTCTGGTGGATGCACCCTGAGCATGGGCGGGACCCATGACCCATTCCTGACTAACAGAAGATGGCAAGGTTGATGGGACGTCACGTCCCTGACTGTTATATGATGTGAGACTCTGGCCAGCTGTCAGACTCGCTCTAGAGACTCCCCTGATGGTTGGGGGGAAGCTCACCTGGTGGGGGCTGTGGGCAGCCTCCAGCTGATGGCCACAGGAGGTCAGGCCATCAGTCCAGCAACAGCAAGGGAAATGAATCCTGCCAACAAGTGAGCCTGGGAGCAGAGTCTTCCCCGGTTGAGCTCCAGATGAGACCATGGCCCAGCAGACACTCCAGTTGCAGCCCTGTGTGGTCCCGAGCAGAGGACCCAGCAGCCCTTCCTGGGTCCTGATGTGGCAGGAGGTAACATACAGGACAAGAGCTGTAGGATTTTGTTGCCTGGACGTGGCCCAGGAAGATTGTCCTGGATAAGCCATGATAACAACACCGAGAGAAGCAACAGCTAATATGTCCTGAGCCTCTGTGTTCACACGATTCAGCATGTGTTAACTTATCCTCACGGGAGCCTTGTAAGGTGAGCAAGCACTACTGTTTCCTCCATTTTACAGTTGAGGAAATTCAGGCACAGACAGGTCGAGTCACTTGCCCACACTCACAGAGCCAGTAGGGCTAGTGCTAGGATCTGAATGCTTGAGCGTCACCCAACAGCTGTCTATAGAGAGGGGTGATGGCCCATGGGACACGTGGCAGCTGGACAGTGTGCTGGAGGGGATGTGGGGTGGCAGCCCAGCCCCACCCTCACCCTGCACCCTCACCTTGGGCTTTGCTCAGTCAAGAGAGCTCGTGCTTCCCATATGGTCGGGCTGAGGAGGAGGGACTCCAAGGGAGAGAAATGGGGGGTATGGCTCAGCCCTGTGCGGGGCCTGACCAAGAGCCACCAGCCTGCTGCTTTTCAGGCTTCTTGTCTCAGGGGTGGGGTCTCCCCAGGCTGTCCTGAAGGTGGGTAAGATGTGGGTGGGAGCCCTAGGAGAGGCCTGCCAAGCAGCACGACCCTGCCTCATACAGTGGGGGCCCTGGCAGTCCTCGAGGAGGTGTGGGGTCTGAGCCACACCACCCTCGCTCTCCATACAGACCCCTATCTCCCCACCTGTCAGGCATGACTAGGGGCGCTGTCTCTGTCAAAGGCCTCAGCATGCCTCAGTTGCCTTCCTGGGATCTCTCAGAGGTGCCAGAGGAGACAGCAGAAAGTCACATTCTGTCCCCAGCCCATCCCCACTGAGAAGCAGCCCCCAGCACCAGGTCCCATTTCTTCCTCTTTGGGTGAAGGCACTGCTGACAGGAACCCTCTTTTCCAGGGACTGACAACCTGTTATCACCAGAAATCAGGTCACTACTCTGCAGAGGAGCAAGTTTTGACAGACAGGCACGATTCTGACCTCCTCATGGAAGAAACAGAGTGCCTTGAGTATGGGAGAATGCAGCGCTGTCCAGCAGAAGCCCAGGTGACCACAAACAGGAGCCGCTGGTATGATGTCGAGTTTTCCTGTAACCAGTCAAAAAAAAAAAAAAAAAAAAAAAAGGAAGAACAAACTAATAAAAGAATTTATTTTATTTTATTAAGATTTTACTTACTTATCCACGAGAGACACACAGAGGCAGAAACACAGGCAGAGGGAGAAGCAGGATCCCTGCGGGGAGCCCAATGAGGGACTCGATCCCAGGACTCTGGGATCACAACCTGAGCCCAAGGCAGATGCTCAACCACTGAGCCCCATCGGTGTCCCTAAAAGAATTTATTTTAATAATACATTTAATTTAACTTAATATATCCAAAATGCTCTCATTTCAACATGAAATCAATGGAGAGCATTCTTAGCGAGATTTTATACTCTTTCTTGGTGTTCGGGATTTTGGTATTATTTGGAAAGAGGTCTTGGAAATCCCGCACATCTCAGTTCGTGCCAGCCACATTCTAAGCCACATTCTAAGTTCCAAGTGGGTGGCTGGTGGCTGCCCTGGTGGCCTAAACAGCTCTGGGGATAGAGACCTACTGGTGCTACCAGCTGGCTATGTGGCTTACACTCGTGGCGTGCCAGGCGCTATTCTAAGGGCTTTACATGCTTTAGCTCAAGCCAATCAACATTCCCATTTTCAAGCTGAAGAAATGGGGGCACAGAGAGGTTAAGTAAGTTGCCCAAGGTCACACAGCTACTGAGAGGTGGAGTCGGGATCTGAACCCTGAGTTTTATTTGTCAGGAGTGCTTTATAAACTATTGCACAAAGTCAGATCATTAATCTATCAGTGAGTCAATTCATAGAGTAGCTCCCCGGGAATGGGGCTGAGCCGTTGAATGTCTCCCTGCCCTAGAGTTCACTGCAATTCTGCAGACATTTATTAGCTGCCTGCTCCGTGCCAGCCAAAGGGCAGCCTGGGGCAGACCTGGGTTTTTCACCAGGGACTGGCTTTTCCTCACCTTCCCACGGAACCCCCTCTGGCTGCTGGGTGTCCACCCCTGGCCCTAGTAAGGCAGGCAATCCGCCCCCCACCCCAGCCTCCACCCTGCCTCAGCCTTGCTCACAAGTTCAGGCCGAGACCCATGGCAGCCTGGGCATTCCTGCAGGTGAGGGGGGCTGGGCCCACATCCACAGGGGAGTCTTGCCGCCTTGCCCGCTCTGACACCGGCAGGATTTTTGCCCGGGGCACCCTGGTTCCTGGAAACAGGTGCCAGTTTTAGCAGTCAAGTCAGTTCCTGGTCTGGGTTTGTTTCTCTGTACCCACAGATCTCCTTAGCCTCTCCTCTCTTCTCTCCCCATGTCTTATTCATTTATTGAAAAACCACCGACAATCTTTTTAAAAAAATTTATATATGTACATAAAATAAATACAAGATATATATTTTTTATTGGAGTTTGATTTGCCAACATATAGTATAACACCCAGTGCTCATCCCGTCAAGTGCCCCCCTCAGTGCCCATCACCCAGTCACCCCAACCCCCTGCCCACCTGCCCTTCCACTCCCCCTTGTTCATTTCCCAGAGTTAGGAGTCTCTCATGTTGTCTCCCTCTCTGATATTTCCCACTCATTTTCTCTCCTTTCCTTTAATCCCTTTCACTATTTTTTATATTCTCCGAATGAATGAGACCATACACTGTTTGTCCTTCTCCGACTGACTTACTTCACTCAGCATAATACCCTCCGGTTCCATCCACGTCGAAGCAAATGGTGGGGATTTATCGTTTCTAATGGCTGAGGAATATCCCATTGTATACATAAACCACATCTTCTTTATCCATTCATCTTTCGATGGACACCGAGGCTCCTTCCACAGTTTGGCTACTGTGGACATCGCTGCTATAAACATTGGGGTGCAGGGGTCTTGGCTTTTCACTTTTTTAAAAGTTGCGTTTTACTGCATAGATAAGTAATGTGCACACACCTCAGGTGGACTGCTCACTGGGTTTTTACTTACCCCTACTCCCAGGTAACAACCACGTGGGTCAAGGAAGTAAACGGTCCCAGCCCCTGCAAGGCTGCCCTGTGCCCTTTGCCAGCCAGCACCCCTACCCTGGGGGCCTCACATCAGCTCCCTGTCATCCTAGGTGAGCTCTGCCTGCTTTGAACTTGGGGAAAATGGAGCCCTTCAGTATGTGATCTCTTCCAGCAGCTTCTTTTTGATCGACCTAATCTTTTGGAGATTCATTCCTCTTGTTGCATACATCAATGATTTGTTCTCCATTTTTAGAAGATTGCTGAGAAGCATCCCTTTGTTGGAATTTGCCACAGCATGTCCACTCCCCTGTTAGTGGGCACTTGTTTCCAGGCCTGGGCTGTTACCAATACCCCCCAGTGAACATTCCCGGGTGCGCTGTCGGTGGACACGTACATCATTTCTCTCAGGATGGACATGCCAGCCCGGAGTGTCCTACTTGTGTGACTTTGGTATTTTCTGCCTCTGAGTCTCCCAACCTCAAGGCACAAGGGTTCGGCTGCTCCACATTCTCGCGAACATTTGATTCTTCAGTATCGCTAATGCCAGTCATTCCGCTGGATATGCAGTAAATGAGGCTTTAATTGCATTTCCCTGGTGACTGAGGGGGCTGAACACCTTGTCATACTCCATTGGGAGAGTTGACAATTGGGAGAGTTCTTTGGTGCAGGGCA
The DNA here is from genome assembly GCF_905146905.1 of Nyctereutes procyonoides. Classification (NCBI taxonomy): domain Eukaryota; kingdom Metazoa; phylum Chordata; class Mammalia; order Carnivora; family Canidae; genus Nyctereutes; species Nyctereutes procyonoides. The sequence goes on along the minus strand of NW_026575025.1, from coordinate 8,128,261 downwards.
GGTTCAAGCATTTCCTCTGCTTGTAAGAATATTAGGTCATCTGTCTTTTTCTTATTGATCTTTAGGAGGTGAGGTGTCTGTGCATTCCAGTTGCAGGTCTCTTTTGGATCTATATTGTATCTTCTCCCATTCTGTGGCTTGCCTGTCCCCCATTTTAACTATGTTTTTCGATTTCTTTTTTTTTTTTAAGATTTTATTTATTTGTTTATGACAGACACAGAGAGAGAGGCAGAGACACAGGCAGAGGGAGAAGCAGGCTCCATGCAGGGCACCCGACATGGGACTCGATCCTGGGACTCCAGGATCACACCCTGGGCTGAAGGCGGCGCTAAACCGCTGAGCCACCTGAGCTGCCTGACGTTTTAACGATTTCTTAAGCTTCTCCCCCCCTTTTAATAACATCTTTATTTTAAGATAATTATGGATTCACATGCAGTTGTAAGGAATAACACAAAGAGATCCCCTGTTATGCTTTACCCAGTTTCTTCCAATGGCAACATCTTGTAAACCTATAGTACAATGTCACAACCAGATAATGACATTGATAGTCATGATGCACAAGAGGATCCCCCATGTTGCCTTTTTATAGCTACCCCCAATTCTCTCCTGTCTTGCCTCCCTCCTTAACTCTTGGCAACCATTGTTGTCACAGTCTGAACCATGACAGAACCACAATCTGTTCTATATTTCTCTAGCTTTTCATTTCAAGAATGTCATATAAATGAAACAATGCTTTGGCTTTTTTTCCATTCAGCATACTTCTCTGGGGATTTCATCCACGTTGTCGTGTGTACCATTAGTTCATTCCTTTGTATTGCTAAGTAGTAGTCTGTGGGATGGACGGATCACAGCTTGTTTAATTGTGGACCTGTTGAAGGACATCTGGGCTGTTTCCAGTTTTTGGCTGTTACAAATAGAATAGCTGCTATAAACATTCATGTACAGGTTTTTGTGTGAACATTAAGTCTTCATTTCTCTGGGGTAAATGCCCAGCGGTGTAGCTGCTGGATCCTATAGCCATTGCATGCTGAATTTTTAAAGAACACACCAAATTGTTGTCCTGTGTAGCTGTACTATTTCACATTCCAACTAGCAATGTACGATATGCACATCTTCTGTGCATCCTCAACACTTGGTGCTGTCACTATTTTTTTTTTTATCTTAGCCATTCTGATAGGTGTGTAGCTAGTTGTGGTCTTAATGTGCATGATTAATGGCTAATGATGTTGTTTATTTTTCATGTGCTTATTTGTCATCTGGATATCTTCTTCCATGAACTATCTTCACGTGTTTTGCCCATGTTCTAATTGGATTTTTGCTGCTTTACTGTTGAGTAAAGACTGTTTAGTTTTTACTAAACTGTTGAATTTTAGGAATTTTATTGTGGAATTTTAAGAATTATTTATATATCGTAGATACTTGTCCTTCATCAGATAGGTAGATTGCAAATTTTTGTCTGTTATTTTTGTTTGTTTGTTGTTTTTACCAGTCTATAGCTTGCCTTTTCATCCTCTTAACAGGGCCTTTGGCAGAGCAAAGGTTTTATTTATTTATTTTTTAAATAAAGTCCAGTTTATCAAACTTTCCTTTTATGGATTGTTCTTTGGATGCCAAGTCAAGAACTCTTTGACTCTGAATCCTAAAGGTCTCTCATGTTTTTTTCTAAAAGTTTTATAGTTTTACTTGTTGTACATGTCCATGATGCATTGTGAGTTGATTTTTGTAAAAATTTTTGAGACCTAGACCAGGGTTCATTTTATTGCCCATGGCTGACTAACTGCTTCATTATCATTTGTTATAAATGCTGTCTTTCCTCCAATGACTTGCTTTTGCACTTTTGTAAAAAATTAGTGTATACTAGTATATATTTGTGTAGCTCTACTTCTGTGTCCTCTGTTCTGTTTCATTGATCTATGTATCTATCCCTCTACTTTCTCACATTCACTTATTTTGGCCATATTCTCATTTTGATATCTTTATATTGGTTCTTCCAATCCATGAACATGGTATGTCTCTCATTTATTTAGATCTTCTTTGATATCTTTTATCAGAGTTGTAAAGTGTTCAGCCTGTAAGTCCTGTCCATGTTTTGTGAGATTTACAGCTAAATGTTTAATTTTTGAGCGACTGAAATGGCATTGTATTTTAAACTTTGATGTCCTTTTTTTTTTGCTATATAGAAAAACAACCAATTTTTATGTTTCTCTTATTTCAATGATGTTGCTGAACTTGCTTATTAATCCTAAGACTGGTGCAAGTGTGCGCAGGTGTGCATGTGTGTGTGTTGTGTAGATTCCTTGGGATTTTCTATAATCATGCTATCTGCAAATAGAAACAGTTTTATTTCTCTTTCCTCATCTGTATGGCTTTTATTCTCCTTTCTCACCACAACTTCCGATACTATGTTAAGTAAAGGTGGTGAGAGAGGACTTTTTTTTTTCTCAATCTTTGGTGGAAAGCACTCATCTTTCACTATATATATATATATATATATATATATATATATATATATATATGTTAGCTCTAGGCTTTTTGTAGATTTTTAAAATTAAATTGAGGAAGGGGAAGGTCCTCTCTACTCTTTTTTATCTCAGAGTTTTGAATCATGAATTCATGTTGATTGTTGTCAAATGATTTATATCTTATTATTATGGTGGATTGTACTGATTATTTCTGAGTATTGTACAAGCTTTCCTAAAATAACTCCATTTGGTTATGGTGTATAATTTACTTTATATATTGCTGAATTCTATCTGCTAATATCTTTTAAAGGTTTGTCTTGTATTCATGAGAGATATTGGTCTGTAATTTCCTTTCTTTCTTTTTCTTTCTTTTCTTGTACTGTCTTTGTTTTTGGTATCAGAGTAATACTAGTGTCATATAATGAATTGGAAAGTGTTCCTTCTTCTATTTTCTGATGAGATTATGTAAAATTGGTGTTAATACTTCTGTAAATATTTTCCAAAATTTGCCAATGAAATTGTGTGGGGCTGGAAATTTTCAAAAGGAAGTTTTTTTTTTTTAAATGATGAGTTTAATTTGTTTAATACTGTTATTCAAGTGATCTATTTCATCTTAGTGAGTTGTGGTTTTTCAGAAACTGGTCGATTATACACTGTGTAATTTCTATTCTTTTAAATGTGTTGAGGTTTGTTTTGTGGCCCAGGTTATGTTATATCTTGGTATATGTTCCATGAACACTTCAAAGGACTGTATTTTCTACTGGTGTTGGGTGGGATGTTCTATAAATATTGGCTAGATCTTGTGGGTTGATTGTGTAGTTTTGTTTCCTTGTTGACCTTCTGACTAGTTGTTCTGTCAGTTGTTGAGAGAGGGGTGTTGAAATCCCCAACTATCATTCTGCATTTGCCTGTTTATCTTTTCAGTTCCATCAGTTTTTCTACATGTCTTAATGTGGATTTCTTTGATTCATCCTGTTTAAAGTTTGCTCAGCTTCTTGAATCTCTAAGTCCATGCCTCTTCACAAATTTGGGAAGTTTTCAGCCATTATTTCTTTGAGTACTTTTTCAGCTCTTTTCTATTCCTTTTTTCCTTCTGGGACTCTGATAAGGTAATGCTAGTTCTTTTGTTATAGTTCCACAGATTCCCGAAGCTCTGTTCATTTTTCTTAGTTTATTTTCTTTCTTTTGTTCAGATTTGGTCATTTCTATTATTCCATCTTCCGGTTTTTTCCTTTGTCCCTCCCATTTCTACTTTTGAATTTTTTTTATTTCAGTTAGTGAATGTTTCTTCGTTCCAAAATTTCCATTTGGTTTTTCTTTATATTCTATTTCCTGAAGATATCAATTTTTTCATTTGTTTCAAGTGTATTCATAATTGCTTATTGAAGTATTTTATCATGACTGCTTTAGAATCATTGTCAGATAATTCTAACATTTCTGTCATCTCTGTGTCATCACTTTTCATTGAATTTGAGATATTTCTGATTCTTGATATGATGAATGATTTTTCAGTTGCAATCTGGACATTTTTGTATTATGCTCTGAGACTCTGGATCATATTTAGATCCTCTGTGTTAGCTGTGGCTTTTGACACTGCTTTGGTAGGATGATGAAGGATGCTGCTTCATTCATGCCAGGTGGAGGTAAAATTAATCTTTGTGCATGATGAGAGTTAGAAGTAAAAATTCCTTTTCCTTGCACTGGCTATCTGGTCAACCTGGCACCACTTATTGAAAAGGTCATCCTTTCTTCCCCTGGATTGCAGCAGTCCTTGGATCTTAAGCCAGATAACCATGTGGGTGTGGTCAGTTCTATACTCACTGCTTCAGTGACAAAGTGTGAACTATATACCAGTATCCAGGCTAGGAACTAAGAGGCTCATGGGCTTACTGCCTTATAAGGAGGTGATCTTGAGAAAGGGGGGGGGCGAGGGCAATGGTGAAGAGTTTGATAGTTGTATTATAGGGACATGGAAGGGGGTCTCCCAATTAACCTGGGGTGGGTGATCAGGGAAGGTGTTCTGGAGGCAATGGCCTCAGAGCAGTGTGTGGAGGGATGGGCAGGACTTGTCCAAGAGAAGACTGTGTCAGCAGAAGGATGCTTTGGATCAGAGAAAGGGACTACTCATGCAGAGGCAAGAGTCAAGAAACATCCTGGCACCCAAGGGGTTTAGCATTAGCAGTTTAGCATTATAGGAATGGAAAGTTCAAGGATGAGAGAGCATCCAGAGATGAGGCTAGAGACCTTGGTGGGGATGGATCCCTGGGGCATGACTGATTATGTTGTACAGCTTGGGCTTTACCCTGAGGGCAATGGGGAGCCAGGCACAGGGCTGACAGCAAAGGAAGGACATGGTCAGAAGATTCTTGGTGACAGAGGGGAGGATACCTTGGAGAGGGCAGGCCACAGGCTGGAAGACCCATAGGGTGAACAATGCAATGATCTTCAGGGGGTAATGAAGGGTCAGCCACTCTGTGGCCTGGGGCTGGGGGAGTGGTATCTGCTCCTTCTTGCCTGGGCACTAATGTGGGTCTCCAGTCATCCTGGTTGCAGAGCCAGGGTGGATCTCCTGACTAAAGTAAACATGTGGAGACAGAGGCTGATCACAGGTGTGTGGGGGAAAGGGGCCACCTGATGTGGGAGGACAGTTGAGGTAGAAAGTGGTTCCTCCAGGGAAAAGTTGCTATCTCCAAGGGCCTGCCGCATCCGGGCAAAGCAGACAGAACACAATTCGGGTCAAGCGGGAATGTGCAAGAATGATCAGAAGAGCAAGGTGGGTGATGAGCATCCATGGATGGAGGATTTGTAAGCAGAGAGGTGCTTGGAGGCATGAGGTGCTTGGAGGCATGAGGTGCTTGGAGGCATGAGGAAATACAGCTGCATTTCTACTTTCTAAATGTGGATGCTGCACTCTTGCTCTGGCTACAGACAGACTGGTTCTTTGAGAGAAATAATGTGCTAAGTGCATATACCTAGTGGGGTGTCTTTCTAGCACCCTTTTCTTAGAACTGGCACCTCTTTTGAAATCTCACTGGGGTACCCCCTCCTGATCTGTTCTCTGTCCTTCTCCACCACCAAAGGAGATGGAGCCAGGATGAACATCTAACTCTACTTTGTCAATTATATCATGTCTGGGCTGGTCTCTTGACCAGACAAATTGAAATAGGTCATGTTGGAAGAGAGGCCCTTTTCCACAAGAGCCCCAAGAAGCAGAGAACAGGAGAATGAAGAGCAAGCAGAGAGCAGAAATCTTTGGGTAAGAAGCCACTCTTGTGTCTTTGTAAAGAAACCGCCATCTTGTTTAAACCAGACAGATAAATATTCTCTGTCTGCAGTCCTCCAGTGCTAGCTGTTGCACTGAGCCATGGTTAACATCACTGCATTGTTGAAATGACCCTGTATTCCAAATGGCTGCATGTGAGTCCGAAGGAATTGTGCCAATTATCTATTTCTGTGCAACAGATCATCCCCAGTCACAGCAACGATAAACATTTACCATCTCATACAGTTTCTCAGAATCAGGAATCAGGAGTAGTTTAACTGGGTGGTTCTTGCTTAAGGTCTCCCAAGATCAAGAGTCTACCTGGGGTTGCATCATCTGAAGGCTCGGCTGAGGCCAGAGAAGACACTTCTAGGCTCACTCACGTGGGTGTTGGTATGCTTCATTCATTCAGGTCCTCACTGGCTGTTGGCCAGGCACTTCAGTTCCTTATGCTGAGCATCTCTATAGCCTGCAGCTGGCTTCCCTCAGACAGAGAGAGACGGAGGGAGGAGGACTACAGGATGAGTGGAGTTGGCTGGGTGACAGGGAGGAGGGTGGGAATGAGCATTCTGTAGATCAGAGAAAGCTTCCAATATTCTGGAACGTTGCTTAAGGTCCTAATGATGAGAGATGAAGCTGGAGAGGAAGGCGAGGCCATGAAGGGCCTTGGAGCTCTGCTAAGGGAAAGGAGGTAGGAGCATATCTTGGGAGCAGTGGGGAGCTCTGAAGTTTTAAGCAGGGGAATGGTACTTACTGATACCTCTAGCATCCATGTGTGGAGAATGGAGTTGCAGAAGCAAGATGAGGGCAGGGAGTTTGCTGTTTACAGAAATGGAAACTGAGATTTGGAAGGTAGAGCTGCTCACAGGAGGTCGTGGGGCCAGGAGGTGTGCAGCTGGGCTTTGGGCTTAGGCAGTCTGCCCCAATCTTATGACCTCTACCTGACTACTCTCAGTGTCCATAGTGGGTTGGACGTATCACCACCAAAGACATATCCAAGCCCTTTCTTCTGGTACCTGAGAATGTGGCCTTATTTGGAAAGAGCATCTTTGCAGCTGTAATCAAGTTAAGGATCTCAAGATGAAGTCATCGTGGATTTAGGGTGGGCTCTAAATCGAAGGAGTTGTCCTTATAAGAGAAAGGAGAGAGAGATTTGAGACACTAAGACAGGAGGGGAGAGGCCTGAGTGAAGAGGGAGGCAGAGATTGGAGTGAAGTATCTATAAGCCAAGGAACACTCAGGATTGCCAGCAGCCCCCAGGAGCTGGGAGAGAGGCAGGGAGTGGAGCCTCCAGAGGGAGTGTGGCCCTGCCAACACCTTGATTTAGGGCTTCTGGCTTCCAGAACTGGGAGAGAATAGATTTCTATTTTAAGTCACCCTGTTTGTGGTCATTTGTTACAGCAGCCCTAGGATATTAATACACCCCCAAAGCCCCTTCCAGGGACAGCCAGCTCCCTGGCCTACTAGAGCACTCCATTTTTTTCAGCCATTCACTGAGCCCAGGAAGACCCCAAGCACCCAGACTTGAGTAAGAGGGTGAAAAGACCCCTCCTTCTTCTGCCCATTCTTCCCAGGAAACTTCCATAATGTCACCTGCTCCTCTAGGGGCTTACCTGAGCTCCTACTGATGGGTTCCTACCAAGCAGGGTGGGACCCAGGCAGAGTAGGAAGGGCCTCTCAGACTTGGGTGTTCCTAAGAATTATCTGGAGAGCCTAAAAAACATTCCTGGGCCCCACACCTAAGACATTCTGATTTGGTTGGGTAAGGTGGGCCTGGGGATGTGCCTGTCTCCCAAGTTCCCAGCCACTGCTGATGCTGCTGGTCTGGGGACAACATTGAGTAGCACCAATCCAGGGAGAGGGGATAGCTCAGATAGAGGCTGGGTGACAGGGGGGGTGCAACAGAGGCATGGGCCAGGAAAACACCAGCTCTCATGGAGCATGGAGGCCGAAACTGCAAGAGCTTGATGACGGGGTGACAGTTGGAGTGGCTCATTTCCATTGGGGCCAGGGGCCCATTCAAGGCCAGGAAGCCAGCTCCAAGGTCTGCTGGAGGGAAGGGAAGGCATGTGAGGGTCAGGCATGTGCAGGAGAGCACAGGGCAGGGTGCAGTGGGGGGCAGGTGGGCAAGCTAGGGCCTTGGGTCAAAGGTCTGGAGTAACAGGCTGGCACCTGCCACCATGGAGATTTAGGGAGGGCCCTCGACCTTCTGGCCAGGAAACCAGTTCACAGACTTCGGTCCAATCAACACCGTCACCATCAAAAAAGCTGGGTGTCCACGAGTTTCTTCAAGTCTCCAGTCTGTCATTGCTGGCATTCAGGCTCACGGCCGACTCAGCTGAAAAGGGCTCAGGGTCGGATTGTCTTAAGGAGACAAAACGGAGACAAGCCATACTGCAACCATCCAGTGCGCCTCAGAGGAAGCCATCTTTCCCCTCTGATTGTTCGAGAAAGGCAGGACCCTTCCATCTGCAATGCTAGGCCTCTGGCTTTGCAAATGCCGCCGCCCGCCCCCCATGGAGCTCGCTGAGGCCCAGACACTTAATGCAGCTCGGTAGGGCCCTCATAAACAGACCTTCCCCAGCTGGTAGGAGCTGTTTTCTTTTCCCCTCTAAGAGGTTTGTTCCTGGTCATAAATTCTGCAGGCCCAGGCAGCCAGGCTAGGATGTACACGTTGGTAAACACTGTAGTTAAAAACGTGCTTCCCGGCTGAAAAAGGAGGCCCTGACAATGGAGCCTTGTCCCCGGCAGCAAATCTGACGGCCACCTTCTTTGATTCCTTAACCTTGCTGCAGGCTTGTATGAAATTGGCCCCATTCTCCGGGGTCCATCAAACGTGCATTTAAACTACTTCATTAGCATCTTCCTCTGATCCATAACCGCTCGGCAAATCCAGCAGTCACTCCGGTGAGGGCAGCCGCGGTTTTCTATCTGGTGAACATCTAAAAACTCCTTGACAAAGTTCCTTTTAAAATTTACTTCTTTTGTTCCGTCTTCGTCTTCTGTTGAGATCTTTAGTGGCCAATGTACTCCGAGATGACTTGGGGACAAACATCCCGTCTGGCCCAGACAGTAAATCTAGCCTCCATTCAGACGGGTTAAATGCGTGCTTTATGCCTATTGTCGCAGGCTCTCCAAAGCTCCTGCGCCTTTAAGGGCTTCCTACAATAAATTAAGCCCAGCGCACCGTGGTCGTGGGCGAGGGAGGAAGCGGCGCCGCGCCTGGCTGCGGGCGGGGCCCAGTGTCCACCAGGCCACCAGGCCACCAAGCCACCAGGCGCACCCCCCCCCGCCCCCAGTCCCCCGGACTTTGGGCCTGGGCTTCCGGACTACCTCGAGTCTAGTTTGCAAGAGGCAGGAAGTCCTGGGCCGGGGGAGCGGCTGGCTGTGGGCGGCCTCGGGCCCCTGGACCGCCCGCGCTCCCTCTCCTGCGGGACACACCCTCCTGCGGGCGACACGACCCCGGGGGAGGCACCTGTCGGTCCGCATCCCTTCCCCTTCCGGTTCCGAGCCCAGCCGGACTGAGCGCAGGCCTCTTCCCAGCATTCCCCAGCGACAGTCTCATTGGCTGCGCTTGGGCCACGTGACCACCCGCTGACCAATCACAGGCCTGGGTGGCCTACCTGGCCGCTGGAAGGGGAAGTGAAACCGCGCTGGGGAGGGGTGGAGGGGGTGTGGGGGTGTGCGGGTGTGCGGATGTGCGGGTGTGCGGATGTGGGGGTGTGCGGGTGTGCGGGTGTGGGGGTGTGCGGGTGTGGGGGTGTGCGGGTGTGGGGGTGTGCGGGTGTGCGGGTGTGGGGGTGTGCGGGTGTGCGGGTGTGCGGGTGTGCGGATGTGGGGGTGTGCGGGTGTGCGGGTGTGGGGGTGTGCGGGTGTGCGGGTGTGCGGGTGTGCGGGTGTGGGGGTGTGCGGGTGTGGGGGTGTGCGGGTGTGCGGGTGTGGGGGTGTGCGGGTGTGCGGGTGTGCGGGTGTGGGGGTGTGCGGGTGTGCGGGTGGTGCGGATGTGGGGGTGTGCGGGTGTGGGGGTGTGCGGGTGTGGGGGTGTGCGGGTGTGGGGGTGTGGGGGTGTGCGGGTGTGGGGGTGTGGGGGTGTGCGGGTGTGCGGGTGTGGGGGTGTGCGGGTGTGCGGGTGTGCGGGTGTGGGGGTGTGCGGGTGTGGGGGTGTGGGGGTGTGCGGGTGTGGGGGTGTGGGGGTGTGCGGGTGTGCGGGTGTGGGGGTGTGCGGGTGTGGGGGTGTGCGGGTGTGCGGGTGTGGGGGTGTGGGGGTGTGCGGGTGTGGGGGTGTGCGGGTGTGGGGGTGTGGGGGTGTGCGGGTGTGGGGGTGTGGGGGTGTGCGGGTGTGGGGGTGTGCGGGTGTGCGGGTGTGGAGGTGTGCGGGTGTGGGGGTGTGCGGGTGTGCGGGGTGTGCGGGTGTGCGGGTGTGGGGGTGTGCGGGTGTGGGGGTGTGCGGGTGTGCGGGTGTGGGGGTGCCCTCCCCGGCGAGAGTTGGGGTCTGGTCCTCGGCGGAGGGGTGAATGAGGGCTGCTGGGTGGCCAGAGCAACAGGCCCCAGCTGCTGCCTCCAGCCAAGGCCCAGGATGGGCAGCGGCAGGTGACGGCCTGGAGGCTGCAAGCCCAGGGGCACCTGCGCGCTCCGCCCGAGGTTCCTTTGCTCCAGCCTGTGGCCGTCGCGCCGCCTCCGCGTCCCACGTGGGGCCCTGCGCGGAGCCTGCTCCTCCCTCTGCCTGTGTCTCCGCCTGCCTCTCCCTGTGTCTCTCGTGAATAAATAAATAATCTTAAAAAAAAAAAACCCGCGAATTGGGCAATCATTGATCTAGCTCAAGAACCATGTTTTCCAGCCTTTTTTACTGAGGTGATGGCAACATGAGACACTTGTGGCCAGTGACACGGGGCGGGGTTTGTTGCATGGGGCTTCTGCGGAAGTTCTTTAACAGCCCGAAACTCCTTGTGCGCTTTCCCTGTTCTTCTTGCCCAAAACACAGATGTGATGGGATCCCGTCCCCCATTGTGGCCCACTTTTGCACTATCAGACTTGTCTTTTTTTGCTAGTCTGATGGATCCAATATGGCATCACTAACTGCTTTCATTTTCATTCCCTTGATTACCAGGGGGGGTTGTGGTGCCTATTTCAGTTTCTTTCTTTTTATTTTGACTTTTTTGGGTATGTTTTGCTCATTGTTTTTTTCAGTTACTGGTTTTTAGAAGTTCTTCATATATTCTGGATGCAAATCTTTGTCAAATATGAACATTGAATATATCTTGTCCCTTTTTGTGGCTTTTCATTTCTCCTGTGGTATTTTTTTGTCATATTAAAGTTTTCCACTTCTAATATAATTAAATTTATATAATCTTGTCAATTAAGTGTGCTTTTTATGTTGTTTTAATACCTCTTATCTCAGAGTCATAAAGACATTCTCCTAAGTTTTATTTTATTTTATTTTTTAAGATTTTTTTTTCTTATTTATTCATGATAGACATAGAAAAAGAGAGAGAGAGAGAGGCAGAGACACAGGAGGAGGGAGAAGCAGGCTCCATGCCGGGAGCCCCATGCAGGACTCGATCCTGGGACTCCACAATGGCACCCTGGGCCAAAGGCAGGTGCCAAACCTCTGAGCCACCCAGGGATCCCCGTGGATTGTATTTTAAAGTTATATCAATTGTATTTGCAAATTTGGATCTCTTATTAACTGGAATTTATTATCTTTGTAAGTGTAAGGAAAGGATCTAATTTTATCTTGTTTTCCTTTGTAAAGCCAATTGTCCCAGCTCCACATATTGAATATTTTTTTGTTTTATTTTTTTTACAGATTTATTTTTATAGATATCTTTTGTGCCCCTCTTCTGTCTCATCAGTTTGTTTACTCCTGCACCAATACCACAAAGTTTATTATAATTACTTTACTACGGTAAACCCTCATCTCAGAAAGCAGTCTTTTGTGCTTTTCTTTCTTCCCTTACCTCTTTCTCCTTCTCTTTCTTGTTTTTCCTTTGACTGTCTTCCTGCTTTTAGCACTTTACTCTTTCATATAAGTTCTTAAGTCACTTTGTCAAGTTTTATGAAATAGCTCATTGGGATTTTGATTAAATTTGCCTTGAATTCACAATTGATGTGAGTAGAATTGTCATCAGTTGAGTCCTCCTGTCTATGAACATGGCATATCTCTTAATTAGTTTAGTGCTTCGTTTGTCTCAAGCTGAGCTGAAATCAAGAATCAGATACTTAACCAACTGAGCCACCCAAGCATTCCCCCCACCATGGATTTTTTTTTTCTTTTAAAGAAATAGAACAAATAATTCTAAAATTTGTTGGGATCACAAAAGTCCACAGATAGCCAAAACAATCTTGGGGAAGAAGAACAATGCTGGAAGCATCATGCTACCTGATTTCAAACTATATTACAAACCTATAGTAACTAAAACAGTATGGTATTGGCCTAAAAACAGACACATGGATCAGTGGCACAGAATAGAGAGCCCAGAAGTAAACCAACACATATACAGTCAATTAAATAATGATAAAGGGTCCAGGAGTATATATAGCAGTGGAAAGGAGAGTCTCTTTAATAAATGGTGTTGGGAAAACTGACAGCCACATGCAAAAGAATGAAACAGGACCACTATCTTACACCATACATAAAAATTAACTCAAAATGAATTAAAGACTTGGGTGTAAAACCTGAAACCATAAAACTCCTAGAAGAAAACACAGGCATGAAGCCCCTTGACATAGTTCTTGGCAATGGTTTTTTGAATCTGACACCAGAAGTAAAAGCAACATAAGGAAAAATAAATAAGTGGAGGTATATCAAACTGAAAAGCTTCTGCACAGCAAAGAAAAACAAAATGAAAGACAACCTACTGAATGGAAGAAAATATTTGCAAGCCATATATCTGATAAGGGCTTAGTATCCAAAATATATAAATAACCCAATAGCAAAGAAGCAAACAATCCAATTAAAAAATGAGCAGAGGATCTTAATAGACATTTTTCGAAAGAAGACATACAGATGGCCAACAGGTACACGAAAAGATCCTCAACATCATTCATCATCAGGGAAATGCAAATTAAAACCAAAATGAGATACCACTTCACATCTGTAAGAATGACTATTATCAAAGGGATAAGAAAATGAAGTGTTGGTAAAGCTGTGAAGAAAAAGAACCCTGTGCACTGTTAGTGGGAATGTAACTTGGTGCTGCCACTATGGAAAACCGTTCGGAGTTTCCTTTAAAAGTTAAAAATAGAACTTCCCTATGATCCAACAATTCCTCTTCTGGGTACTTATCTGAAGAAAACAAAAACAGTAATTTGAAAATATGCAACCTCACGTTCATTGTAACATTATTTGCAATAGCCAAGATATGGAAACAACTTATATTTCCATTGATGGATTAATTGATAATTGTATAAAGAGATTGTGATATAAATGAATATTATTCAACCATAAAAATGATTGAAATCTTACCATTTGTGGCAACATGAATGGACCTCAGGGGCATTATGCTAGGTGAAATAAGTCAGACAGGGAAAGACCAACACTCTTTGATCTCTCTTAAGCTCATAGATATAGAAAGTAGATTAGTGGTTGCCAGAAGAGGGGGTAGGAATGGGAGAACTAAATAAAGGGGGTTAAAAATATTTATGTATATATTATATTTATATATTTTATATATATATATATGTTTTTCTATATCTAATGAAATAACAAAAGCAAGATGTTACTCAGTTGCATGCAGTGGGAGAAAAAAAAAACCCCTAAGAGACATGGAAAATTTGAACAATACTATAGATCACCTTGATTGAAGTGATATTTTTAGAAGTTTACACCCCAAAAGACAGAATACACACTTCTTTCACATTTTCATCAAGATATACTATATGCTGGATCGTAATGAAAAATGTTCACATCTTTGTTCTCCTGTATGCAGTGTATCTTCTTCACTAGATGCTTTTAAGATTTTCTCCTTGTCACCAGTTTGCTTATAATGTGTCATGGTGAAATGTCTTCACATTTATCCTGCTTGGGGTTCACTAAAATTCTTGGGCCTATGGGTTTACAGTGTGCATCATATTTGGAACATTTTTGGCCATTCTTTCTTTAAATACTTTTTCTGCCCAACTCCCATATTAATCTTTTTGCTGCATAAATATATACCCCCAAATGAATGGCTTAAACCAATAAGCATATTATCTCACAGAGTTTTGTGGGTCAGGAATGTGGGAGCAGTTCATCTGGGTGCCTCTGGGTCAAGGTCCTTCATAAGAAGGCTGCAGTCGAGGTGTTGGCTGGAGCTGTGGTCACGTGCTGGTTTCACTGAATTTTCCACCACGGGGTCCTCTTCCTTTGGCTGCTTGAGTGCTTTCAAATGTGGCAGCCAGCTTCCCCCAGAGTGAGTGGTCCAAGAAAGAATACATCTGAAGCCACAGAGTCTCATGTGACCAGTCCTCATAAGTCACACCACATCATTTCTGCAGTGCTTACATGATGACCAGATCAATCCTACTCAGGGTGGGAAGGGCCTGCCAAGGTCATGGATCCCCAAAAGATGGGGACCACTGGAGGCCATCTTGGCAAGTGGCTACCACACTCCTCACTTTCTCTCCTCAACCCCTGGTCTCCAACTATATATATACTAGACCACTTGATATTGTCCTGCATGTCACTGACACTGTCTGTTTTATCTCCTTTTTTTCCTTTGTATTTCATTTTGGAGTTTCTCTTGGTATGTTTTCAAGTTCTCCAATCTTTTCTTCTGGAGTGTCGAATGAGTTGTTTATTCCATTCAGTGAATATGTTATTTCAGATGTTGTATTTTTCATACTTACAAGTTTAATTTGGTCAAGTTGGCAGACAGTGTTGTTTAGGTCATCTGTATTCCTCTTGATTGTCAACTTGTTTCATCAATTAATGAGAGAAGTGTTGAAATCTACAACCATAATCTTCAATGGTGTGTCCCCCCCCCCCTTTTTTTTTCTTCTTTCAGTTCTGTTCATTTTTGCTTAGTGTATTTCGAACCTCTCTTACTTGGTACATGCACATTTAAAATGGTCACATCTTGGTTAATTGACCTTTCTAGCGTTGTGAAATGTCCTTCTTTATATATTTTTCCATTTTTCTACTTTAAATTTATTTGTGTATTTATACATAAAGTGGGTTTTTTTTTTTTTTTTGTATAACACACGGAGTCAGGGACTGAGGTCTTGGATAGTCTGATGACAGCCAGGCAGAACTTGAGTATGACTTAATACTTCAGTCTGAGCCAAAATTGCCACATATGTCCCATGTCACATTTTTTCAAGGCCTCAGAGTGTGTCTCCCTTTCATTCATGATCTTAAATTGATCCTCTCTGGGCCTCTGGAGAATGACTTCCATTTTGCAGATGAGGCTCCAGGTTGGGTAGTGGTGTACTTGAGCCCACTCCCATGACCACCAGAGGCAGAAGCCCAACCTTCTGGCTTGGACCCAGCTCTCCTGTCCCACTGCAGCTGTGAAGGAGGCCCCAGCTTCCTATGGGGAGCTCCTCCCTTGTCACACACATAAAAAAAATGGATTGATACAGGCCATTCTTCATTCAAATTGGATTGATCAGAAACTACTTAACCAACCACATCAGAGGGCACATTGAAGTGAATTTTCCAGAAACTATAGGAGGTAGGATTGCCCTAGAATTAATTGGCAGCTTGTACCTATTGTTAAAAAAGAAAAAAAAGTCTTGACACCCTCTTCAATGCTAGGAGAATGAGCATAATTGAAAGAGGTTCAGGATTTTTTTTTTTTAAAGAAAGCCCTCACAGCCTTCTGCCTGGTATACAGCTGAAATGGGGCAAAAGGGGAAACTGAGCTTGCCTGAGCAGAGGATCAGATATCAAAGGCAGTGTGTCCCGCCTGAGTGTGGTATTCGTTGGGCCCCATCTGGACTCCTGCCCCCATGCCATAGTCTGGAGGTGGGTGGGTAGGGAGCGTCTCCTTTCACAGACCACTCCATCTGCTCCTGCCACCCCTCCTGCCCACCCTCTGCTGGCTCAGGTTAGCCCTAGAAGCCACCCACATGTCTGTGAATGGTCCGCATCATCTGTCCTGATAAACCAGGAGGGTATGGACACCTCCAGTGGGTTTCCTAGTCAAACATCAAAGGGCATTTTAATTCACAAGTATCCCCTAACCAGCACAGCAAACCCCTGCCTGGGACCACGGGGAGACAAAGGCAAGCCAGTCCTGGGTGACCCACTGTTAAGTGGTGGAGACACACATGAGTGTGTGGAATGCCCAAGGCTCACACATGAGAAACACTCCAGGACACCACTAATTGTTAAGTGATAGGGGACAATGGAGGCTCCAAGGCCAGAGAAGGGATTCAGAGGCAAGTTGACAAATGTGGACAGTCACCTACTATGTGCCCCTATAAGAGATAGGTTTGTTCCAGGATGAGCTGGCAGCTTGTATTTACTATTAAAGAAAAAAGTATCTTGCCAGCATCTTGCCACCTCTTGTATGTTGGGGTGCTGTGAGCCCAGTTCTTCCACACACACAGTGTTATTTGCTCTTCTGGAGTCATGCCATCTGGATCTTATTGCCTCATTTTACAGGAAGGAAACTGAGGCTGGGGGTGACTTCAGGCACAGTTTCAAAGACAGGCCTCTCAAGGAGAGGATCTGTGTCTCAAAGGCCAGGTGGGGCAGGGGTGAGGCTGGGGGTTTTTCCTGCGGCCTGGAGAGCAAGCTGGCCCAAGACCTGTCCAGGACACAGCCAGGGTCCTAGTGTGAACTGACCAAAGGGTTTGGGCAGGTATACGACTGGGTAAGGATGAGGCTGTGCTGGAGTCAGAGACAGGAATCCCAGACATGCCCATGGTTCCTGACATGGGTAGTCCCGAGTGTGTCCTTGCTGAGATCACCTTTGTCATGGCTCTGTGGGCCTGGATGGAGTTAGAACTATTGCCTTCCTGAGTGCTTATTTTATAGATGAAGGAACCAAAACATAGGGGAGGAGGAACTTTTTGGAAGCACGGGTGAGTAAATGGTCACACAAGGAGACCACCAGGTCTTCCCATATGGTGGTCTCCATTCTTGGTTTGCATGCTCCCATGAGCACCATCCTTTCTTTGGGAGTCACACTGCACCTTAGCTTGGCCCTGGAGTCTGGATTTTTCCCATGGTGGTAGTTTGTGGGGTGTGTGTGTGTGTGTGTGTGTGTGTGGTGGGCAGAATGGGAAGCTGATGTGGAGGTTTAGGGTTGGGCAGCTTTGCCCATAAAACTGAGACTTTATGATTCCCAATAGAGACAATCACCTTCCTTGTGCTCAGCAAAGGTTGTTGGGGAGTTGGGGGCTGTCCCTTGACCTCTACCCACCCATTCCCTTAGAGACCCAGAGGAGACCTGGCAGCGAGGTCTTTGTCCCTAGCCATGGGACTGGATGCCTCCCTATGGGGTTATCTGGAATTGCAGATTCTGAAAGCCTGGATTAGGGCAATGAATGACAGCTCTTCAAATCCCGGGGCCTCTGGGTAAGGTCATATCCTTCGTTGGGCTGTCTTTCCATCTGTCCCCTCTCTGTCCTCCCTCTAACAGAATATGCAGGCAACTTCTTAGGGTGTGAGGCACAGCCTGACTCCCAGACCTGCCTGTAGGCCTGGCTGTGGTGAAGGGAACGTTGGAGATGCCTTGGGGGGCTGTGGCCCTGGGCGTTTGCAGGAGGTACCACCAGATGACCGACGGAAATAGTGATGCTTGCGCAGGTGCCCTACCTGCATGGGTTCATCCTAGGGAGCATGGGCTGCTCCGTCCCAGCCTATAAATCACTCCTGCCCCTGAGCCTTGTTTCTGGGGCCAAGGGCTGGCCCCTATGACATCTTGCCCCAGTGGACCTCATGGAGCTTCCTACTTGGAACCACAATGACCAGGATTCAAGGCCATCTGTTCCCTTGAAGACTGGAGGTGACAAAGTCCTGACTGAGCTGGCCTGAGGGCTCCCCTGTGGTTATCAGGGGCTGGAATCCCCTGGACAGATGCTCCTCCCAACGAGAAACTGGAAGATATTTCAAATGTGGCCTGAATAATAAATCTCAGTTAAACATGGTGAGGACAGACTGACGTGTCTCGTTCTTGGAGTAGAAAATCCTATTACAGAATCATTGTCATCTGAAGACTATGAAGCCCACGCTGTGCTAGAGAAAAAGTGGTGCAGAGGAGGCCCGGGTGGTTAATTAACAGTGGGATCATATGCTGCCTTTCTACATTTGGTGAAGTCTATGGTTTGGTCAATTTTTTAAAATATGTCATTTGCTAGGATTTTCTTTTCATTCTAATGATTATTTTTGGACTTCATTTGTATTTGTAATGTGGTGTTCTTGTTTTCAGACCCCCTGATCGCATGTGCTTCAGCCCACCCTCCTCCTGTCCAGCCTGCCCCCAGCCCCAGGGCTGCCTGTTCTTTCTATTGGGGCCTCAAGGAAGGCCCAGGTGCTGTCCTATGATCACACTTCCCATGAGGAGATTCGTTTAGAAGAGTGTTTCCCATTTTTCTAAAAGGAACAAAAACTGTTGCAGGCGTTCACTTCCCTGATCTCAGTGCCTGTCGGGATCTTGAGTCCCCATAGAGGCCCCTGGTGAAAAAGGAAGTGAGGGAGGCAGAGGGGTGGGGGCAGGGTTCTGTGGGATCTAGGTCAGACCAGATGGCAGGAGCAGGTGAGCAGGTGAACAGGTGTGCAGGGCTCAAGGATACCCTCCCGTCTCCTCCCTACCCCCCCTTCCATGTCCAGACTCCCCTCCTTGTTGAGGCCAGGGCAGATGCCAGAGGAAGCTGGCTTTGTGGGGCCTTGCTAGCCCCCGGGAGAGCTGACCAGTCCCTGCTGAGCATAATATGCAGACTGCTTTATGAGGTACATGCCTTGCTGTCTGGGTCCTGAAGGTGTACCTCGGTGGGCACCTTCCCATATGCCCACGTTCATGTGTGCCCATGTGCAACAAGGGAGGGCACATCATGATGGGGAGAGGCATTGCTACCAAGAGGCAGATAATATCAAGAGCAAGGAACTCTTCTTGTCAGCCCCTGAAATCTAGACTTTGTTCCATACAGCTCTTTGGCCTTGCTGGCACTGGGGATGTATCTGTAGATGAATTTTAAGATTCCTCTCAGTCTGGGATTTCTGAGAATCTCAGGAAGCTACTTTATAAGAGAACTAGAGGAAAAATTATCCATTTATCCATCCACATAATCATCCACATGCATCCCTGTATTCATTCATCCACCCATCCACCCATCCACCCACCCACTCATTTACCCATTTACCAATCTACCCATTGTCCATTTATCCATCTATCCACCCATTCACCTACTCATCCATCCATCGTGCATCCATGCTTCTATCCATCATCCATCATCCATCCATCCATCCATCCATACATACATACATACAGTCAATGCTCATTGAACCCCAAATACTGCTGGGACAAACTATGGCTGCTGGGTGCTGGAGACACAGGAGAGTCAGACATGGTCTTTGCCCTGAGGAGTTCTCAGCCTCATTCTGCAGAAAGATCAGGAGAGAAACATTGCAACACAACAGGATCCATGCTCTAACCAAGGCTGATGCAGTGGGCACCCCAAGGAGCCTTTAATTCAGTCATAGGTAGACCAAGGAAGGCTTCAAGGAGAACAGGCCTCAGAGTTGCATCCTGGAGGAGAATAAGAAATTCATGTGGTGGAAGGTGGCGAAGGACATTCCAGGACAAGGGACACATCTCTACCTCAGTGTCTAGTGACAGGTGCAGGAGTGTGGTAACTGGCTGGCAAGGTAATGCCCATGTCTCTTACCTCCTGGCTTTCATACCCTGGTATAGGGTCCTCCTGTGCAGAATCAAGCCTGGTCTACGTGATGAGTAGAGTGCGGCAAAGATGGTGGTGTGGCTAGGTCGTAAAAGGCGTAGCAGCCTCCACTCTGGTCCATGAATCCCTCTGAGGGAAGCCAGCTACCATTATATGAGGATATTTTAAAAGTCCCATGGAGGTGAACTGAGGTCTCCTGCTAGCATCTAGTACTGACTTACCAGCCTTGGAGGCAGATTCCCCTTCCAGGTCAGACTTCCAGATGACTGTCCTCCAAACTGACCTCTGCCTGCCACCTCAGGAGACTCCCAGCCACCCCTTTCCACATTCCTGACCCACAGAAACTTCCAGGATAACAAACAAATGCTTATGGGTGCTTTGACTTGTCATGTTTGGGGTAGTTTGTTATGCAGCAATAGATAACAAATACATGGGCACGGAGAGAAGCCTGATCAGCCCTCAGAGCTGGCCCTCCCTTCTCTGTGGCAGCCCCTCGGATAAGAAGGTGGCTGCCATGAATAGTTCTCATTAGAGCCAGTGCCCAGGTGGAAGGAATTCCCTGAAGCCATTCCCCTACTCATGCATCCCATAGGTATTTATTGAACGCCCACTCTCCTGCAGCTTACCTTCTGGTAGGGGAAGACAAACACTGAAGAAATAAAGAAGTGAGTGTTATAAAGGAAAATTGAACAGGATGGGGATGAGGGAATGTCTGGGTGTGAATGCTTGTTTAGTTAGAAAGGTCAGGGAAGGCTACTCTGATGAAGGGACACTGAGCAGAGACTTGAAAAAAGTCTGAGAGTGAGCCCTGTGGATATCGGGAGAAGTAGTCCTCCAGACTGAGGCAACCACAGTGTGTGCAAAGGCCCTGAAGCAGGAGTTTGCTTGGCATGTTAGAGGAATGGCTAGGGGGCTAGTGAGGCTGGATCACAGTGAGGAAGCTGCAGAATGGGAGTTGATGAGGCCAGGGAGGTGGGTAGCAGGCCAGTAGGGCCTCGTAAGCCACAGGGATGTGTCCGGAGAATGCAAGGTGCTTGTTCCAGGCTTGGAAGCTACTCTAATACTTCCCGCACTCCCAACTCTTTGATATTGGCCCACAGAAGCTGAAGAATCGTTGCTCTGGGACATGCATCAGCCTGGGGACTACAGTGAGAACCCCAACCTGAGTTATGGCCAGCAGGAACATGCTCCACATGCCATGCAGCCATCCTTGGCAGTTGCTCTAGGATGCAGAGAGGGAGATACCATTTCTGCCTCTTGTCCACCATGTTGCTGCATCTCACTCCTTCTAGAGTAAAATTCAACTTCCTCAGCCTAAAGTTGGAGGCTTTTCTGAGTATGCCTCCAGTTCATGTTTCTAGCTCATCTCCTACCTGAGCCCATCTTGCAGGCTGAACTCTCCTTCCCCTCTCCCCTGTGTAGCTGCCCAACATCCTTCTCCTTCTTTGAGGTTGGGCACCTTCCGTGTGATGCTTCCCAGCAGCCTCCAGCCCCAGCAGAGGCTCTGCTCCTTCCCTGACTCCCACCACACACCACATGGGATCTCTTGGTCATTCTCATCCTTGTCTCCCTGTAAGGAATGTGTGTTTTTTCTTTGGATACTTTATTGAGGTATAATCTATACACTGTTTTGTTTATCCTTTTTGGTTCTGATGTTTTGTGAATTCTGACAAACATGTACAGTGTGTAATTACTACTACAGTCAGGATACAGAATATTTCTACTACCCTTCCAGGAGTCCTTGGTGCCCCTTTGCAGACAATCTGTTCCTCTACCTCAGCTCCTTAAAACCACTGTCAGTCTGCTGCGGTTGTTGGACACCGTAGACCAGATGGCTCAAGCAATGGATGTATTTTTTTTTCTCACAGTTCTGGAGGTTAGAAATCCAAGACCAAGGTGTCAACAGGGTTGACTTCTGGCGGGATTCCTTTTCCTGGCTTGTAGGTGCCCACATTCTCATTGTGTCCTCAAATGGCCTTCTCCCCGCACGCACACACACACACACACACAGAGCACACTTTGGGGTCTCTTCCTCTTCTTATAAGACATAGATTTATCTGATCAGGACCCCACTGTTATGAGCCTCACCTAAACTTTATCACACCCTGAAGGTCTCATTTCCAAATACAGCCACATTGGGAGTCAGGGCTCCAACATGTGAATTTTGGGAGGATGCAATTCAGTGCATGACACCACTGATCTCTTCTTTGCCCCTGTCATTTGCCTTTTCCAGAATGTCATATAAATTGAATTATATATGGCCTTTTGATTCTGACTTAAGGGCATAATAGATATTAATATTTCTTTTTCTAAATATTTTATTTATTTATTCATGAGAGACAGAGAGAGAGAGAGAGGCAGAGACACAGGCAGAGGGAGAAGCAGGTTCCATGCAGGGAGCCTGATGTGGCACTTGATCTTGGGACTCCAGGACCACGCCCTGGGCTGAAGGCAGGTGCTAAACTGCTGAGCCACCCAGGAATCCCCCTATTTCTTTTTTTTAAAAGTAGGCTCTAAACCCAGCATGGAGCCCAGCTTGGGGCTTGAACTCACAATGCTGAAATCAAGAACTGAGTTGAGATCAAAAGTTGAATGCTCAACTGACTGAACCACCCAGGCAACCCAGATATTCACATTTCAATGTGTGTATCAGTATTCCATTAATTTTCATTGCTGAGTAGTATTCCAGGGTGTAGATAGACCATAGTCTGCTTATCCATTGATCAATTGAATGACATTTGAGTTGTTTCCAATTTTAGCAGTTTTGAAGAAAGCCACAAAAAAACACAAACACATACAGGTGTTTGTGTGAACATTAAGTGTTAATTTTTCGGGTAAATACCTAGGAGTGGGATTTTGGGGTTCTATGAAAAGTGTGTAATTTTATAAGAAACATGCCAAACTGTTTTCCAAAGTGGCTGCACTGTTTTGTATTCCCATCACCAATGTATGAGAACTCTAATTCTTCTGCATCCTTAAAGCTCTTGGTATTATCAGGTTTTTACAAAATAAATAAATAATTTATGACTGTTGGGTCATTTCAGGAGATAAGAGATATTTCAATAAAGTTTCAGTATGTTTTTCCTGATGACCGATGATGTTGAACATATTTTTACGTTATTTTTTCATTTTTCATTTTCATTTATTTTTTTGTGCAATGTTTATTCAACCTTTTGGCTCATTTTTTATTGTGTAGTTTATTTTCTTATTATTCAGTTTTGAAAGTTCTTTAAATATTTTGGATACACGTTCTTTATCAGATATGTGGTTTGCAAATATTTTCTCCCAGTCTGTGGCTTGTCCTTTCATTTTTAAAGGAGTGTCTTTCAATGAGCAGAAGTTTTTAGCTTTTATAAAAACTAATTTATCAATTTATTCTTTTATAGATATTCTATATAAATCTTTTTATTGATTGTACTGTTAGTGTCATATCAAAGAAATCTTTGCCTAACCCAAAGTTATAAAGATTTAGCTCCTGTGTTTTCTTCTAGAAGTTTTATAGCTTTAGATTTTGCATTTCAGTCTATGATTCATTTTGAGCTTCTTGTATATGTGTATTTATAATTTTCACCAAATTTGGAAAATCTTCAGCCATTATTTCCTCAAAAATTTTTTACTGTCTTTCCTTTCCTTTCTGTCTAGGGCTTCATCAATATGAATGTTAGACCTCTTGATGTGGTCCTTTAGGTCATAGGTTGCCATTTATTTTTATTTTTATTTTTTTAGTATTTTTCCTTTCTACAGTTCAGTTTGGATGGCGTTAACATTGCTATGTCTTTGAGTTCCCCGATCTACAGTATTTAATCTGTTAAGTCTGTGTGGTGAATTTTTCACTACAGATGTTGTATTTATAATTTCTAGAAGTTTCACTAGAACATATGTACCTTTCATTTCTTTCTCATTATGTTCACATTTTCTGTTCAATTCTTGAACATATTTATAATAGCTGCTTTAAAGTCGTTGTATGCTAATCCCATCATCTAAATCATATCTGGGTTTGCTTCCTTTGACTAATTTTTCTCCTGATCATGGGTCATGGTTTACTGCCTGGTGGCATGTCTAGTAATTTTTTATTATATGCTGGGCATTATGTGTGTCACAATGTTCTGAGTTTGGATGCAGTTGTCCTCTTTTACAGTGGATTGAAATTTGTTTTGACAGGCATCAGAGTTTCTTGTAGATCAGTTTCATCCTTTTTTTTTTAAGATTTTATTTATTTATTCATCAGAGACAGAGAGAGAGAGGCAGAGACACGGGCAGAGGGAGAAGCAGGTCCATGCAGGGAGCCCAATGTGGGACTCAATCCTGGGTCTCCAGGATCATGCCCTGGGCCAAAGGCAGGCACTAAACTGCTGAGCCACCCAGGGATCCCAGTTTAGTCCTTTTGAAGCTTGTTTTCAAGCTCTGTTTGGGCAGTTCTAGAGTAGCCTTTACTGTATGACTAGTTTATCTCTATGACTAAGGCATGGTCATTCTGCATTTCCACTGAATGTCCCAAGTATTCAATGAGGTCTTTCCATTCTACCTGGTAGGAACTTGTATATGTCTCGAGTGAGCTCTGGAAATGGTTCAGTTCATGTCCTCCAGTTGAGCTTTGCCTACCCTTGTGAAGTTTTCCTTCACATATGTGCAACTTAGTTTTCGACCAAATACTTGAGGGGACCCTGTGAATGTTTCTGGAGTTCTTTCTCTATTAGTTCCTTCCTCTTTAATACTCTGCATCACAATTTCTAGTTGTCTCGACCTCACCAACCTCTATCTGTGTTTCCTCAACTCAGAGAGCTCCCTGAACACCCGTTCCCTACAATGTGGGCTGGGAATTGCCCCCAGGCAGAGCACCAAGGTGACCAGAGGGTCAACTTTGTTTTCTCCTTCTCTAGGAAATAATGGTTTTGAGCTGCTTATTGCCCAAAATCTGAAAAGAGATGTTTCATATATTTTGTCTAGTTTTCCTTTTTAATGAAAGATGATAAGTCCCATACCAATTATGTCTTCATGGATGGGGGTGAAAAATCTACCTTTACATTTCTCTACCTGAGAAATGGGGATGACAGTACCTATCTCCTAGGGCTACTGTGGGTGCACAGTGAAACACACAGGTGTGTTGGACCCAATCTGTATACCTTTTCAGGTTCCTTCTATTGCTTAAAAAAAAAATCTCTTTATTTGACACCTTATCCTTGTTGGGCCACTGCTCTGCTTTCAGACTTGAATGAAAAACACTCCACAGAGAATGGGGGTATAACTTCCTGAGCATTTTCTCTTGAGATGAAACAACCTTTGGGTTGGATTTTGACCCAAGGGACATGGGACATGGGAAGGACCAGGCTGTTAAATCCTCCCTTCTCTCTCCCTTTTTGTGGACCCCCTTTAAGGTGTGATGGTATAGAAAGTCTTCCGAAGGAACCCCTCCCTGTCCCTTGAAAATTTGTTTAAAACTGCAGTTGGTACATGGTAATACACAGCACCTCCTTGCATCACATTTTCCTTTTCCTTTCTCCCAATCTCATGAACCTGGGCTTGCTCACATAAATGGCCAACATCTTGATCTTTCATCAGGCTTCAATTTCTAGAGGACCTTATCTGAGGGAGCAGGTGATGTGCTTGGTGTTGGGCCTGTACATCTGTGCATCATGAGTAAATTGTAGTTTCTGCTTCTAAGAAATGCATCTGCTGGAGCACTTCTCAGGCTGTATTCTAGCTGGTAGTGCATGTCTGTCTTCCTTTGCTGGACATGAGCTCCTTGATGTGAGATGGTGCACACACATGTGCAGTGCCAGGCATGTAGTTGTGCTGGGTAAATGTGATTGACCACAATCTATTGATTGATATGAAGTTGAACACAATAATTGCTATTAATGTTTTTCTCCCTTAAGCTTGTAAGTGTTTAGGGGAAAAATGGAGAGTGGCTCTCCACATATAAAACATCCAAGGAAGTCAGAGTTCTAGATATGAAGATCAAGGAAATGGCTACTATTTTACCTTCTACTTTAAACAGGACACAGTGGAGATCACTGAATCTGAAGGATGTAGTGAGTACTAATGCGTAGTCCAGGGACAGGTTAGAGAACCCCTTTCTACCCAAGTCCCAGACTGGCAGAGGGGGCACTGAGAAGGACCTCAACCTATTTATTTTATTGAAAAGAAGACTGAGGGCCAAGGTGGAACACGGTGGGCTTGGGCTCACACCTCTGGATTCCTCATTCCAATCATTCTTCCTACACCACAGCTCTGTGCTTAGATATGTGAAATTCAATTTTTTTTAAAAAGACTTTATTTATTTGTTTGTTTGTTTATTTATTTATTTATTTATTTAAGAGAGAGGGGAGAGGGGCAGAGGGAGAGAGACTCTCAAGTAGACCCTCTGCTGAGCCTGATGCAGGGCTTGATCTCACGATCCTGAGATCATGACTTGAGCCCAAATCAAGAGTCAGATGCTTAATCACCTGAGCTACCCAGGTGCCCCCAAAACTCAATTTTTCAAATAGGTTTGTGATTGAAAAACAGCATCCTAATATTCACATTTCTGGCCATTGATTCTGCATGTCTTCTTGTGTGTGCCCAGCTGCCTGTAGCAGCCCTTATAACTCAGTCCACAGTTTACATTAAGGTCCATGCCTCGTGCTGTACATTCTGTGGGTGTTGGAAAATGTACCATGTCTGTATCCACCAATATAATACCACACGGTGGTTTCACTGCCCTAAAAATCCTCTGTGCCCTACCTGTTTACCTCTCTCTCTCCTGAGTCTCTGGCAGCCTCTAACCTTTCCATGGTCTCTGTAGTTTTGACTTTTCCAGAATATCACGCAGTTGGATTGTATAGAATGTGGCCTTTTCAGATTGCCTCCTTTCACTTAGCAAAATGCATTTGAGGTTCCTCCATGTCCCTTTGTGGTTTGCTAGCTCATTTCTTTTTTTTTCACTTAAAAAAATGAATGCATTTACTTCTTGACTATAATACATTCATACGGTTCAAAATTCTAAGGGTACCAAAGTTCCCCTGCTACTCCTAATCCCCATCCATCTGATTTCTTTCTCTGGAGGCTATTGATGTTAGCACTTTCTTGAAAGAACATCTTTCTGAAGGCCATTTTATACATATAGAAGCATTTTTCTTTTCTTCCTCTCTTTTTGATTGTGTTAAAATACACACACCATAACATTTACCATCTTAGCTGTTATGAGCATGCCATTCAGTGGTACTAAGCATGTTGACTCGTTGTACAACCATCCCCACCACCCATCTCTGGAACCTTTGCATCTTCCCAAACTGAAACTTGTCCCTGTAAACACTAGCCCCCCACTCTCTCCTCCCCCAGCCCCTGGGCCCACCATCCTTTTTTCTGTCTTTATGATTTTGACAACTCTAAGTACCTAGCTCATTTTATCACTGAATAATGTGGGAATCTTTTTAGAGTCTCTAGACAATTTGACTGGGGAGCTGAGTTGCCCTGAGATCTCAAGACAGTGGGTCCCCAGAATGGTGCTGTTGGGAGCACCTCCCTGAACATATAAACATATACTGGATTCCCTTTTCTTTCCTTCGTATGTTGATGCAACCCAGCCTTTGTTCCTTTATTTCCTGGCCTCGGATGCACTTCCCACCCCATTACTGTGCAATATACTGCCTCTGTCCTATGAGCGTGGGCATCCCTGCTCTGCTTCTTGCCAGCCTTGGGGCTGTGTGTGCAGCCGTGTGCCCACCTGCACAGTGGATTGCAGTGCAGATCTGTCATGCAGACTTCTGTGGGCTCCATGGGATTCTGCTTTGGTAGCCTCTGCGCGTTGCGGGCACACAGTCCCATTCCCACCGTGTTTTCTCTGGCTCCCGTGTGGGGTCCCGCGCGGGTGGTTTGTGCCTTCGTGGGGCAGCGGGGCGCCAGGGTCTGGGTCTGCCTGTGCGGAGTGTGTGAATCAAAGGAGCCGGCCGCAGCTGGAGCAACCTCGCCTGGATTCTTAATGCGGCCTCTTGACAGACCGATTGTGCAATGGCATTCCTCCCAAGGAAACACGTCTGCCCCTCAGAGAAGGTGCGAGAGCTTCCCAGACACTGAAGGGGCCCTGCTGGGTAAATTAATTCTTCATTATTCCATTCCCGGGGCTCTGGTGTTGGCCCAGTGCCCGGCACACAGACGCCTGCCCGCACGGGGTCGCCCAGACACTGCAGACGCCGGGCGGCAGGTAGTCCCCGGGACCCCCTGGAATCGGAGGGCCCGCTCAGAAATGCGGATGCCAGCCCATCCTCAGCCACTCTGCCCAGGACAGAGGGCTGTTGTTGGCATGCGAGCTTGCTCCCCGGTATCTAAATATCTTGTTGCCGAGGACACGCAGGTTCACGTCTGTCTGTGCTGGGCGGCCGTGTGCAGGCCTGGGATTTTGGCGTGGGGGCTCACTGTTCCCCTCCCTCTGTGGGTTGCTGTTTTCCCCTTAGCAACTCCTACCCTTGCCTCAGGACTCGAAACCCCACCTGCAGATTTTGAGGTCAGGTCATTCAAAACCCAAAGTGGCCGGACACTGGGGTATTGAGAGCACCGGGATGAGCCTTGACCCCTAGATGTGGGGCTGAGCCCACTGCAGCACCTGCCAGGTCCCTTTACCACCACCTACCGCCATCGACCGTGTGCTACAGGTGACACCTCCTTCCGGCACCCAGCACCCTCTTATTTCTTCCTGTCCAAACCCCCACCCCTATCCTTGAGCCTAGAGGCCCCCATCTGGCAGCCTTGTTTGTTTTTTAAAGATTTATTTATGGATTCATGAGACACACAGAGAGAGGCAGAGACATAGGCAGAGGGAGAAGCAGGCCGATGCAGGACTAGATCTCAGGGCTCTGGGATCATGCTCTGAGCCAAAGGCAGATGCTCAACCACTGAACCACCACTGGTACCCCAGAAGGGCAAGGTTTGAAACCCACCACACCTCTTACCTGGCTTCCTCATCAGTAAAATGGGCGGCAGGGTGGGGAGTGATCCTGCTTCCTTGTGTTGAGAGGAAGGGACAATGAAGCTGTGCATGGAAGTGTTTGGGACATGCTTGGCCTGGAGAGATGCTCAGGAAGGGAAGTCTGTTACCCCCTGCTCCCCCACCACCCTGTGCTTTCTTACTGAATCAACAAGTAGTGTCCTGGCCTGGGCATCAGACACAGCACTGAGTGTGAGCTGGTCCCTGCCCCAGGGAGGTACATGAGAGGTATATTTGGGGATCTCTCCCAGGCATCACCAAAGGGCCCTGAGTTTGGAGCCCTGAGCACTGAGGCAGCCACAGTCATGGGCTCAGATGCGAGACACCCAGCTTTCCATCCAGGGCTTCCTCTAACTGGCTGCTAGGGTCAGTTTCCCCAGCTACTCATAGGGTGCCTGGGCAAATTAGATGAGTGAGCCACCCTAGGGCCTGGCAGACGCATCCCAGAGCTCTCTATCACACAGCAGTGTCTGCACTGCAGCGTAAGTAAGAGGCCAAGATGTGGAACGGGGAGGTTGGTGGGGATTTTGTTCCTGCTGGGCCCGACATCAGCGTTTCTGAGAAATGGACAGCAAGGGAGCTGATCCATGCAGGTGCCCTCTGGGAAGTGCGTGGTCCTGAAGGCCAGGGCAGGTGGAAGCTCAGGACGTCTAGTGGAGTGGGGGCCAGCCCTGCCGCCCGCCAGCCGCTGTCTGTCTGGGCTCCAGGTCCGTCCATCCTGCCGCGGCTTTCCCAGGGGAGCCGGCCGGGAAACCAGAGCTGCGGGCAGGAGGCGCGGGCCGTTTCATCCACCTCGGGATGGCAGTGAGTTACAGGTGAGGCCATTGTTCCTGCGCACAGGTGGGGATAATGCGTCCTGACAGTCCCAGGATGGGCCCCTGGCAGGCCCGCCGGCCTGGCCCGAGCCCCAGGCTGGCGCTTGTGGGCACCCGCATTACGGAACGTCCTGTGAGCGCTCCCCACGGCCTGGCCTCTTCATGTGCTTCCAGCGCCCGCGGCTTGGACACACCTGGGAGCAGCGTGGCCCATTCACTGAGCGCTTTGGCGAAGGTCACCATCAGCCAGGGACAGAGTGAGTATTGTCAAGGGCGCCAGCCCAGCCTTTGTGCCCTGCGGGCTGCCCCTGACCACAGGAATTCCTCGTGCTCACCCTCATTCACACCAGGAGGGCGCCCACTGCTGTGGGGGCAGCCTCCCACCCCCCCCCCCCTGCGATGCTGCCTTTGGGCTGGAGGCTGAGACCTGGCCAAACAAGCCTCACCCACCTTTTTCCAAAACCTAATTGCCACGCTGTGTCTGTGATGGGCACAGACCCAGGGCCGGGCCTGCCAAGAATTTCCCCGTGTGAATACCTGCACAGGGCATCTCCTGTGGGAACCAGGAGTCACACAGGGCCTGCTGTTTGTCCCCAGCCTGTCTTGTGACATTAGGCAGATCAAAGCCCCATTGTAAAAAGTCATGTTCGCTCTGTTTGTCCGCCTGGAGACCGTGTCCCAGGACGGCACTTCCCTCCTCTCGGATTCGGGGAGGGAGCTGACCCCTGAGACGTGGGCCCCAGCGTTCCTTCTGGAAGGAGCCCCACTGAAAATGAAATTGTCTTTCCTGGGTCTGAGGCTGGGGCACGCCCTGAGAAAGAATGAGACGGCGTGGGGCAGCCCAACTCCCTGGTGTCTCCAGAGGAGCAAGCTCCAACTTGGCTCTACATGTAGCAGCTGAAAGGGAGAGAAAAACGTCACGGACGCTGCAATCACCAGGGCTTCCTGAGCCAGTGATGAGGGAAGGGCCGCTGGAGGGGGCCGGGGGCGGCGGTCTCTGCCCGGCACCCCTTGGATGGCAGGCAGAGAGGAAGGCAGGCTTGGACAAGCCTCCACAGTGAGCAGTAGGAAGGCATTAGGTTCTCCCAAGGGGCAGCTTCCTTCACTCCCAAGTCCTGCTCCTGGGTATCCAGTGAGGAGGAGCCAATCAGCCACCCACATGGCTGTGCATGAGCTAGAAGGATCCCGACATATCCTACAGTTGGCAGATCTGCCTGGAGCACGTGCTGCATGCCGGGACTGTCAGTAACGGCGGTCTCAGGGAGGGCGTGCGTGCCATCTCCAGTGTGTTAGTCAGGGTATGCTAAGTTTTGCTGCAGTAGCAAGTTTACCTCCAAATTCCAATGGCTTAACATGGAAAAACTGTATTTTCCTCTCACACAGAGCTCAGAGTGAAGGGGCGGCTTCCCAGGGCAGCTATTGTCCATGTGGTGACCTTGGCCGAGACCCAGGCTTTCTTGGTCTCCTGGTTCTGCTGGAGGAGGCGTGCATGGGGCTTGGCGCCGCTGTGCCTGGAAGTGACATGTCACTTTTATTCACTTCTCATGTCCATCACTTCTGTGTGCTCTCCGCTTTCCCCCTCTTCGGAAGGGTACTGAGGGCTCTGGAAGGGAAGATTGGGAAATGGGATCCAGTGAGTGTACAAGATTCTGTCTGCCAAGCACAGTGAGACCTACTCCCCTGTTGTAGAGGCCAGGGAAATGGTCCCTGGACAGAGGGTGACATGAACCAGGCCAACAAAGGGAGTCGGCAGTGGTCGCAGTCGGATCCAGCCTAATTCCTGTGCTGGCATTTTTTTGGTGGGCCACAGTGCCACATTATCCAGATCAACCTTGCCATCCATTTCTCATGTGTTGTGTGAATTTTGTTACCTCTTACTGGATGTATGATGTTCCTTCTCTTACTGGGAAGTCTCGTGGAGGGACCATTCTGCCACTGGGTGCTCCCCTCAGAGGTGCCGTGTCCTCTCCACTGGGGTCAAGGGACTCACCAGTAGTGCTGCGCACATCGATGAAGGCAAACCAGAGGCTCCTGGAAATGTGAGGCTGCCCCTTAGCTAAGTGACTTTGCTGGCTTTCTGAAGAGCAGGGCAAAGTCTTATACTCATGCTTTATTTCTGTATTGGACAGAAATGTTTTTTAGGTGCAAGTGGCTTATTCATCTGTATCATTGAAAAGCCCAGGGATTTTGGCTTTCTGAATGGCTGGATCCAGAGGCTCAAATGCTATCCTCAGAACTCAATCTCACCTCCTCCACCTCTCATGTCCTCCTTCCTCTGAGAAAGTTCTCATCTCCAGATTGGCTCTGATTGATTAGACTGGGGTCACACGCCCACTTCTGAATCAACTACTACAGCCAGAGGGATCAAGAAACACTAAAGGGCCCTCCTGGGTCTGGGGAACATCTTTGCCTCTCCGAGCCTCAGGGATGGGGAGGGAGGACCAGTGTGCGAGACACAGTATACCACACACGACGTTCCTGTCTTCTAATAGTAGCACACGTCCCAGGGTCTTCCATGCTGGAAATGTAAAATAATCTAAGGGAGCCCAGGGGAAGGAGATGCTTGCTCTGCTCAGGATGTGGATGGTTAGGGAAGGCTTCCTGGGGGAGGTGTGTTTGTAGACAGTCAAAGGGGACATAGGGAGCATGTGGCAGGCAGAGGGAACTGCATGGCCCAGGACCAAAGAACATGTCTCACTTGAAGACGCCTGATTGCTCAGTGAGGCTAGAGAGTAGGGCGGGGGATGTGACCTGTGGCAGATGGTGCTGTCTGGGGCCGGTCTGACCATCCCTCAAGATTGAGGTGAGATGAGAGGGACCCTGAATAACCTGCAAACTTTTACTCCCAAGGAAGGAGAATGCACTGCGGTGGGGGGCAGGTCGGACCTCAGATGCCTAGAATGAGCAGAGTATATGCCATGGGCATTTCTCATGAGGCACCCAGGGCAGGGTTGGGCATGGCTGCCCAAAAGGTGCTGTTCAGAATTGGGGTCTTGGCTGGTGTGATATTGTGATTTATAATAAGAGATATCCATTTGGTCTTTGTCGCCTCTCCTGGCACAAAGCTCCTAAAAACCCTTGGAATTTCCTGCGATGAGAACATAAAGGTATCTTTTGTTATGTTAATGAGGCAACTTTTGGAAAGCACCTGAGGAGCAGAGGTGGTTGCCATGGGAGCCAACCAAGTGGTTAGAGGGTTAGAGTTTTTAGTTCCCGGTCCAGAGAGTGGCTGGAGGTTGAATCAATTGTCCACAGCCAATGATTCAATCAGGCCCCTTGTAAAGAAGCCTCCATGAAACCCAGAGGCCTGGGTTGGAGAGCTTCTGGGTTGGTGGAGATTTGGGGAGAATGGTGCCCAGAAAGGGCCTGGAAGCTCCATGCCAACTTCCCCGCACCTTGCCCTATGCATCTCTTCCACGAGGCTGGTCCCAATCGTATCCTTTCCTGATAAAGCAGTGCTGTAATAGGTAAAATGCTTCTCTGAGTAAAGTGATTAAGGTAAAATTAGATCATTAGGTGGGGCCTTAATCTCATCTGACAGGTGTCCTTGTCTGTAAGAGGAGATCGGGACACAGACACATGGGAGAGAGGATGGCCATCCACACACCTCGCAGGGAGGAAAGAGCCCTGTCCCTGCCTACACCTGGGGCTTCCAGCCTCCAGGACTGGGGGGCAATACATTCGGTCATCTAAGCTGCCCTGTCTGCGGGACGTTGTACAGCTGATCTAGTTGACTCTACAGATGCCTGGTTGCAAAGCAGTGGTCTGTGAGAAGACACCTGGGGTGCTGGAGACACAGGGGTGGAGACTAAGTGTCAGAACAGGGTGTGCGCCATGGGCTCCGTGGTGGGCCGGTTCTGGCCCTGGGCCAGGTCACAGCAAGGTCAAAGCCACACTGAAGGTTCAAGGGCTGCTTCAAGGGCTGACAGTGGCTGTGGGTGTGCAGGGCTCTCCGCTAATCTGAGCAATACCTCTTTTGTATTTCCGAGAGCTGCCTTGGTGCAGCTCCCGCATTGGGTGCTAGGACCCCAAGACTGCAATAGCAGTGGTGGCATCTTCAGCTTATGTGCTGTAGGCCTTGCAACCACGGAGAGGAGTGCTTCCTCACCACCTCTGACCCTCACCACAGCCTGGGACAGGTGTCCTCACTCCACCTAGCAGAACCTGGGGAGGCCAGGAAGCTCAGGCCCACACAGCTGTTAGCACCCCAGTTGGGATTTGAACCCAGGCCTATGGGACCTTGGAGCAGAGGCCCCTGGCCACTCAAGCCTCAGCCTTGCTGCACATGGGCATCTACCAAAGGGTAGTTCTTGGCCACTTTTGAAAGACTCTGGTGCTGACATAGGGCTCTTGGCAGCTCCAGATTGGGCCCATACATCTCACCTGGTCCCCCTATCCCCAGAGTTGGGGTCTGGGTCCAGGGTTCCTCTTGGGCTCTAGAGCACCAGAGCTCCAATGCAGGGAGAGAGTTAGGGACATGGGGTCTTCAGGACTGCCCCTCTGTTGGGCACAAGGCTCAGGCTGTGGCCTCTGCTTGTCTTTTAGCTCTGGGGACAATAGGGCAGTGCCTTGGGTCTATGGGAACAGCTCTGGCCCTCTGTATGTACTGACCAGAGACCTCAATCTCAATGGCAATCTAAGTGGCAGTGTTCCTGCGTCCTGGAGACACAGCCACTCCTTCCTCTTGGGGTCCCTGTTTCCCCAGATCAGGCTGTCAATTGACCCCTGTGAGGAATCTGAGGGATGGTGTCCTGTTCCCAGGGCCCCTGAAGAACTGGGGAGAAGGAGCTGTCAGGG
The DNA here is from genome assembly GCF_905146905.1 of Nyctereutes procyonoides. Classification (NCBI taxonomy): domain Eukaryota; kingdom Metazoa; phylum Chordata; class Mammalia; order Carnivora; family Canidae; genus Nyctereutes; species Nyctereutes procyonoides. Next base: position 8,094,136 of record NW_026575025.1, on the reverse strand, counting down.
CTCCCAGAGGAGAATAAAGTCACCTTTCCAGGATTACCCACACTGTCAGCCAGAGAGGTGTGCCCCAGCTACATCGCGTGGGCTGCAACTCAGATGACTGAGCTCCCCTGCACCTGTCCTGAGCAGATCTGAGCTCTGTATGAGTTGGTTCCACTCTGTATGAGCTCTGATCCAGTGAGTGCCTGGGATCAGGGTCACAGGTAGGCAGCAGGGGGGCACTCTGAGTGCCACCTGCATGATCTAATGGAGGCTTGCCATCTGCCTCTGAGCCTCACCCATGCTGTTCCTTCTACCTTCCCTAGATGACTCTCATCTTGTTCTCCATGGTGGGAAGAAAGTGGAGGTCTCCTGTGTGCCAGCTCTCCACCCACAATGTCATGTTTGTCCTCAAAGGATTCCTGTGTCTGCTCAGCCCTTCCTGGGGCCATCCAATGGGACTCACCTTGGGGTCAGCCAGGGACTACCACTATGGCCTGCTGCAGAAGGGCAGAGCCTTAGTTTCAGACCTGGAACTGATTTTTCTGAGATTTCCTGAGAAGGTATTTATTGGGAAAGGAAGTTGTAAGAGGTGAGAAATTCATCCAGAAAGTTGAGGAATTGGATACTTAGAGATAAAACCCTTTCTCACAAGGGGCTGTGTCTCCTTGAACCTACACACCTGCAGATTCCTAGCACTCACTGTTTATCTGCCAGAGATTAAAAATCTGAAAAAGTCAGCTGCTAGCATGCAAATCCCAGGAGAACTGGCCTACTGTGATTTGCATGGGAATAAAAGCTCCTTCTGATATCCTGGGGCCCAGTCTAGGAAGTTTCTAGTCTTCAGAATAACCCCAACTTCCGAACCCAGTGGGCCCTCCTGCCCAGGGCCTAGGACAGCCATTCTCGAGGTGGGGTTGCTTGGGCATAGGGTAGCTCAGACTTGCTGAATCAGAAACTTTAGGAGTATGTGGAGAGATAGTCCATCTTCATGGATTGGGAAACCCAATATTGTTTGATCCATAGTTTCAACAGGAACCCAGCCAAAGTCCCAGAAAGCTGTTTTGAAGTGTTGAGGAACTGACTCTAAAATCCATGTGGAAAAGCATGGATAAGAGAGTAGGCATGCAATTCTGAAAAAGATGAGACTTTTTCAGAACACAGGATCAACAACTTGTGTTGTAACAAGCCCTCAGGTGAGTCTGGGGCACAGTCTGGGGTACTCTAGGAAAGCAGAGAAGCTGGGGTGGGAGAGTGGAGGGACCACATCTGGAGACCAAAGTGTTCAAGGGCTTCCTTGTAGCCAGCCTCACCTGGTGAGTAGGCATCTCCATTCTTCCTCAAACATATCCCAGGAATGCTTTTGGGGCAGGGGAAGGAGCAAGTCTGATTGGGCCAAGTTGGAGGGCATCAAGGATTGGCTGGGGGAAAAGGTGAGGTACATCCATACATTAATAAAACCTATTTTTATCATAGGTGTTTTAAACTCTAACATAATCCTGGGTTTTTTGCAAGCCCTGCCTGGCCACTATTCTGGTTCAATCCTGATACCTCCAAAAAGACCATGATCACTTTCTTCCCCTTGGACTCCTACTAACCTCCTGGCTGGCATCTTCCACCAATGCTTCTCCCATACCTCCCACCAGAGTGGCTTTCCTAAAGCAGAATGCTTTAAGAGATTTTTTTGTGTTCTGTGTAATCAATTTTAACTTTTTTTCCCTTAATGGGTTTCCTGTCTTGCTTAGGAAAACTTTCTGCACTGTGAGGTTATAAGGTTCTTTATCTTTACTATTTTCCATACACTTGTAGCTTAAAAAGAAAAAACACAAAACCACTTTACCTTTAACTTGTTTGGAAATTATTCTTGTGTATGGTGTGAGGTAGGGATTTAACTTTGTTTCTAAGTGGTTGGTCGGTTGTCCCAGCTCATTTAAACAAAGAATTTGTCCTTTGTTTTAAGTTCCTATATATACAGGGAGGAAGCTCTGAACTCTGTCTCTCCCACTGATCAGTTTGTTCTCATACCAGGGGCATACTATTTAGTTACCATAATTTCAGAATAAGTTTTAATATCTGATCAGTCATATCCCCTCATGGTTTACCTTTCTTTTTTTCTTTTTAAAGATATATTTATTTATTTTAGAGAGAGAGAGAGAGAGAGAGAGAGCACAATCAGGAGGGGCAGAGGGAGAGAGTAAGAGAGAATCCCAAGCAGACTCCATGATGAGCATGGAGCCTGATACCAGGCTTCATCCCATGACCCTGAGGTCACGACTTTAGCCAAAACCACGAGTTGGATGCTTAACCAACTGCACACTGAGATGCCTCTAATCACCCTTTCTAAAGCCATCCTGACAATTTTTGTGGGTTGATTCCCCTCCCCCCATATCAGATTCACATGGTCCAATTTAAAAAAAAAAAAAGATTTGGTCTCATTTTTAAAGAAATGACACAAACCCAAACTCAGACCCTTGCTGTGATTCTGAGGGGAATAGAAGAAGTACATTAATCCCTGAAGATTTGGCCAATTGTGATAATAGATCTTTCTTGGATCACATCTCTCTTCACTTATACAACACTTGGTTTAAGGTCTTTAAGTGGTATTTCATCATTTTGTCATAGAAATCTTTTACGCTTCTGATTAGATGTGTTTCTAAGTATTTCATGGCTAGCTTAGTGAGATTAGGGCATCAGGATGTGGCAGGCCTGGGAGAAGCAGAGCAAAATCTGCTACGTGGTGATGAGGCATGTGTCTAGCAAGTGCTTATGCTATGGGGTCCCACCAGCCAATAAGCCCAGCTGATGAGGATTCCCAGGGCCACATTCAGCTTTGATGCTGGACCTCTTTAAGCTCAAACTTGCTGGCATTCTATGCTTGGGTTATCAGGGTTCATCTGGAATTTACCAGAGTGGTCGTGGCATGAAAGGGCAGTCTCCTCTCCTGTGCTTCCAAAGTACTACCTTCTTGCTGCAACTGGTAGCATGGTTAAAACTCCTGGGATCCTTTAAGACTCAAAGAGCCAGACAACAACTTTGATGCAATGGTATAAAGGGTTTGGAGGGGTCTGAGCCTGAAGCCAGCGTCCTGCTTGCACACATAGGACTCACATTTGTCCCTCACACTCACATAGTGCCCGTGAGCCAGCCCCAAGGTTAAATGAGAGAGCAGTCATGAGCTGAGAGAGTGGGGCCTGAGGGTTTTCTGCTTCCTGGGCTGGAGCCCTTGGCCTTGCGTCAGTGCCTGCTTGTCACACTAAGCCTGTTCGGGAATCAGGGAAACCCCAATCTCGGCAGATGGTGGGCTGGTGGCAGTTCTTCACACCCTGCAGGGTCCCCTCCTCTGAAATTACTGTGCTGCTGGGGGCAGGCATCACCAGTGGTCTTCTCTGCTCCCACCTCTATCCTTCAGACCCTCCTATGGGTCTTCCCCTGCAGCGGGTCGAGCAGACCCGTAGCTCTCCTTAGCAGCATGGAGAGTGAAAGAAGCTGGTCACCAACAGCCACTTGGTATATGAGTCCATTTCTGTGAACTGTCCAGAACACGCAAATCTGTGCAGACAGAGCGGATCAGTGGTTACCTGGGGCTGGGGCCAGGGAGGCTGGCAGTAAAGGCGGAGTGACAAGCTTCCTTTTTGGTGTGATTACAATGTTCTGGAAAAAAACTGTGGTGGCAGGTACACAATTAAAGTGTTTAATATACTAAAAACACTTTAAGTTGATGAAGTGTGTGGCTCATGAGTTAGGTCTCAGTTAAGTTATTACCAGAAAGAATAGCTGGCCCTGACCTGCCTTTCTGGAATACAGCGATGAGCGCCAGGAGGGCCCTCCTGAGCAGGCCACCTGTCTGCCAGCGTCTGCTCCTCTAAACAGGCCCCTCCCTGGTTCCTTCCTTCCCACCCACTGTGACTAGGGCCCCACCTGCCTGGCGATGGTCCCCCCATCTCCTTACATCCCATGGCTCTGATCCCCAGAGTTGGGGCACAAAGTCTGCCCTTGCTGCCCCTTGTAGCTTCCCCCATAGCCACCCAGGCTCCAGAACAATCAGGACCTCTGCCTCAGTGGGCTCTCCACCAGGTGCCTCCATAGCCCATTTGCACCAGGGGCTGCTCCATCCAGCTACCCATCCATCCCTCTGCCCACCCAGTCTGCTTGGGCTGCTACAACAAAATGACTGTCTACGTGGGTGGCTGATAGATGACAGAGATTTAGTCCTCGTATTCTGGAGGCTGGAGTTCTGAGGTCAAGGCCCTGATGGACTCGGTGTTTGGTGAGAAACTGCTTCCTCATTCATGGACCATGATCACTTGCTCTCTGTGTCCTCAGACGGTGGAAGCGGTGGGCTCTCTGAGGCCTCTTTCATTAGGGCACTGATCCTATCCATTAGGGTTCCACCCTCATGACCCGATTGCCTCCCACACGCCACACTTCCTACCATCTCCGTGGGGTGTAGGATTTCAACATAGAAATTGTTAGGGGGGTGGTGCCTGGGTGGCTCTGTGGTTGATCCTGGTCATGATCCTGGGGTCCTGGGATTAATTAAGCCACATGTCAGGCTCTTTACTCAGTGGGGAGCCTACTTCTCCCTCTCCCTCTACCCCTCCTCCCTACTTGTGCTCTCTCTCTCTCTCTCAAATAAATAAACAAAATCTTAAAAAACAAAAAGATATTTGGTGGGGGGATACAAACATTCAGACTACATACCATCTCTCCTCTACTCACTCATCCCTGCAACCGTCCAGCCGCCCCTCAGCCCCCCACCCACTCCACCAACAGGGAGCTCCCGCTGCTGGGATGTCTGATGGGGGGCAGCTGAGTAGACAGGCTGTGACAGCCCCATGCCTGGGACCATGACCAGAGGCTGTTCCCATCCTGGGTTTGGAAAGCCTCAGTCTAACACACACTCCCTGCTCTGGGCTGCATCTCCAGCTAGCTGGTAGGACCCTAGCGCTGTAGACTCAAACTGTTCCTCGTGGGCTCCAAGGAGGCAGGAGGTGCCAGGTCAGGGCCAGACCAGGGCACCCACAACCCACCCATGTAAGCCCTGGGTCCCTCCCTGACCAGCTGTGCGACCTCAAGCAGGTCACTGTGCCCCCATCTGGTCCCTGCTGCCCCCATCATGAAGGGATCGGGCTGGCTGCTTTCCAAGGCCCCTTTTGGGTCCCTCTGGGTCCCTTTGGGGCTGTGCCGAGTCTCCTGTGCACGGAGCAGGCTGTCTGACTCGCAAGCTCAGGACTCCTTCTCCCCCACCTTCCCTCTGTCTTCCTGTCCTGCTCATTCTCTGTGCCCCCAAGCCCATGGGCTGGTTGTATGCATGGCCTTGTGGCCCTGGGGTTTGTGTGATTCCAAGATGAGTCTGCGTGGAGCTCATTGGTGCTCCAGCCCCTGTCTTTGCAGGTACCCCAGTACACCCCAGGGCTGGAGGCTCTATGGGTTACTTCTGAGACATCCTGGAGCCCTAGGCTCTCATGAGGCTCTGTGTGCTGTGGTCTGAGGGGGCCTGATCCTGTGACCCAGGATAGAACAACGGCAATATGGCCCAGACGGAGCCTCTGCCCTTCATCCCTAGCACTGTATGTAGTCAAGGCACTAGGAGGACCCAGATGGATCTGAGAACCCAGCCCTGCCCTGCCGTTCCCGGCACCAGGTGCGGAGGTACACGAAAGACTTTACCGACAGGCTGGTTGAGGCCTGGATGTGGGAGGAGGACCCAGGGGGAGGAAGAGGTGCTGAGTGGGTGATGGGGAGCGTGGGAGCTCCCCATGCTCACATGGCTGCCTCAGCTCCCCTCACCACACTGTGGCCCCAGGGCCCAGAGCTGAGCCTGACCAAAGACATGTGGTAGATAGAAGCTTCCGGAGCCAGCGAGTACTTGCACCATGGGAGGAACCCACGGGCAAGTCCACACGCCATGGCTGTGACTTGCTAGCACCTGCTGAACAACTAGTGTTATCTGTGTGTCTGGGCAGAGGGGGACCATCCCGGGTGGCCCAGAGGGGTCACGTTCCATCCCTTTCTGTGCCCCCTTTTTATCATAGAACTTGCCTCCCAGGCTATAACTTAACTATTGCTATTACATCCTGAAGTGTCCATCTATCCTCTTCACGTAGCTTGGTTTCTGGAGCAGAAATGAACTTTCCCACATCCTGCAAACACACATCATCACAGTGAATGAACGCCGTGTGCAGGCGGTGGCCCGGGAGGGATGCAGCACAGGGACTCCCAGCACTGCTGAGTGCCTACGGCATGCACAGCCCGGCACCCAGCACTTTGGGGCCCCCTTCCTGGAACTCACAGCCAGGATTCAGGAGCTGGGGTGCTGGTGACCGACCACGTTGAAGGGCTTCTTGTGTGGTCTCAGCTGAAGACCCCAGAGATGGAGTGAGGATCCCACAGGGGACTCAATGGGACACTTCAACAAGCATTTACTGAGCACCCCCTGTGTCAGGTGGGTGCTAGTCCACCCGGAGACCGGTGGTGAAGCCTCATGGTGGAGACAGTGATCTAGTGAACAATCATACACACGTATCATTTCGCTCCCAGGAAGGCCAGGGAGGCGCAGGGAGGTGAGAGGGGTGGCCTGTCCCGGGGGTCAGCTGGGGCCTGGGCAGGCGTCAGCCCTCAGTGCAGTCATGGAAGGCAGGGTGTTACTGGCAGAAACACAGGGTAGGAGTGGCCTGGGAAGACAAGACAGTGACAGGAGGCCAAGTCACAGCTGGGACACTACAGGACTTTACCCTGGAGCCTTGTGGGGCCAGCTCCAGGGGTGAACAGTTGCACACAGGGCCTCACACTCCCATGGACCCTGTCCCTGGCTCAAGGCTCTGTCATTGCAAGCTGGAAATTCTTCATCATTTTTTAACAAGAGGCTTTGCGTTTTCATCTTGCTCTGGGTCTCCATGGGTCCTGCTGCAGCTCAGGTGCCCAGGCCCGGCCCACAGTCCCATCCCAGCATGTGGGAGGAAGGCTGGCATGGCCGTCGGGCTGGGACTTGCCCTCTTTGCTGGGCATGGTTGCAGGTTTGCCAGGTGCGCCCTCGAGGGCCCACTCCCCTCCATTCATCTCCACATGGGCATCACAGCCTGATGTTTCATGTGGAGGGTGCTACTAGGTGTGTATGGGGGGTGGCTGCAGTGGGTGAACAGGGTGTGCCTGGCTGGGAAGGGGCATATGCTTTTCAGGCCAAGACAATATCTGAGCCTGGGCCACATGCTGTAAAGCTTGGCTTCCCCAGGGCCCTAGGCTCGGAGGGTCGCAGGGCTGCCTGCCACAGGTCAGGGTGGATACTGGGCAATGGGAGGCCACACAGACCATTCTCTCTGTAGTTTGGTCCAAAGGGCAGGAATTCATGTCCTGGCAACAGAGCTGTGTGACCAGAACAACAGAAGATCATTCCTAGGCTCAACTTGCTCATCTGCACAGTGGGCAGACCCACCCATCTCCAGGGCGGTGGCTGAGGGCCTTATAACTGCTCTGGGAGGCCTTTTGGGAGCCTCCAGCCACCCTGTGCATGTGCCTCATCTAATCTCTGCTCCCAGAGAGAGAAGCACTGTTTCTGGAGAGGACCACAGATACGGGTCCACAGAGGAGGACCCCCAGCTAGGGATGGCCCCAGGCCCCGTGGTGAGGCAGAGGGAGACCGAACAGGAACGTCAAAGGGATGAGGAGCTGGCCGTGGCTCAGGAGAGAGTGATAAGTGAGCAGTGCCCAAGGGAGTAGGGGATAGCAAGTGGAAGGAGGCATGAGGGCCCCGCGCAGATCAGATGCGATGCCAGATAAGGCACTGAGTCCATGGGAGAGCTCCTGGTGCATCAGAGGCGCGGCTGAGAGGTGTGGAAGGCGGCTCGGGTCGAGCTGGAAGGAGGAGGGTCGGGCACCCAGCATCCCTCCCAGTCCAGGCGTCAGGCAGCTGGGCCAGGTGGTACCCACGCACCGGCTGTGCTTGGGGGCCCTCAAGCCAGGGCCTGCATTTGTAGCCAGATCTCCTGGATCCTGGGGGCCGTGCCAGGGAGAGGCTCCTGGTGGGGGGCTGGGGGGGGAGAGGAGGTGAGGAGGGAGGACGGGCAGAGGTCAAGGGGCAGGAGGAGACCCTGCCTGCTGCGTTCCTCCCGAGGGCACAGAGCCACCTGTACAGACCTATCCGTGCCTCCCGAAGCTCTGGTCGGAGGCTGTGAGCTGCAGGCTCCGCTAGGCCGGGTGTTCAGGCCCCAGGTAGGACTGCCGTTTGGTCCCACATCCTGGGTGGTGGCTTCATGGGCTTTGGTGCCACACAATCTTTGAAACAGGGAGGGACCTCCAAGTAAGTGGGGGGACCTTTCTTCCACTGGTCACTGGGTGTGGGCAGGGCCATGTCAGGAGCTTGTGCTTGGTACCTGGAGCTCTCCGAGGTCTCCTCCGACTCAACTTCACACCCGGCAGGGCCAGAGTGCAAACACGCAGCCCTTGAGGCTTTGGTAGCACCTTAGGTGGTTTCTCCAGGAGGGTTCCAAGGAACCCTGGTCCCAGAAGATGCTCCAGGAGAAGGACTTTGGAGGTCAAATTGGCTTGAGAAACTCTGCTTGCTTTCTCCTCTTGGAGGGGTCTAGTAAGGGCTCCAGCCTGTCCTCAGTAAAGGCTTGGCTTCATCCTGTGACCTCCAACCCTCTTGGATCCTGTCGGCATCCTATGGGACCAGAGTCTGCTTTGGGAAACGTGCATCTGTGCCCGTCCTGCTCTAAGACGGCATCTGCGTGCAGCGCAATGGGCTTTCTTTCCCAGGCTTTGGGCTTGTGAGTGCACTTGGTCTGGAGGATGGGTTAGCCGCTGCCGCAGATGGCTCCTCCTCCCCTTCCCGAGCCAAGGACACTCCAGAATCTTCCATGCTGTGTGGGACAGAGAGAAGGGAGCCCCTTTCTGCCTGTGTAGTGGGAGAGAAGGTGGCCAGGTGGCCGAGGGCAGTGGGCCCTGTCCTCACCGGGTGCTCAGCTCATGCAGTTCCAGTGAAAGAGCACAGAGGTCTTTCCTCAGGCTGCTGGCCCTCTGGGAGACTGGGGTGGGCAGCCCAGGAAGGAAGAAAAGACAGGAGGGCCAGAGAGAACCCCTGCGCCCAGCAGTGCTGGCTGTGTGCCGAGGGGGCTTGGAAACGAACCGCCTGGGCACAGAGGGGCCTCCCAGTCCTCAGCTTCAGAGCTGGATGGCCCAGGGCTGCCAGAGACTAGTGAGGAACCAGTGACCCACAGCAGGCTCTGAAGGCTCCATGCCTGGGGGCCCAGCCAGGGAGAGGCTGGGTGAGGTCAGAGTAGGGGAGCCAGGTGTACAAGGGGCATTTGGGAAGGGGTCAGGGATCAAGTCTCCGGAAGCTTCACTTGGAACATGCCTGGGAGCCCTGCTGGCTGCCCTGGGGGCAGGGAACAGGATTTACCTGTGTGAGCTGGAGCAGAACCCGGACCTTGGCAGGTGGGGTGTGGGGAGGAAGGGCACAGGCGGCAGGCGTTGAGAATGCTGGCACCTACCCAGTGGTGAGCACCCCACCTCTGGAGCTGTTTTAGCAGGAGCCGGGCCCTGTCAAACTGTCAGCCGGGCAGAGATGGCACAGGGTGGAGGCTGAGACCATGGGCAGTGGTGTTCGTTCCTTCATTCACCCCCCATCATGGGCGAGACACAGGTCTGGGTTTGACTCCTTCCTTATCTTCTTCCTCACTCTGCACCCCTGGGCTGCTCCCTTCACTTCTCCGAGCCCGGCTTCCGCACCTGTGAAACATCTGTGGTTTCTAGCCTTTTCCCTGCTGGGAAGAGTGAGTCTGAAAACTGGGGCCTCCAACAGCCCTCAAGGAAATTCAGGTCCCTGGTTGGGCCAAAGGTGGTGCCCTGGCCACGCAGGAGGCAGAGCGCAGGTGTGGGCGTGACGAGGGACCCCAGTGGGCTTGCCTCCAGCCTCTAGCTGTACCACTTTGGCCTTCACATGACCCCGGGACCTCCCCGAAGAGAAGCCCAAGGAGGCCGGCTCTTCCTGCCTTGGTGGGCCAGCCGCCCCTCCCTGCACTCACAGCGACGGGGGGTGGGGGTGGGGTGGGGAGGGTGGGGGCAGTAAACACCCTCCGTGTGCTCTGTGGCTGGGTGATCGTGAGGGTCTTGGGTGGGCTCAGTTTGCTGAGTGGTGCAATGGGAACACTCACGGCCTCTGTGTGCAGGCGTGGGGGCCCCAGGCCTGTGACAGGTGGGGATCAGGCTGCTTGGGGCCCCTCCTCTGGGGCTGGCTCGGCGTGGGAATGCTCTGGCTCAGGCTTCATGTGCTCCAGCAGATTGACAAGGTCCAGGGCCTGTGCTCTGCCTCCCAGGGGACAAGATTGATGGCTGATCAGTGGGGGGCAGGCGGCCTAGGCAGGGTGTGCTGGGAACAGTGGGCCCCTGACTCCCTCTGGTCCCTCCCTCTCCTCCCAGGCCTGGCCCTAGCCTCTCAGTCAGGATAGTAGAGGGGAAGGGCCTAGTACCCCACAGTGGCCCTGAGATGGTGGCTGCACCGCGGCAGGAGGTCGGCCCCAGGCGTCCACCACGCCAAGGCCAAGTGTGCAGGAGGGGATGCAGGCACTTGTTCCCTCGGCTTGCCTGGGGCCTCCTGCTCCTACTGGCTGCCCCTTCCCTGCCTCTGGGGCGTGTGTGGTGCATCATGGCCCTCACACCCTCTCCACTCCTACTGCAGGCCGGCTCCCTGCCAGGCCCAGGACCTCCCAGACTCCTGCCCTGTACAAACCAGTACGTTCCTAACCTATTCTGGCTTCCAAAATGAGCTCTGGGTAGAGATGGGAATATGGTACCTGAGGGAGGGTGATGGTGTGCGGAGATTGGCCGGATGAGATGAGGAGCCTGGGCAAACCACGCGTCTTCTCTTCGTCCAGCTGCCTTTGCCTTTTGCAAGGCCTCAGTCTCCTGACTCTGGAAGGGCCCTTGCAGATGGTCCCAGCCGGTGGGGTTCAGAGCCCTGGGGGGCTGTGGCCCGGGGTGAAAGTGAGGGCCTCCAGGGCTCCATCGGCTGTGTCAGCCTTGTCCTCACTCCTGTCGGATGGTCCACTGCAGCAGAGGCCCAGAGATGGGCACCACCCTCCAGGGATACTTGCCAGGTCTGGGGACACCCCTGGGCTTCCTCTCTTCACCCCAGGTCTCTCCCTCTGGCTTCTTCAGTGGGATGGGAAAGGAGTTGCTGGTTCACCTGTGGGAGGAAGGGGTAGGTGAGGAGGGAGGCTATGCTGGGAGCCCTGACTTAGGAGCAACGTCAGAGAAAAGAGTAGTCCCCATACCTTGGCCAGGCTCCATGCAGACCCCAACTACACATTCCACCCGCCATAGGGTCATTGATATGGCGGAGGGGATACTGAGTCCACAAGCTGACTCTGATGTAGTCCGCAGTACCTGGACTGCAGAGCTGGATCTTGCTTGGGGTGGACAGTGGGTATTCGTCAGTCTCTTGTGTAGCCAGAGTTAAATCAGAAGAGACCCACCCACTCACTCACCATCTGACTTCTTATCCATCCTTCAGCCAGTCTTCTTCTATCAATCCATCCATTCTTCCTTCCTTCCATCATCCATCCATCATCCATCCATCCAATCCATTCGGCCACCCATCCATTCATCCATTCTTCCATCAATCCATCCACCTATCCAACCAACCATCCAGTCACCCATAACCCCTTCAATTATCCATCCATCCATCCATCCATCCATCCATCCATCCATTCATCTATGTATCTACATATTATTCCATGAACCAAGTCTATCTGCGTGGAGGTCACCCACCCATCTAACCATCTATCTATCCCTCCCTCCCTCTTCCCACCCCATTCATAAAGGCGGCATTCATTTATCCAACCGTCCATTCACTTTCCTAATTATCCCACTGTCCATCCACCCAACCACACATTGATCCAGCCAAGTATTCATGAACAGATAATGCCACTCAAAGCTGCCATGATGGTCACAGAGTGCCGCGTGATGCCATTTCTTGGATTCTATGACTATCCCTCCTTGGTAAATGAAGACACTGAAGCATAGAGGACAGCATACTTATTGGGAATACCTACTTAGGGTCAGACAGACTTGAGTGCAAATCCTAACTCCATGTCATTAGCTGTGTGGTCGTGGCTTGGTCATTTGCCTCTCTTCTTGTGTAAAACAATATGGCTGCTGATATTCTTCTGGGAATTAAAGACAAAAGTTTTCTGCATGTGGTAGCTTCTTAACGAAAGTCCAGTGCCCTGGAGAAGTGTCCATGGGAGGTATGGCTGTAACCAGGGCCTGTTCCTCTAGTCTCTGAGCTCCTTGTCAACCTTTGCAGATGGCACTTGTCCATCTAGTGCCGCTGACTGGTGCCAACACCAGGGAGGTCTTGGGAGCTTGACACCCAGATGTGATCTTGGCCTGGCCTCTTGCAGTCTGTGAGGGAAGCCTGGCTTCCCTGGCCAAGGCTGCACCCCAAGCCTACAACCCGAAGACCCAGGCCTGGGCTCCTAGGAGGTAGTTTCCCACTGCCCTCTCTGCCAATGTGCCCCAACTAGTGCCCAGATGGTGGGCACAGGATGTGTACACACATGGAGCGTACCAGAAAAATCAGAGCTGAAGGCCTCATCTCTGCCCACCTCACCAGGCAGAACTTTCCTATGGTAGGTAAATACAGGACTCTGTTTACATGGTAACACAGTCAGCCAGTAGTGGTGGGGTAGGTGGCTCATGTAATGGTAGCATGGCTCTTGGCATCCCTTGGATGCTGCAGGAGGTGGGGCCTCCTTCATGACACAGCTTGTACCTGGTGCCCACCCCTGGGAGGCACCTGTTTGAGCCCAGGAGCCCTAGATGGCCCGGAGGTAAGGCCCTGCCTGCTAACTGGGCTCCTGGCTATCCATGCAGCCCTTTGGGAGGGACACATGTCTGCAGGCTCAGCAGGCATGACCATGGTATGTCATGGAATCCTCCTGTCCTCACTTTAGATACAGGGCACTCGAGGTCCAGAGAGGAGAGATGCTCACTCAGGCCACTCAGAGGAGGGTTGGTCGGACTCAGCCATGCTGGAGGGCTGAGGTCACTGCTCTGGGCTGCCCTCAGTCTGGCCAAGTAGGGCCTTCCACAGCCCCCTCACCCTGGGAGCTCTGAGGCTGGCAGCCATTGGGTGTGGAGGGGTGACAGGGCTCCGATCGGACCTCCTCCTCCCAGCTGCTTCTCCTCCATCACATGGCTCTCAATACCAGAAATGCACCTACCCTTTCCACCTCTGCCTAAGCCTGCTCAGGTTGCCTCCTATGAGAAGCCCTCTCCGAGCCCTAAGTCCCAAGGCTGAGGCTCCTGAGGCTTTGTGGGCCTGTTTCTTCTTCTGCCACAGAGGAGAGCGACCCTAACCTGAATATCACCTTGTAGATGAAACGAGAAAACCACTGTAAATCTTCTCCTGGGGCAGCCCGGGTGGCTCAGCGGTTTAGCGCTGCCTTCAGCCCAGGGTGTGATCCTGGAGTCCCAGGATCGAGTCCCATGTCGGGCTCCCTGCATGGAGCCTGCTTCTCCCTCTGCCTGTGTCTCTGCCTCTCTCTCTTTCTGTCTGTCTCTCATGAATAAATAAATAAAATCTTAAAAAAAAATCTCCTCCTGGGTCCCCACAGGCACACATGCGGAGTTCGAAAATCCTATGGCAGAGGGAGGCTGATGTGTCTCATGCCCTGGGTAGAAACCGACTCTTAGCGGACAGCCGCTGTGTCTGGTTTCTCTTTGGCCCATGACGGAGGGGAGGCAAAAGCCACTGGGGGCCCGAATGGGTGGGTGGGTGGATGGATAAGGTGCAAGAATAAATGGTTGCAGGATTTAGTGGCTGAGTGGGAGGGTAGGAGGTGGCAGGGAGAGATGAGAAGAGAGAGAAGAGAGAGAGGCCACAGCTCAGTTAGTCCCTACAGGCTCTGGAGCAGACTAGGGCTCATATCCCAGCTCTGCCACAATAGCTGTGTGGCTTTGTTTAAGGGCGGTATCTCTCTGTGTCTCATTTCTGTTTTTCCATCTATAAGAGAGAACACCACTGTACCTACCCGGTAATGCTCTTGTGAAGATTAAAAAACAAAAAAAAACAAAAAACACCCCGGTCCTGCAAGGGCCTATCAGAGCACCCTCAGTAGATGACACTTGAACTTCCTCCCTCCTGGGCCAAGCTGGCTCCAGTTCCCAGCAAGGCCGGTAGCTGCAGAGCCATTCCTGCCCTGGGCGTGCCCCTGCCCTCCTCCCCCGTGCCACCCCCCCCCCCCGGGCCCCCTCAGGCTGTTAAAATCCCCTGGATCAGCGCCTCTCCCAGGTATGTCCTGGTTATGTAATCATCGCCCAAGCAGATACACACCAACTTGGGCTCTTCCCTGCTCTCTTGTGTTTACTCTTTGGCTCAGGGGAGAGTTCCATTCAGAAGAAACTGCTTTTGTTTCTCAGCCTTCCCTTGGGAAAGCTGCATTAGGGAGGAGCTCAGTGAGCCAGAAGGGGAGGGAGGGGTGGGGGCAGGAGGGGAGGAGAGAGGGAAGCAGGCCCTTGCATGGCCCAGGGCTTTCTTGATATACACACACGGCTTACCATGCATTTCATCTGTTTAAAAGAAAAGCCTCAAAGAATTTTTTGCATGATCTGATTTTTTTGATAACCCTAAAAATGGCTAAGGAAAAGGTGGACTGTTATCCACTCCCCTAGTCATGACCTTTGATTTCACTTCTTACTGTGTTTTTTGCCTTTTTTTCATGAATGCATGCATCTGTCCATCACACATCCATCCATCCACCCACCCACCCACCTATCCACCAATTCATTCATCTGTTCACTCATCCAGTTATCTAGCCATACATCCATTCATCACCCCCTCCCCACCCATCCATCCACTCATCCATCCATCATCCATTCCCTTATCCATCCGTTATCTATCTACCCACCCACCATCCATTCATCACCAATCCACTTATCCATCCATACATCCACCTACCCACCACCCATCCATGCATCCATCCATCATCCATCATCCATCATCCATCCATTATGTATCCATCCACCTCATCTATCCATCATCTGTCTATCCACCCATCCATCTGTCCCCTCTTTCCTCTTGCATGTGTTGAATTAGCAGTAGAAGAAATTCTCGACTAGACATCTGGAACCTGGTTTCCAACCTCAGCACAGCCACTGTGTTGAAGCAGATTGCTCTGTGCAAAAAGCATGGTTTGCAATTGTCACCTACCGTGTCTGAGGCTCAGGTCTGCCATTTTGTCTCATGTCCTTGGCCAAATCCTTCCCTTCTTTGAGCTTTGGTTTCCTCCTCTGTGAAACAGGGCAATAATGGTACTTGTCTTATTATTTTGAGGGCACAATAAAAGAATATACATGGAAGTTCCTAGAATCACATTAGGTTTCCAGCGGGAGTTGTTCTTGAACTATGCTTTGGGTGGAAGATGCTGCAATGGGGCAAGAGATAGCTGTCTCTTTGGGGCTTCCTGGCAGTGGAGCAGAAAAAGAACAACCAGCCAACATCATATGGAGGGGGGTGGTGCTATATAGGGTGGCGATGGAGAAGAATGAGAGAGAACGAGGCCAGAGAGGCATTGCAGGGAAGGGTCTTGAGGCCACCGTGAGGAGACTAGATGCAGGTTTTGACCAGGGTAGAGTGTGGTTGGATTGATGTCTGGGCAGGACCCTTCTGTCTGCTGTGTAGAAAAGGGTTAGAAACGTTGGGAATGGGGTTCCATAGGAAGGGAGACCATTTGAGAGGATTGCAGTTGCCTACAGGAAAGACCAAGAGACTGCATGACACGGGGGTGTGGCACTCAACCTCACAGATATTTTTTCTCCTAAATGCTAGAACTATCCAGGCATCAGAATCAATGGCTTAGGCCTCAGGTGACCTAGATCCCTCAGTCATTTGGTGTTGCAGCCTTCATACCTTACCTTCCAATCCTGTGTCCCCGGCAGACATTGTTAATCCATTGCAGCTCTCCTTCCCCTAAGGCCTAAAACTGTGTGGTCCCATATGGTAGCCACTGGCCACCATTTAGATACAGCTTTTTAGATCTAAGTCAATTAAAATGAAATAAAACGAGCAATTCCATTGCTCAGTTACAACAGCCATGTTTCAAGTGCTTGACGCCTACCTGTATGTGGCTAGTGGCTCCCATGTTGGACAGAGCAGATAACGAACACTTCCGTCATCACAAAGTGCTCTCAGACTGTGCTGGCCTCGGTCCACTGCCGTAGCCAGTCCACCGGAGCTGGGCAGGATAATGGGCATTCTGTCCTCCTCAGGCCAAACTCCGGACCTGCCGTGGTCAACTCTCACTCCGGGCTGGGTCTCTCCTTTCTATCTGGATTTTACATACAGTAAAGTCATTCTTAAAAGACCCATGTCCTTCTGGGTTGACCCTTTTTAAGTTTGCTTTCTTTTTGTCTCTTAAGGAAAACAAAACAAAACAAAACAAAACAAGTAGACTCCTTGCCTTGCCATGTGGCCACAGACATAACTGGCAAGTGTCATTTGTGCCCTAAGCTCACCTTATTCCTCTAGCCTCCAGAGACTGGATGTTTCTGTTTTTGAGTCTATTTTTAATGCTTCTGGGTGAATGTCATTGCCGCCGGAGGCTGACATTTCATACTCTGGGAACCCTGACCTGCTGCTTTTTCCGGTTGTGAACTGAACCTGCTTTTTCATGCCCCAGAAGGAAAGAACAATGATCATTAATAATTGGCATCTTCTGGAAAATCGGAAATGGAGCCTCCGGGTTCCGAGGCTGGCCTTAACCCCAGCTGTGCTGCTTGAAGTAGCCACCGTGTGGCTGTTCTACCCCAGGTTCCACGGCTGCCAGGGTCACCCCCTGGGGCCACCTGCCCTGCCTTAGCAAGGCAGGTGGGCAGTCTGGCAGTAGGCTGGGCACATGTCCAAGGGGCAGAGTGGTAAGAAGCTGGTGTAGAGACCTGTGGCCCCCACTACAGAGATCAGCCCTGGGGACACCTGACCTCCTCCAGAGGCAGGGGTAGGTGGGAGTGGGATGAGGAGGGGTGGCTTTGCTCTCGGTGGGAGTGGGTGTCTCAGCTGGGCTAGGGAGCTTGACTGAGCCTCTGACTCTGGGTGGGGTCCTGCTCTGGGTCCTAGGAAGCACGGGGGTAGTGAAGACCAGGAAAGAGGAGGGGGTGGTTAATGGGACAGGGAAGGAGCACTGGCGGGGGTGTTGGCTCAAGGAGCGGGGGACAGAAGGGTGTGAGGCCTCACCCTTGCAGGCAGGGACAGATGATGCTACATTTGTTCCCCGTGTCCCTCTCTCCCTCTCCCTCGTCCTTTTAGTCCCTTTGGGAGGGGGAACCAAGGCCGGTCTGGCCTTTAGGGAAGAGAGTCAAATAACCTTTGACAAGGAAACCAAAGGTCACGGGAACAATTCTTCCCTTTCACGCTGGGCGATCTGGCAGGAGCGTGCTGGAGCTGACGAGGGTGGCACCCCTCCCAAGCAGCCCAAGACAAACAGGGCGGCAGGAAGTTCCCACGCTCCCGGGCCGCAGCAGCCAGGAGCCTCTGCAGTCACCTGCCCGGCTGGGCTGCGAGGGGCGGGGCCTCAGCTGCCCACAGGTGAGTGTCAGCCTTGCTGCCCAGGGCGGGGCCTGCAGGCGCATCCGGACAGGACTCCGTGTCTCTCTGGGAATCCTCACCAGGCTCCTACTGAGTGAATATTGTCAGCTTCATCTCGCAGAGTGGGAACCCTGAGACCCGGCTGGAGGTCATACGGGCAATAAAAGGAGGAGCTGGGATTTGGACTCTGGCTTCTCTGGTCCCAAAGCCTGTCGGTGCTCTTTCGTCTGGGCTTGTATTCCCTCTGCGAACTTTGCTGACGCCCACTGTGTGCCAGGCAAGCTGCCGGGGCTTGGATGGACACGGGTCAGTGGCCCTGCGGGGCTCCTGGTGCCCCACATCACAGCAAGATTTCACCATGAACAGTGACCTATGGCTCCACCTGCAAAATGGGCGAGCGGATCCCAGACTGACTTCTGGGGAAAATGCCAGAAGGTGATAGGACAGCAAACCCAGCCATTGGGGCAAGGCCCTGGAGGAACACACCCTTGGCTCCCAGATTTTTGTTTTGGTGCTACCTCCAGCGATCTCTGGTCCAGAGCAGCGAGGGCTTTCACCAAAATCAGGGTCACCTCTACCACCCATGAACACCCCATTCCAAAGGAGTAGGACCGAAGACCAGGCTCCCTAAGCCAGGGCCACACGTGGCTACCCTGTCAGAGGCTCTCGGAGAAACGTGTCCTGGGGCGTATTCCCCCAGAAGTCAATCCGCTTCACAGGGACCCCACCTTAGTCCGTCCCGGCAAAGGGGGCAGCAGGTCAGGGCACCATCGCGCTGGTTCTGGGGCCTCACTAGAGCCCCTGTCAATGATGGGTTAGCCCAGGTCGAGGGGGAACAGCTCAGGCTGGGGTTTAGGGCAGACAGAAGCTGCTGGAGCCCAGACGATGGTCAGAGCCAAGAGGCCTGGACTAGGGTGGAGCCTTGGGGTTGGTCCTGGCTACGTGGCTGCAGGAGATGCTCTCGCCCTCTCCGGGCTCAGCCATGAAACCATTGTGACTCCTATGGCCCCTTTCATGTGGCAGCTTCCAGATTCTCAAGGCCAGGAGCCACTTGCACCACAATTTCAGCGCAGGTGCACATGAATGACCTGTCTCTGAGGGCAGGCCCCTGACCACGTCCCTCCTCGTCCAACCTCCCTCCATCTCCTGGCTCCCAGCTGCAGGAACAGGGAGTCAGGCCCACGATCAGCCCTGCCCACTCATTTCTTCCACTGCCCACCTCGTTCTGACCTTTCCATCCATTCCTACCCCTTTGGGCCAACATTTACCACCACCTGCCTGCACTTATCCAGATAGCCCATCCCATCAAGTCATCCACCAGCCAGCCAGCCAGTGTGCGGGCATCTGCCCTTCCAGCCCACCACTGGGCCGTCTGTCCACCTACCCATGGAGCGGTCCCCCTGCTTGCACTGATCCACCTGTAAGTCATAAGTCTCCATGAGCAAAGCTGGTGTGGATGCTGGGTGAAAACTCCCATTGGTTGAAGCGAACAGTCTCTGTCACTGCCCTGCAGCTCTCTTGCCTGCCATGCCGCCCTCTTGGCCCAGGAGGTCAGAAGCCATGGGGACCAGGAAGCATGGGGACCCCAAAGGGGTCTGCTGGTCATTAGCTGCATGATCTCAGGCCGGCTCACCAGCTTGTCCATGACTTGGGAGCGTGAGGAGTCCCACTGGCCCCTGTGCTGAGCCTTGGTGATGGAGGCGGGGTGGGGGGGTGACACTCATGGGAAGCAGTGCGTGTGGTGGCAGCAATTAGTGGTCCTTCCAGTGTGTGCGCCCCCCTGGCACTGCCTGAGCACAGCTGGCTGCGCTCCGGGCGGGAGGTTGCTGTGGCAGGACACAGGTTAATGACAAGTGACCTCCTTCTGCAGCTTCTCGCTCACCCATGCCTCCTCTTCCCCCGGGACCCTGTCCTCTGCCCATTTTCCATTCCATGTTTCTTTCTTCCTTAAGCCACACTGATAACACCTTTTTGATAAAAGAAAAACAAAACTTCCAGGCGAGATAAAGGAAGGGCCGTCCTCTGCGGGCTGGGAAGGAGCATTCCACATTCCCTGTTACTCTCCCGCTGGAATGTGAAGTATTTGTCCAGAGCCTTTCTCATCGGTGGGGCATTCTGGGGGCCCCAAGCACCCTGGGAGGGGGTGACTAGTTGGTGGGATTGGCCAAACTGGCTGAACTGGGGGGGGGCGTCAAGTTCCAGGGTGCAGTGTGTCTGCCCAAGTCGACCCCTTGCCCTGCTGGGGCTGGGCTCTGGCATGGGCCAGGCCCCTTGACACATGCAGCTTTCTTCTCTCTCCTGCGTGGGAGAAACAGCTAAGGATCCAACTTTGGATGGGGAGATGGGGGGCCCGAGTGGATACGGAGGCTGCACCCAGGTCGGATCCTACAGCAACGTCCAGCTCTTGCTGCATGGCCAGGAGGGCTGCTATGCACCTGGCCACCCTGTCCCCAGGTCCCCACTGTGTGTGCGTGTGTATGTGTGTGTGTTTGAAGGATCCCTCCTGTGCCTGTGCCTGTGCGCCCCATGTGCTTCCTAAACATGACACTGGCCTGGTGTTGAGGCCGCACAGGCTCACAACTGTCTCTGTGGGATAACTTTCGTCTCCTGACAGTGTGGTGCCCCACCTGGCAAGCCCCCTCTCCGCTAGAGCAATCCAGTCCACACTATCTCCGAAAAGTTCTTGGATGCCAGACACCGCTGTCCGACTGACCACCGGTCCTGTAGCAGAGTGTAGGCACCGGCGGGACAGCCGGGCAGGCCCGGGAGTCAAGAAGGCCCCAGGAGCCTCACCTCTTGCATGTGTTCTCTCTTGAGGCTCCTTCCCACCTTCAAGGGCTCACCTTGTAGCCAACAGAGGCTGCGGAAATGAGGGAGTGTGAGTCCCAAGGCCAAGTGGTAACGGGCGTTGTGGCTTCTGTCCTGCTTTCTTTGTCCGCTCACTCTGGGGGAAGACGTCCGCTGTGTTGTGAGGACGCCCGTGCAGCCCCGTGGAGAGGCCCACTCGGTGAGGAACTGGGGCCTCACACCAGCGGCGTGGTGAGAGCGCCATCCTGGAGGCGGACCCGCCAGCCCCCGTCGAGCCTCAGATGACCACAGGCCTGGCTGACATCTTGACCACAGCCTCAGGATGGTCGCTGGCCCAGAACCACCCGGCTCAGCTGCTCCGGGGTCTCTGACCCACAGAAACCACGGGGGATGATGAATATTTGTTTTCAGCCAGTATGTTTTGGGGTAATATGTTACAAAGCAGGAGATAACTGATACATGAGGTTTGGATTGTGCTCTCCTGCTTACAAACTTTGGGCCTTGGTTTCCACCTCTGCAAGACAGGATCACCATAGTTCCCCTAGGGCGCCGAGGGGGCCCTGTGCATAAAGCACCGTGCTCCGTGCCTGGCTTCCCCACGCGAGGATCACCGCTGCCACTACTGTGGTTGGAGCCGAGCTTGCCTGTGCAGGTGCCTCTGCCCTCCACCCCTCCAAGGAGGGGCCAGCACCAATGCTGCCAGCACGGGCACCTGCTTCCATCCCTCATGTGCCCTGATGCACACATGCATGCGCATGTGTACGTACGCAGTCACCGGGCCCAGGGCTGACGGGGCATCCTTGCTCAAGGTCACCAGAACCAGTGAATGAAGTCAATCATTTCTTTTTTTTTTAATTTATTAAGAAAATGTTAATTATGATAAAATACCTACAACATAAAATGTAACATCTTAATCAGTTTTGAAGTGTACAGCCTAGGAGTGTTAAGCACACTTGCCCTGTTGCGCAGCCATCAGCTCCATCCTTCTCCAGAATGTCTTCATCTTCCCAACTGCAACTCTGTCCCATGGACACTAACTGCCTGGCCCCCGGCCCCTGGTGTCCACTGTCCTCCTCTCTGTGTCCAGCAATCTGGAGACTCTAGGACCTCGTATGAGTGGGATCATGCAGCTCTGCTATTTTTTTTTTTAAGATTTTACTTATTTATTCATAAGAGATACACAGAGAGAGAGAGAGGGAGAGACACAGGCAGAGGGAGAAGCAGGCTCCATGCAGGGAGCCCGACGTGGGACTCGATCCTGGGTCTCCAGGATCACACCCTGGGCTAAAGGCAGGTGCTAAACCACTGAGCCACCCAGGGATCCCCAGCTTTGTCCTTTTGTGTCTGGCCTGTGCACTCAGCATCCAGGTCCATCCCCGCTGTAGCAGGTGTCAGCGTGTCCTTCCTCTTTGAGGATGGAGAATATTCCGTAGTGGGGGGTTTCTTAGACTCTTTTACCCTAATCATGTGGTCACTGAAGTCAAGCATGAAGTCTTACCTGTTTTTTTTTTAAAGATTTTATTTATTTATTCACAGAGACACACACACAGAGAGAGAGAGAGAGAGAGAGAGAGAGAGAGAGAGAGGCAGAGACACAGGCAGAGGGAGAAGCAGGCTCCACGCTGGGAACCCGACATGGGACTTGATCCCGGGTCCCCAGGATCACACCCTGGGCTGCAGGCGGTGCTAAAACGTTGAGCCACCAGGGCTGTCTGTCTTACTTGTTTTTAAAAAAGATTTTACTCATTTATTTGAGAGATAGAGAGAGTGAATGAGAGCAGAAACAGGAGGAGGGAGAGGGAGAAGCAGACTCCTCACTGTGCAGGAAGCCCCGAGATCATGACCTGAGCTGAAGGCAGACCCTTAACCGTCTGAGCCACCCAGGCGCTCTTTATCTGTCTATTTATTGCCAACAATCCGTTCTTGGGAACTGGATCTGAATAAGCCCGACTCAGGATGTGTTTGTGGGAGAAATGACTAGAGTCCAAACATCTGGGTTTGTGTCCTGGTTCTGCCACTTGCTGGCTGGGTGGCCTCAGGCAGGTGGCTTGCCCTCTGGAGGCCCCAATTCCTCATCAACAGAAGGGGGACAGGGACTCACAGGGCAGCTGGAGGGGTCCAATGTGATGACTCTACTTAAGGAGTGGGGTGCATGCGGGTGTAGACTCTTCCCAGCTTGACCTCCAGAGTCAGAAATGGTGCCACTTCTTTGCTTGACCTTGGCCTGACCGGTGTGCCACTCTGCAGGGGGCCAGGGGTGACGGCCCGTCCATGGTTTCAACACGGTGGTACAAGATACCTGAATGACCACCGGCATCTGAGATAAGGCCGTCAGTTCTACATTCCATGCCGGCCCATTCCATTGATAAGCCCCGGGGCGGGCCGAGAGGTGTCGTGCCCGGAAAATGCCAGCAGACTCAGCAGGGGAGGGGCTACACTCTATCTGCTTCGCACAGGGTGTAATTTCAGACGTGAGCCCGTAACTTCCCTGGTGGCCAACGGCTCTGCGATTCTGACCATCCTCGAGGGAGTCCACGTCGGGACAGCTGGCATCAGCTTCGTGTCCAGCCTACTGGCTGGGTGACCCCGGCTAGGTCACCTGCCCTGGTGTGACAATAGGGTCCATGGGGTCAGAGGGCCTGGATCAAACCTCCGGCCAGACCCTGGCATCTTAGATGGCCTTGGGGAACCTTGCTGAATTGCTTTGTGCCTCAGTTTCTCCATCTGTAAAATGGGGATAATTCTTCTCACCAGCTTTCTGGGTTTATTGTGTGGACTGAACATGTCGAGGCTGGGGGTGTGCTTGACACATGCCAAGTGTGCTGTGAGCTTTCTTGGCTTTGCTCCTCACTCTGAGATGTAGTGCCTTTGTCTGTACAATGCGGGGAACCCTCGCGGCACCCCACCTGAAAGTCCTGTTTATCTTTTTCCCTCTCCATTTTGTGCAGGCAAAGCTGTCTTTCTGGAGTAGAGGAGCTTTCTCAAATGTATTTTTTCCAAACTTCCATCAGCCTCCTTCCTGAGTTCCGCTCACCTGACCTCCTACCCGCATCCCCACTTGGGTGGTTCGTGGGCACCGCGTCCTTCACCCTCTCCTTCGCCCAGCCCCTGCTCAGCAGATGCCCTGCTGTCTACCTGGGTATCAGGCCAGAGCCCCATTGTCCACGCCTCCTGGCCTCGCTGCCCGTACCGGCTCTTCACCCGAGCTGAGCCACTCTGCCCTCCTCAGCACCTCTCAATTCCAGCCCACTGCCGCCGCCAGCAGTCTCTGGAGACCTCAAGGCTGTACCTGCCTACAACCCTTTTAAAGCCCCAAATCTAACTGCTGCTCGTCATCTCGGGATGGGCCTCCCTGGGCTCTTCGTGCATCGCTCCCAGTGGAGACTTATATCCTATTCCCCAGTTATATATCCTTTTATAATAAACCAGCAATCTGGTAAGTAAACTCTTGCTTTGAGTGAGTTCTACACCACTTTCTAGCGGTTCTCAAACCTAAGGAGGTGGTTGTGGGAACCTCTGATCTGCAGCCGGTTGGTCAGGAGGACAGGTGACAGCCTGGACTTGTGTCTGGTGTCTGGGTGGTGACACTCTTGTGGGACCGAGCCTGTCCCCTGTGCAGTCGTAACAGGTGGATAATATCAAAATTGAGTTAATTTGTAGGACACCAGCTGTTGTCTGGAGAATCTGAGAATTGCTTGCTATGGAGAAAACCCCGCAGATTTGGTGGCCAGAAGTGTTCTGGAAGAGCCTGAGAGTCATGGAGAAACAGAAGGGTTTGGGTGGCCAGAAGTGAAGAGAGAGAGAGACCTTGGCTTCTCCAGGTCCTGTCTGGTTTGAAGCAGTTAGAACGGGTGTGAGTTCTCTGCATCCCTTGCTCCTGCCACGTGGCTGGAAGCAGCCCATATCCCTGCACCACCGGGAGAGGAGACCCCAACAAGAAGACGCTCCCTGGCCCACGACGAGAGGGAAGAATAGATCGCCACTGAGTTCAGATGCTCGCATCCCAGTTTACTAGTTAGTGTAGCACAGCCTTGCTCATCCAGACTAACTCAGGGTTCCACCTTCGACGCAACTTGCCCTGTGAAGGTCTGTCCTGCCCTGGGTGGGACCAAGAGCCTCCCCTGGGCTCCCCCAGCACCTGCCCTTTCACACCGTGTCCCACCTTGCTGGACTTGCCGCGTCACGGGACCACCCCGGACCTAAGGGCGCCCCGAGGCAGGTGCATGCCTACCCTGCCCACATCCCTCTCCCCAGGCCCGGCGCGGAGTCTGTCCTCCCCGGGGCTCAGGCACTGCCTGTTGAATCTGTTGAGTAACTGGGCTTGGCAGCGACCCAGCTGTCCCCCGCGTGCACATTCTTCTTTTCAGAGGAATGTCCTGGATCCAGGTTCCCACAGAGGTGCCCGAATCGAGGGGAGTGACTCTCTAGGCTCCGACTGTTGTTCTGCTGCAGAAAAAGCCGTTCTTTTGAACTCTGCTAAGTGAGCCCATGAACGGGGCATAACTGCGATGCAGGAATTCCCGGGTCAGTGGGCGTCCACTCGGGCGGGGGCTGCCCTCCCCCTGCGGGTCAGCAAAGCCGTCAAGTGAAACCCATTCTAATTAAAGGGAACATTAAGCAGGAGGACTTTTAAACATGGCTATTTCCTAAAATCCTGTTTTTGATACCAATTAATTCCCCTGGGGAAGGGGTAGGGGTAGGGGGTGCCGGAGAGCCCTGTCCTGCCACCCCCGCCCACTCACTCTGCATGTACCTGGAACTTCATCTCAACAGTGATTTAAAGACTCTGGGAAAACTTCTGCAGGCCTGAATTCACCAGCAGATGGTGAGAACACTGCCCCTCCGCCTCTGTCCCTTTCTGGGGAGAGAGACGCTAACCCAGCGGGCCTTGGCAAGGTCACCGGCCAACAGGCTGTGCTGGTGAGGATGTGACGGGTTCCAAAACAGCGTGGGCCCATAGATGTCCCTGTAACTGGGTACGCTCTGTGTGCCAGGCACTGTTCTAGACACTGGGACAGAGCATGAAACGGGACTGGCAAGTGCCCTCCAGCCTGCAGCTTGTACTTCACTTGGTCTCAGATGATATGTGATGCATGTGCCTATGTTCCTGCATGTGCATGTGAGCATTTGTGTACGTGCACACACGTGAGAGAGAGGGAGGGAGAAAGGGAGAGATAACCATCTCAAGCCCCCTTTACACTGGCTTCTACGATTTCCCAAGTGTCTTGGCCAACAGAGGCCAAGGCAATTATTGTTAATATTGGCATGTGATTGCCATGCATGGTTTCCTAAACACCTACTATGTTCCAGACACTGAGCAAAGCTCTGTTCGGTGCATCCCTTAATTCATCCTCCCACAGCCTGCCAGCATCAATCCTGTAAGAGGAACAGGGAGCCCGAGGGGTGGGACGAGTTCTCCCCGCACCTCACCACAGCTGGGGCTCCTACCGCGGCGCCTGCCGATTCTCCACACTTGAGCTCCCTCCCCTGACCCCAGGGAGAACTCAAGCCTCAGGAACTCTCCAAGGAAAGCCTCACTGATTATGACCTCCAGAGTCCCACCGGAGGCCACCTGAATGCATATCTGTATCAGTTACCTACGCTGTGTTACAAATCACCGCGAACTTAATGGCTTAAGGCAACGCTCATTCGTTAGCTCACAGCCCTGCAGGTCAGAAGCCAGGCACGGCTTAGCTGGGTCCTCTGCTCAGAGTCTTGTGTGGCTGAAATCAGGGTGGGGTGCAGGCTGCTGATATCCCATTTCTTTTCTGGAGAAAACCCTCTGCTTCTGAAAGACTCCCGTGATTTGGTCTGGCTCACCTGGCAAATGAATGTCTTAGCAAACAAGTCGACTGTGCAACTAACACAACCCCCGCATGTCCATCATTACCACCATCACCATCATCACCATCACCACCATCACCACCACCATCACCATCACCATCATCACCTACTCACCACCAGCATCACCACCACCATCATCATCTCATCATTGATTTAACAGGTGGGCTCACACCATGAGTGTTGCAGGCAGAAGGAGAGAATTGAGGAGGGAGAGGTCAGATTTCTATATCCCCACCACCTCTCAGCAGGGCCCAGCTGGGCTGTTAGGGGTGGTGGTGGTCACAGAAGCAGACATTGGCCAAAAGGAATGAGCTTCGTTAACCAAAATTAAGCTCTGGTGGGACTGAGTTGGAGGTCCGTGTTGGGGTGCTGGAAGCATCTAGGAATGTTGAAAAGTTAACAGCAGACAAGAGTAGGATGAGGCATCTACTGACATCTACCTCCTTCCATCTCCTCTTCAAATGGGGCTCTTTGGAGAGAAACTGCAAAGCAGGATTCTGGAGGTCTCATGCTACCTCCACCTGTCCTTTGCTGGATGACCTCAGACAGCCCTCTCTCAGCCTCAGTTTTCCCATCTCTAAAATGGGACACAACGGGACCCACGGAGATGTTGCTGAAGGCGTGACCTGAGGGGTCAGTAGGTGGCGCTGATGGGCATGAAAGCTACCCTAGGGCATTGCAGGAGGAGTAGGGGGGAGGCAAGAGGTCCTGCTGTGGCTCTAAGGCAGCCGTCAATGGGAGTAGACCCAGCAAGACAGTGGTGAGGGCTTTCATGATTCCTGGGGGCAGAGGAGCTGGCCAGTGTTGGCGACTGTCCCCTTGGTGGAGCTGCAGACCCTGCCTTGGGTATCTTAGCTGTCTACGGGCATCTCCAGCTCAGGGTGAACCAAACAAGGAGTAATGCCTGTCTTGTATCACCCCCATCTCCTCATCTCACCGAATCACCAAGACACCCTATCCCCTTGGCCCTTAACTGGACCCTGTCCCTGAGTCTTATCAGGGTCACCTTTAATCCCACCGCCATCGGCCCCCTAGGATCCGTGTGACCACGGTAACCTCCTCTCTCACCCCTTCCAACCTTCACATAACATAGAGAAGAGGCTTCTAAAGTGGCAAATAAGGCTGTGTCCCTGCAACTCTCAGGGTCCTTGGTCCTCAGGGTAAAGTGCAAGGCCCTGACAAGGCGCATCAGGCCCTGTGAGGTCTGAGGCTGACTCATGGCTGTACCCCATCTTTCGTTACAGGCTGGCTTGCCCCAGGGTCCATGCAAACTGGAGTGACTGAGCAGGGGCTCCTGTCTCTGCCTCTGGGTCTTGCATGTGTTTCCCCCCACTCTTCCTGCCCATCTGCCTCATGGGTAGGCTGTGTGGGTTCCATGAGTCACTGCTTGTCTCGCTTGTGGGGTGCCTGGCATATAGGAAGCCCTCAGGAATGTTCTGTATTCCTGTGCCTACTATTATTATTGACACTACCCCAGAAGAGATGATGAAGTAAGTGAATAGATGAATGAATCAATGAACAGATGAATGAATGGCACCAGAGTTGCATCGTCCCCTGGTCTGGGTGGTTCTAAGACCACTGAAGGAGGTGACCATGTGGGTCCCCACAGGTGGGACCCAGGCAAGCTGGGGAGTCCTCACTCAGTCAGGGCAGGTTTTAGGTTGGTCGTGGCTCTGCCCTGCTTAGCCCCAGAGGAAGGAAGGAATGGTGGCCAGGAAGAACCAGGCAACCCCACCTTTCTGAGGTCTTGCTTCTGTCCCACCCATCCACCTACTCACCCAGCCACCCAACCACCCAGGCACCCAGCTACTCACCCAGCCACTAGCTACTCTCTTGCAAAGGAGGAAAGTCAGACCTAGCAGATGGGGCTGCAGGCAGAGACCAGAGTTCTGGAAGTGAGACCAACAGACTTTGGGAGGGGCCGGGACCACTGTTGAGCTGTCTAAGTCTTCCGCTGACGGGCGCCTCCCACCTCAAGAGTGTGCCAAGGCTAGACCGCCACGTGGGACAGAGCCTCCAGGCCTCCCATGCAGGATGGCCCAGCTGGCCCCCACCTGGTCACTGCCTCCTGCAGAGGGCAGGATGGTCCTCAAAGCCCCAGAGCCGGGGCTGAGGATCCTGGTGCCTGGGTCAACCTCCACTCCTTATAAACTCAGGCTGAGAAGGCTGCCCCCACCCACTCTCTCTGAGAAGGTGAGGCTGGGGCCCTGGGGTGGGTGGGCTGGGAGGGGGTTTACCCCTGGGCGGGGACCCCTTCCATGGATTTGGACAGCTCACTCTACCTGTCAGGTTCTAGGCTTGTGAAGGGAAGGCATGAAGGGACCCCAGGCAGTGGGGGACCTACATAGAAGCCAGTCTCCCATGTGGGGTGGAAAAGCCATGACCGTTTGGGAGCAGGAAGGTTCTTCTCAAGCTGTAAATCAAGTTGTGGTCACTCCACCCCTACAGCTACCAAGACTTGCCCTGGATAAGGAAACTGAGGCCCAGAGAAGTGCAACAACTTGCTCGAGACTCTGCTGCCATCTGTCCTTCCTCCTCTTTCCTTCCCCCAGGATCTCTCCTCCCTTCCTTTTCTAGATAAGGTTTTACTGCACAGGTGTGGGCCGGGTGTTAGGAATCCCGAGATGACCAAGGCCTTCCTGGGCTTCTCCGCAGCTCATCACTGGCAGGTGACAAGCAGGTCGGTCCCAGGCTGACTCTGGCACACTGGTGGGTGGCCCCTGCGGAGCTGTGTGGGACGGGGCTCTGAGGCAGGATCTGGATCGGGAGGCAGGGAGGGGGTGCGTGCGCTGTGATCGGTTAGTGACGTCTGCCATGTGCGTGGGCCGTGGTGAGCGGGTTAAGCTCTGCCCTCTACCAGGAGACCCCAGGCCAGCAGAGCGTCTAAAACCTGTCCAGATGGTGCTGGATTCTCCTCTTTGTCCTCACATGAAAAGGCAGGGTCTGCATGAAAACCTTACAGCTCAGCTATGGCACAGCTGGCATCTGAGCCCGGGCTCCAAGGGGGTCCCCGTTTTCCATGGTGTCACCCTACTGCGCCCTGTTCCCCTCTTTGCTTTGGCTGCTGGGGAGCTCAGAATGGAGCTTTCGGCTCTCGCTCAGGTGCCACAGTAGCCTGGGGTTTGGGGCATTTTCACTGCCCCCTCCTTTGGGCTCTTTATCCTCCCTGCTGGGCCTCCCGTGGAGCAGGCCGGACATAAGTTATCAACTATAAATAAAACCAAGACTTCCGTTCTGGCTCTCACTTGACTTTCCGGGTGCATTTTTTTAAGTCCTTAATGGCAGGAGGGGGGAGCCTCCTAAAGGAAGATGACATCACCATCAGCTGGCCCCGGGGGGCAAGGCCCCAGCCCCCCAGGCCCGCGTGGGCCCTGAATACCCCCATTATGAGGGGTAACCTCATTACACAAGTTGTGCCACGCGGTGGAATTTCAAATGGGGTTTTGTGGTTTCTGTGCTTCACAGCAGAGCGCACGCAGGCAGCTGCGGTCACCGGCTTCCTCTGCCGCCGCAGCCCTGGCGCCCGGCCAGCCCGGTGACCACCCTTTCCACCATGAGTCAGCTTCATTCTTAAGTCTCTGACTCAGGCCCTTTTAAAGGGACAGCAGAGCCGATTGGCCTGGCGAAGAGCGGGAGGCAGTGAAGGAGCCTTCCCCGGGGAGGGGACACAGGTCCAGTTGGCAGCAGTGGTGGTGGTGCTGGTGGGGGGGTTGTCTTGGCAGGTAGCTGTCCTCCGGAGCTGGGTGAGCAGTCCCTGGCTCCCTCTACCCCCCTGCCCCCCCCCAGGTGGAGGGGGTTTCCTGCTTGCTCCCGGGGAGAGGAGCCTGTGATTCCCCCAAATCTGACTGCAGGGTGGGAACCCCCGGGCACTCGCGACCTTGCTGTTTGTCTGGCCAGGAGCCCTGCCTGAGCTCTGGCCCCGGAGGCCAGCAGACAGAGCCGTGCAGGCCACTCTCTTCGTCCTAATTCCCATCACCGCGACCTTCTGCAGATCCCGGAGCATGCTCAGCGGCCCCCCAGGCGGTGCCTCCTGCCACCTGGAATGCATGTCCCCTGCTTCCTGTGGCTCTGTCTCCTCCGTTAGCCCCCCCCCCACCGGGTCAGAGCAGCTGGCTACTTCCTCTGCAGCATGCATAACACCCCGCAGCTCTGTCCAGCTTGCTTGGGGCTTCACTGGCTCCCCCTGCTAAAGATTCTCAGCCCCATGAGGGCAGGGACCCCGCCTGCCTTGCTCACAGCACCAGGCCTGGCATGGAGCAGGTTGTTGAATGAATGAGCGAACGGGTGGATGGCCGGTAGCAGTCCTCAGGGGCGCCCTCCCTGTCAGATGGGGCACTAGGGGACAGAGGAACCCACGTGGCAGACAGGCCAAGGTTACTTGTGGACACCCTTGAGTCCAAGGGCTCCTGCAGGGGCAGGTCTCAGTTTGGGGCCTTAGTGAAACCCAAGAAGAATTTCCCTGTTTTCCCTTCGCCTGACTCATACTTAGGCTGTGAAGTTCCCCTTTTTGTCAGCACCTCTCCAGGGGCTACAGAGTGCTTCCATTCACCAAAACAGGACCTGCCCCATGCCTGTGTCCTGTCTGGGTCTGGGGCCCCCAGCTGTGCCCAGCATTGGCAGGTTTGCAAGGGGGAGGCGGGGGTGCTTATGGGGGTCTGAGATGCCCAGATTCCTGTAGCCGCATGGCCCGGGTTCATCTGGGCCTCTCCCTTCAGCCTCCTGGCTCACCCTCCCCGGCGACCGGGGCAGGGACTGGAGTCTGGACCCACCCTGGAGGCGTTGGTCCTCCCCAGGGTACCAGCTGGTCTTTGTCCCAGGCAGCTGGGAGGCCAGGGCCCAGGTGGGGCAGCCGGCCTGCAGGATGGGCCCACTCCCCTCTGTGCTCCCCTCCTGAGGGCTGGGATGGATCCAGGGATGAGGGAAGGAGAAGGCATTCCTCCACCCGGCCATGGGTCTCCTCTGAGGAGCAGTCCACAGGGGGTGCCCAGGGGTCTCAGGAGCATCACTCATACTTCACTCGGCAGTGGGTCCTGGAGCCCCTCGGGGCTGGGGTGATCCCACCCCGCCGAGCTGCCGGTCTGATGCCAGAGCGAGAGGACAGCTGGACAGTGAGAACACAGAGTTGGAAGTGCCTTAGGAGAAGCGCAGAGAAGGGGATCGGCCGAGCTGGGGGGTCCGGGAAGTTTCCCAGGAGGAGGGGGCATGAGGGCAGAACCCTGAGTAGTGAGGAGACATCAGCCAGAGTGGAGGGAGGTGAGGCAGGGAGGGACTCCAGGTGGAGGATGGTACCTGAGAAAGCTGGAGGCAAGAAGGAAGGTGTCACGTTGGAGGCGCTGAGGGCCATCAGGGCCGTGGGAGAGGAGAATGCACAGCTATGGGGTTGGGGGCTGCAGGGCAGGGAGAACTGGGGCTCCCAGGGGAACTGAACAGGAAAGCCAAACCGAGCAGCTCTGACATTTCCCAAGGATGATGGGAAGCCTTTGTGGTCTCAGTTTGCTTCCAGAACCAGCTTCTGGAAGCCTCCGTGGGCAGGGTGGGTGAGGGGAGGGGCCTCCTGGGCAGGGGGCCTGGGAGGGGAAGCAAGCCTCCCCCTCCTGCCAAGGCTCAGGCAGAGTTGTGGAGCCTCCCCGGGAGGGGATGCTGGGGACAGACTCAGACCCCAGGGGGCAGGAGCAACGGAGACCATCACCAGAGGGGAAACTGAGTCCCAGTGCCATGGCCAGTTTGGGAAGAGCTGAGGCAGGGTGGCAACAGGCGACCTCAGGATTAAACCAAGGAGGAAGGACTGTCGGGGGAAAGGCCCATTCAGTCCTGCTCCTACCACCCAGGCCTGGGGTCCTCTCTCTCTGGGCCAGAGCAGGGACCCTGGACCATCCCCAGAGACGTCTCAGTAGCTCTCTTGTTTGCAGGCTCTGAGGGCTCTGGGACCCAGAGGCACAGGGATAAGGATGATTCTGAGCAGCTGTCAACAGGCTGTAGTGCTGGGGCCTGGACTCGACATGGGCTCCCAGCTGCATTGGGGCGGAGGGGGGGTTCCATCTGTGGGACCACCCATGGCCTTTGATACCCGTGGAGACTGGGTTGGCTCCTCTGTGTTTCACAGTCCATAATGGGGAATGACCATACTGGGGAGAAAATAAAAGATGGGCACTGATACTCAGAAGTGACATGGAGGGCAAGGCAGGTGGAGGATGTTGCCAGGGAGGCTCATCTGAGGCACCTTCTGGACCATGCAGGGGACATGGCTTCTCAATGGCAGGTGGGACAGTCCCATCAGCTCTGCCAGCTTCACCCACAGATTGCAGCCTCCTGTTCTGTGCACCTGCAGGATGCAGCATTGCTTCCCCTTGTACAGTCGAGAAGACCGAGGCTCCAGAAGACAATCCTGTCCAGGGCCACACAGCTCTGTGCAGCTCGGTGGTCTCCACTGCCCCCTACTCTGGCCCCTCCAGTCTGGGCTGCTGTAGGTACCAAATCCAACCATAGGAGCGGAGTGCTTTGAAATGCAAAAGCTGTAAGGTATTATTATGATTATAAAAACACAACCAATTATGGTTTTATGAGGCTGAGCTGCCCCTCTGGAATTCCCTCTTATCCAGAGATCTCAAAGCACTGGGCCAGTCCAGAATTAATTAGGCCCTGCAGCCCAGGACCACAGACGCACCTAGGAGCCCTGGGAGGGGCAGGCTGGGGCCAGACAGGAAACGACAAGCATTGCTCATACTCAGTGCTGCCCTAGCGTCTGGAGCCCCAGGCCTTCCCGGCAGCAAGTCCGTTCTCCTTGATCCAGCTGGCGGGAGAATAGGGAGCTTTGGGGCCTCTCCCTCTCCAACCAGATGAGGGAAGAAGGTCGACAGCAGCAGAAACAAGACCAAAGACCCCACAGTTGACAAGGAAGGTGGGAGGGAGCAGTCCTGCCTGGTCTAGACTTTTCCTGGTCCCGATCCAGAAAACTGGTGACTGTGAGCTCCTGAGGGTCAGGGGCCATGACCTGGAGTCATGGAGGCTGTTGGGATGGAGAGGTTTCATGGCTGGAGAGGAGAGAGCAGAGCATGGAGAAATGGGAGATGTAAGGAAAGTCACAGGGCCTGAGACCTTGTCAAAGTTTACTAAGCTTTGTTCAGTTAATAAGTAATTGATGGATGGATGG
Organism: Nyctereutes procyonoides; assembly: GCF_905146905.1. NCBI lineage: Eukaryota > Metazoa > Chordata > Mammalia > Carnivora > Canidae > Nyctereutes > Nyctereutes procyonoides. The sequence goes on along the minus strand of NW_026575025.1, from coordinate 8,060,777 downwards.
GTGGATAGGTGATGGATAGATGTGTAGGTGAAGAGATGGATGCTTGCATGCATTAATGATGGATCGATGGATGAGGGATGGATAGACAGATGTAGTGAATGGGGCATGAATGAACAAAGGGTGAGTGTGTGTGTGTGTGTGTGTGTGTGTGTGTGTGTGTGTGTGTTCCAAAGGGATGCTGAAGACATGGGCAGGCTCCAAGGAAGGGTTCACATTGAATGGATGGATGGATGGATGGATGGATGGATGGGCATGTGGGCGGGTGGATAGATGAGTGGATTGGTGGGCATGTGGGCGGGTGGATGGATGGGTGGATTGGTGGGCATGTGGGCGGGTGGATAGATGAGTGGATTGGTGGGCATGTGGGCGGGTGGATGGATGGGTGGATTGGTGGGCATGTGGGCGGGTGATGGATGGAGGGAGGATGGATAGATAAATGAATGGATAGATAGATTAATGGATTGGTGGGTTGGTAGACAGTGGAATGAGCACCTGAAATCATCTCAAGGATGGAATATGGGAAAGTGGGATGATTCTAGCAGACACCTTTGTGGGGCCAATAGGACCTCTTGGTCAGAGTTTTGGCACACATGGAGTGATGCCTGTGTCCTCCACCAACCAGAAAACAGCCTGGGGGGTCACTGACCCAAGCCAGAGCCAGTATCTGGGATCTTTCTCTCACTTCAGCTTTCTCAGCTCCTTGGCCTCATCTCTGCTCTAGGCCTCGAGTTCCCTGTCTGACCATGAAGACTTACTAGATGAGATGGCTTCTAAGGATGGCAAGTGGAGACCCCTGGGTTCTCCAGGGGCAGGGGTAGCAACCCAACCCCTCTCTGCTTCTGCACACGGGTTCTCCCTTAATCCACTCCTGGCCTCGGTCCAGGCACCTGCCATGCACTCTCTTCCCCACCATTCTCCAAGCATCTGGCTACAAGGCCAGCCCAAGAGATGGGCCCTGGGGAACGGAGAACTGACCTCTGGTCCGAGGTGGGTGGCTGAGGGGCTGCTGTGGCCACAGACGGCTGCTCAGTGGCCCCTGGCAGGTTCCAGGCTGAGTCACCCTGAGTCACCACTGTCACTTCCTACCACACATTCCCTCATTCATACAGTGTCTCATCCCAAAGGCCACTTCCCTGGAATCTTCTTGAGCAGATGCCAAGGGTGTGGGGGCACTTAGACTGCCCCAGCCGGATGGGCCAAGAGTTTGGCCCCTGGAGCCCTGCAGGGAAAGGGCTGGACAGTGTGGAAGTGTGGTCTCCTGGAAGGGGGTGGATGCCTTCTGAGCCCCGCTCTGGCCCAGGAGCTCTCTGACCCTCACTGGCCAGGCACTCCCTGGGTGGGTGGGACAGGTACCTCCTGCTGTGAGGCCTGGGTCTGCCACCTTGAGACATGGGCACCTGGAAACACATTGTAGTTCACCAGGACAAGGAGGAGGAAATGGCTCACCTGCCCCCCTCCCCTGTCTCCCGCACACCACTCATTCATTCATTCACCCCCTTCATATTCCTTGTGTGCACTCAGTTTGCCCAGCACCATGCCAGCCCTAGAGAAACCCTGACCCCACTCCTCGCCCGCTCTCTAAAGATCGTGCCCGAGGAGGAGGCGGGTGGCTGTTGCCAGAATGCCATACCAGTTCGACAATCCAGCAGACATCTCTCCCTCCACCAAATGCTGTATCCCAATAACGCCACGTTTGCTTCGTGTTTGAAATTCCACTGAATTTTCGTGTCTCTGCACTAATGATTTCTCTTTAAGCATCAGAGGGAACCATAGGACATTTTTACTCCTAACCCTTTTGTACAAGAGGTAGATGATCGTTGTGCGTGGGCCCTATGATAGGCTGCACCCCGTTCGATTTCCCAAGGTTACAAGAGGAAATTAGGCTGATTGCAGACACTCCTCATCTTGACTATGGCGTGAAAGTGATAAGCACTCCATGGAGACCATGCTTCGGAGCTCGAATGTAGATCTTTTCCCGGGCCAGTGATCCTCTCTCTCTGGGGATGTGGGGCAGAGGTGGTCTCGGGCGTCAACAGCTGATGCGCTGACAGCCATCTATACCCACACAGCCACTCTGTTTGTCACCTGCTCCTGAGCAGCACCGGATTCAATACATTACGTGAGATATTAATGCTTTATTACAAAATAGGCTTTGTGTAGATGATTTTGTCCAACTGAGGCCGATGTCAGTGCTGTGAGCGTGTTTCAGGCTGGCTAGGCTGAGCTATGATGTCCCATAGGCTAGGTGTGTATTAAATGCATTTTTGACTTAATATTTTCAGCTTAGTATGGGTTGATCGGGACGTTACTGCATCGTGAATTGAGGAAGATCTGTAGATGCCTGATGGACTCGGCGGGTTGGCGTGAATCCTCCTTTTCTTTCACAAGATTTTATTAATCTTTCGCAGGGATCTCAAGAGGTAGCTCACTGCAGGACACATTTATTTTGCATTCGTCTCCCATGGAGAAGCTGCCCAGGTTAGGCCTGGAAGATTGGAGAGCCTGGACGATGTGGGTAGAAGCGAATCAAGAGGCCTGTGTGAACGCGGCCAGCTCCTTGCTTTTTGGGAACTTCTCTGCTTCCCTGGAAGGGAGGCAGGTGGCACGGTGGTTAGGAGCATGGGCTCTGGGCTCAGGCTGCCCCTCTCTGGCTGCGTGTCCTTGGAAAACTGCTTTGCGCCTCATTGTGCGCATCTGTAAAATAGGGATCCTTGTAATAATAAAATGAGCTAATACATGGAGGCTGATCTAAGAGCTAGGATACATGTGAAGCTGCTGGTGTGCAATGGAAGCTTAGAAGGCACCAGTGGTTTTCTCACTGAAGGGGCTCACTTGTGAGGGGAGCAGCCAGCGCCACGGCCTGTAACAGTCAGAGCCACGAGGGACCAGGGTCCCATCTTGCAGGTGGGAAAACCGACACCGGGAGGCTCTGAGGTGGCTGCTCAGCCACACAGGCAGCAGGAGGCCTGCAAGGGACTCTGCATGCCCCCCTTCCCAGCACCATGCCTGGTGGCCTCTCAGCTGGGAACTTACTCAGAAGGAACACATGACCTTCAAAATGGCCTTGGCTCAGCAGAATGCTGGGCATGTGGCAACAGACGTTCCCAAGGCCCTTGCCTCTGGTGGGGTCAGGGATCGGGGCCCCTGCTGGGCATCTTGAGAGCAGTTGTGGCTGGAGGGGGCTGGCGGTGGAGGAATCGGGAGCATCTCCCAACTCTCTTAAGCCACAGAGGCCCCAACCGGCCCCTAGGTGATTCCCGGTGTTGCTGGCAATGGCACGGTGCCCCCTGGCCCCTTGTCCAAGCTTGCCTGTGGTCCTATGTCGTACATACACTGTGCAATAGGAAGAGGCCTCAGCTGCACCTGGTTCCAGTCACTGTCCCCATCCCCACGTTCTCTGTCACCTTCCCCCTTGTATTATTGGTGGCACCAGAACAGCTCTAGATACATCTGGGCTTTGCTTAGGGAGATGCTCAGCTGGGCATCCATTTGGTTTGGGTTCATGAGGTATATGTGTGTCATTTGGAAACACGTCCGTGTGCAGTTGAGCCACTGCTGGCTGTCCTGGCCTAGGAAGGGCTGCCAGGGGCCACCCTGCCACTCCTGGGACTCACCTGGCCCCACGCCGTGGAGACTCAAAGCCGGGAAGGGTCAGGAGAGAGGGCACGAGGCCCCAGCAGCCTGGAATCAGAATTCTCACTATCACGGGAGGGAGAGGACCTCTCACGGATGACAGTGCAGGTGGAGGTCCCCTCGTCGCAGGAGCGCACCCGAAGACCTGAGCAGGGGACACAGGGGTCCTGAGAGGGGAGGGGACCCGCCCAGGGGCACAGCTCCAGGAGCTGCTGGGACTGCCAGGACCTCAGGCCTCCCCTGCACTCACCACGCAGTGAAGGAACGTGTCGAAACGAAACCTGCTGATGGGCAGAACCCGTTTCCACCAGCCACCCGTGTGCTCATGTCCAGAATGTTCTTCCTTCCTTTTCAAGGAGCATCTGCACTGTTGCAGGATGTCACTTCCCTTGGCGGTCAGGAAGTTAGCTGTAGGGGCCAGAGGTCAGTTGAGTTAGAATGTGCTGGTTCAGAAAGCGGGGGGCACCCAAGTCCCCCAAACCCGGGCCCCTTGGCCAGCAGTGGGGTCTCCCATGCAGACTTGCATCTCGACTGTTCCTCTGGGAGGACGCGGGGTCCTGCCCAGCCAGAGCCAGGAGGGATTGGGACCCGGAAAGGCATCCTCCCGTTCCTCCCACTGTGGCCACATGATCCCCCAACCCAAATTGTCCACACCAGCTGCCCAGGCCCAGCCTGGAGGCTACTACTGTCCTGCTCAGAGGAGCCCCCTCTGCTGAATCCTGGGCCTCAGTCACTGTCATTGTCTCCCTGCACATTCCTGTTCATCAGGTATTGGCCGAACGAATTTCTCCGGCCCACAGAGTGTGTCCCCCGTGCCAGGCATGCTCTGGAGGGCTCCACAAGTCCTGGCCTGCCTGTCCGCTGCTTGCCACCTCCCCTGCCACTTGGGCCCAAGGCACCCTGGCTGACAGCAGAGGTCCACTGTGGCTCCCTCTCTTGGCTCTGAAGGCAGTGAGGCTTGTCATGCCTTCTGTGCTCACCCCCAGGGCTTCATCTGAGAGGAGATTGCAGTCTTGACCAGACCTGAAGCCCATACCTGCCCAACCCCTCTTTGACCTCATCACCCCCATTCCCCCATTCCTTAAGTCTAGCCACAATGGCCATCCCACAGCTCCTCAAACTGTAGGCAGCCTCCTACCCCAGGGCCTTAGCACTTGCTGTGCCCTCCACTTGGGACACTCTTTCCAGGATACCCACATGATTTGCCTCCTCCTCTCCTTTGGGTCTTTACTCAGATGGTGGTTGTTCAGTTAACCTCCCCTGAACCCCCATTTATAGTTGCCCCCCAATACTCTGTAACACTCAGCACTATCTGATGTGCAACAGTTTATGCTTTGGTCTTGTTAATCACCGTCTCTCTACCAGGACATCTGCAACTTTTCACAGGGGTTTTAGCCATTTCCCTCACTACCTTATCTTCTTGTGTCTCTAACCATGAGGGGCACATAGTGGGTAGCCCATAAAGAATGAAGGATATCCCTGTAGGATAGGTCCTATTGTTCCCCATGCAGATCATAGACAGGGACGGCCTGCCTGAGATCTCCCCATTCTTGTGTGGTTCTTAACCTGGCTCTGTCCAGCTGTGGGACCCAGCTCCTAACCAAGCCCTTCTACCCCCTGCCACTGCCTCCCACATGCACGGAGGGCCCTGCCTGGAGAAGGGGGTAGAGGCTGCCGGGCCACGCCCAGGACTCATCTGCTCCCGGGGTGCCCAGTGGAGAAAGGAGGAGGATGCATTTCCAGGGTAGAAGCACCGGGCTGAGCCTTGGGTGTCACCAGGGAGAAGGGATCTGGCTTAGGTGGGGTGCGAGGAGTGCATTCTGGGAGAGAACAGCATGGCCAAGAGAGAACACAGGAAGGTTGGCAACTGGCCTCATGGGGCCCAACTGGGGGTCACATGGAGGTGTGGGCAGTGGTGGGGACCCCAGGACAGGCCCTGGAGTGGGCTCAGGCGTGGCAGGGTCTGCTGGTGCCTCCTAGGCCACCAGGAGTAACCTGCAGTCCACTCAGCAGGACATTTGCTGGGTCCTGCTGGAAAGACCTCAGTGACAGGTGCAGGGCACATGAGAATGAGTCCAGAGGTGGCAGCAAACTGGCGGAGTTGCCCTCGTGGGCTGGAGGCATGAGGGTGGACTTGAAAGCAGAGGAGGGGAGTCAGCGGGGTGCGAGGGAGGAGTCACCGTGCCCCCAGGTTTGTGGCTGGGTGCCTGGATGCCGAGGGAGAGCCTAGGGGAAAGGAGGTGAAGGGGTGGGTTCGGTGTGGGATGTGCTGAGGTTTTGCTGCTCTTGGCCCAAGAACAAGACCTGGGGTGACATCAGCGTGGAGGGATGAGGTCCCTCCAGAAGGGGGCGTCTGGCGGAGAGAGGGCAGTTGCTCCAGGCCTCCTGCCCACAGCACCTGTTGTTCCTGGGCACAGAGCCCCTGACGCAGGAGGCCAGGGCTGGGAATGTTGTCTGCTGCCTCCAATTTCACACTGGGAGTGACCAAGGCAGATTTGCTATTATTTTCACCAGAAAAAAATGTATAGATTTTGGGCTTTTGCCAATAAGTCAAGAGGAAAACAGCTGAAAGGATTTATGTTTTCAAGGGAACATTCCTCTTTGGGCTTCGTCCACCCTGTGTCCTCCTGGAAAACACAGGGAGGGCTGGAAAGAGTATCCGGGCTGCGTGGGGGTAGCGGACACAGGGCCCTGGTCCCGGCTCTGCTCCTAGGTCCCTGTGTGATTCTGGGGTGAAACATGACAATAACTGCCCGGCATCCCAGAGCAGTACTGTCTCTGCTGAGCCTCAGGTCTATGCCCAACAACTCCTCGCTGTCCCCTCAGGTGCTCAGGGACACCCCAAAACTATCTCCAACATCTCCTCGGTGTTCCCATCAGGTGCTCAGGGACACCCCAGATCTATCCCCAGCATCTCCTTGGTGTCTTCATCAGGTGCTCAGGGATACCCCAGATCTATCCCCAACATCTCCTCGGTGTCCCCATCGGGTGCTCAAAGTCACCTTCAACTCACCACACCCCTGACCCAACTGTTGCTCACCCGCCAGCCCCAACCTAGTCCTCCGTGATGTTCCCCACCTCAGGGAATGGTGGGTAGCCTCGAACACGGCTGTTGCCCTGACACGTCCTTCCAGAGACCATCCCGGGAGCCCTATCCGTTGTCGCTCTTGAACTCATTCCAACCTCCTCTCAAGAATCTCAACTCCATCTGACTCACGGAACCTCCACGGCCGCCCCCTACTCTGCTCTGCTTTCGCGGCCCTCCAGCCCTCCCTCCATCCCTGGGCAGGCTCCAGAGAGAATGCTTTAGCTCTCCCGTGGACTTCCATGGGACCTGGGGCAAGAGCAGAAAGAAGAGAAGCGGAGGTAAGCCAGGCACTCCGGAGTCCCAGTCTGGTTGGATGTCGGCCCAAGAGGAACCCACGAGGGAGGTAGGACGTGTTGAGAGCATGTGCAGAGTGTGGGGTCCCACCTCCTCCCCCTCCAGGAGAAGGGCCTGGGAGAGGTGGGCCTCCAGACAAGGGGAGGCCAGGCTATGGGGACAGGAGAGGAACTCCCAGCAGAGAACATGTATCCTGACCTCGGCCTAGACGATGCCTGCGGAGGTGGCTGGGAGATGGGCTGCAGGAACGTCCGGGGCTGGCATCCAGCTTGGGAAGGAATGAATAACTGTCATGAACATTGTGCCAGCAGTTGCTGAGTGCCTACTGTGTGCCAGGACCTGGGCTGATAGGCGTTAATTCACCAGTCATCCCAGCAACACAGTGATTATTCCCAGTTTACAGGTTTAGAGATAGAGGCTCAGAGAGGTTCAGTGACTTGCTCAAGGCCACACAGTAAGGGCTGAAGCCGGATGCCTGACTCTGGGGTCCAGGCACAGCTGTGGGGGCAGAGTCTTGGGCAGGGAAGGACAGGGCAGGCCCGGGTGCTCCCTCGGCCGAGGCTCTAGCACAGGCAGAGGGCATCTCCTGACCCCGCAGCCGTACCTTCCTCATCACCCCTGTAGCCAAGGGCCCTCGGGCCCCAAGCGTCTGGGCAGGAGAGCTGCTGCCCTGTGAGGAGGGGGCAAGCACACTGCCTGCCTCCTGCCCTGCTCGACCTGCCTCTTTCACAGCGGGGCTACTGCATCCGTGAAGCCCGGCGACATTCCTGAGTTTGGTACTTCCAGAGCTGGAACCTAGTCTGTCCCCAAGCCCACCCAGCCACCCCCAGATGGACCCGAAGGGCTCAATGCCAATGTTCACTATGCTTCCTTCCATGTCTCGCCCCATCTCACATCCTCTGTGATCACTTGGTGATGTGAACACGGTTATTTCCCTCTTACAGATCTGGAAACTGAGTCCCAAAGCAAGCAAACCAGTTTCCCGGGGCCTCCTGCCCTGCTAGTAAGTAAGAGTCCAGGCTGGCGGGTGACCCAGGCAGCCCTCTGTGATCCCCTCGGTCCCCTGTGCGCAGAGACAACAGCTGCAGGACAAAGCAGCCTTGCATTTATTGAGCACCTACTAGGCGCCGGCCCATCGCGTACCATCAAGCTGTCGAAGGATATTCTTTATCACATTTTACGGATGAGGAAATGAGCCTCCGGGAGACAAAGCTCACTCACCCCAGGCCTGGACCCTCGGGGAGGGGGGTTGCTGCCCCCCCCTTCAACAGCCTCCTTCCTTCTCCCCCTTCCCTCCTGGGGAATTAAGTGGTGAACGTTTTCAAAGTCGACTGTCAGAAGAAAAAGATTGGAGGAAGGAAATGTGCAATTAGGAGCTTCAGAGTAATTTCCATCGTGTGGTTTGAGCCCGACTGTAAACACTCAGGATGGAGGGGACGCGGCTTTTCCCCTGCTTGGGGTTCCTGCCAGCACTGCGGGGCCCAGGGCAGGAGAGCCCGGGCGGGCGGGGGGCGGCCAGCCTCCCACAGGGGAGGGGCTGGGGGCTGCGGGGGGCTCCCTTTGCCCAGAGAGGCTTCTCCCAGCAGAATGGGCCGCATTACAGAAAGGAAATATTAACATTATAATTATAATTCTGTTTATTTAATTAAGTTATTAAATAGGCCCGGCCCAGGGGGAGAGAGAGAAAAACCCTCAGTTTCATCCTAATTGTTTCTCCCAGGATGTAATTAGAGCCTTTTGGGAGGGATCGGAGCCAGAACTGGCAGTGCCCCGCAGGGCCGGGGGTCCGGTGAGTGGGCTCCAGGTGGAGGAGGCTGTGTGTGAGGGGCCCCAGGTGGAGGGGCTTGGGCCTATTGGGGTCCCGCACCTGGCACGCAGTAGGTGCTCATGAAACAGCTGAGCACCTAGTGAGCTGTGAACAAGCTGAGGGGACAGCGGTGATGGTCTCGGCTGCATGGAAGACCCCGGTGGATGGTTTCTCCAGAAAGGGTGCATCACCTCCCCGCAGGGCTGGGCGCACCTTGCTGGCCCCCAGTCAACACTGGTGTCCGTCTTGGCCATGGGTGACCACACGAGCTGCCTGTTGTATGTACTGTCCCGAAGCTGGTGGCTGATGACTAAGGAGGAGAGAGCATCGCCCTGGGGAGAGAGTCCACAAATCTCAATCTCACCGCCCCCCCCAGAATCCTGTGGAGCCCCTGATCCCGCACCTTGTACAGGGGCAAGTTCCCCCAAGCCATTGCAACGTTGGGTCTTGGGAGTTTTGAACAGCTAAAGCCCTCTCCCCCTCAGAGCCTCCATCCCATCCTTTCAGTCTGAGAAGCCAGTTCTAGGACCCAAGACCAAGCCTAGAGGAGCCTCTGCTGAGGCAGGGGGTGGGGTGGGGGGCGGGCAGAGAGGATGCTGGCCAGGAGTAGGCCCCAGATCCGGTTCTGCGCCCCCGAGCCGACAGCTGCCCTCAGGCTCCGTGCAGAACCTCCCGTCGGACGGGAAGTGTCTCGTTCCAGCTGGCCCAGCCTTATCGAACAGTCGGGCTTTGTAAGTGTGGACAGCTGCAGTGATGGTGGCTGACGGGGCTGGGGGTGGGGGCTGGCTGGGGGACGGGATTTGGGAAGCTGAGGAGGGGGAGGCCAAAGCCAGAGGCATCTGCAAGGGGTGGGAGAACAAGGATCATGGGGATTTTGTTCAGGCGAAGCCTCCCACAAAGCCGAGCCCCTCAAGTAGGTGCCAGGATATGAGGCCTAACAGGGGGGTGACAGAGGGAAGAAAAATGTGCCTGGGGAAGGTGGGAGGGGCTGGGCCTAGCCCCTGGCTCCCTGCACACAAAAGAACCATCCTTCAATGGGCAACACTGAAGTAGCCACAAAACTAATCGTTTTGGAGGGATGGAAGGGTGTGGGACCCTTCCTTTAGACAACTATTCATCCATCCATCCATCCACCCATCCATCCATCCATCCATCCATCCATCCATCCATCCATCCACCCATCCATCTATTCACCCATCCATCAGCGCATACACCAACCAAACCCATCCAACTATTCATCCTTCCAGTTTATCTATCCATCTATCCATCTATCCATCCATCTACCCACCCACTCACGCATCCATCCATCCACCCGTCTATCCACCCATATACCAACCCATCCAACTGTCCGTCCTTCCAGTTATCTATCTATCTATCTATCTATCTATCTATCTATCTATCTATCTATCCACATATACATACATGCATTCATCCATACATCCACTCATACACCCAATCATCTATCCATCCACCTATCCATCTATCTACCCATCCATCTATCCACCCATACACCAACCCATCCAACTGTCTGTCCTTCCAGTTATCTATCTATCCATCCATCCATCCATCCATCCATCCACACATATATACATGCATTCATCCATACATCCAGTCAGACACCCAGTCAATCATCCATCCATCCACCTATCCATATATTCATCCATCCAACATTCAAACAAGTGTCACTCATACTCAGCTACTTCCTCTGCTGGGCTCCAGGGATCCAGAAACTTATCAGACTGTCCCTGCGCTGGTGGCACTCCCAGTGTGTGTGCTGGGTGTGGGGAAGGGAAACTGTTAGAAGACAATAAATCCCTATGGTGACTCAGGGAGGTTCTGTAGCTGAGAAGGTGTAAACCAAGTATGGATAGGAGATGTCTCAGGGACTCACCCTCAGGTTCTCACCAGAAAAATAGGGCTGGGGTAGTGTCTACCACCAGGATTGTTATGGTTAGACAAGACAAAGCACTTAAGATACATAGCATCATGCCTGGCATAGAAGGTGCTTAATGACTATTATGACCTATTTGCATCACCATTGACATCATTATTATTATCCCTGCTGAGGATGGGATTGGGATGGTTTAGGGAAGCCTTCCCAAATATGGGGTCATTGAGGCTGGGTATCAAAAGATGAGTAGGAGTTTGCTAGGTACAAGCCTGTGCTCTTTATCCTCACTCTCCCCAGCAGCCCACATTTATACTGCCCATATTCTTGCCTCTGCACCATGCTTGCCTCCCTTGTTCCTCTTCTCCAGAGTCTCCTTCCTTTGATCAGCTTTAGCTCTAACTCCTCCTGGAAGGCAACTTACCTATTCCAGGCACCATCTTGCTTCTTCTTCTTGTCTTGTAGCACACAGACTACACTCCACCTCAGGCCTTTAGCACTTCACCTTGAACTTTGTAACTCTTCCTCTGACTTTTAAGAGTAGGATGGAGTCTTCTCCTTGATTCTCTCAGTGGCCCCAGAGACTGAAGACATACCCACAAACAGGAGCGACCTCCCAGGGCTTTACCTGGTTCTACCCACAAGCAAGATGAAGTTCCTGCTTCAGCCAGCTCACAATATGGGGAACAGAAGGAACAGGAGGACTAAATTGGGAGTTTCTGGGCAGACTCCATGTTCTGGTAATCTCTGGATCCTCAGCACCCAGCATAGTGGTCCTCTGGGTCCTCTATACCCAGCATCGGGCTCAGGGGATGGATTGTCAGACGGATCGTTGAATAGATGGATGGGAACAAGGCAGACACAATCCATGCCCACAGGGAGCTTGAAATCTAGTTGAGAAAAATAGGTAGCATGAAAATAAACCCCCAAATAAGAATATTTGAAGAGTTATGACTGTTGGAAGTGTAATAGACTCATTTTGGGGACAAGTACTTTAGTTAAGTGATCATGGAAAGAGTGTAATATCTGACTTGAGACCTGACAAGAAGTCAGCTGTGTGAAGATCTGGAGAAGACAGAAGAACAGTAAATGCAAAGGTCCTGAGGAATGAAAAAGTTAGGCTTTCTCAAAAATATAATAAGGCTTGTGCACTTGAAGCAGAAATATCAAGGGGCTTAGGACTGAGATGAGGGCAAGAAGGAGGGAGGTATAGATCATGCAGGGTCTTAGGGGGTAGGAACTGTGGATTTTGTTTTGAGCAAGATGTGAAACCAAGGGAAGGTGTGAAGCAGGATAGCAACTGGTCTAAGTAAGTTTTTCAAAGGATCACTCTGGCTACCATGTGGGGCTATACAGGGAAGGCGGTGAGAAGGCTCATAGTAGACAAAGCTGGGGAGGGCAGTTGAGGTATAGCTGGAGAAGTGGGACAGGTTCGGTGCATATCTTGAAAGTGGAAACAACAGGGTTTGGTTTATAAATTGGCTGTTGTGGGAGAAGGGGAGAGGGGATGAGTCCCAGGTGTTTAGCCTGAGCAACCAAGAAATGATGAGCCATTTGCAGAGACCAAGATGACTCTGGAAGAAATGGGTTTGAAAACCAGATGGACACACACCTGAGTCTAAACACACAGCTCTGGAGTCAGAGAGACCTGGGTTCAGATCCTAGTCTTAACTGGTTTTTGTCTTATCCTTGTGTTAGTCGCTGACCTTCTCAAAACCTCTGTATGCTCAGCTGGAAAACTGGGCTTTGTCACTTCATGGGAATATTATGGCAATTCATGTCACATGCTCAGCACAGTGCCTGCCCAAGGTAGGAGCTCAGATAAAGACTATAATTAATCATTACTTATCCACTGGATGGGGAGCTCCTCATCCTCATCTAAGCAGCCTGTTCCAACAGGCCCAGGGACCTGGGCTGCCAAGAGCAGCTCCTGACAGCTGCCACTCCTTCTACTACCCTCCTGAGGTTCCGGAGCCTAGGGGTATGGGGCCTCCATGGGAGGGCTGCTGGTTCCAGAATCAGGCAAGATCACAGAACACATTTTGCAAGGGTGGGAGAACTTGTCTGCCTGGCACCCAGCAAGGAGCCCCATTCATTGTTGTTTTTCTAAAGCAGCTCTAATTGACAGAGAAGCATCCCCAAGGCCCCTCTCTGCTTCACGAGGTGGTTGTAGTTAGTAGTTGGGGATTGAAAGGGGCAAGGGTGGCTGAGGCTATGCTTGGGGGGCCAAATCCTCTGAGAGGGGGGATTGAAAGGGTAGGTGCTCCATTCTAATCGTTTCCCCACCCAGCAGCTCTAGACAGCAGTCACCTAAGCTCTCTGGGGGTTGGTGTTTCTTTATTTGTTTGCTCTACCTCCCCAGTGGCAGTGAGGGCTTTGGCTGAGGTGAGGATTATCCCACTCCCCACAACCTTAGATGTGAGCTTATCCATTCTCATCTCCATGCTGATGACTTTCAAATATCTTCCAGTCTGTCTCCCTCCTGAATTTCAGACTCACACCTCCAACTACATATGTTAATTTCTCCATCTGGATATCCTACAGGCATCATGGTGTATTTCAAACTGAGTAACATATGATCCCATCCAATGAATTTATCATTTCAGTTATTATTCTTTTCAGTTCTGGAATTTCCATTTGGTTCTTTATTACAGTTTCCACTTCACCACCTAGATTCCTTATCTGCTCCCTTATTATGGCCATATTTTCCATGAATTCTTCAAGCATATTTTTCTTTAATTTCTTGATCGTATTTATAATGACTGCTTTGAAAGATTTATTTGATAAATCTACTATCCAAGATTGATTTCTATTGACTGTTGTTTTTCCCTCTTGACTATGAGTCACATTTTCCTGTTTCCTTGTACATTTGGTAATTGTCGATTATGTATCAGACACTGTGGGTGACATACTGTAGAAACTCTGGATTCAGATGTCTTCTTCTAAAAGGGGTTGGTTTCTGTTCTAGCAGACAATTCAATTACTGACAGATTTCGTAAAGATGTGTGGTCTTGGTTTATTATTTGTTATGGCAGGTATGTCAAAAGCTTAAGATGTCTTCCAAATTTCCCTAACTTGGTGACAATTGAGCTCCAAACTGAAAATCTTGTTGAGTTCTGGTTTTAGGATTTATATCCTACAGTAGACTTTCCTCTAAGGTGTGGTCCTTGTTGGTGAGGCCTTTCTGGTGTCACAGATAAATGCCCCAGGGTTTGATGAGGTTGCTCCACTCTGGTTGAATAAGAAGCCCAAAGTTCCCTAGTACTGCTTGACATCCAGTATCTCTGTTCCACTCTCAAACTTTTCAGGGTTGAGACCACCTCAGGTGACCTCACATAGACTTCCTCCCCCTACCCATGCAGGTTCCTCCTCTCCAGATTCTAGCCCTGTAGATCATAGCTGCTTTACCCCAAACTCTCCTCTCTGCCTCCTCAGTTCAGTGGAATCTCTGTTCTACCTGGGTGCCCAGTCACTGTACTGTGATCAAGGAAGTGTCCCCAAGCACAGGCCCAGGGAGATCATGGGGCTCACTTGGGTTTTTTCCTTCTCTTGGGGATCACAGTCTTGTTCTGCCTTTGATACAATGTTGAAAACCATGGGCTCAAATCCTGTTCAGTTTTATGATTGTTATGTTAGAAGGGCTAATAGAGTTCCAGTTACTTAAGCCATGACGGGAAAAGAGAAACTCACTATCTTATCCCAGACCTTCCTCTCCTAGGTTCTCCATCAGTAAACTTACTACAACCCAGCTATTTCTCCAAACAGAACCCCAGAAGTCATCTTCGGCACCACCCTCTCTTTCATTCCCTGTGGGGGAACCATCAGCAAATTGGCCTTTTTAACATTCATTGGAGCTCTTGGGTCTGTCAAAATTTCCTTCTCCACTCCCATAATCACTGTCTGCTCTCACAGGGGCTGCTCTGACAGCCTCCTTGCTGGCCTGTCAACCTCCAGTCTTGCTCTGTTTCAGTCCTTTCTCCACCTAGCAGCCAGAAGGCCCCTTCTCAACTTCTACTTCTGCCTTACATAAAACCTTACCATGTTGTCTTGGCTGGCAGCCCTTGAGATCCCCACACCTATGTCCATACCCCCTTTGATTGCCACCCCCTCACATTTCTCCTCATGGCATCTCTGCAGCTTCTGAATGACATAATTTCTTATCTCAGAGCTCTCACTCAGTGGGTGAGTGCAATGCCGTGCTGTGGGTATTTTGGCTAAAAACCCTTCAGATCATAGGTCATAGAACCTCTTCTGAGTGACCCCCTGATCTTCCAAGTCTGAGCTAGATGCTTTTCCTATCTGCAATCATAGTGCCTGCATTTCCTCCATCATAGCAGACTCTGAGCTCCTCAAAAGCAGAAGGAGTGGCAGGCTCCTGGTATGTCCCCAGAGCCTGGCCAGGGGACACACTCCATCATCATCAGATGAAGGAGTCCATGCCCAAGGCTGCTGAGGAACGAGCAGTGGAGGTGTTCAGGCTCCATAGTGCTGCAGGTGCTACCTGGGCATCTTCTGACAGGGATACAAGCCCCAGAAAGGGAAGGATGTTTCCACAGGTTGACCACCCACCACTGGCAATGATTCTAGTGGTTTTGTGATGATCCCTCACAGGAAAGAGGTGCTTTTTGAAGGAAGAAGGGACACAGTGCCGAACGAGAGGGTGCTGCATTAAAGGCTGCCTGAATCCTCCTGAGGACCCCAGACCCACTGGAAGGCCTGATATTGGATGGATTTCCTGGTCCTTCCACATGCTTCACAGGGGGTAAACTTGCTTTGGCCACCTACCTCCCCTTCCTGATGCTTCTCCATTCCTGGAAGGGAAACCTCAGTAGATTTCTCTGCTTCTTGTGACATTTCAATGTCTGGCCTCAGACCCATTCCAGGATTCTGCAAACTGAGGGTATTTTCTTTCCATCACAGGAGGCTCTGTGGATCCACAGGGCCAGATGCCCTGTGCTGGATACCCTTTCCTTTGCCCTTCCAGGCTATTCTCTGCCCTGCTCTCTGCTACAGGGAGTGAGCCTGATGGATCCTATTTCAGGGCTTCATCTGGGGTTTGGCCAGGCATGAGCCCCGGTTGCAGATAAGAGGTGGGAGGAGGGTGATGTCAGAATATTCATGTCATAGCATCAGCCCTTTGGGATCTGCTTGGGCAGGTGGTATCCCTGGATTGAAGGTCACATTTTCTCCCTAGGCCAGCCTCTCTACAGGACTCGCTTCTTCCAGGTTCTGGCAATGCCTCCTTACCATTAACCCTTCAGCTTGACGGTGGCAACGGCCCTGAGGTGTGGCACACTGCCCACCCTGTGTGGTCTCCTTCCACCCCACAGTTTCCCTAGCCAGAACAATATCTTTCTTGGTGACACCCTAACCTGTTGCAGCCCAAAAGGGTGCTCTCTACCGCAGGAAGAACTTCTGGTGTGCTCCTGGCTCTCCTAGGGGGCTTTGATGGAGTACGCTGTCACCACCAGCCAGGACCACCCAGCCATTCTCTCCACAGAGGTCCCATCTCTCTGTGGGGCTCCCCAGTCCATGAGCAACTGGCAGAGCCAAAGGGCCAGCCGGGGGACAGCAAGGTGACAGCACGGTGACTGCATGAGGCAATGCTGACTGTTGGCTCTGGAGTCACACAGATTTGGGTTCAAGTCCTGCCACCTCCTTTTGCTCAGTGTGTAGGCTTGGGGTGTGCCACTGCAGCTCCCAGTTCCACCCCAAATTCCATAAGGGAGTCAGTGAGAGGCCAGATACACAGCTGTAGGCGCGGACCCCAGCTCCCAGTGGCCCCAGTGAAGCTTATGAGAAAAGCATGTTTTCAGCTTCACCGGCCTGTTTGCTGGGTGAATCGCTGCTGAGTCAGTTAGCAGGTTCCCAAAGTAGAAACCTTGTCAGATCCCAAGGAATGTCAGCCCCAGTGACTCACGTGTGTTTCTCCCCAGAACATGGTCACAGGCCTTTGGAATCAGCTCAGCCATCTTGGAGAAGCATTATAAGGCTGGGAGTGGAATGCTGGGTCCTGGCCACAAAAGAACTGGGCCCAGGCCTGGCTGCCAAGAAAGGAGTTCCCACTAGGAAAATCTGACTCAATCAAATCTCCGTTTTGGTTTAAATCCACAGTTCCTTGGCTGTGCCTACAGCTGAGAACTATGGCTCTGTGCTGAATTGCGGGCAGATGGTGGTAGAGATGTTTTTGTTGTTATGGTGACAGTGTTGTTGGTGATGACGATGGTGGTGACCCTAGTGGTGGTGATGGGTTGTTTTCAATGGCGATGATGATGGTGATGGTGATGATGGGCAGTTACCAAATGGTGATGGGGGGTGGTGATGGTGGTGGCGGGGGGTGGTGGTGATGGTGGTGGTGGCAGTGATGGGATGCTGATGTCGATGGTGGTGGTGATGAAGATGGTGTTGACGCCTGGCAGCCCGAGCTTGGGAGCGAAGCAGTACAAGAAGCCAGACAACCTAAGTGCTAGTCTCAATTCTTCCACTTGCTACCTGGTGAGCTGGGGTGACTCACCAGTCTCTCTGAAACTCAGTTCCCTCATCAGTAAAGGGAGAATGATATTGTCTGCGTTTCTGAGCTGCTTGGGGATCAGAGGGATCAGGATCTGTGAGCGCCCAAGATCTAGTGGAAACCATGGAAGACAACGCTGCAAAGCGCTGAGCGTGCACTAGCTGTGTGACTAGAGTCCACAGAACGCAGCTGTGGTGGATCGTGGTTTCTGTGATTTTTTTCCTATGGACCAAGATTCCCCTCCTTCTTCAGGCTATAGTACTCTCTTTCTTTTTTTTTTTTAAATTTTATTTTTATTTTATGATAGTCACAGAGAGAGAGAGAGAGAGAGGCAGAGACACAGGCAGAGGGAGAAGCAGGCTCCATGCACCGGGAGCCCGATATGGGATTCGATCCCGGGTCTCCAGGATCGCGCCCTGGGCCAAAGGCAGGCGCCAAACCGCTACGCCACCCAGGGATCCCTACTCTCTTTCTTATAAAATATTTTTAATAATTTTTCTTCTTCTGTGGTTTAGAAGGGGTTGGCAGTCTTGGTACCTCATGTCCTCTGGTCACAGGAACAGG
Source organism: Nyctereutes procyonoides (assembly GCF_905146905.1). Lineage (NCBI taxonomy): Eukaryota > Metazoa > Chordata > Mammalia > Carnivora > Canidae > Nyctereutes > Nyctereutes procyonoides. The sequence goes on along the minus strand of NW_026575025.1, from coordinate 8,042,992 downwards.
CATGTGGCCCAGGCCAGGGCATGTAGAGTTCTCCCTGGAGCTTACTAAAGGAGTAGGGGTGAGAAGAATGGGGAAAAGAATATAGAGATAGAGAGGAAGAGGAAGAGAAACCGAGGATGGCAATAAAAACCCCAGGGGCTTTGTTTAAGCACCCAGATCCAGCTGTACCTGAATCTCCAAGTTATATAGCCATACAACAACCTCAGGGAATTTGAGTCGTGTCTGTACTTTGCAAACCAAAGCATTCTTCCCTATACCTCTATCCTCCTTAGTCTCCTAGAATCCCCAGAACCTTTCCAAGAAAGCAAAATTTATGACAGGGCTGACTTCCAAGTTTGAGGACAAAAGACTCTTGTCTTGCCAGATCCAAACCTGGCTCATTTGCCCCCTCTTTCCAGGGAACAGATTGAGACTGACCCAGCTCCCAAATGTCAGGGGACAGAGGTTGAGATTTACTGCTGCTCCCCTTTGCCATGTCCCCAGGGAGCACCATTGCAGGGAAATGTTGTTATAAACTGTAAAATGCTGTGCCTACTTCTGCTGAAAAATAATTATATATATATAACATATATAAAATAATTATATATGTTATATATATATAATTATATATATATATAATTTGGACGATGTAGGAGGGCATAAGGAAAGAAGTAAAAACTACCCAATAACCATCCCTGCCTCCAGAGATAACCCTGGGACACCTGCAGACTTCTCTCCAGGTCCCCTCAGGTGTAAGTGTTCCATTCCCTGTCAATGAATCTGCTACTCAGTGGTCTGGAACTTTAGCCAGGTACCAGTATGTTGTGGAATCTTCTGGACACTGATGGCAGCTTCCCACTTTGTTAGAGGGGAGTTTCTTAGCAGTATCATGTGGATGCATTTTTCCAATCCCCAATGATGCGTATTTAGGTTGTTGCCAGTTTTTTATGGTTTAAACATCACTGCAGTGAACATACATATATGTTCAGATTTCCCTGTCTGATAATTTCAGTGTGTATTTGTATTTGTGTGTGTGTGTGTGTGTGTGTGTGTGAGGGTTCTAGAAATTCCCTTTGCTGAGGGAATTGCTGAGTCAAAAATGCTAATATTTTAAAGGTATTTGGCATGTTCTATTTAAGGGTTCTCTGAGGAGCTGAGGGTCTATGGTGGAGGAAGGTGCCTACCTCCACATCAATGACAACACTGAGTTTTATTCATCTCAAAAGAATTCATTTTTGAGTTAGGAAAGAAAAATGGGTGAAAAAGTCCCACTTCTTAAAAAAAAAGATTTTATTTACTTATTCATGAGAGACACACAGAAAGAGTCAGAGACACAGGCAGAGGGAAAAGCAGGCTCCCTGCAGGGAGCCCAATGTAGGACTCGATCCCAGGACCCCAGGATCACTCCCTGAGCCAAAGGCAGACGCTCAACCACTGAGCCACCCAGGTACCCAAAAAAGTCCCACTTTTAAGAGTCATGTCCTCCCCAGTGCTCAGTACAGGTTCCTCTGCTCTTTGGGAAGGACAGGTGGGCAGGAGGAGGAGGAGGAGGCATTGTGGGTGGTGCCTCTGTTAGAGTCCTCTGGTTGGTTTAATCATGGAAAGCCTGCTGTCCTGGAGGCTCCCTCCACCTGGGCACCAAGACGGTTGGTCTCCTACTGCTGGGGGCTGCCTCCTGAGCCCCAGAGGCACTGCTGGGACACTCTGTCTCTGGGACAATGGGTCCCACTGGTGCCTCCCCTACTGGCTTCTGGGAAACCGTGTGCTGAGAAGTGCCCAGGCCGAGTGCCCAGGCAGGCTTGGCCCCTGGCTACCAGAGGCTGGCAGCACAGACTGGCCTCAGGTCCTCTGAATCTAGGCACCCAGGGGCCACTGCCCGTTCCCAAGCAGGAGGTGCTTTGCTTTAGTCCACCCAGACTGGAGGCTCACAGGTCCCCACCTCTTTTCACCTCCTTCTTCCTCATGCCCCACACAGATGGGGGAACTGAGGCACAGGGAGGGAAGTGACTTGGCAAGGAGAGCCGCGTGATGTGACTCACCTCAGTGTATTTTCTTTCATGTTGCTTGTGTTTGAAGTCCATTGAGCTTCTTGGATTTGTGGGCTTATAGTTCTCATCAAATTTAGAAGCTTTTTAGCCATTATTTCTCTAAATATTTTTTTTCTGGCTCCCTATCCCCCTTCAGGGGTCTCACTGACTCCTATGTCTGAACACTTTCACATCCCCCACAGTTTACTGTCGCTGTTCATTTCTCCCTCTCCATGTTTCATCTTGGCTAACTTCTATTTCTCTGTCTTCAAGTTCACTCAGCCTTCCTTCTGCAACATCTAAGCCACCATTAATCCCATCCAGTGTGTAATTCATCAGGGATGTTACAGTTTCCACCTCCAGGAATCCAAACTAGGTCTTTTTATATCTGTTTTTGTTTCCATATAATACGTTCAATCTTTCCTCTAGCCTTAGAAAACATAAGCATTTAATTTGGGAATAAGCTTAGACTTGCAGAAAATGTTCAAAGGCTGCCTGGAGTTCTTTATACTTCTCCATGAGTTTCTGCTAATGCTTCCCTCTGAGACTCCCGTGGTATAGGAACAGTGTTCACACTTGCTTTCGAGCTCTCCTCTACTAATCTTATCATCTGTGTCGTTTGCCTGTTTGATGGATTGATTTTCTCCTCATTTTGGTTTATATTTTCCAACTGAAAATTTTGGGTTGGCTGGTTGACACGACAAATTTTACTTTGTTGGGTGCTTGTATTTTTTTTTTTTTTTGAATTCCAAAGAAAAAGCATTCTTGACCTTTGTTCTTGGATGCAGTTAATTTCCTTGGAGATAGACTGGTCCTTTTTTGGTCTTGTTTCTAATATTTGTTGGGTGAGGCCAGAGCAGCATTGTGTCTGGGGTTTGTTTTACCAAACTTCAAGGTGAAAATCATTCTTAATATTCTAGTTGATGCCCTGTGAATTATAAGCTGCTGGTATCAGGCATGATTCCCAGCCGTGTGTGCTCAGGGCGCTGCTCCTTCACATCTCTCTGGGTGGTTCTTTTCCTACCCTCAGGTAGTTTTCTCATATGGGTTACTAAAAGCATGTAGCCCTGCCCTGTTAAATGAATCTTAGCCAGCATGCCTTTTATGCCTGAAGGCTGCCCAGAAATGGGAGTGGCCTGCTCTCTGCTTCTGTTCCCACCCTTAGCCCAACAGATGTGGGCAGCCACCACGGACCGATATGCAAGTTGTGTACTGCACAATGCTAGGGGATGCTGTTTATTGAGAATGGAGCCGACCTTAAAGAAGCAAAGCTAAGAAACAGAGAGGAAAAAAAACACCCAGTTCCTGACCTGACAGTTTCTGTTTCTGGATCAAGCTGTGCCTGGGTTCATGAATCCCTGTGCTGTTTAATCTAGTTCAAGATGGCAGTTCTGTTCCTTTAATAATAAGCATCGACCATGACACACTTATTGGTTGATGTGGAGGGTTGGGGGTGAAGGAGAGTTAGAGATGAAGCCTAGGTCTCCAGGCCAGGGAACGGGATGGTAGGGCCACCAGTCCAGGAGGAACACCTGAGGAGAAATGGGTCCGTTTGAGGGACTGGGTGATGCCTGGAGTTTATAAAGGGCTCCCCATGCCAGATTGCCCCCCTCATCTGTAAGTCTGAACTTGTTAGGGCACCTGGCTGGCTCAGTCAGAAGAGCATGAGACTCTTGATCTCAGGGTCGTGAGTTCAAGCCCCACTTTGGGTGTAGATATAAATAAATAAAACTTAAAAAAAATTAAAAACAGGGCGCCTGGGTGGCTCAGTCGGTGAAGCGTCTGACTTTGGCTCAGGTCATGATCCAAGGGTCATAAGGTTGAGCCCCACATGCTGAGCAAGGGAGTCTGCTTCTCCCTCTCCCTCTGCTGCTCCTCCTGCTTATACTCTCTCTCAAATAAATGAATTGAACCTTAAAAAAAAAAAAAAGACTTTGCAAGGCATGAAGCTCTACGTAAGAGTCCACTGTGTGTGTGCTGATTGGGAGATGTGATCAATGCCGTATTTGTTCAAACTCTGCTGAATCCCCTTCCCATAAGAGAATGGGACATCCCCACGGAGGCCATGTGTCTTGGCAGTGCCTCCTCCAGAAAGGGTCTGCGTTCCTACCCGTGCCACTGGGCTTGGCTCTCTGCTTACTTTGGCCAATGGAATGTGAGAGGATATCCTTCTTTTGAACGGAAGCACTGAAGTGCCATTGAGTGTTGCCAGGAAAAATGGCATGTCCCACACGGGGACTGTGCCTTCAGCTTGGACCCTGGCATGAAGAATGTGGGACGGACTTGTGGCTACTCCGTAAAGTGCACAAACCACAAACCTTCACTGCTGTAGGCCTCTGCGATGTGGGGGTAGCTTGTTGACATGGCCCAGCTGTTGGAGGATGCAGCGTTCACCGGTTGTGTTGTCACTGAGTTCATGTTTGCACCTTCCGCCTATAGCCCTGGCCAAGCCCGTGGAGAGAATATTTGGGTTTGAGCACACAAACCTACCCACATGTACACTACCTTGTCTGGGGCAGAGAGAAAGGGGAAGGTAAGATGCCAATGTCTTGGGCTTTTTTAAAAAAGTAAACTTTATGGAAGTATAATTTACATACAATGAAATCCATCAGTTTAAGTCTACAACTCAGTGGAGTCAACAAATGTACATAGTTGGGTAGCCACAACATTTACCAGACTATTGAATGTTTCTAGAAAGCTCCCTGGAGCCTTTTTGCAATCAATCAGCCCTTCCCCATCTGTGGGTGACAACTGATCTGCTTCTTGCTGCTATAGTCAGAGTTGCCGATTGTAGGATCCCATACAAATGGAATCACATACCACACGTACCCTTCTGGGTCTGTCTCCTTTTGCTCATCAGGATGGTAGTGAGGTTGCATGAGGCTGTGTGTATCTACAGTTTGTTCCTCTTTTTTTTTTTTTGTGACAGAGAGAGAGAATGCAAGTAGTGGGAGGGGGCAGAGGGAGAGAGAGAGAGAGAGAGAGAGAGAGAGAGAGAGAATAGTAAGCAGGCTCCATGCCTAGCACCGAGCCAGACATGGGACTCAATCTCACCACCCTGAGATCAAGACCTGAGCCGAAATCAAGAGTCAGATGCTTAACCCCCTGAGCCACCCGGGCACCGCCAGTTTGTTCCTTTTTATTGCAAACATACCCTAGATGGCTTACCTACTCACGCGGTGAAGACCAGCAGGCTTGTTCCAGTTTCTGCTACTGTGAACCCTGGGGTGTGAGTCTTCCTGTGGGCATAGTGATCCTCTCTCTGGGGTAAATACCGTAGAACAACTGGGTTGTATTCTAAAAGTGTATTTGAATTTGTAAGAAACTGCAGGGTGATCCCAAAGTCATTGTGCAATTTCACATGCCCCGCCCCCCCCCAACGTGCCCGAGACTGTATCCTTGCCAACACCTGGTGATGCCCGTCTCTAAGGTGACCCAGTTGCAGCGGGTGCGAAGTGGCGTCTCACTGTGCCTTTTATTTGCATTCCTGCGATCTCTAGTGATGCTGAGCGGCATTTCACATGTTCAGCAGTAGCCAGTTAGGCATCTTCTTTTGCGACGTGCAAGTTCACATCCTGTGCTCATATTTTTATTGGGTTGCTTGTCTCTGATTCGGTTGAAGAGTCCTCTCTATCTTCTGAAGAGAGATCTTTGGCCAGAGATGTGCACTGGGGATATTCTCTCTCGGTCTGTGATCTACTTTTTCGGTTTTCCTTACCGTTTTTCTGCGTGCAGGTTGCTTTAATTTTGGTGAAGTCAATTTATCTATTTTTTTTCTTTTATGATTGATTTTTTTGTGTGTCCTTGTAATTACTTCATTGACCCATCATGAGTCATCTTGTGGTTGGTTTCTATTGACTGTTTTTCTTCAGACTGTGGGTCTCATTTTCCTGGCCTTTTCTTCTTCTTCTTCTTCTTCTTCTTTTCTTTCCTTTTTCATGTCTATGGATATTTTATTTTGTACTATGCCTTGTGGGTGATACGTTGTAGGGATGTCTTGTTCTCATTTCTTCTTCTGGAGGGTGTTGACATTTGTCCTAGTGGAAAGCTCCACTTCTCCCGGCTGACCCAGAATCTGTGTGTGCTCGACCTCATATGTTGTTGGTGGGTTTTGGGGAGCCCTGGGTGTCCTCAAGCCCCTCTGACTCAGGGATATGTGCTTCTTACACCGGCTCCCATAGATCCCATCAGGGCTTGACTAATGCTTGTTATGGATTGTCTGAAGTGGGTCTTGACTTACAGGATGTCATCTCTCCTTGGGGCATCTGGGTGGCTCAGTGGTTGAGCATCTTCCTTGGGCTCAGGTTGTGATCCCAGGGTCCTGGGATTGAGTCCCCTGCAGGGAGCCTGCTTCTCTCTCTGTCTGTGTCTCTGCCTCTGTCTCTGTGTCTCTAATGAATAAATAAATAAAATCTTAAAAAAAAATTTAGTCTCCTCCCTTGTGTCCTCCCCAGCCACCCCCCCTTTTTAAAGGATTTTATTTATTTGACAGAGAGATTGAGCTAGAGAGCACAGGCAGGGGGAATGTTAGAGGGAGAGGGTGAAGCTAACTCTGTGGGGAGCCAGACAGGGAGCTCTACTCCAGGATTCTGAGATCATGACCTGAGCCGACGGCAGACACTTCACCGACTGAGCCACCCAGGTGCCCCTTCTCTCACGATTTTTAAGGAAACTTCTATGTCTCCTGTTTTCTCCCTGGAGAAATGCGGGCAGCCCAGCACCTAGCTCAGAGCCCATCCTGGAAGCACTTGCTGCAGGGCATTCATGCCTGAGCCCTGGGCCTCTCTGTGCTCTGACTGCAGGGTGCCCCAGGACCCCACGGCCACTTCCCTCATAAGGGGGCTCCTCGGCACAGACCTATCCAGTCAGGCTGGGACACAGGCAGCACCCAGGAGGAAGCCAGGACCTGAACTGTCACCCCTCCACACATAAGGACGCTGAGACCCAGTTGCACTCCCACCCCTTCTGACTCACTGCCTCACATTGCAACGGACAGAGGTCCCCTCACAGCCTCCCTAGGCATGGAGATGGTGTGTAACCCATTTCTGGCCATTGAGACATAAGCAGAAGTCTTCTGGGAACTTCTGGGGTTTTTAAAACTTTCTTGATCAAAAAGAAGGAAAGGAAAGACAAACACAGGGGGCACCATCTCACTGCTTTCTTCCTACCTGGAAGGTGGAGGTGATGCCCAGAGCTGTGGCAGTCATCTTGCAGCCATGAAGCAACAAGCAAGAAGAGTAACCCCAAAAAGCTATAGAGATGCCAGCATCTTATTTTCAGACTTCTTGTGTGAGAACAAAATAAACCTCTATTTGTCTAAGTCAAGGTTAGTTGGGTTCCCTGTTATTTGTTATTGAAGGCATCCCTGTGTGATACACAGACTGTGTGTGCGTGTGTGTGTTAACCATAACGGTAAATGTGGACCTCATGAAGCAAGGTTCTGACAAATTTGTACAGGTTTCCACCAATATTTGCTGAGCATCTGCTCTGTGAGGGGCACTAGGTAAGTGTAAGTGGTGGTTATAGGACGATGGACACCTGTCCTCAAGGAGGCTGGTGGGGGAGGAGCAGATGCCAAACAAGCAATTTCGAAGGACCATACATTTGAGCCACGCAGGGGAAGCACAGGAGGTAAGTGCATCCGATGTCTTCTGCAGGAGGGGAACAGCAAAAGGCTCCCTGGGGATACGGCAATGGAATTTAGACCCCGTTTCGGGCCAAAGTAGGTCCCTCAAATTCATATGCTGGAGTCCTAACTAACTCCCAGGATATCAGAATATGACTACGTGGAGACAGGGTCTTCGCAGAGATGATCAAGGTTGTTAGAAGGGTTAGAAGTTAGAAGGGACCCTGATCCAGTGTGACCAGGATCCTTACAGGAGGAGGGCTCAGGACACAGACCCATACGGAGGGCCGACCCCGTGAGGACCCAGGGTGGGAGAGCCCCAGGGTGACCCCGTGCCTGCCCACACCTGGACCTCAGGCTTCGGCTTCCAGGAGGGGGACAGTGAGCGAGTGGGGTGTGAGCCCCGTCCGTGGGACTGACTCTTACAGCCCCAGAGAATGCATGGACAAGGGGGGCCAACTTCCAGGCACAGGGAACAGCGTGTGTGATGCTGAGGCAAGCCAGAGTGCGGGTTCTCTGGAGGAGTACAGGAGGGGCACCGGCTGGAGGTCAGAGGCAGGCCACGTCCCAGAGGTCTGGATGCCCTGCCCAGGCAGAGTGTGTGAGTGTGTGTGTGTGTGTGTGTGTGTGTGTGTGTGTGTGTGTGTAGCCACAGGGGGGAATGAAGCAGGGGTACAGCCTGCTCTGATACTCCTGGCATTGCTTGGGGTACGTGGGGGTCAGGGTTAAGCCCAGAGCAGGGGGAGCTGGAAAGAGAGCAGAGAGGGGTCAAGAGGCGACATGGAAGGGCCCCCTGGCTTCACAGGGCGGGGACCGACGGGCAGGGTGACATCCAGGCCTGCAGCCCATGTGCCTTTGTTGGCAGACAGGGCAGGGCTTGTGCTGGGGCCTGGGGCCGAGGGCTGAGCCCGGGCGAGCCCCCGCTGGGGAAGGGGGTGATTAGCAGGCCCCTTTGAAGAAGCCGCGGGCTCTGGGCTAAGCCTCCAGGCATAAACAGGGAAACCACCTAACAACCGGCCCCCATCTGACACATTGCATTTGAATTTAATAAGGGAGAATATTTCTCTCCTGGAGGTGGGATGAAACGTAGCCAGCCAAAGAATTTTAATCACTCACGTAAATGGTACAGTCTGCATTTTTCCTCGGCCACCTTGTATTTATTATTTAATTTTCCCCGGAGGAGGACGAGGCGGCGCGTGTCTGCGTGCGGACGCCGGGTCCCGCAGCCCTCGGGGCTCTGCGGGCTGGCTCTGCGGGTGGCCTGAGGCATCCACCTGTTACCTGGAGCCCCGGGCCCCGGGCTGCTTCTGCTGACCAGCCTCGCCCCCACTGAAGAGGGACCTGGTGCCCGGCTCATTACTGCTGTCACAGGGGGCCTTCATGGCGGCCCGGGGCCTGGGGACCACTGCTGTCACCTCCAGGGGGCCGAGCACCCTGCTAGCTACACGCAGCTTTGGTGCCGGCCCCGCTCCAAAGGCCCTGCTGCCTTGAAACTCTGGAAGCATTTTCTAGGGCAGCCCTGTATTCTTCCCATGGAGAAGGGCACAGGTGCCAGCTGTGGCCAGGTGCCAGCCACATGGGGGCTACGCCAGCCCTCAGACCCTGTGCCTTGGGAAGTTTCCCTTGCTTTGGAGTCACATCCTGGAAATCGTCCCTAGTGCTGGGCCTGGGAGCCCTCCGCAGGGCCTGGACCCACCAGGGCTCCTGCTCTTGCTTCTCCCCTTCGGGTGTTCCTCTCCCCACCCCAAACCTCCTCCCATGCAGAGAGTGGGGGCTTGCATGGTGACGTCGGTGTCTCAGTCCCCCTAACCTGTGAATGTGACCTTATTTGGAAAAAGGGTCTTTGCAGTTGTGATTGGGTGAAGGATCTCGAGATGGGACCATCCTGGATCTTCCAAGAGGCCCTAGTCCAGTGACAGGTGTCCTTATAAAAGAGATGCCGGGGAGGCCAGAAGGGGTTGTGTGACCACAGAGACAGGAGCGAGGTGGTCACCTAGAGCCCCAGGCCTGGAAAAGGCAGGAAGGACCCTCCCCAGCGCCTCCAGACACAGCACCGCCTGGCCCACACCTTGATCTCCGACAAAATATAGCCACCCGCCCCTCCCCAGGGACCTGCCTACCCCCGGGCAGCCCTGTGCCAGGCCCGGCAACCTTGTCTCACCGGAGGTACATTTCTCCCCACAGCCCCTCGATGGGGCACTTTATTGTCTCATTTTTTAGACGAGGCAGTGCCGCGGGGCAGGGGGATATGAGGTCGAGGTCCCGGTCACTGTGTGTGTCCCCTTTGGGGTCCTGAAAGCAAAGCCTAGAGAGGTTTTACACAAAGCTGCCCGGTGCCTCCTGGAAACCCCTGGGGGTGAGCCTGGTGCAGGAACTCCGCAAACAGCAAGTACCCCAAATCCCACCGGCAGCCCACACCTAGACGGGGCTGGCGGAGGCGTGGTCTCCTGAATCCCGCCACGCACATCCCCCCTCCGCCACCTGGGCCTGCGCTGATCCCCCCAAAACCCAGCCCGTCATCTGTCTGCGGACAGGTTTCCAGGGCAGATGCTGAGAAGGGATCCAGGCAAAGGGATTTGTTGGGAAATGAGCCAGGGAAGACCGACAGCTGGTGGGGCAGCAGGACAAGGGGTGCAGGGAGCCCAGAAAACGGTGATTTTGAGCAGGGTCCCATGGAGACAACTTAGCATCATCCTCCAATGGGCTCTTGGACACGTGGGTCACACCCCAAGTTGCCCCATCAAGGGTGAGGAGCTGGAGCAGGTGTGCTCTCCCCAAACCTGTCAGCCACTCTTCCCCCAGAATAGAAATCCTTGGGCTTATCTACCGGATGGGTGCTGGTGCCAGCAGCTGGGGGGTGGCCCTTCCAGAGAGACATGGGAGCCACCGTCAGACACCATCTGGATTTCAACAGTACCCATGCGGTCACCCGCTGCCTGGCAGGACTCCACGCCCACTGAGTCTGCAGGACCCCCAGGGACAAGGGCACCAGCCCTCACATCATGCAGCACCCACCTTGCTGTGTGAGCACCCACAGAAAGGGGCTCCCAGTGAGGAAACAGTTCCAGCTCCCCGGGCAGGTTGCCCAGAACCCCCAGCCAACATGGGCTGGGCAGGGCTCAAACCTGGCCCTGTCGGCCCCTCTGCCCACTCTCTGCGGCCTTGGCCAATGAGGGGGGAACAGTACCTGGAGCCCCCTGGCAAACGCCCACAAGCCCTTTGCATCCTGGCCCAGGGTAGCAGGGTGCTTACTCCTCTCTTCCCAGTGCTCAGGAATCGGGCCTGGGGGCTTCCTGCCTGCACAGCACAGCCCAGCACCACCCAGCATGGCCAGCAAACCCCTGGCTGGGAAAGGTGGGTCAGGGTGTCTGCAGAGAGGGCATGGGAAGTGTGAGGGTTCGTCTCCAGGGACCCGGGAACCCAGGCCCATCTACTGGCAGTGGCCTCTCCCCAATCTCACTGCTAAATGTAAGCCTGTTTGATCTTCTTCAGCCCAAGAAGGTGCAGACAGCAATTTCAGGCTTCCTGAGACCTCCTCCAGCCAAGGGAAAAGCTTGCTAAAGTGGGGCAGGCAGGCCGTGTGGTGGATCCCAGTGCCCTCCACGTCTGGGGAAGGTGGAGGAACAGTGTGGCTAGGTCAACTCACTCAATCGCTGGTTTGCTCATTCATTCATTCATTCATTCATTCATTCACTCACCATGCACTCAGTTAGCAAAGACTCACTGAGCACCTGCTGAGTCTGGACACTTCACCAGAACCTGAATTAGGAAGGAGGTAGAGGCGGGATCAGAAGTGACCCATGAGACTCCTGTGGCTAATGTGGCCTGGGGGTTCTGGAAGTACCTGCTGATGAAAGAGTGCTAGAAGGGGTGGGTGGGTGGCAGCTAGGGGAAGCGGGCAGCATGTTCTGCAAGGAGGGGGTGTCATGAGCTGAATTGTCTACCCTCAAATTCATATGTTGGAGTCCTGACCTGGCCAGTACCTCAGACATTTGGGCAGAGTGTCTTCATAGAGCTGGTCCTGTTAGATGAGGCCCTGAGGGTGGGCCTTAGTCCCATGGGACTGATGTCTTTATAGGAAGGAGCAGTGTGAACACAGACACATGGAGGGAAGACCTCGTGAGCACAGCCAGGGAGCGGGGCCTCCAGAGGAACCAACCCTGCAAACACCTTGGTTTTTGGACTTCAAGCCTCTAGAACTGAGACCATATATCTCTGTAACTTAAGCCACCTGGTCTGTGGGACTCTGTTGCAGAAGCCCCAATGTGCAAAGACAGTGGACTTCCATGTCTTCAAAGGAGGAGGTCCTGTACAGAGAAAGGACACCGTTTTGAAGAATTGGAAGCTGCCCAGTGGGGACGGCGTGGATTTCTACCAAACGCAATAGGAGTTACTGAAGGATTCATTTGGGGGGCAGCAGAGAGAGCTCAGGGGGACAGGAATCACATAACCAAGTAAGCATTTACAATTTTTATTTACTTTTGTTTTAAAAAAGATTTTATTCATTTATTTGAGAGAGAGATAGAGAGAGAGCACACACAAGCAGCGGCAGAGACAGAGGGAGAAACAGATCCGCACGCAACAGGGAGCCCAATATGGGGCTTGATCCCGGGACCCTGAGATCATGACCTGAGCTGAAGGCAGATGCTTCACTGACTGAGCTACCCAGGGGTCCCAATTTTTACTTACTTTTAGTTTAAAGTTTAACTTAGGGTAAATATAAGTGTACAGCTCTGTGAATTTTTTTACTTTAATTTTATTGAGGTATAATATGGATGTACAATAAATCATCCTGATCTAAGTGTTCAATTTCATGAATCTGACATATATAAACACACGTAAAGCCAGGGACCCAAGCAAGGTCACAAACACATCCACCGTGTCCCCTGTGCCCCAGTAATCCACCCCTCTCTACCTGTGTCCCAGCTGATCCGCTTTCTTTCACTACAGATTTTCTACAATTTTTCATAAATAGAATCACAAAGTACATGCTCTTTCTTATGGTCCAGCTTTTCTCACTTAGCATGATTAGTGTGAAGTTCACCCACGTTGTAGCCTGTGCCAACAATCCACCCTTGTTTGTTGCTGAATGGTATTCCATGGCGTGGGTGCATCACATTTGCGATGTGTTCACTCAGTGACTGACATTTGGGTTGTTTCCAGGTTTAAACTATTACAAATAAAGCTGCTGTCATGATTCCTGTACACGCCTCTGTGTGGACACGGGTTTCCATTTTTCTTGAGTAAATATCTAGGAGTGGGATATGTGGGTCACACAGTATGCATTTGTTTAACTTTTGAAGGAAATGCCAAACCTTTCCCCTAATCTGGTCATACCATCTTAAACTCTCACCAGCATAAATGAGAGTTCTGGTAGATTTATATCCATGCCCAAACTTGGTATGTTTAGTTTTTTGACGTTAGTCATCCTATGGGGGTACATGGTAGCTCACTGTCGTTTTCATCCACATTTCTACAATGGCTGATGATGTTGAGGATGTCATCATGAGGCCATTTGTTTATCTTCTTAATTAGAGCTCTTAAAAATATGTATATATTCTGGATACGAATCCTTTGTCTGACATATGTGTCATAAATATACCTCCTGCTCTGTCATTTGCCTTTTCATTTTCTCACTGGTGTCTTTCAAAAAGTAAAAAATCTTAAAGACCAATTTGTCAGTTTTTTTCTTACACAGTTTGTGTTTTTCATGTTTATTAGAAAACCTTGGCCTACCCCCAAAGTCGCAAAGATTTTTCTCTTCCACTTTCACCTAGAAGTCTCATAGTTGAAAAAAAAAAAAAAGAAGAAGAAGAAGTCTCATAGTTGGAAATCCAGTTGAGCCAAACCAATTTTTGAGGACTTGCTCTTTCCCTTCTCTGAATAGCCATGGCACCTTTGTCAAAAATCAATCAACCACGTAGGTGTGGATAAATTTCTCCATTCTGTTCCATTGATCCATGTGTCTGTCCTTACTCTGATGCTAAACCATCTCAACCACAGTAGCTTTCCAAGTATACTTTGAAATCAGAGAAGTTCTCCAACTTTGTCATTCTGTTATATAAGGTTTTTTTTGTTCATTCTAGGCCTTTGCATTTCTATATAAATTTTAGGATTCACTTGTAAATTTTTACCAGAGTGTATTGAATGTATACAGAAGTTTGCGAACAATGGCCATCTTAATATTGGGTCTTCCAATCTATGAACATGGCATATCTTTTCATTTATTTAGGTCTTATTTTAAAAAAAATAATTCAATATTTGCATCCATTAATAAATGATCACCACAGTAAGTCCAGTTAACATCCATTACCTCGTGTGATTACAAAAATGTTTCTTCTTGTAATGAAGACTCTTAAGATTTACTCCATTACTACCTTTCACATATGCAATACAGTATTATTAACTATAGTCACCATGCTGTCCATTACATCTCCACAGCTTATTTCATAGCTGGAAGTTTGTACCTTTTGACCCCCTTCACCCACTTTGCCCTCCCCTAACTCCCACCTCTGGCAACACCAATCTGTTCTCTATAGTCACAAGCTTGGTTTTTTTGGTTTTGTTTTTTTTGTTTTTTGTTTTTTTTAGATTCCACATGTAAGTGAGATCATACGGTACTTGTCTTTCTCTCTCTGACTTATTTCACTTCTGGCTCCATCTGTGTTGTATGTTACAAATGATAAGATTTCATTCTTTTTTATGGACTAATGGCATTCCATTTTGGGTGTGTGCACATTCATGCGCATGTGTGTGTGCACACAAATATATAGCTATTCCCCAATTGATGGGCACTTAGGTTGTTTCCATATCTTGGCTATTGTAAATAATACAGCAATGAACATGGGAGTACAGATATCTTTTTTGTTGAGTTGAGGTCTTCATTTCTTTAGATAAATACCCAGAAGTGGAATTGCTAGATCATAAGGTAATTCTATTTTTAATTTTTTGAGGAATCTCCATATTGTTTTTCACAATAGCAGCACCAATTTACATTCTCACCACTAGGGCACAGGGGTTTCCTTTTTCTCACGTCCTTGCCAACACTTGTTATTTCTTGTCTTTTTGATGCTAGCCATTGTGATGGCTGTAAGGAGATATCTCATTGTGGTTTTGATTTTTCATTTTCCTGATGCTTAGTGATGTTGAGCACCTTTTCATGGACCTGTCAGCCATCTGTATATCTTCTTTGGAAAAATGTCTATTCAGATCTTCTGCTTGTTAAAAAAAACTTCAGTTTTTCCTTTTTTTTCTATTGAATTGTATGAGCTCTTTATATATTTTAGATATTAACCTCTCAGAAGGTATATGATTTGCAAATATTTTCTCCATTCAGTAGGTTGCCTTTTTATTTTGTTGATGATTTCATTGCTGTGCAGATTTTCTAGTTTATTTTGCTTGTTTATTTTGCTCTTGTTGCTCTTGCTGTTGGTATCAGATTCAAAAGATCATTACCAAGACCCATGTCAAGGAACTTCACCTATCTTCTTCTCAGAGGTTTATGGTTTCAGGTCTTATGTTTAACTCTTTTATCTGTTTAAGTTAGTCTTTGTGTATGGTGTGAGATAGTGGTCCTGCTTCATTCTTTTCCATGTGTCTGTCCAGTTTTCTCAACATCATTTGTTGAGGAGACTGTCCTTCCCTTACTATATATTCTCGACTCCAGTGTCATGCATTAACTAAGTATAGATGCCTAGGTGTATTTCCAGGCTCTCTATTCTATCAGGCTTTCTTAAATTTCTCTCAGTAATGTTTTGTAATTTTCAATATAGGGTCTTGGTTGCCTTTTCTTAGATTGTTTCTAAGTATTTATGGTTCTTTTTTTTTTTTTGAGGGAGAGTTATTGTTCTAAGTAGACTTTTTAAAAAAAGAAATTGTGTTTATCAATCATTTGCTGCTATCCATGTCAGAGCACATTTAGTAGGTTCCCTGGGGTCTTCTGTGTAATCATGTCAGTGGCAACTAGGAACAGTTTTATTTCTTCGATTATAATTTTTAGTCCTTTTATAGGTTTTTCCTCCCTTATTGCAGTGGCTAGGATTGCCAATATGTTGTTGAGCAGACATTCTGAAAGTAGACACCTTTAGCTTTTCCTTGATCTTAAGGAAAAGAAATTCCAGGCTCATCATTAATTATATTGTTGACTACAGGGTTTTTGTAGACACTTTTTTTTAATCAGTTTGAGGACTTTCCCTACTACCTTAGTTTATTGAAGTTGTTTTATTATTAATAGGCATAAAATCTGATCATATGCCTTTTCCATAGCTATTTTAAAATTTATGAGATTTGCCTCCTTTATGTGGTTAATATTATGAATTGTATCTCAAGTATTTAGCAAACTTTGCATTCCTGGGTTAAGCCTGACTTACTCCTGATGCACTGCTATCTTTGTATATTGTGGGATTTGACTTACTAACATATTTAAAGGATTTTTGTGTCTGTATTCAGGAGGAATGTTGGCCTACAATTTTATTTTTAAAAAGTGTCTTCGTCACATTTTTGTAATAAGAATGTGCTGATATTATAAAATGATTTGGGCAAAGTGTCCTCTCCTATCAATTTATTAAGTTTGATTTTTCTAAAAATTTGCTCATTTCATTTAAGTTGCTGATTTCATTGGTATAAAGAAGCGATAACCTTTAAGAGTCTGTAGAATCTGTGGTAATAATATTCTTTCAATTTCTGATGTTGGTACTAATATTTGTGTTTTCTCTCTCTCTCTCTCTCTCTCTCATTTACTTCAACAGGTGGCTAGGAGTTCATGAACTTTGTTGCTCTTAAAGAACGGTTTTTGGCTCCCCCCGCCCCCATTTTGGGTGTCTGTTTTCTATTTTATCGGTTCTTGCTTTTGTTATTATTTCCTTTTTCTTCATTTGGATTTACTTTGCTCTCCTTTTTCTTGCTATTCAAGGTGGATCTTTGGGTAATTGATTTTAGATTACTTTTGCTTTCTAAGATAAGTATTTAAAGTTCTAAATTTCCCCGTAACCACTGCTTTTGCTACATCCCACAGATTTTGATATATTTGCATTATCATTCAATTCAAATTAGTTTTAAATTTCTCTTTGGATTTCATTTTTCATTCATGAGTCATTTGTAGATTCATGAATCATTTATAGATATTTGGGATTTTCCTAGATGTCTCATTATTAATTTCCAATGAGATTCAGTTGTCAGAGCACATACTCTGCATGATTTCTATCATTTAAAATTTGCTGAGACTTGGTTTATGGCCCGGCATATGGTTTATCTTGACGAAAGTGCAGTTAAAAGAATATGTACTTTTTAGTCGCTGAGTGTAGTGTTCTATAAATATCATTAGATCAAAGTGACTAATACTGTTGTTTGTACCTTCCATGTCTTTACTGATTTTTTTGTATATTTGTTCTATTGATTGCTGAGGGAGGGGTGTTAAAATCTCCCTTTTATGATTGTGAAATTGTTTATTTCTTCCCTTGATCCTGTCAATTTTGCCTCATGCATTTTGAGGTCTTATTACTGTGCACATAAAAACTGATAATTGTCATGTCCTCCTGGTTAATCATGCCTTGTATTATAACAAATGTTTCCTTTATCTCTGATAATACTTTCTGTCTTGAAGTCTGCTCTTAATATAAATCTTAATTAGTATTAATATAACCACCCAGCTACCTGATGCTTATTGTTTTCATGGTGTATCTTTTTCAATTTATTTGTTTTCAACCTATCTGTGTCTTTACATTTAAAATGAATCTCTTGTAGGCAGCACATAATTGGGTCTTGCTATTTTTATCCATTATCATCCACATTTTACTTTTAATTGGTGTTTTTAGGATATTAATGATTAATATTGGTCCATTCTAATTTTTATTTCTTTGTTCTTTCTCTGCATGCCTTTGGATTATTTGAAATTTTAAAAAAATACTCCATTTTAGTTGACCTATTGGCTTTCTGTATTTCTTTCTGTGCATGTGGTTACTCTGGGAATTGTAGTATATATACCTAATCTTTCTAAGGCTAATTAGAATTACTATAGTGTTACTTTACAGCCCACCTCACCTTGAGTGCCAGAGAAGGGCGTAGTGGAGGCCAGCTCCCGACTGGTCTGTGCCCCTCCCTAGTTCCACCTTCTGGCCAGCCCAGTGGGGGCATAAAGCCCTGAGAGCCTCAAGAAGACCAAGGTGGCAGCACTTTTCTCCAAGAGCTGGTGTGCAAGCCCACAGGGCTCAGGAAGGTCTCCTAGCCCATCTGCCCTTGTGTCAGCACTGGGTCCTCCCAAGGCTACCACTGTGGGTGTGCAGGTTATACACTGTACAACTCTAAGGGCACCATTCTCATTGCATCCCTGGGGGCCCCACTGGCCCGGAGCTCCTTGGGCCTTGTCCTCTGTGTATAGAGCTTTAGCTTGCCCTGCCATTCCTTGAGCACAGGGCAGTACCAGAATACCAGGGCTGGAGAGTGAAGCCACAGGCCCTGCACAGATGCCTGGGTGCTGCCTGGGCTCCATGGGGCTCTCCCTCCTCAGGGCATCCAGGGTTGTCTGTGGTGGTGGGGTAATCGGCTGGTCTGCAGGTGCCCAGGACCTCAAAAAGGGCCCATCCCAGCTGTGGAGTCCCCAGGGTGCTTAGGGTGCTGGTCCTGGGAGGTGCTGTGAGTGGTGAAGGCCAATCTGAGCAGCCTCTGGGCATGGTTTGAATTCTCCCCCATGGGACCTAGAGAGGATTTTGTTCCCTTTTTGTGCCTTGGTTTCCCCATCTGCAAAGTAAGAAGAATGGTAGTGCCTGCTTCACAGGGTCTGAATGGGGTCGAAGGTGGATGACCCGGGTGAGGTGCTGCCCAGGCAGTGTTGGCTGGGTTATGCCTGAGGTGGCCAGGTTGGGGCAGGTCCATCAGAGGTGTTCAGGGGCCATGCAGGCCTTTGAGAGGTGCCGAAGACCTTGGGTCCACATACCAATTGCCACCCACACAGGCCGACGTCCCTTCCAATGTCGCAGCGGGGCTAAGGTCACTTGGAAAAACGGAGAGGGGCGGGTGAGCTGGGGGTGGGGGGAGGACAGAGTCCCTGATGGGCGGGGCTCAGCTGCTCCCCTCGGAGGGCAACTGGGGCTGCTGCATGGACCATGGGAGAGGGTTGAGGGCTCTGGAGCCCCTCAACAAGTAACCCGGGGCCACAAGGTAGAAGCTTGGGGTTGAAATGGGGAGGCAGGGGCCAGTGGGTGGCTCTGTATATCCCTAGGCCAGCCCAGCAGGGATTAAGAGGCAGGTTTCAGGATCATGCTGAGGGGTGGGGTGTGTGAATCTTGATGCCTCTTTCCATACTGTCCCTGCTGCCCTTTCTCATCCTGAAGAGAAGGGTTGGCCTTCAGAGAGCACCCCTGTGTGCTAGGTCATGACAACAGAACCCTTCTGCAATGTGGCAGTTGCCACCTCCTCCCCCATGTTCCTGCTGAACAAAGGCAGGCTTGGAGCTGCCCAGGGTCATGACCAGGGCCACCCAGCCTGTGAATGGTGGAGCCAGAACCAAAGCCCAAGCTGGTCTGGCCTCTCCCTCCTCACCGCTGCCTTCACAGTCTTGGTGCTAAAATAAATCTAATTGACTAGACAGAGAGTTGCCACGGGACCTGGCCATTCCACACCTGGAGACAGACTCAAGGGAAGTGAAAACATACATTCACACAAAAGCTTGTGTGTAAATGCTCATAGCTGCACTACTCCTAACAGCCAAAGAGTGAAAATAACCTGAATGGCCACCGACCAACAAATGGGTAAAGAAAATGTGGTGTATCCATACAAGAGAATATTGTTCAGCTCTAAAAAAGCAACGGATTACTGACCCTGATATATGTTACAACAAGGACGAGCCTTGAAAACATTATGTTGGGTGAGAGGATGCATACTGTGCGACTCCACTTATATGCAAAGTCCGAATAGACAAATCCACAGAGACAGGGGGTGGGAGTGGGTGGTAAAGTGAGGGATCTTGAGGGTGTGGCTAAGGAGCGTAGAGTTTCTTTGGTGGTAATGAACATGTCCTAGCATTGATCATGATGACAGATGCACAGCTCTCCATTTACTAGACACCACTGAACCGCACATACATTTCAAATGGGTACATTGTAGGGCATGTGAATTATTCCACAGTAAAGTTGCCAAAAGTTGTTGTAAAAGAACACAGACAATTTAGAAAGTGCCTGGCCCCGTGTCCCACCCCTTGTATGTAAATAAATAAATGACTCTTTAAGAGATCCTAAATGACAAGTAAAAAAATGAATCAAGACCACATGGAGGGGATCCCTGGGTGGCGCAGCAGTTTGGCGCCTGCCTTTGGCCCAGGGCGCGATCCTGGAGACCCAGGATCGAATCCCACGTCGGGCTCCCGGTGCATGGAGCCTGCTTCTCCCTCTGCCTGTGTCTTTGCCTCTCTCTCTCTCTGTGTGACTATCATGAATAAAAAAAAAAAAAAAAAAAAAAAAAAAAAGACCACATGGAGAGGTGCGTGGCCTGGCACCCTGCACCTTTCGGCACTCAGTGAATGCTGGTGTCTTTCCTCAGGCCTACGCTCTGGGGCTCCCAGGCCATGCTGGTCACCTGCCTCGGGCCAGGTCCTGGGCTGGGTACAGAGAGCCCTGGGCCGGCCAAGTCATGGGGCATGGCAGCCTGTGGCACGCTCACTTTGTTGGCAAGTTACTTCAGGATCCATCAGCCAAGGTAACAAAACCAAAGGTGGACTGCCTGGTGTTGAAAGATGTGAGCGGCCCAGCACGAAGCCTCAGCAACACTATATGAGTCAGTACACAGCTGTGTAACAAGGAGACCGGAGTGCACAGTGGCTCGATCTCAAAATGAACTTTTCCCCAAAAGGCCAGATAGGCAGCCTGGGGTTATCGGTGCTCCCTTAACTCCTCTGCTCAGCTGTCCTCAGCAAGTGACTTCTTCCTCGGGTCCCAGGTGGCAAAGGAGGAGGGGAGGCCGCACTTCTTCATACTGTCTTGGTCAGAACTCATTCGTGGCCGCCATGACTTGTTGCAAGGGAGCCTGGGAAATGTAGGCGGCGTGCCCAGGTCAGCATGCTGTGGCTTGACCGCCGCGGGATGGGGAGGATGAAGCGAGAGATCTGTCCAAGAGAGCCCTGGAGGGTGCTGTGCAGACAGGGCATGGAGTGAGTCATCACTGCTTCCACAGCAACGGCCCAGGGTGAGTGGAACCCTCGGGGAGCCCAGAGACTCAGCCTCTGCTGCCCTCAGCTGGGGTGGACCGACCAGGAGCACCACCTGCCGCTGGGGGCCCGGCCAAGCTCCCCCGGGCACTTCCCATCCATGAGGTGGACTCGGTGTGCCCACTGGTCATACCTCTTCCCTCCACGCTGGCCCCAGACCCACTGGTCATCCGGACGCTCGATACAATCTGTTTTGAAAGTAAAACAAACTCTTTTGAAACTGCTGCTGAGTGCACAAACCGAGAGGCTCGCTCCCTCCCTTGGGGGCTGGTGGACATCTGAGATTCAGGGAGACCTGACAGGAGAGGCCTCGTGCGGGATGACTGCCCGGCTCCAACCCTCTGAGACAGCAGGGGCCCGCAGTTCAGACAGAGGGTAGTAGGGAGCCTCTGAGGGATGCAGAGGCAGAGCATGGGTCAGAGGAGCATTTCAGCAAGTCGGGGCAGCACGGCTTCATGAGAAGGATGGTGTATCTGATGGTAGAGTTGAATTGGAACAAGACGGGTGCTGTATGTGGCATTTTAAAATAGGAATTTGGATTCAGTGGCACTCAGGCCAAAGGGGGCCCAGGTCATGCCCAAGGCAGGAATCTGGGGCCCCTACTGGGGAGCTCTGGGCCCCAGCAAGGCAGAGGATTTGAAGCAGGGCCCTTCCATCTACAGTGGCCAGAGCAGAGGGACAATAGTGCGAGGAGCCCCCCTTCGCTGTGTCTCTCACCTTCAACAGGTTGCAGAGCTAATGGACCAGGGGAAGAAAGGCCATGGTGGCCATGGAATGACAGGATGTGTATGTGGGTGCCCAGCAAGTTCTTCCTGCCACAGGGTCTTTGCACACACCATTGCCTCTGGTTAGCATATCCACTCCTGCCCCCCGTCTTCACTCAGGGGATTCCTATTCTGGCCTCAGATGCCAGATCATGGGTCACTCCCCAGGGCAGGTGTCTCCGATTTCCTGGGCTAGGGTCACCAGGCACAGAGCCAGGCTCCTGGTGGGCACTCACAACTATTTGTGGAGTGAATGAAGAGGAGAAAGAGTGCAACCAACCCCCGTGCCCCAGCCCCTGTCTCAGCAGCCACAGCAAGGTCAGCCCAGGTGTCCTCTGGGCCAGCTCCAGGTAAAAGCCTTAGGTGGTGGGAGAGGAGACGGTGGGCGGGGGTGGAGTGGCCTCTGAGGCAGGATGGCCTTGGTGGCTGGTGGAGTCGTGCTCACAGTAGTGGGTTCAGGGCCAGGTTGCCCGCGTGCTGCCCCTGATGAGCAGAGACATCGGAACAAGAGACTCAAGCTCTCCTCATGTTGTCAGCTTCCCTTCTTGAGCTGGGGCAGAGGACGCATCCTGTAGGGCTGCTGCAAGGGCTAAGCAGGATGCTGCACGAAGGTTTCAGGGCACTGCTTGGTGCATCGTAAGTGGATGCGTCCACTCATTTGTTCCTTACTTGCTTTGAAATGAAGTTAAAAAAAAAACTATGCAAATGTTGCATAAATGTTCAAAGCACAAACTTCAAAGAACCGGAAAACAATTTAAAAAGAGACTAAATCCTGAGAGATCATATCAGCTCAAGAATCTACTTGGAGTGGTCAGGTTAGGTCTGGCTGAGTAACAGACAACCCGCCAAGACAGCAGTGGTTTCAACAAGGTGGAAATTGGCTTCTCTTTCATGTGAAAGTCTAGAAGCGGGATGGGAGGTGGTCCTGTCTTACAAAACCTTCAAAGATTGAGGCTCCTTTCTGTTCCCGGAGCCAGCACCCTGGAGGCATGATCCTCCTGTGACTTTTTGGTCCAGGATGACACCTGGAGCTCCAGCCATCACCTCTACATTCCAGCCAGCAGGATGGAAGAGGGGATGAAGAAGGTGCATGCCACATAACTTTAAGGAAGATTTCTGGAAGCCGCAGTGTGTCCTTCCTTCCTTCCTTCCTTCCTCCCTTCCTTCCTTCCTTCCTTCCTTCCTTCCTTCCTTCCTTCCTTCCTTCCCTTCCTTCCTCCCTCCCTCCCTCCCTCCCTCCTTTCTTTCTTTCTTTCTTTCTTTCTTTCTTTCTTTCTTTCTTTCTTTCTTTCTTTCTTTCTTCTTTCTTTCTCTTTTCTTTTCTTTCTTTTTTTATCTCCCATTGTTTGTAACATGACCCCATTTAGCTACAAGAGAAGCTAGGTTATATGGTCTTTATTAAGGTGAGCCATGGGCTCAGCTAAAAATTGTGGGATAGTGCTCACTGGGGGAAAACCAGCAGTCCTGCCACACTACATTTGTCATCTTGCCGAACATGCTTCCTTCACATTCTTCCAGCATTAGGACACACACACACGCGCGCACACACATGCACATGCACACAGAGGTGCAAACATAGGAAAACAGGTTGTTTGCTCTTGTGTTCCTTCCCTTTTTAATTCGAAAGCAGATGGCAGGTACCATCCCAGGTCCACACACAGAGATCCACGAGATCGTCTTTAAAGTTGGCATGCGATTCCATCACAGATTGTGAGGATCCTACGGGTATGGAAAGGCGCTCAGGCTGCTGGCGGTTTCCAGCTATTCTGACCCACCCCGGGAGGAGCACCCTTAAACACCCCCGAAACCTCTGAACACCCCTGAACCGTCATCTTTCGTTGTGCCCCGTTGGAACATTTCCTTCGCATAAGTTCCCAGCGGTAGAAATGCTGAATCAAAGAGGATATGCTTTTGACATTAGGACGTGAATTGAGAAATTGCCCTTCAGGATGGCTGCCCCAGTTAGCACGCTTCCCCGACATTGCCCTGGCTCTGGCGGCGTGAGGACCCAGGGCAGAGCTGGGGGTGAACCTGGGTCTGAGGCTCACCCCACTCTCCACTCCATCCTGGCTTCTTTGCCTCACAATGTTGGGAGAAGCATGCCTCCAGTCCCCCTGGGGACCCTTGGACGAGGTGATAGTGAGATCCTGTCCCCTCCAGACAGCAGCAGTGATCAGGAGCCTTCATGGGTGTCTGGGGGTATGTGAAGTCTAGGGTCAAGTGAAGCAGGGGCATGCTGAGCAGCATGGAGGGAGAACAGGCAGCCTGTGGGTGCCGAGGTCTAGCCCCCCCAACCAGATGGATGGAGAGAGCTGAACCCCCAACCAGACAGATGGAGAGACCTCAGCCCCCTAACCAGATGGATGGAAAGACCTCAGCCCCCAAGGCTTGAGAGGTCATGTCTGGCAGAGCTTGTCTAGGGGCACAAGCTCTTGTTTGTAGCTCCCAACCTCAACTGGCAGCTGGGTTGTCAGATTTAGCAATAAAAATACAAGATGTCCAGTTAGGGATTCCTGGGTGGCGCAGCAGTTTGGTGCCTGCCTTTGGCCCAGGGTGCGATCCTGGAGACCTGGGATCGAGTTCCACGTCAGGCTCCCTGCATGGAGCCTGTGTCTCTGCCTCTCTCTCTCTCTCTCTCTCTCTCTCTCTCTCTCTCTCTCTGTCTATCATGAATAAATAAATAAAATCTTAAAAAAAAAACCAAGATATCCAGGTAAATTTGAATTCAGATAAATTGAATTCAGTTTTAGTACGCCCCGAACACTGCATGGGATGAAGAATTGAAGAAAGTGGACATTACTCATTTCTTATGTAAGGCTCCTAGCAGCTGAGATGGGCTTTCCCTCTTCTCTCCCATGCTGACATGGCCACAATTCACTGAATCCTTTATTTGACAACCTTTGCTGGCAGTCCCCCGGGCCCCTGGGAGCAGTAAGCCCAGTGGAAAGCTCCTGGGCTCTGGAGGCAGACAGCTGGATCTGAGTCCTCTTCTAGCTGTGCACTTGGAGATAAGTTGCCGTCTCTGGTCCTCAGTTCCCCTGTCTATAAACATTGGGGCAATGAGAGCACCAGCCTCACAAGGGTGCAGCCAGCGGTAAATGAACGTTGCCCGCTCTCAGCATGTGAAGCAGAGACTATACCAAGCCCTCTGTCCCGGGTGTTCAGAATGTCCCGTGAATGCAGCACACAGCCTGTAGGAGCATCACTGGGGGTGCGAGAAAGCAAGGGCTCTCCAATGGGGGCAGGGATGCAGGGACCCAGAGGCCCGGGTTCTAACCCTGTGGAGGGACCAGCGACGAGGCTCCCATTGCACATGGGACAGAAGTTAGAACTAAGAATCCCATGTGGAGCTGGGGTTTCCAGAGTGTTTCACGCTGGGGAGGAGAGCCCGATCTGCCCACTGCCCGCAGGGTGCCAGGGGGTGACCTCCCTTGGGAACTCAGAGGTGCGCATGCCACTCTGGCCTACCTAACCTTTGGTCAGATGATCCACTTCCACCAGCTTGTTGCATTTGCAGGAAATGGTGGAAAACTCGGGGTCTGAGTAACTCATGGGGCCAGGGGTGGGTATTGTCTGCTTACTTTTCTTATTTTTTTAAAATTCTTCTGCATTTCTCAGGTTGGATAAGAAGGAAGACAGGGTTCGAAAGGCCCTCTGCTTCCCCACACCCTCCACATCCCTCTGGCCATCTCTCCAGCTGTCCTGGGGCAGAGACCAGTGACCACCTCCCCTACTCCTGTGTCCCCCCCAAGCCCCAGGGGGCAGGCAAAGCCCTCGGCAAAGATGAAGGAGAAGGGGTGCCAGGATGGGGACTGGAGGGCCAGTGGGGACAGAGGGAGCAGGAACGGGTCCTGAACACCCAGCATCCACCTTCCCCTCGGGGCTAACCTCTGTCCTAGGTGCCACCTGCCTGGCTACGCTAAGACGTTCACGCTGGTTCACACTACCTAACTCTCAGGCTTTGCTCCCATTTTATATTTCTGTCTCAGGAGCCCACCTGGGGTGCCCCTTGAGGTCCTGTCTCCCTCACCGTGCTGAGTTGGAGCGGCTCAGCTGTGCTGGCAAGCGCGTGCCCAGTTCATTCACATTCACGGCTGCACTGATGTGACTGTGTGTAGACCGCACCAGTCTCCGGATGGACATTCAGATCATTTGCATGTTTGCCATGAGATGCTGCATGGACCCTGGAGTGCCCGTCTTCACGTGAGTCTGCATGAGAGGGTCTCGGGGCCCAACCGCCTGGTCGCAGGGTGAGCAGACTCAGCTCCACGAGGAAAGGCTGGATTGCTTTCCAAAGTGACTCCACCCATTTCCTTCTCTGTGTTCTTGGGCCTCCTATGGGACAGTGGCTGGGGACTTGGACTCAGGTGGAGTCCCAGGGGAGGAAAGGGCAGGTGTTTGGGAAGCGCCACATGGTACACGTGGGCAGGGAGGTCAGGTAAGGAAGGGAGGGGAGGGGGGCAGGTCTCCACGCCTCTCCACTGTGGGCCCTGTGAGCCCACTGACCTTGCTGAGCCTGGCCTCTGCCATTTGCAGAGAACGGTTATGGTTACGGGAGAATGGTTCCTAACTGGCCCCCTCCCTGGGGCTTCAAGAGGCTTCACATGCCCTACTGGCCTTGGAAGTTCATGAGTGGCACGGACATGGGGAGGGGTGCATACACCCCCTGCACCTGCCCAGGACAGGAGAGGGTGTGGAGAGACGGAGTCAGTCACTGGCTCACTAGATAAACCAGGGCTCGGTGAACTGCAGCCCAGAGCCAACTCCGGCCCCCTGCCTGTTTTTGTAAATAAAGTTTTATTGGGACACAGCCACACCCATTCTCACCCAGGTTGCCACTGACTGCTTTGCTGTTCAGTGACTGAGTGGGTAATTTCAACAGAGACTGTAGGACACACACAGCCAAAAATACTTACTATCCGGCTCATTACAGAAAATGTTTGCTAGCCATTGAGGAAAGACAGTAATTCAGATACATTCCTGGCGAACTGCTGATTGAGTAGCAGGCATCGTGGCGGATGCTGGGCCTCAGAGGAAAACAGATGAGCCTCTCTGCCCTTGTGGAAATTATGTCCTAGATGAGACAGAAAGACAATAAGCAAAATAAACAAGACAATGACATGATCTGCAGATTAGGGGGAAAACCAGAGGGGGAATGGGGGCCTACAAGGTCAGGAGGACAATTTTAATGAAGTGGTCAAAGGCGACCACCCTTAAGACTTTAAAAAAAGTGAGGGGGAGGGCCACGTGGTTGAAGACAAAGCGCCCCCACCGACCCCCTCCCCTCCCCTCCCGTGCAAAGGCCCTGAGGCAGGAGTGTATTTGTAGTTTAGAGAGGGAGCCGGAGGCAGGGTGCTGGCAAGTCGTGGGAGACCAGGACAGACGGGGGATGTTAGCCACCCCACATAGGGGCTTCTGGGCCATCGTGGGGACTTGTGCATTCACTCTGGTGGAAATGAGCAGCCGCAGATGTGTCTGGAGCCAGCCGCGGCTCGGCCCGGTGTAGATGTGATGGGATCCTGGGGTGCTGTGCAGAGAAGAGCCAGAGGGAATGGGGTTGAGCACGAAGCAGGAGCCCGGCTCCTGACGCTGGGGGACCAGATGGTGGCCCTGCTTCTAGAGGCAGGGCTTGCTGGATTCGCACTCAGACGTGGGATATAAGAGAAGAAAGGGCTCAAGGGTGATCCCAGACCCCTGATGTCTAGGTTGTTGGTTTCCCTGTCTCTTCTGGGCCATCCTCCCTGGCTTCCTACTCTGGAAACCCCTGAGGAAAGAGCCCCTCTTGTCCATCACTGTGCCCACCCGTCCCTGCCCGCATAGGGCACTCGGCCAGTGTCTGTGGAATCAATGGATGAGTGATGAGCACCTGGCACAGTCTTTCGCTTCCTCAGCGAGGGTCATGGGCTGGGCTGTGTCCCCCAAATTCCTATGTTGGAGCCCTGACCCCCAGCGCCCCAGGATGTGACTGGATCTAGAGATGGGGACTTTCAAGATGTGGTTAAGGTAATATGAGGGGTGCCCTGATCCCGTATAACCGGGATCCTCATGAGAAGAGGAGATCAGGACACAGACACACACAGAGGGATGACCCTGTGAGCACCCAGGGAGAGCACGGCCATCCACACACATGCAGAGAGGCGCTGGGGGACCCCACCTGCCCACGCCTAGACCTCGGGCTTTAGCCTCCAGGATGGGGGGACAGTACACAACTGCTGTGTTAGCCTTACACAGGGACTTGGTTTATGGCAGCTCCAGCAAACTCACATGGGGATGTCGCGGAGCAGAGCGGAGGGGGACATGCCCTCTGCGCCGGGAGGGAGCCACCTCCTCTGAAGATGCAGCACAGACCAGAGCACCTGGGAGCTGGTGGCTGAGCTGGGGCAGGATCCTGATCTCCTGGGGCCCACAGCCATCCTGAGAACACTGGGCTGGGCAGTGGACAGCATGCATGTGGCCTCAGGGGTCATGGCAGGATGGTGGCCCGGGAAGGACAGGGACTCTAGCCGCCACTGTTTGCTAGGCTGTGACAGGAGCCCTAGCACCATTCCAAGGTGGGGGGAACCCGGCAGGGCTCACTCCCTGTGCCCAGGAAAGGGCACCTCGGGCTGTAAGGCTCCTCCCTGGGCCCGCCCCTTGGCACCGGCTGTCGGGGTGGCCGGGGGGTGGGGGGCACGTCAGCACGTGGCCAGGCCCGCCGCTCTCCCACCCGTCGCTTCCTCTGGTGCATCTGTTTCCTGCAGATCTCCTGCAGCTCAGCCCTCAGCCTTTCCCGCTCTCCACCGGCCACCCTCTGCCTCTGCTAGGGAGGCCGCACCCCCGCGCCCGGGTGGGTGAGCCCCGGGTCCCTGCAAGCCACCCGGCATGGCACCGGGGAAGCCGAGGCCGTGGGACACGCTGGGGTCGAGATCTCCGTCCGCCGGAGCTGGACGAGCTAGAGGCATGTTCCCAGTGAGGTCTGCTGGCCGGGGGCCGAGCTGCCCCGTGAGGGATGAGGTAATGTCCTGCGGGGGCCACGCGGAAAGGGCAGGGCTCTCCCTGCGCCCTGGGGGACTCCCACGGCAGGGGCCTTTCCCAGACACCCCCAGGACAGCAGTGGCTGGGGGCAGCTTCTGGGTGGGGGGGCAAGTGAGGGGCACCCTGCTCGGGTGCACAGTGCGCCCTGGGGAGTCCGGGACCCACTGTACCTGTTTCCTCCCACTGAGCCGACAGGGAGCCCACTGGCTTTTCTCCAGGCTCCTCAGGCCACGGGAGGCCACACTCGTGTTGCCTGTGCCACAGGGGCTTAGCTGCAGACCCGCATTCCCGGAGGCAGGAAGGAGTCGCGGTGCAGTGACAGGGACAGCTCTCTCATCCTCCCGGTTGGAGTAGGGCTGGGCGCCGGCAGATGAGCACCCAGGGGCCATCAGGGCTTCTGCATTTGTGCCTTAAGCGGGGTAGCCTGGTGGCAGCATTCTTGGGGGTGAGCATCCTCCTCCCCCTTCTCCTCCTCCTCCTCTTCATCATCATCATCATCCACCCTGGACCTGGCCCGCACCTGTCCACAGGCCCCTCCATTCCCCTGAGACAGTCCCCAGGCACCGTCCACTGCCCCCCCGTCCACCCACCGGGCTGGGGAAAAAGGAGCAGCCGAACCCACCAGGAGCCACAACGCTGGGCGTCGAGCCCGGGACACCGAAGATGGGCCTGACCCCAAGGCCCCCGGGGACCCCTCTGCCTTGCCCCACCATGCATCCTTGGGCTGTGGGCTGCTCCCCCACAGCTTCCCTGAAGGACTTGGGGGCCGCCAGGCAAACAAGGTGGCCCTGAGCCTCAGGATCGTGGTCATCGGCTGGGAACATGAGGCTGGAGTGGGGAAGCGAAGGGAGGTGCCAGGGACAGAGAGAGGCAAACACACAGGCAAAACCTGGCTGCCTGGCTCCCCAGACTAGGCCTCTTCCTCCAGGAGGGGCTTCTCCTACCCAATGGCTGGGTCATTCACTCGCTGACACCTTTGTGCCTCCAACCCCACCCCACCCCCACCCCCGTCTGCTAAGGTCTGGAGCCCTGAGCTCGCTCTGTGGACCCAGGCAGGGGCTCCCAGGGAGCAGTCGGGCCTGCAGGTGCGCAGAGGCAGCCCCAGCCACTCTGGGCTGGAGATGGCGGGTCTGTGCACTGAGAGAGACCCACAGGGAAGGAGAGGGGACCTGCTGGAGGGCGGGCCACTGGCCTGAAAGAGGATCTTCCCCCGCTGCTCTCCTGCCAGGCCTGGCTGTGCTGAGCAGCCCCCACCGGCCCCCACCCCACCCCTGCCTGCGGGGTTGCTCCTAGCCCACGCGGGGGAAGGAGGAGATGCATGGCTGCAGCATGAGGGGGCACTTTGCCGAAGCCACCCCACACCCATGGGCCCATGGGGGCCCCCACCGCAGGCACACAGGGGTCCGCCCTGGGCTGCCCTCGTAGCTCAGGACCCTGGGCACCACCCCCAGCCTAGCTTAAGGCAGGTACTTCTCCGGAGTATCTGCTGACTGGCTGAATAGTTGAGTGAGTGAATGAACCTGAGAGCAGCTCTGAGGACACAGACAGGGTGGTGGGTCAGCCATCCGTCCCGTGGGGCTGGTCCGAATCCTGCAGCCTTGGTGGCTCACAGTGACAGCCTCCTCCCCAACTTGTCACTCACTGGTGCTGGGCTCTCTCTCTGAGCAACCTGGAACCTAGACACCTCTGTTGGTTCCATCCGGGGTGGGCTGAGGGCCCCAGGGTTCTGTGGTGGGAATGTCTCCGTGAGCCCCAGGATGGTGTCTGCAGGGCCTTAGGGAGCCCCAGAGTGTCTCCTCTTGGCAGAGCGTGGGAAAGGGGTCCAGAGGGCTTAGTGGGCCCAGTCGAGACCCTGCCTGGAGGTGCCCATGATTGTGCTCAAGGACAGCCTTTATAGGTGCACAGATCAGGGGAGAGAATTACCCTATCTCCTGGAGTCCTGTGGGACAGACCCAGCAAATGTTAGCACCTGTGAGTCCCAGGGGCTCATTATTGCCCCCAAAGGCCTGGGATGAGGTGGGGAGAGGGGTCATACCTTTGCCCCTATGCTAGCTGGTGAGATTGGCTGCAAGGTGCAATGATGAGGAGGAGGGGGAGCAGGCTGGGTTAGGTGGCCCAGATGTGCACAGACAAGCCAGGGCTCTGTCAGGAAAGGGCATTCGGTGAAATAACTCATCCCCACTCTTCAAAATGTCAGGATCATGCAAAGACAAAATAAGGACAAGGAACTGGTCCAGACTCAGAGAAACCAGAGAGACGTGACAAGTGGGTGCAACCAGAGTCCTGGCCTGGGTCCCCCACAGGCATCAAAACAGCCCCACAAAACAGAGTCTGAACACCGGCGGTGGATTAGATCACAGCATGGTGTCTGTGCCACTGCCCTGGTGTCAAGAGCCTGTCCCAGTTGTGTTCTTGTTCTTAGAAATGCACATAAGTGTCTAGGGGCCAAGGGGGCACCGTGTCTCCAATTTAATCTCAGATGACCAGGAGAAAATGTGTGTGTGCACATGCATGCATGTGGACACGCACACAGAGACCATGCACGCACATAAGTGGACACATGTGGAGAGAAAGTGACAATGTGGGTGTGGCCAGTGTGAGCCCTTGGGGAGCTGGGAACCAGAGGACTAGAGTTTGAGGGTGGTGGCGATACAGGAGTTCCCTGCCCCGCCCGGGCAACTTTTCAACAAATATGAAAGGATACCAAAATAAAAAGCTACCCAAAAAAAAAGAAGGAAGGAAAGAAAGGAAGGAAGGAAGGAAGGAAGGAAGGAAGGAAGGAAGGAAGGAAGGAAGGAAGGAAGGAAAGAAGGCCTGGTATTCAGGGGCACGCTCTGCCTATGTGGCCCTGGGAGGCCCACCTCACCCCTGCCCCCCTCCCTACCCATCACCTGTGCCCATCACCTGCTGTGGAGTCCAGCGGGACCAAGGATTCCCAAGACCTGAAGGCTCGGAGGTGCTGGCATCACGGTCACTATCTTACCGGCTCCACCTCCGAAATGTTCCCCCTGGTGGGACTCCTCTAAACAGGGACACTGTGCCTCCAGAGGCACCTGCTGCCCACTGTCTGGGAGGGGTCAGGCTTGCAGCATGCACCCAGCCTGCGGGACAGCCGGCAGGAGGTGTGGGACGGGGACAAGGGCAGGACAGGGGGCAGGGAAGGCAGGGCTGTGGGGACGAGGCAGGAGGAGAGGCTGCGGTTGGGGATCAGGCAGGAGGAGGGTCTTAAAAGCTAGATAAATTTTGGGGACAACCAGAGACGGCTGGCATCCTGGCTGCCCTGTGGCTGGGCACCCCCCACCCCACCTGCACATGCCCGCCGGCACGTGGAGGGTGCCCCGCACAGCTCTGTTTGAAGTGGTGCACAACCTCCCACTGGGGTCTGAGTTGGAAGCAGTTTCCTCTGTTTGGGTAAAAGTCTGCATGTAATCCGATTCCCTCCCACACTTGACTGAGAGGACCCCGGACCCTCTCTCGGAGCCACTTACTCTTATGTTTACTGGGGTCCCAGTGAACCTCATCACCCCTCCCCTCTGACCTCCAGTGCTGAAGGGAACACAGTGAAATGGCCCCAGAGGACAGGTGTGGGGCGGGGGGCGCTAATCACAGAGCTCAAATACCCAAGCCGGAGTGGGGATGCATTTTGTGCTGGGGCAGCATGCTGGGCACACACCACGGGGTTAGGGTGATGGGCCAGCCCAGTTTGTGGGGATGGAGGGGGTTCCTGGATGTGGGACTTTCAGAGCTAAACCTGGGAAAGTCCAGGGCTGACCAGGACAAGATGTCATCCTGCTAGAAACAATGAGGTGGGGGCAAGGGCAGAAAGACAGGTGGGGATCAGCCTGGAGCAGACTTGGAGCACCAGGACAGTGACTGGGGACCTCCCAGTCCCTGACATGGGGCCCTAGGAGATTCCAGGCAGGGCTGGGGGAGTTGGGGGCAATGTTTCTGAAGTAACTTACACTTGTCCAGCCCCAGCGGGGATGGCCACCCTGAATCCTCACACCTGCAGTAGCAGGAGACCACTATGGACTCTGGCTCCTTTTCAGAAAAAGAGACGGAGCTCTGGAGAGGGGGTGTGATGTGCTTACCTATGGTGGACTGGGACCCCTCCCAAGGCTGCCTGACTCAGGGGTCCCGATGCCCTGATGTCCATGTCACTGTTGTTCCCCCTTCCCCCAAGGCTCTCCTTGGGGATTCTCGGGGTTTTGCTTCCCTGGGGGTTTGCCCCACAAGACGCAAACTCCTGGACCCTGTGGGAGAGGACCAAGCCCATGGGATGCCCACACAATGACAGGTGGAGTTTCAGGCATGGGGGTCGTTTCGAGGTGGCGCTTCCTCCCACCGCCCACAGGCTGGCTGCTGTCACGTGGGCAGGTGTGGATAGAGGCACATGTGAAGGAAACCCACGGCCGGAAGTGTACAAAAGACTCACGTCTCTCAGATGCGAGGCTGTGGTCATCACGGGCGCCCCCTGCCACCACTGGGCTCCTGGAGGTCAATGGCATGGGCTGGACGGAGAGGCGGAGGGCCCACCCTGGGATGAAGGTCTTCTCCTGAAGTCCAGGCCAGCAGGGAGAGGCCATCAGGGAGCCCAGGGGATACCTGAGCTTAGACTGGCTTTGCAGGGTGAACTTGGGCTGCCCCTGGTCTGGGCTTGAGGACTCACACCCGGGAGATGAGGCAGTAGCCCTGCCTGCTGACTCCCTGAGGGTCCCGACGAACTGCCAACCAGCTGAGGTGCCGTGTGGGAGCTCTGGGGGGGGGGGGCTGGCACCCACCCTCCCCCCATGCACCATCACACCCCACACTGGAGCCCTCGGCAGCCTCGGCATGGCCTGCATTAGGTAGGGGAGCAGCGCCTGCTCAGGGGCCAGATCCCCGACACGCTGTCACGGCAGTGGCTGGCAGCAGGAGCTTCCCAGCAGCAGCCACTCAGAAGCCCCAGGCTGAGACCAAACACAAGGGCCAGGAGGACCCTCCACGGAGGAGCGCACAGCTTGGTCAGGAGCAGACATCCAGCTGACGAGCGAGACAGCCTCCCGGGGCTCAGTGTCCAGCACTAGAGCACTGCTGGTCACCACGAGTCCAGGCCCTGATGAAGGGACCCCTTCCTAGGGGAGGTGTAAGTCAGGCGACATCTACAACCTCTCTTCCCTTTCCTTCCTATCCCTTGTCACTTGAGGTCAGATGGATGTGGGGAAGAGCTTCCAGACTCCTTTTCCTCGTCAGCAAAATTAAACAAAAATCCCTTCTTCACAGTAGTGTGAGAGGATGAGTGGGACTCTGCTCAGAAAGCACATCACCTCCTGCCCACCGTGGGTCCCCAGGGAATTTGAGTAAATGTGACTACACTGATGCTGGTGATGTTGGAGGCAGTGCTGGAGGTGATGCTAAGATGCTGGGACAATGTTGGAGGTGATGCTGGTGATGCTGGAGGTGATGCTAAGATGCTGGGGACGGTGCTGGAGGTGGCGCTGGTGATGTTGGAGGTGATGCTAAGATGTTGGGGGTGATGCTGGTGATGTGGAGGTGATGCTAAGATGCTGAGACGGTGCTGGAGGTGGTGCTGGTGATGTGGAGGTGATGCTAAGATGTTGGGGGTGATGCTAGTGATGTTGGAGGTGATGCTAAGATGTTGGGGGTGATGCTGGTGATGTGGAGGTGATGCTAAGATGCTGGGGACGGTGCTGGAGGTGGTGCTGGTGATGTGGAGGTGATGCTAAGATGTTGGGGACAGTGCTGGAGATGCTGGAGGTGATGCTAAGATGCTGGAGGTGATACAGATGATGCTGGAGGCGATGCTAGAAGTGCTGCTAGAAGTGCTGTTGGGAGGTGATGCTGGAGGTTGTGAAGGAGAAGGAGGAGGAGAATCTTTGCCCAGTACATAGTCGGTGCTAGTAGTAGATGCTTTTCTAGCTTTTTATAAAGTTCTCCTTCCTTCTTAAAGCACATGCTGAGAAATACTCAAACTCCCCGATGGCAGCATCCCTGGAGGGCCCCCGTGGGGCTCAGAAGGGCACTGCGATATGGGGGGCAGGCCAGAGACCTGGTTTCTCTCTGGCACTGCCACAGAGTCTTTTTGGGTCTCAGTTTCCCCACCTCTACAGTGGGAACCATAATCAGGCCCAACACACTGGTGGTTGAGAGCCAACGAGGAGACACGGCAGGAAGAGCCCCGGGGAGCGTGTCTGACATCCAAGTGCTGGTGAATATTGGCCCTTGTTCTCCACGGATCCGGATTGAGAGGCCGATTCTCACTCAAGCCCAGGGCACCGTCCCCGCGCCAGGGAGGCCGGGTCATTTGCCCCTTGTGACAGCCACCTGGAGCGGGCGAGGGGCCCCGTCTGCTCGGTGAGGGCCCAGACCGCACAGGCAGGGCCCGCCAGGGTCACTGGGGGAGGCAGGGGCAGACGCCCCCCCCGCCTCCCGGCTCCCCTCTCCCTGCTGCCATGGCGGGCTCCGCCGAGGCTCCCGCTCCCTGCTCTGCCCCATTAAGCACAGACGCCATCTGTCTCCGAGCTTCCCGGCGGCCGGAGGGTGTCTGGTCAGGCCCTGCACACAGGCCGCGGCTTGTTCGCTGAGGTCGCCCCGTCTGGGGTCCCCCTCGGTCCAGGCCCTCTCTGTCTGAGCTTGGAGAGCCAGAGAGATTTCCACTCTCCGGGCTGTTTGTTGATCTTTCCAGAGCCCACGAAGGGGCCCTGGGTGGCTCCGCCTGAGGCGGGGGGCTGTGTGGGGCGCCCTCGGTCGCCAGGGAGCCAGACCGCGCTCGGGCCGGCAGACGAGGCCACGGGCAGGCCAGCTCAGGGGTGACTGGGAGCGAGGTCGGGGAGGCTGGGCAGCCACAGGGACACATTCCTGGGGCACCTTCTAGCCCCGGGACCTCCTTGGCCCGTGAAGCTCCTTCTCAGAGCCGGGAGAACCAGGCTGCCGCCGCCAGGGGAGCATGGAAGCCTTGGAATGACTAGTCCACCCCGGCGGCCCGTCAGGCCAGCTGTGGTTCTCAGGCCAGGGTGCCCAGAGCTCCTGGCCACTGGTGTGCCCTGGCCTGATGGCACCGAGCTTCAGACCCCAAGGAGAGCCACCCAGCGAGGGGCGGCCGGTGCCAGGGCCGCAGACGCCGGGCTGCTATCTTGGGGTCTGGGGCTTGTAAACAGCCCCGGACTTAGGGACCCAGCAGCCACAAACACAGGCCCAGTGCCTTCTGGGGGCAGAGGGCGATTTGGATTCCTGGCTTGGGACTGCTTCAAATTGTCCCCATCCAAAACCACCACCAGACTTGCTAGCAGTGAGAAGTGAACACCAATCCCACAGGCCTGTGGGTGGTCTCAGAAACGGTAGGGGGAGAATCAAGGGTGAAGCACTTCATTCATGCCAAGCCCATAAAGCTCCTCCCCCAAGAACCCAGAGGTGGGTGCCAGGCGGAGGGGCCTCAGCGTGGGTGATGCATGTAGAGAAGTGGACAGACAGGAGGGCTAAGCCACAGGGGTTGTGGTGCTGGCAGGAGTGAGAGGATCCAGCCTGGGAAGCAGAGGCCCACTTGCCCGGGACAAATAGGACACAGACTCACGGCTGCCCACGGCTGCCAGTCGGGGGCTCAGGCTGCTGTCCGAACCCGGGGAGGCCCCATTCACCTGACACCAGGTATCTCAGAGCAGAGCCACAGCCTGAGCGTGGGGAAAGTCACGGGAGAATGGAGGGAGGAAGGGCACGAAGGAAGGTGGCAGGAGGTGCTACAGGGGCCTCATAAGGAAACCGCTGAACGGCCAGTCTGTCATCAGATCCCTAGAGCAAAGGCGTCAGCACAGACATGCCCGTTGGCTGCCTCAGCCTCGTGGCTCTGGGTTCCAGCAAGCAGACAGCCTCAGAAACCCGCTCAGCTGAGGAGGGTTGTGCATCAGTCAGGACAGGGCAGGTTACACTGTCGTAACAAATGTCACTGAGTCTCAGCAGCAGAAAAGCAAGGAGCAGTTTCTGGCTCCATCACAAACCTGCAAGGGACAGGACAGCCACTTTCTCAAGCGTGTAGAGAAAGGCCAGAGAGTCTTCCTGACCAGATCAGACATGCATTTGGGGTGTTGACCTTCCTGCCCCTGGGGCTTCACTCAGCATCACTCCTGAGGGCTTCCCACGCGTTTGCTGCCCGGGCCTGTGATCCCACATAGACCGGGGGTCAGATCAGGGGACCCACTCTACAGAAAGGGGGGGGACAGGACCGGGTCATGCCCCCGGGAGGCACTGGGGTGCATCACAAAACAGCTCAAGCTGCTGGCCTGAAAGAGTGGGCGACTGGCCCATTGAAAACACAGCCCTGGGCAGCTGGAGGAGCTGCCTGGCCCAAGGTCCCCCGCTTCTGGGTCCACATCCAATGACCGGTGATTCAAAAGTGAAAAGAAGCTTGCTCGGAGATTTGTGGACCATCCCAGCTTCTGAAAGTCCTGCAGGGCCATGGACAGCCCCTCTGAAGCTTCCGGGATGCCTTCTCCTGAGCATCTGCCCCTGGGTGGGTGGGGTGCGGTGCACACTCCCCAGAGAGCTCTGGGTGCCAGCACTCAATAACTAGCTCTTGTGTATCGCGTACATTATGGGTGCACTGGGGGTTGCAGATGGGACACTGAGGCACAGGCCAGCCCAGTGATTCCCTGAGGACACCCCGGCAGGAACAGGGTGGCCGGGGCTTCAGGCCGGCACACAGGGCTCCATCCGCCTCCTCCCCAGGTCCTCCTGCCTGAGGGCCTGAGGGCGGCTGCCCAGCCCACTGCCCTGAGCATCCCCAAACAAGGTTCACGGGCACGGCATCCTGGGGCCTTTGGGAGCTGTCACCCCAACCTGCGTGGCTTCATTCTTCTGTGTTGGCAACGGCACATGGATGCCCTGACGTCGACACTAAAACAGACCTCGGTTTTCACCAGGAAAGGTTTGAGTGTTCCTTTTTTTCCTGTCCTTTCTTCGTGCACTTCCTGACATGTAATCAGAGGGGACTGTGTTCAGGAACGCACAGCCGCCTTCCAGTGAAAGGAGAAGCCTGGCTGCCCACCCAGGAGGAGGGCCCCAGGGTCGGGGCTGGCTGGGAACTCCGCGGGCTCGGGTGCGCGTGTTCAGAAATGATCAGGAGCCGCAGGGCAGTGATGGCAGAGCGGGAAGATCCATCTTCTGCTGCACTCCCCGGGAAGCCGGCCCTGCCCCAGGTGGTGGGGAGGAGGGCGGGTGGGGGCTGTGGGCAAGCCCTTCCCCTCTCGGGCTCCGTTCCCACGCTGGAAACAGGAGCACAGTGGGCAGAGGGAGGACAGTGCTGCCCACGGTGCATGGTGGCCCGAGAGTCAGCGTCGTCCAGTCACGTCTGGGACTGTCGCCAAGGGGGGCCTGACTCTGGGTGCCCAGGCGCTGGCTTGCCACCCCCATCAGCAGGAATAGCCCAGTGGAAAGTCACCCACTTGCTGCGGCCACGTGGGGCAGGGTGGATGAAGGGGCTCCAGGCCCACTTGGGGAGTGGGGAGGCCACGATGGGGTCATGGCCATGGACCATCTCATCGCTCTCCAGAACAAAGGATACAAACATGGCTCAAAGCCTGGGAATGGAGTCCCACTGTTCGTACATTTGTTCATTCATTCATTCATTCATTCATTCATTCATTCATTCAGCAAAGGCACAATGAGTGCGCCCCTTACACTGGAGCCTGTGCTAATGCCAGAACCTCAGGCAGAGGAGTGGGGATCACCGATCCTAAACCCCCAACCCCACGAAACCCTCCATGCTGACCAGCTTCAGTGAGTGCCCAGCAGCCTCTGCCACCTGCCCCAGCCCCAGTGCCTCCTATGAGCCTGGACTCAAAGGCATCTGGGCAGTTCCCACCCAAGTGCCCCCACCCCAAGTGCCCTACTCCCTGACCCCAGCTCTGCCCTCTTGTTCCCACTCTGCAAATCCTGCCAACTTCAAATCCTGCCTCCATGTCACTGGCCCACACCCTCGGCCTGGTGCAGGCTGCCCTCCCCTCCGACGGGTCAGGACAGAACCTCTCTCCTGACTCCTCCCAGCTCACATCCCTCCTCAGGGCCTCCACCGGCCCCTGGCATCGCTGGGACAGAGCCCACCTCTCTGCTCTGCACCAGACCTTCCATACAAGGGACGCCCCCTTCCTCTGCTTGGTCCCAAGTTCCCACTCGTGCTCCCCAGCACACACAGTAATCAATTTCCGATTCAAATGTGAAGGTTTAAGAAGAAACCTAAGGAAGCAATGTTGACATCAGAGTAGGCAATGACTTCTTAAACAGGATACGAGAAATTGCCAACCATAAAAGGAAATATTTATAAATTCAGCTATATGAAGTTTATCAAGAAATCCTGCTCATCACATGACACCAATAAGGAAGTGAGAGTGTAACCCACAGGGTGGGAGAAGCTCATGGCAGTGCAAGTGTCTGACAGATGCTGGTACCTGGAATTGACAGAGAATCCCCCAAGTCCATGACAAGTAAGGAAAAGTAGGCAACATGTTCAATGCACACTATATGACATAGGTATCCAAACTGCCAATAAACATGTGAAGAAGTGCTCAATCTTTCTTTTTAAGATTTTATTTGTTGGGATCCCTGGGTGGCGCAGCAGTTTGGCGCCTGCCTTTGGCCCAGGGCGCGATCCTGGAGACCCGGGATCGAATCCCATGTCGGGCTCCCGGTGCACGGAGCCTGCTTCTCCCTCTGCCTGTGTCTCTGCCTCTCTCTCTCTCTCTCTGTGTGTGTGTGTGTGACTATCATAAATAAATAAAAATTTAAAAATTTTTTTAAAAAAGATTTTATTTGTTGATCTGAGTTAGAGAAAGAGAGAGAGTGAGAAAGAAAGCATGAGCAGGGGGAGGAGCAGAGTGAGGAAGAAGCAGACTCCCTGCTGAGCAGGGAGCTCCACGTGGGGCTCAATCCGAGGACCCCGGATCATAACCTGAGCCGAAGGCAGACGCTTAACCGACGGAGCCACCCGGGTGCCCCAAAAAGTGTTCAATCTCGTTAGTCATCAGGGGAATTCAAGTCAAAACCACAGTGAGAGGGACACCCGGGCAGCTCAGCACTTGAGCATCTACCTCCGGCTCAGGGTGTGATCCTGGAGTCCCGGGATTGAGTCCCACATCAGGCTCCCAGCATGGAGCCTACTTTTCCCTCTGCTTATGTCTCTGCCTCTCTCTGTGTCTCTCATGAATAAATAAATAAAATCTTAAAAAAAAACCCACAGTGAGACACTGTGGACACACATCGGAATGGCTAAAATGAACATTAACACAAAGACAGATAATACCAAGTGTGGGAGATGAGATGAAGTGTCTAGACCATGGGGAACCAGCAGGGGTGTACATGGTGGCCGCTTTGGAATTCTGCCTCGTAGGGCCTGCTGAAGCTGAGCACGTGATGGATAAGCCACCGATTCCACCTCTGCGCATCTGCCCCGAGTAAACGCTTACCTGTGTCCATAGGAAAATGCATACCTGGTTGCTCATGGCTGCACTGCTCCCAGCAATCCCCCCTGGAAATGACCCGAGTGTCCATCAGGAAAGGAATGAATACACCCTGTGGCGTGTTTGCACCACTGATTACCATGCAGCCATGAGAACGGACGACCCACCGTGCACGCGCCAGCACGACGACTCTCACAAACGTACCCCTGAGTGGAAGGGGTCAGACACGAAGGGGCGGCTGCTTAGTTCTCAAAATCAGAGAAGTCAGACCCGGGATGAAAAGTCGGGAAGGCAGTCACCACTGGGAGACGGGTGACTCCACGGGTGGAGCGGGGGGCAGAGCTTCTTGAGTTATTTTGTTTCTTCTCCTGGGGACGAGCTGGGGGCATGGGATTCATGGGCAAAAATTCGGTGAGCTGTGCGCTCAGGGCCGGTCGCTTTCCTGTGAGCTTGAGTCACCCGCTGACAAACAGACGCCTCGCTGGCTGTCCGTTTCGGGTCACGCACAGCTCCGCCGGGATGCTCCAAAGCCCAGATTTCTGAATTGTGTGCACTGCACGATCCTCTCTACTGTAAGCTCCACATGGCCACTGAATGTTCGCAGGACACTTTTGTGGATTTTTCTGGCTTCTGCACCCACGTCTGTGGGTGGACATTTTCACTAATCTTCACAAGTAACACCTAAGTGAAAGACGGAATGTTGAAACTTTGTGGAGAGTGGGAGATACTTCTCTGCTGACGGGGGTCATTTTGAATATTGGGAGAATATTTCCTCAATTTTCTGTGCTATGCACAGCGGAATAGTCATGGAATGACTCGTTTTTAGGTTTAATCCAAATTAACATTTTCTCTAGCACTTTCTTAAGTCCGGACAGCCAACGGTCATCAGTGTTTGCCAATTTCCGCAGTGTAAATACTCCTCGCCGAGGGCCAATTGCAAGCCTCCAATGTGAAGTCGCTGAACACAGGGGACACGTGCAGTGGTGGGCCATTCTGTATCTTTCCACCAAATAGGTACAGGAGATCACATAGCCTCAGAACATAGGTAATAGTCAAATAATTAGGAAGCGATGAGTTTAAGGACTTATGACATTTATTTTAAATCTAATTTATGCAACTGTT
This sequence comes from Nyctereutes procyonoides, assembly GCF_905146905.1. Taxonomy (NCBI): domain Eukaryota; kingdom Metazoa; phylum Chordata; class Mammalia; order Carnivora; family Canidae; genus Nyctereutes; species Nyctereutes procyonoides. The sequence goes on along the minus strand of NW_026575025.1, from coordinate 8,001,821 downwards.
AAGTTTGTATAATCTGATTTTCAATAATGGGCAGAGGTAAGGGCCAGTTCTGAAAATGCCTGGAAACTTAGTGAGCAGGCGGTGGGCACCACACCTGTTCCCCTGGCCAGTGAGCTCGTGGAGTTGTGGGAATGGCATCCCACTACCCTACTGAGGAGACAGACCATGGGGCAGGTGCTCACCAGAGCCACAGGAGCCATGGCAGGAGCCCAGGCAGGGCTGGGCCTGGCTTCTTGTCTTCTGGCTCCAAACCTTGCTCATCAGCACCAGCTTCATTCCTTGAGAACACGGGATGATGCAGGTGACACCCCCACTTGTCTGAACTGTCTTGCGGCCCTAGGCCCCAGGGACCCTTCTCTCCTTTCTGCCTCTCTTCAGCATGGGCCACAAGCCCTTCTTCCCCTGCTGAGTCTAGGGGTGGTGGAAAGATGGTCTCGTTGGACCCACAGCACATAGGAACTAGACAGTGACATGCTTGGGGCCAGAGGGAGAAGAGCCAGGGATCAGGTTGGGGCCAAGGGTGGAGCCTGAGACGTGGGATGGTACAAAGGTGAAGGGGAGCAGGGTCAGTTGATGGGAGGACGGGAGAATGGAGGTGAGGGGAGACAGGGAGGGATGGAGGGGTGAGAGATAGCAGGGGGTAAGGGGATGCCAAGGGACAGGAAGGGAAGCATGGTATCTGCAGTGGGTCAGGCAGGTGACCCAGAACAGAGACTAGACAGAGAAGGTGGTGGCCCTGATCCAGGGTACACCCACCAAGGTGGCCTCTGGCCAACCAAGGGTCCACCACGGGGGCTCATTATAGACCTAAATCCCTAGGGGGGACAGGGCATCAGGTTATGAGGATCTGTCTGGGGCAGATGGAGAGCCAGAAGTGGAGCATGGGGTTGGAGCTGGGGGGGGGGGCAGAAATTATTGAGAGCAACCCAACAGCTCCACCCATCCTTCCAAGACCCAGCTCCTGCCTGGAGAGCTGCCCAGGCATGACCAGACCCTAGGGCCTCACCCCATCCCTCCCACCCCCTCCACCTCATTCTATGTCCGGGGCTGAACCCAACTCAGAGGAGGGCAGGAAAGGATGGTGGAGTGTCTACTGGAGACAAACAGGGAGATCGTCCAACAGATTCCTCCGGCTGGGGAGCCCTGCTGAGAAAACATGGGCATGGGGCTTTGGCGTGTGTGTGTGGGGATCACGGGTGAGGCAGGAGGGTGCTCAGAGAGTGGACGATGAGATGCATGGGCCCTCAGCGAATCTCAGAGCGGCAAAGCTGCCGCCCATCACGGAAGGAGGCCCAGAGGTGGTGCAAGGCAGTCTCATCTCCCAGCCCGTCGGGCTGAGCTGGCAAAGACGTGGGGAGCAGGCTCATGAGCACCCTGGTTCTCCACCCTGGGGTCCCGAGAGGAGCCGGAATGGGGCCATCGTGGAGCTCGGAGAGGCCGCTGGGAGATGCCTGGGGGCCCCGTCGCCTAGCGACCGGCCTCCCGCAGCCCCGGAGGGCCCCATGCTCTGGGCGCTGCCCACTCCTGACTCTGGCTACGAGCACTTTCAGTGCTGTTCTGCATGAATAAGCGCCAGGCCTCCTGCCAATTGTCCCCCTCTTAAAAGGCAGCCCCAGCGAAAGGCCTTTTCAAGAGGGATCGTGCAGTGCCACCCAGGCTGGGCGGGCATTGTTGGGGGGCCGGGGTCCCGGCTCGGCGGCTGGGGTCAGGGGCCACACAAAGCCTCTCGATGGAGACTTCGTGTGCTCGGCCGCAGCAGCCCTGTTTATTAATCAGCAAAACTCATACCACCATCCTCAGAAGGGAGATCGGGTGAAAAGGATGTCTTTTGAGGAGTAGCCTTTGAAGGCGCAGTCCTGGCTCCTTATTAAATTGATTTTTAGGGGCCATAAAAACCCATAGGTGGCCAGATGTACCCAGAAGCCCTGGGGCTGGGGCGGAGGCCGGGATCTAGATGCACCACTGTCTGGCTGGGCGGGCACCCCCAGTGAGGGTGGGTGGGAGGACAGGAGCCTTAGGGACACAGGGAGTGGTCTGGTCTGTCCAGGTTTGCATTTACATGCTCATCCTCCTGCCTGTTTACTCACACACACAGCTTGGTCCCAGGGGAATGACGTGGAAAAAGGACTGTCCTAGACCAGCAGGTAGACAAAGTCAAGAAGGGTGGCTGGGCTGGAGCTGCAGGTCTGGGCAGGGATGCTGAGGCAGACCTAGGCCTCTGGGCCACACGGGAGGACCCAGGGCCCCCATCACATCCTGCTCTGCCCACGCCTGGCTCACCCAGAACACCAAGCCTGTCTCAGGATCTCCCAGAGTGGATGGGGATCTCCATGGACCCCAGGGCTGGGGGCAGCAGCCAAGGCTGGTGTCCCAGGGAGGCAGGTGACTCCCCTAAACTGAGGGGCTCCCAGCACCCCTGGAGTCAGCCTGCCCCACAGGCACCATCTGCAGTACACACTGTAACGTTTGCAGGTGAAGAGATGCCAGGGACGTGTGCTCCAGGGTTGATGATGGTGTCGAGAACTGCTTTTCTCTCCACTTCCAGACTTGTTCAAAATTCTCCACGATGACTTTTTTTTTTAAATATATATTTTTTTTAAAAATTTTTATTTATTTATGATAGTCACACACAGAGAGAGAGAGAGAGGCAGAGACACAGGCAGAGGGAGAAGCAGGCTCCATGCACCGGGAGCCCGACATGGGACTCGATCCGGGGTCTCCAGGATCATGCCCTGGGCCAGAGGCAGACGCTAAAGCGCTGCGCCACCCAGGGATCCCTCCATGATGACTTTTTAAAGGCATTTGAATGACCGTTTCCTGCCAAGTTATGCCTTTATCAACCCCATAGCCCAGCAGACCCACAGCTTATTTCTCCTGTCTACCCAGGAGAAATAAGTGTCCGGTCCACGCAGCCTGGAACCAGGAGGTTCGGAGCATCTGTGTCCTCTGAGGTCCATCAGCAGACCAATGAGGCACATCCACGCAGCCAAGCACTACTCGACAGTCCAAGAGGACAGGCCCCCGGTTCGTGCTCCGGTGCTAAGGACTCTCAGAAGCTCCGTGCTGAGCAGAAGAAGCCAGGTGCGAGAGAGAATTTTCCTAGTGGTCCATTTCCACAAAGTTCAAGAGCAGATCAGGTTTATCTGCTGTGGTCAATGGGTTCACTAGGAAGGAGCACGGGACTCTGGGCTGAAGGAAGCCTTCTCTGTCTTGAGCTGGCTGGTGTGACAAAGGTGTGTCAACGGGAAAGAGGCCATGCAGTTGTCACGTAAGAGCTGGATATTCCACTGTGTGTAAACTGTCCTTGAATTAAAAAAAAAAAAATCAGTTCTGATGGGATGTTCGGGGGAGGGAGAAGAAGGTGTGGGGCAGACCTCTAGGACCTCCAGGTGTAGCCCTGATGACCCCTGCCCCTGGCTCCAGGAGAAACTAAGGTCCCCATCACATGCTCTGTGACCCCAGGCAGGTTGCCCGCCCTCTCTATGACTCTTTTTCCACATCTGTACAATGGAGTCACACTAGTGCCCAGACCTGGGGCCTGGCATACACAGGACATGCCCTGTAAACCTTCCGGGGGCCTAGCCAGCGGCACTGCCAGCCTCTCAGGCAGCCCTGGATCAGCGTCGCTCCACCGTGGGCCAAGGCTCCTCTGGTTCCACCAGCCTCCTCTGTGGTCCTGGGACCATGCACCCGACTCAGTCTCTGCTTAGCGAGATCCACGAGGCCTGCCACGACCAAGGGGGATCCGGGAAGGGCCGGGGTCTGTGAGGCCTGCTGCTGCAGAGGCCTATGGTCCATGCCAACCTCAGCTCTTTAGAGTCCATCTGTCCCCAGAACTTGGAAGACCCTGGAGGTGACAGGGACATGGCGTCCATGGCCTGGAGAGCAGCTGGTCCCAGGCCAGTGATGGAAACCACGACAGAGTCGTGCCTGGTGGCCTGGGCCCCAAGCACCAAGGTGCTGTAAGGTGGCCTCCTGAAGGAAAGGGGACAGGCAAAACCAAGGGCTCCCTGGGCTCCATGAAAGGAGACAGTCGGACTCACAGAGTGGAGGCACCCTGCTCCCCCATCATCGCTGAGTGTCTGAGGCCAGGTCCCAGGGACACGAGGGCATTCCTGGATGGGACAGCCATTCTCTTTGCCCTTTGGGGACCCTTACCTTTGCTGGTAAGAGACAAGGTGGCTTAAATAAATGCAGGATGCTAAATAAACTAAATAAAATTTTAGGGCTCCAGAGAGGCGTGGGTGAGCATGTCGTGGGGCACAGTCAGATCTGAATCCTGGAGTGCCCTGAAGGGGAAGGGATGGTGAGATGCAAAAGTGGGAGGCAGATAAATATCCCAGGGACACAAAATACCATGCAAAGGCCCTGGGGTAGTCTGGAGCATGGCTCACCGGAGGCTCTGAAAGCAGACAGGGGGCTGCAGGCCTGAGGTCTATATGGCAGACAGAAGGTGGACTTTCAGAGGGCTGCGGGGGGCTAGGGAGTGTCTGGCAGCAGGGTGGCCTGGCCAGGAGCCCCCAAATCGCCTGTCTCAGCTCTGTGCTCTCTCCCTGCCCCAGCTGCCCTGCCCCCCTGCCCGCAGCCCCAGCCGTGGGGAAGGAGAGACTCTGGCAGGCCATCCCCAGCCTCTGCCCTTCTCTGGGCCTGGGAAAGGAGGCTGCTCCTGCTCGCATCCCCCAGAGGGCCGCGAGGGCCGCGAGCCTGGGGGAGGAAAGCTGTGGGAAAGAGCACAGTCCCCCGGGGCTGCGGCTGGATCCTGGCGGCTCCTTGCACCAGAGAGCGATCTCGCGCCTACACTGAGCAGCCCCTGGGAGCCGGGTGGGAGCAGGATCCCGCCACCTCCTCCCAGCCCCCTCTGCTGGGCGGGCAGCGGCAAAGCAGGGTGCGATCCAGGCTCCTCCGCAGACCAGGAGCCAGGTAGGTAGAGGGGTGGGGGGAACAAGGCCAGGTTTAGGTCCAGGCCCTTCGACTGCAAAATGAGGTGTTTCCCGGGCAAGTCCTGCAAACCGAGGTCACGGTCAGGGACAGCCTCGGAAGCCCAGGATGGGCGGGGCTCACAGTTCAAGCCCCCATCCTCTAGCCTCCGGTTCTTGCTGGTCCCTCCACTGGAGCAGAACATCCAAGAGGACAGGGACTTCCGTCTGTCTTCTTGACAGGTGGGAAGAAAGATGGGGTGCCCACCCACACTCCATGCACGAGTGGGCAGGTGCAAGGTCGGCCGGCCACATCTGGAAAGAGCAGACCAGACAAGTCAGCATGGGAGTGGGGGAGAGGGCTGGGGGCCTTCGCTGTTGTGGTGCCAGCCGCGGCCACCCACAGCGACACTCCCCTCCCTTGCCTCACTGCAGAGAACACGGCTCCAGGCAGTCAAGGCAGACCCTTGAGTGGGGCCCTCAGTGACAGATCCATCTAGAGCAGGGCTGGGTCCTGGGGATGGCCAGCGGCGCGGAGGCAGCCAGAGACCCCTGTGCTCTTCCTGAACCCCGTTCTGATATCCCCTACGGTGGGGCAGCTGGCCCTGCTCGCTCCTAACCTCCTCTGCGGTGCTGCTCAGGGGCCCCAGGTCCTTCCTCCAGCGCTGCCCCCCACCAGCAGAGCCCCCACCTGGTCCTCAGGCCCAAAGGCACCTGCTTAGCTGAGTAGGCATTTCTTTTGCTCCTGGAAAGCCCAAAAGGAGGAGCCCAGAAAACTCATTCTTAAAAGCCAAAGGTGCTCAGGAACAAAAGAATGACCCTCAAGAGCATCTTTCCAGAAAGACTGGAGCCACATCCCCATGCAGCCTACAAAGCAAACTCAGGTGCGGACGAGTGAGAGGCCTCCTCCTCCTCCTCCTCGCAGCCCACCCTGCCTACTGGCCCTTCGGGTGTTCAGCTACAGCCAAGGACGCCGAGGGCCAACCAGCACCTCCTCTTGCCCCTTGGCCTGGCTCCCTGCGGGTCGCCGCAGCACCCACCCAGGAGCCGGAGGAGGGCAGGGTCTGCACGCACACGCTTCGGCAAGTGCAGGCTGTGTGGGAGGGATGGTGTGGGCAGAGGAGTGGGGACAACTTTCATCTGGCCAGTGTGCTGGTGGCCAGGAGCTTCAGGGCTGGCGGCGACCTGAGCAGAGAAGGGGGGATGTGAGCAGACCAGGCAGGCCGCGGGCAGCAGGAAGGCGCACTGGCGGGAGGTGGCCCGGGCTGGAGACGGACGGAACCCTGCCCCAGGAGAAGGGGAGGAGGCGGGGTGGCAGGACACTTGGAGGAGCCTTTTCACAGATGGCCATCCTGCCACCAAAGTGTTTTGACTAGGGTGAAGAATGCATGCCACCTGTGTGAAAGACAGCCCAGTGTGACCCTCGGCCTGTCCCTGAGCCCCTTCCTTCACTCACGCCACACCTATTTATTGAGTGCCTTTTGTATGCCAGGCTCTGGGAGTGTGGTGGTGACTAACACAGATGCGGTCCGTCCCAGGTGGAGTATGAGTCTAGTAGAGGAGCAGTACGCTAATCAGATACTAAATACAAAAGGCAAATAAATATAAGATGTCAAGGGAGAGCGACACGTAGTGCTTGGAAAGGCTGGAGTGGATAGACCTGTCCAGTGCGGAAGTGAGGGAAGACTCCTCCCAAGGGTGTGGGAGAAGAAGCTAAGAGCTGGAGCCGGGGGAGCAGCAAATGGCAGAGGCAGTCTGCGCAAAGGCCCCGTGGGAGGGCAGAATGTGGTTCATTCCAGAAACTACCAGAAGGTTCAGCGTTAGTGGGGAGAGGTGGGGGCAACTACTTAGGGAGATGCTGTGTTTCTAGGTCAAGAGCAATGGAAGCCCATGCAGGAGATTAAGCACAGTGACCATAGGGTCACACTTCATGGCTCACAAACATTCCTCCAGCCACAGATCAGCCCGTCTATGGGGGTGATGGTAGCTGCAGATCCACACACTCTCTTGGTCATTTTGTTGTGGCTGCCTCAGAATGTCTCCTCAGGATTTTCTCTCAGGATACCTCCTCAAAATCCCTCCTCCAATCTCCCCTCAGGATCCCCTCACCAAATCCCTCCTCAGAATCTCCTGTCAGAATCTACCCTCAAAATCCCTCAGAATCCCATAGCAAGAGGAGCTGCGCAGCCACCAGAGGGAATGGCTAGGGCAAGCCCTTGGCTATCGCCCCCAACATCTCAACTCCCTGCTCACAATCTTCACAATCTCTCCCCAGGATCACCCTTAGGATCCCTTTTCAAGATCTCCCCTCAGGACCCCTGCTCTGAATTTCTTCTCAGGGTCACTCCTTAGGATCCCTCTTCCAGTCTCTCATCAGGATCCCCTCTCAGGATCCCTCTTTGGGATTCCTGTCCCAACATTGTTCTTTGAGATTCCCCATCCGGATCCCTCTCTCAGTATTCCTCCTCAAAACCTCTCCTCATGATCCCTCCTTAAGATACCTTCTCAGGATCCCCTCTCAGGATCCCTCTTCAGAATCTCCTCTCTGAATCCCTCTTTAGGATCCCTCCTAATGATCCTCCTTACAATCCCTCCTCAGAATCTCCTCTCCAGCTCCCTCTTCACAATTCCTCCTCTGACTCCTCTCTCAGGATCATTCCTTAGTAGCCCTCCTCCAGTCTCTCCTCAGGACCTATCATCAGAATCCCTCTCTCGGGATCCCTGGGTGGCGCAGCGGTTTGGCGCCTGCCTTTGGCCCAGGGCGCGATCCTGGAGACCCAGGATCGAATCCCACGTCGGGCTTCTGGTGCATGGAGCCTGCTTCTCCCTCTGCCTGTGTCTCTGCCTCTCTCTCTCTGTGACTATCATAAATAAATAAAAGAAAAATTAAAAAAAAAACCTTAAAAAAAAAAAAAAAAAGAATCCCTCTCTCAAGATTCCTCTTCAGGGTCCCATGTCAGGATTCCCTCTCAAGATCCCTCTTTGGGATCCCCTCTCAACATCCTCTTCAAGATCCCCCATCAGTATCCTTCTTTCAGTATTCCTCCTCAAAACTCCTCCTCAGGATCTCTCCTCGAGATATCTCCTCAGAATCTCCTCTCCGGATCCCTCCTCATGATCCCCTGTCACAATCCCCCTCAGCATCCCCCCTCAGGATCCCCCCTCAGGAACGCATATCAGGATCCTTCTCCAGAATCATCTCTCAGGATCCCTCCTTGGGATCCCCTCCTCGGGATCCCTCCTCAGAATGTCAGGCGTGTCCAGCTGGCCTTATCCAGCATCCCCATTACTAGGTCCGGCTTTAAACAACTCCTGAGTAACGGAAGCCACAAGCGCCCGGCCAAGAGATGGAGGACCGAGCGGCGGAGGGGCCCACGGCGCTGGGGGAGGCCTGGAGCCCGTGGCTGGGGGGGACGGCCAGGGAGGGCCTGCAGAGCCGCCCCCCGGAGCGTGCTGTGCGAGGCGGTCGGGGGCACGAGAAGGGGCGGGCGGGCGCGGTGAGGGGACCCGCGGCAGGAAGGCTCGGGGCCGTTGGGACCGGGGAGGACCCCTGGCACCGCGAGGGCCACCCCGTCAGCCGGCGCCGCCTGCCCTTCCCGGGCCCACGGCAGGCCCAGGCCCAGGTGCCGGGCGGTGCGTGGCTCCCACGCTTGGCCGCTTAAATGAGGGGGTGAGAGCGCTCTCCCTTCTCCCCCGCACCGGCCTGCATTCCTGAGGCCGGGCCTGGGCTTCGGGTACCAGGCAGCCACGGCACCGGCACCGGAGGGCACCCGCCCCACGAGCTGGCAGCGGCTGAAGCTGCTGACGGTTCCTTTTCTTCAGCAGCAATTAAGCAAGTTCCAACCAGTGACTTTGGTTAGCCGTGAGCTGTGGAAACTATTCACCACACGGACGGCTTTGGGGTGTGAGTGCGTGCACATGAGTGTGAGTGCGAGCGCGCCTGGGGTGTCCTTCGAGGCCCGTGAGTCTGCCCGTGCACCTGCGTGTGTGAGGCGTGGGCATCCATCTGAGTGCATGGATGTGCACCCGCGTGTGTGTGTGTGAGCATGCGTGCATCTGTGTGTGTGTGCACTGGGCATGTGTGATGTTTGCGTCGCAGGTCCTGCTCCTACAGGCGGGTGCCGGGCCGGGCTCACACACCAGATGCTGCCTGTCACCGGTGTCTCTGCGAAACCTCAGGAACGTACGTATGTGCACGTGTCTCTGTGCACGAGCACTGAGGCCTGCGGCTTGTCTGTGCATTTGTGCAAGGGGTGGGGGCCAGGTGAGTCTGCATACCCGCTCAGGGGCCAGCATGCGCATCTGTGTGTGCTTTCCTTCAAGTCAATGGATTTGTTTGAGGAGTCAGTCTATTTTTATTTTTATTTTTATTTTATTTTATTTTTTAAATCTTTTTAAAAATTTTTATTTATTTGGAAGAGAGAGAGAGTGTGTAAGCATACAAGCAGGAGAAGGGGCAGAAGGAGAGGGAGAAGCAGCACCTTGCTGAGCAGGGAGCCCGATGCAGGGCTCGATACCAGGACCCCGGGATCATGATGACCTGAGTCGAAGGGAGATGCTTAACAGCCTGAGCCTCCCAGACGCCCCAAGGAGTCAGTCTATTTTTTAAAAAGTCACCACGCAGAGCACAGGACCCAACACACAGAGGAGATGCAAGAGATGCTGGGATATGGGCAAACGGGGTGTATTGGTCAGGATCTTCAGAGAAAAAGAACCAATAGGATATATCGGTACAGAAAGATTTATCATGAGGAGTTGACTGATGGGATCATGGAGCCCGAAAATCCCCAGATCTGTGGTCGGCAAGCTGGAGACCCAGCAGAGCCCATGGCTGAGTTCCAGGCTTGAGAACTAGGAAAGCCAATGGTATTGTCCCTGTCCAAAGGCTGGCAGGTGAGGCTCTAGAATTCCCTGTTATTCAGGGAAGGTCAGTCTTTTGTGCTATTCAGTCCTTCAACTGATTGAATGAGGCCCACCTACCCTGAGGAGGGCAATCTGCTTTACTCCGTTTATGGACTCAAATATTAATCTCATGCAGAAACGCCTTCACAGACGCTCCCCCCACCCAATCATATTTAATCAGATGTTTGGGCTGCCCATAGCTCAGTCAAGTTGAGGCAAAAAATTAACCATCCCAGGTGGTAACTAGATGGATGGATGGGGGTGCGTGAATTGATGAGTGGGTAGGCAGGTGGGCCTGGTGGATGGGTGAGTGGACGGCTAAGTGAGCGGGGGGAAATGGGGGATTGGTAAGTGGATGGCAGCTGGGTGGGTGAGCAGATAAGATAGATGGGGGGATGGATGAGTGACTGGGTCAGAGGACACTGCTGGGCTGACCTGCACCCAGTGGACTCCCCGAAGCAGTGGAGACATGGCAGGAAGGAGGGACAGGTCTGAGGAGCATAAGGGGCGTTGCCTACTCTGATTCCGTGAGAGAACCTAAAGCCTGAGGATATTTTAGGGCCTCGGGATGACCAGCCACTTCCCACCTTATCCCAGGGCTCCTGAGCCCCACTCTCTCAGGAGGCAGGGGGTGGGGGCTGTCACATGCCCTTGAGCATCTGGAGGACTGTCTTGTGGAATGACCTTCATCTTTCTCGTTAGGACTCCACGATGGAGAACCGACCCAAGGGGTGCAGTGTGGGGCAGGGCAGCCCAGGGACTCTGGTTTGGCAAAGTGATGGAAGTACTTCCTGGCCTCTAGAACTTTCTTCTTTCCTTCCTTTTTTTTTTTTTTAAGATTTTATTTATTTATTCATGACAGACACAGAGAGAGAGGCAGAGACTCAGGCAGAGGGAGAAGCAGGCTCCCTGTGGGGAGCCCTATGTGGGACTCGATGCCAGGACCCTGGGATCACACTCTGAGCCAAAGGCAGACGCTGAACTGCTGAGCCACCCAGGTGCCCTGACCTGTAGAACTTTCCAAGGAGAACAGGCCATCCGTGGGAGAAGGAGATGAGTTCCCTGTCACGTTTTGGTTGCATGTTCCACGTAGGGACAGGGACAGTGAACACAGAGGGTGCCTCCCACACCCCAGCCCGAGTGGGATAACCCCCCAACTGTGCGGTCCCCGACAGTCTCGGGAGGCCAGACTTCCTAGTGCCGGCAGCAGAGCCCTGGGGGCCGGGAGGCTCCTTGCCGGTCACTGTTACTATCACAAGGCATATCTGGTAGCTTCTGTGTCTGGTGCTCAGACGTTGCCTCAAACCTGCTGGTTCACGACCTTGGACTATTGGAGGCACACGCTCGAGGCAGAAGGTGTGAGAGTTGTGGCTGGGCCTGCAGCCTCCTTCTCTCAAACTTGCATTCTTATAACCACCCGCCTCTACCATTTTTGTTGTGGTGAAACAGTCATGACATAATAGTTATTATTTTAGCCATTTGTAAGCACACAGTTCAGTGGCATAAAGACATTCACAATGTTGTGGGGCGCCTGGGTGGCTCAGTGGTTGAACGTCTGCCTTCAGCTCAGGGCGTGATCCCGGGGTCCTGGGATCCAGTCCCGCATTGGGCTTCCTGCATGGAGCCTGCTTCTCCCTCTGCCTGTGTCTCTCATGAATAAATAAATAAAATCTTAAAAAAAAAAAAAGGCATTCGCAATGTTGTATAGTGGTCACCATTCCCTATACCAATATCTTCCTATCACCCCCAACAGGAGGCTGTACCCATAAAACAATAATCTCTTTCTCCCCATGTCCCCAGCCCCTGGGGAGCTTTGGTACACTTTCTGTCTCTGAATTTGCCTATTCTAGGGACCTTGTATAAATGGAATCGGATGATATTTGTCCCCCTACGGCTGGCTTCTTTCATTTAGCATAATGTTACCTGTGAGGTGGGGGCTTCCGGAGGCCGAGGATGCCTCCCCTGTGTCTCTGAGGACCCATCCCTGTCTCCCCTCCCCATCACCTCCCCCCATTATGGCACCATAAGTGGTGTCTCATTTGAGCCCAGGTGGAATGCCCGCGAACAGTGCCTGCTACGTGTAATAGTTTAGTGTGTTGTGAAGGCAGCATTTCAAATCTGTAGAGAACATGGAACAACTTAATAAAGGGGAGCTGGGATCCATTAAAACTAAGTCCCGGTCTCAATGCTGATTCCAGAATAAATTCCCCAGGGCCTCTGCCTCGAATGCAGACCCAGATCATTGCATGGCTTTGGATCCATGGATTATTCCAGCCAGAGCCTCCCCAAATGTCTGCTTGAGGAAGCCTTCCTTTCCCCTCCACCTCTAAAATGGTGTCACATCCCACCCCATCCTGCTCTGTCCCTGCCTGGCTTTGTCACCTTCCCTGCCAGCTGAGCGAATATTATACACCCATCATTGGCTGATATTCTCTGACTTCCAAATTCATTTAGCCCTGCATCTCCAGCTCCTGGTACCATGAGCCATCGAACAAATGAATGCACAAGCACGTGGACACATGAACAATTGTAAAATACATGAGAACTAGAAGAATGTCCTGTGTGTCCCCAAGACCCACCTGTCTATGGGTATGAGTGAGGCCATAGGTGTGTGTATACCAAAGTGCACTGACAGGTCACCACCACCACCGCCAGCTCTCCCACCTTAGACAAAGACTGGAAACCCCTGGGCATCTCGCACGTAGGTACACCAAATGCTCTCTGATTCCACCACTGTGTCAGTTTTCTGGGTGATGGCCATGTCTGCAGGTACCAGATCTCCCCAGGGAAGCAGATCCATACCTGGGGCCAAGAGGTTCACCACGTTTCCATTCACTGGAAAACTCTGAATTCCAAGTGAGATGCTGCTAGGCCCCTGCTGCAGAAAAGCAAAACATACAGTCAGCTAATCACTAGTTGAGAAAGAACTTTCTGAACATTAAAAAAAAAATAGCAACAATAAGAAGTTCAAGACACTTGACACCACACAAAGTCCTTTATATTAAGAAAAAAGTAATAGAGTCTAGAGATGCTGAGAAAATATTGCAACACCTAAAACAAAAGACTAGCATATTCTTCATATATAAAATGCTCTTACAAAAAAAATAATAAATAAATAGCTCTTACAAATCATTTTTTTTTAATTTTTATTTATTTACGATAGTCATACACACACACAGAGAGAGAGAGAGAGAGAGAGAGAGAGAGAGGCAGAGACATAGGCAGAGGGAGAAGCAGGCTCCATGCACCGGGAGCCCAATGTGGGATTCGATCCCGGGTCTCCAGGATCGCGCCCTGAGCCAAAGGCAGGCACCAAACCGCTGCGCCACCCAGGGATCCCGCTCTTACAATTCATTAAGATGAACAGTGAACTACATCATCGGAGGAAAGACAAACAGGCATTTCACAGGTGAAATGCAAATGGCCAATAATCTACAGAAAGGTGTTCACTCTTCCTGGTAACCAAAGAAACACTGATTGAAACAGCCTGATGCCATTTGCTGCTGTCACAGACAAAAACGTCCCTCTGCAGGATCAGTGGCACTGCTCTCCAACACTGCCGGGAGAGTGATCGCTTGCAGCTCTCGGGGGGACAGCTTGGCAATACGTAGTTCCTCCTCGAGGAACCCACCCTGAGAAAACCCTCACACAAGGTGCAAAGCCTAGTGCCTGAGGACGGACGTCACAGCCTCACCTGTGATGCCTAAAAGCTAGAGGCAGCAAGAAGGGGATCTTTGCAATCTGCCCGATAAAATATTATTCAGCCATCAAAAATCAGGTTTCCAAAGACTGCTTAACACTAGGGGCAAATAATCCTGATCTGTTAAGAGGAGAAAGCAGAAGACATGAACGCAGAATGAGTGAGTTTGCGTATCCATAACAAAGAGGCCGGCTCGAGCCCACCAACGTGTACTCAGAGCTGCGACATTGAGTTTGGCGGCCTTGTGTGTCGTCTCCTTTCCAATGCCCCATATTTCCTGGTTTTATGTGGAATCACAAGTTAACAACGAAAGGTGTGTTCTTAGGGTCTTTTCAAAGGCTATTTAACCATATACCCTAGTGAAACAAGCCTGGCATAAATCAGGTGGAGGATCAGCAGATGGATTGATAGACGGTTACGTCTGTGTGCATTAACAAGTCATCTCAATGTTCTTTACTATGCATTTATGTACTTTTGAAATTTTCTACCCTGCAACATGTTACTTTTATAATTAAAGAAGCTGTTTGAGATGAAGATGGAAGCTGAACTGATAAATAATCCCGAGTCCACCTTCCAGGACCATCGGCACACATTTCTAGGCACAGGTAACTGAGAGGGTGGGCTGGCATGATTCTTTTTTTTTTTTTTTAAGATTTTATTTATTTATTCACGAGAGACACAGAGAGAGGGAGGGGCAGAGACATAGGCAGAGGAAGAACAGGGTCCATGCAGGGAGCCTGATGTTGGACTTGATCCCAGGACCCCAGGATCATGCCCTGAGCCAAAGGCAGATGCTCAACCGCTAAGCCACCCAGGTGTCCTGACAGGCAAGAGTTTTTAAGGATATTTCTGGGAGGGTGGCATTTTAGGTCCTTTTTTTCCCCTTTTCTATAGCATTTCACAAGCACTCTGGTCACTTTTTTTTTTAATTTTTATTTATTTATTTATTCATGAGAGAGAGAGAGAGAGAGAGAGGCAGAGACACAGGCAGAGGGAGAAGCAGGATCCATGCAGGGAGCCCGACGCGGGACTCGATCCTGGGACTCCAGGATCAGGCCCTGAGCCAAAGGCAGGCGCTAAACCGCTGAGCCACCCAGGCGTCCCTCTGGTCACTTTTATATGACATAATAAAGCTACTCTAAGAAGTAAATCTGTAAGCAAATGGAAGCAATGATCCAATCAAATTTAGATGCAACAAAATAATTCAGAGCCACTTTTAAGGGAAGCAGGTGGGAAGTGGAGGCAGGGAACCTCTAGCATGCCTCAGTGGTGACGTTAGCGCAGCCACTCCCATCACATCACTGGGCCCAGGGAGGCCCCAAGGCTCCTTGCAGTGACAGCCTGGAGGCCCAGCGAGGAGGTGTGATGTGTCCAAAGTCCGACGTCTGTCAGGGCCTGGCTGGGGCCCAGCATGCCCTCAGCCTCACAGCGCTCCTCCTGGCCCAGCACCTGCATGGGCTTCCCTGGGCTCTGAGGCCTAGGAGGTGAGGGCGTGAGTTCATACCTGGATACAAGAACACTGTGCTTTTTATTTTTTTATTTTATTTTTTTAAGATTTTATTTATCTGAGAGAGAGAGAGAGAGAGAAAAGCACAAGTAGGGGGCAGGGCAGAGGGAGAGGGAGAAGCAGATGCCCTGCTGAGCAGGGAACTGAGCAGGGAGCCCGAGGATGTGGGGCTGGATCCCAGGACCCCAGGATCATGACCTGAAGGCAGATGCTTCACTGACTAAGCCACACAGGAGCCCCCAACGCTGGGCTTTTTAAAAGCACCCTATAGTTCAGACTTCTGCTGACTACACACCTAGTCCTCCCACATCCTCCTGACTGAGATGAAGGGGGTCAACTTTAGGGGCATCTCAAGGAAATCTGGCACTTAGTAGGTGCTCAGGAAACATGGAGGAGACTTGTGCCCTTATGTCCGCATGAGGCCTGGGCACGGGGCGCTGGAGGCCCCACTGTCCCACGATCTGACTCCAGGCTCCTGCTCCTGCACACAGGGGGCTCTCCCTCCCTCCCCTCTGCCTCTCTGTCTTTCTTGGTATCTCTGTCTGTCTCTCTCTCTCTCACACACACACATATACTGTCATCCACTTATTTAGCAGGGAGGTCAGAAGCACAGACCCTTGAGTCTCCCTCCTACATCCAGATTCTAGACTGTTCTCTAGCTGTGTGGATTTTGGCAAATCACGTATGACATCTTCTCGTTTGAAAAGCCATCTGGTGATGATGATGCCTGTCGTGTGTGGGGGCTGCTGCAAAAGGGAACCAGAAAGTGCGTCTGTGAGTCCATTTGCACTGTGCCCCAGGGCCTGGGAGCACCTGGTGTGGGGTTGGTGCATTGCACATATTTGCTGAGAGCCTGGTGGACAAATGCAGGAGGCAGGTCCTCCATCCGCTGGCAACTGCGCAGCCATTCCGGGCAACCCGGAGCGTCCCTGCGTGCCTGTGGCCCATGTTCACGGGCAGGCCTTCTCTGACACCCCTGGGTGCCTGGGCCCCCGAGAGGCCCACGGAGCTGCTGAGGAAGAGGAAATCCGAGGCCCCCACATCCCGCCTTAGAACCAGCTGGCCTTGTGGATTCCAGAACATTCTGCAGTGGCCGGCGGGCCACGGGGCCAGGAAGCGGAAGGTGCAGAAATAGAAACACAGCCAGGCAGTGGCTCCTTTCACCCAAGAGGAAGGGAAGCGGGGTCTAGAGGCCACGGGAGGAAGCCAAAAAGTGTGCAGCCTCTTCCCTCAAGCCTCCAGCACTTGCCCTACTCCCATAACTTGTCACCACACCCAGCGATGCCCCCACTTTCCTGACAAAAATCCAGAATGAGGAGCTCAGATTCACACTGAATACAACCCTACATGACCACCTAGGGCACTGAATCCCCCGGCAGGCAGGGTGCTGGGCCAGGCGGAGCATTTGCACTCATGACCTCATTCACCTTCCCAGCCACCCAACCAGGCAGGTGCAGAAGGAAACTGAGTCTCAGAGCAGGTAAAGGAAGAGAGCCCAAGCCTGGGCTCTAAAGCCACTTCCCCCCTACACCCCCAAAACAGACCTGCCGGCACAGAGGCCTCCCCAGGGCCGGGCTGGGATGAGCAGGGGCCCCTGATGGCCCCTGACCACACCCATTTTGCTCCCCTCCCCCTGCTTGGCTGGAGAGCCCCCAGACCCCCGTGAGGTCCAAAGCATTTGGGCAGGGATGCCAGCTGGGTTCTAGGCTGGGAGGCCAAAGCTGGGCCAAGGGCCTGGGGCCTCCAGTCCAGCCCGTGATCTGTGGCTTCCAGGTAGTTTGGTTCCCCCTGGGCCTTACTGGGCTCCCCCAACTTTGAACTTAGGGTAGCTTCCCCCCACAGTCCCATCCCTATCCATGTTCTGAACTTCCTGTTTTCACAGGAAACAGGAAGACAGAGGGTACATGCACCCCACCCCCACCCAAGAGCCTGACCATGAAATCCCACCTGGGAGGGTCCGGAGCCAGGGGCCAGGCATGGCTTTCTACCCACCCTGGGCTCCACCTTCCCTTCTGCATCTACTCTGTCGAGGCCCAGGATGGCTTCTGAGGTCCCTGGAGTGTTCCCAGGTCTGGAGGGATGTGACCCCAGCATGTGGCCCCAGGAGATCCCTTCCCTTCAGTGGCCTCCAGTTGGCCTCCAGGTGTTAGAGCCTCAGAAAAGCTGTGGCTGTGGCTGGATTGTGCTGGTCTGTGTGGGGAGAAGTGAGTCTGGAAGGGGCCCCACTGGCCCCTTCAAGGTGTCTAAGCAAAAGCTTCTGGACCAGCAGCAGGGAAGCTGAATTCAAGGCTTCTGGCCAACACGAGCATCAGCTCCTCTGGTCTGCTGTGTGGCATTGGGCAAGTGAAGCAACCTCTCTGAATCTCAGTTTCTTCTGTGCTTCCTCATGGACTGCTCTGCCTGCAATGTCACTAACTTTGTTTCCAATCAGCCTGCCACCGTGTTAGGGGACACGTGGCAGGTGCTCAGCCCGTCACTGACTTGGTGGATGAGCCAGTGAGTGAGTTGTGTTCAGCTCTTAGCCCCAGCAAAGCCACTGGACGCCCTGCCGGCCCCATGACCAGAAGTTGTGGACACATGTTGAGGTAGAGAAATAAGGCCTAGGCACAGCAGGGCTCTCCCCTTATGGCGGGGTGTCCTTGGGGAGGTCACTGTCGCTCCCTGTCCCCCTGCTGCTCCCGCACAGGACAGAGTGAAGGTCCAGACCCCACACACGGCACAGGGGCGAGGCCCAGGCTGGCTGGTGAGCCTGCCTGCTAATGCCCTGCTTTCCTGTAGTTCTTACATGGAGAACATAGCATGGAACCCCAGAAATCCAGGGAACCCCAGGAACCCCTGGGTTCCACCCTTGCTGCAGCCAGCTGGGGATGCCACAGAGCCAGGCAGTCAGAGACCTCACCCTAGGGACCCCAACCTCCCAGGTTACCATGTGTGGCTAGCTGACCCTGCAAAGTGGGAACCCCGCTGCCCTTCCATGCCCAGCTGAGGCCTTCAGAGGCCCCCAGGGCGGGTGACAAAGCCCTCTCCTAGTTGGGGCCTAAGATGTGCACCCACACCCCCTTGGGAGAGCTGGCTGAGAGGTGCCTGAGGCAGGGGCCACCGCGGGGACCCCCCACGTCGCTCTGTGCTCTGACCTTGCATGGAGGTCATGCTCCATGCTCAGGCCTGGCCCTCTGGCAGGGCCCCCCACCTGGCAGGGCCCGTAGGACCTAAGCCCCTCTCCCTGCCCCCCACCCCATCAGCCTGGAAAGGTGGGAGGGCCTACAGTCAAGAAGCCTGGTTTCCTGCCTTCCCCTGAGAGGAAGAAAGCAGGGGTCTGTCAGGACACACCCAGAGACCCTTCCGTCTTTACCACCAGGACACCCCATCCCCGGAGCTCTCTGGATGTCACACTGCAGAGACCTCCCCAAAGGACAGTGACATCCACTCAGATGGCAGCAGCAGGCTGGACATACCACCCCAGGCAGGACAGACAGCCTCCACAGCCTAGTCACCCTGCCCTAAGGATCCATCCTGTTTCTCCAGCGCAAGCCTGTGGACTTCATTCTCCACGAGCTCCAGGCAGCAGGGCTCCCCTCTGCTCGGCGCCTGATGGAACCCAAGAGAAGGGGAATGTGAAGCGTGTACATCTCATCTCAAGACCTCTTCCAGGTCCATCTGTGGTCATGGTGTCTTTCCAGCCGAGCCCAGGGCCCTCGAAGGTCTTTTTTTGCTCAGGAATGCTAAAAAAAATTAAATAAATAAATAAATAATAAAATAAAAAAATAATGTGTCTTTTAAATAGAACGCACTTTTCCGCTAATCAGGAAAAATTGAGCCTATGTTCTGCTGAAGTGACATGATTTTTCCCCTCAATTTATTGTGCAAAGGAATTCAACAGAGGCCTCTGCGTCCAAAAGCAGGAAGGGTGTAGGAAAAGTTCAAAATTAGCATTTCCCCAGACTCTCTCAGATTCAAGGGCCGAAAATGAACAGTCTCTGAACTACATGTTCTTCTAGGGATCTCGGGGTTTTTATTAGAACAAGTTCCATTTTTATGACCCTGATTTCCTGTTAGGCTGACAAGTGAGAAGAACGGAGTCTGAATTCACCTGGGCCTGGCCACCAAGGGTCCGGGCCTGGGGAGCCCCTCTCACCTCTCCCGCAACAGCCCCTTCCCCGGGTATGGGCTGCCCTGGTCGGTGTGTGGGCTTGAGAAAAAATTAGTGAGCGAAGCCCCTTGCAGGTGATTGAGAGGATCCGTGCCCATTGGGTAGTAATAGCACTAAGCCTGAACTCAGCTGCTTCATCTACACCCGCCGCCTGTGACAGGCCACCTCCCTCCTGGTCACCCACTGGCCCCCTCTGAGCCCCAAATGAGAAGACTTCCCAGTCATGTACCTATTTTCCCACATATGAGCCCCCAATAGCTGCAAACTTCAGAATTAGAACTTACAAGAAGGAGCTTTGCGTGACGTTGTGGGCAGCCGGGTGCTCCCACCCCAACGCGCACACACACACACACACACACACACACACACACAGGATGCCTCTGGATGGTGTGTCCCCAAGTCCACCTGCAGACCCGAGCTGCACCGGGGCAGCGGTCAGCTGCAGGAGTCACTGTGTGAGCCGTGCACTGCATGGGTTTTGGGGGCCACGGTTGCATCCCATGTCTGGGCCCTGTTGGCATTTCTCCCAGGGATGTCCTGGGAGGGGCACCTGCCTGCACCTGGGTGCCTGGGTCACTCTCACTTCTGCCCGGAACAGGAGCTGGGGGTGTGGAAACTGGCTCACCCGGGTGTCAGGCTGGAGGGGTCCCACATTGTGGCTGCGGGACTGGGGACGCTCTGGGGTGGTGTCACCCAGTACAGTCACTGCCAGCCACGCATGACCACCGGGCCCTTGCGCTGCGGCTGGTCTGTACTGGGATGTGCTGGAAGAGCCAAACACATGTAGTAGGATAAAAAGAACGTGAAACATTTTGTTAAGGATCCTGATAGCGATTACATGCTGTAATAATATGCTGGCTATGTCGGGTTACATACAATATATTATTAAAGTGTGTCTCCCTGCTCCTTTTACTTTTGGAAATGTGGCCACTAGAAGGTTTAAAATTACACGTGAGGCTGGCATGAGCTTCCTGTTGCCAAAACTGGTCTAAGGGGGGGCTGGCATCAGGCGGGAGGCCTTGTGTCCCCCACTCTCCCTCTGGCTTCAAGGGCAGATCCGGCTCCCCCGGGGCCTGGTGGCTGCAGGAGGAAGGAAAGACTGGCTCACCGTGAGTGCTGCTGTGTGCCAGGCGCTGAGCCGGGGCTCTACCCGCGTGGCCTCACCGGGTGGCACAGAGCACCATCGGACAAGCATCGCTAACTGTCCCCACTTCACAGGCAAGGAGACTGAGGCTTGGTGAGGCCCATCAGCTCCCTCAAAGGCGCAGCAGGTCCGCCTCCCACACCGCCTGCCCCAAACATGGGGTGGGGGCCGAAGTGTGGAGCCTCTTCCAGGGCCTCCTGCCCCTGGCGTCCAAGGTAGAGTCTCCCCCGTGGCTCCCGGAGGACTGCCCACTCTAGATTTCTCCAGTCGCCTCTAAACTGCCCATTTTGCCGTCGAGGCAATGTGTTCTCAGGAGCTTGCCATGCTCTTGCCCACAGCCCTGCACACAGTGGGGCTTCAACAGGCAGGCTTTGATGGCTCGCCCCTCACAGCCCCGCACACAGTAGGACACAGCCCCAGGAGAGCTCTCCGGGTTAGAGCTCCTCCTTGGAGGGAGCCCAAGCCGGGCCCCTCCAGTGACGCCACGCAGGCCTTCCTTTGGTGGGTGCTGGCTCCCAGGCTCTGCAGGGCGAGCTGGATCACCGGCTACTGTCTTCGCTGAGCCCCATGGCTACTGGAAGAGGCGAATGAGGACCCCAGAGAGGACAGGGCCATTTGTCAGGCTCTGATAGAAAAAAATAATAATAATTAAGAGAACAAAAATAAAAAAATAAAAAAAACCAGAGCACAGTTCCATCACACACATCTGCATTCAGCAGATGAGTACTCTGAACGTGATTGTGGGATTCTCTGAAGGCATTCTACCTGAAGAACACAGTCCTATTCTTGCCTGATGAGAAAGCCCTGAACTTTCATGGCAAAACTACATCATTTTATTATTTTTTTATTTTTTAAAAATTTTATTTATTTATTTATTCACACTCTCATGACACAGAGACAGAGAGGCAGAGACATAGGCAGAGAGAGAAGCAGGGTCCCCAGGTGTGCACAGGCTGGGACACACCCTGACACATGTACGTTCATCTCCAAATGTCTGGAGAAATTTTGTTCATCGTGCAGAGCAGGCAATGGTCCAGCCTGGGACTCCCGGCGCTACCGTGAGCGTCCTGAACGTCTGGACTTTGGGGCAGGCGGGGGTGGGTGGGGGGTCTCTGGGATTCGACAGCACAGATTTCCTGAGTACCCAGTCCATGTGGGCACCACTGGCCCTCAGGCCAGACCCATACTGTCACTGCTCCCTGGGTGTGGTGCTGGCTTTACTCCCACTTCACGGATGAGGACAAAGGCACAGAGGGGTCAAGTGCCTGAGGATGCCAGGGCTGTGTGTGTCCATGACAGCAGTGAGCATGGACAGCCCTTCTGCACATCGTCCATCCGGTGATGGGGACCCTCTCCCAGCAAAGGGGCTCCCCCACCTATGCGGGGTCATGAGGGCCTCAGAGAACTTTCTCCAGCACCTATGTCACCTTACCAAAATGCACCTCCCTTCCTTGGTCACCAAAATTGGCAGCACTTTCCAGAAGCCACGACCACTTTCAGAGGACAAAGATATGCTTCCTTTGGATAAAAGCACATATATACTTGTACCCCTGTGTGCACATGTGTGTGGATATGTGCCAATGCCCGTATGTGGCATGTTTGTGTGCTGCCGAATACGAGTTCAGGTGTTGGCTTGTATACACATCGAACATCTGCCTGGTGTCTAGGAAGCTGAGAACACTGGGTGCCCTTCAGGAGGAAGTGGTGTGGGGTTCGGGGGTGCTGGGGGAGGAGACTTTTTTTTTTACCATCTATTCTTTTATACTTTCTGCATTTTAAATCATGCAATCCAACTATTAAAATTAAAATTGTTTTTAATTTTTCTTCTTTGAGAAAACTCAAAAGCAGGCAGCAGGGAAGCTCGGAGCCTCTGCAATCTTGAGCTGTGTGTCCCAAGTCCTGCCACTTGCTACAGGAGGGGACCCCAGTTGGCAGGGCATCCCTGGGAGGGTGGACCCCACAAGGGAGTGAATAGACACTGCCTGGGAAGGACGGGCACTGGGCCCCGGCCTCCCAGCCTGTCCCCTCTCCCCCAGGATTCCCCAGGGACCCTCTCCGTTCTGCGAAGCTGGGATTTTAGGGCCAGGCAAGGCCGGACCTGCCACCGCAGGGCCAAAGCCAACCTCTGCTGAGCCAGACCTGGAATCTCAAAAATGTCCTGTGGTCAGGCCTGAGCTTCGTTAGTGACTCAGCAGAAAGACCTGAGCCCCCGCCCCGTGAAGGGCAGGCCAGCTCTGCCCAGGGGTGCAGCCTCTGGCTTTCAGCACCCAGAGCCAAGGCCTGTGGGAGTGTGGGCCTAGCGGGCAGGCGGCCACTGCCCAGGCCCCGCGTCCCTGCCAGGCACTGAAGAAGGCTGCCAGGGTGAGCCGTGGGGTGTGTGTGGGGGTTCTCCTGGCTCAACTGTGCCCTGACCCACTGGCTGACCTCAAGCAGGTCCCTTCCCTTCTGGGCCTCAGTTTCTCCATCCCTTACAGAAGGTATCAACAAAATGATCTCCATTCCCTTCCCCAAATAAGGTGATGTGGACCTTCTATGGTACTAGAACCTCAAACTGCAGATAACCGGAATGCTGACTTTCAAAACTTTGTCGTTCTAGTGCCCAGGAGGTGTGCTTGTCCAGCATGAAAGCACGGCCTGAAGTCACGCCAGCTGAGTCCTTAGGGGCTGTGGCCACAGTCCACACCTAGCCCTACGGTACCCTTAGCACCATACAATGGGTAGTAACCCAGTAACCCCATAACCCATCCTCGTGTGGCCTCCTCAGGCTGCTGTCATACCTATAACTGTCACATCGATGTCACATCCATACACGACCTGTCCTGTTATTGACCTGGTGGCTCCCACGTGATTTTCCTAAGCAGATACATTCTTCACGGTTATTCTACGGCAGTGCTGCCCACGGCCAATCAACGTCATTTGTCATGAACAGAATTCATGCTTTGTAACTCACCCAGATTCACCTGCAGTCAGCTCCACAGGCCTCCGCCTCAGGGGACACGTGAGGTAGGACGTTAGGACCAGGCGTGCTGGGCGCGCAGTGGGCCAGCGCTCAGTGGGTGCACCCGCACATGGGTGGCAATGGACTCTGGAGTCACGAGGCTGGACTTCTCTGCTGCTGATCACGAGCCCCTCCTGTCCTGCGTGTATCAAGGTCCTGGGGCCGCTACAACAGACAACAGCACGCTGGGGAGCACATCACCACAGAAATGTGTTCTTTCCCAGTTGTGGAGGCCAGAAGCCAGAAATCGGGGAGTGTGTAGAGCTGCGCTCTTGGGAGAGGACCCTTCCTGCCTCCCCCAGCCCCTGGAGGCCCAGGTGCCCCTCAGGCCACCTCCTCCGTGGTCATGTGGCTCCTCCTCTGTGTGCCTCACATCTCCTTCTTATAAAGACACATATTTTGGACAACCCAAGATGAACTCATCTCAAGATCCTTAACTTATGTCTCAAAGACCCTTTGTCCATTAAGATCACATCCATACGTTCCAAAGGTTAAGAGATGGGCACCTCTTTTGTGGGGACCGTTATTCAACCCCACAGAGTCAGGCAGGGATAGGACCTGGATTGGGGGCAAAGCTTCAGTGGTAGCTCTTAGTTGGGCTGCAGGAGGGGTAGTTTATAGACCACTGAAATGAATTTCTTACAGCCCTGGGGGTTGGGGGGACGGAGATCACGGTGCCGGCAGCGTCCGGTGCTGTTGAAAGCCCTCTGTGGGGTGGCGGGGCTGACATTTCGTTGTGACCTGCATGGCAGAAAGAGTGAGCTAGCCCTCTGGAGTCCCTTTGTAATAAGGGCACTAACCCGATCATTAGGGACCTAATCACCTCTTACTAATTTTGGAGGGTGTGCAGACCTTCGGTCCATAGCAAGCATGACCAGAGCCCCAGGACAACATGGGGCTTCTCCTGCACTAGGGTCCGAATCTTGGTAGAGGAAAAAGTCCCTCCTTCCCTAAAGCCACACAGATGCAGAGAGAACATGTTATCCCCAGGATGCATCCCAGAAGCACCAGCCATTGGGGGCTGGTGGGCCGCCTCCCCCTGCCAGTCCACCCTCTCTCCTGGTCCCACTCTGGGTCCGAGTGGCCTGGCAGTGACACATCCCAGGGTCGGGTTAACCTTAAGAGGAGTTTTTAAAACCATAAAAGGAGCCCTGGAGACCACGAGGTAATGAGGCCATGGTGGGCGGGCAGAAGGGACACCTGCCACTTCCACTGTGTGGAAATGGAGTGTGGATGTTTACTTGCGGTCTCCTCTCTTACTACATAATTTTCAAAATTCCTGTGAAGATAAGCAAAGGCCACAGAGAGTTGTTGTAGTCTCACTTTTAAGTGAGCAAAATATATTTCAAGAGAAATATTGAAGAGTTTCTGAGAAACTCAGATGCTGGCGAGATGGAGGTGAAGCTGGCACTCACCTATGAGACAAGCTCCTACGTGCAAAGCACACGCTATGTGCTCAGCCAGCGTTAGCTACCATCGGGACATGAGCTTGGCAGCCGGAATAAACTAGAAGACACCGCACGGAAACAAATCCAGAGAAGCATCCCCAGTGCCGTGAACATACACACAGCCCCAAAGCCTGTAATTCCTCACCCAGACATTTACCCCAAGGAAGCAGAACCACCCTGCCCCTCAGCTGGGTGGAGACCCCTGCTGAGACCCAGCCATGCCACACGATGGCTGTCATTATCATCCTTGTCCTGTTCCTGCAATTTCTACCCATGTCTGCCCTGCCCAGCCCCCTGAAGCCCCCACATGGCTCTACCCACCAGGCTCTGGCTCTGGAGCTTTGTGTCTTCTTGGGGCATCTCTCCCAACCCTGGCATCCACACGCCTTCCCTCTCTGCTGGTACGTCCCCTCCCCAGAGAGGCTGTCTCTGGTCACTGCATCTACAGCCACCCTGTCCCACACCCAGCACCCCATCTTCTTTGCCTGAATCACCTCTCTTTAGAGCACCTGTTGCACCTAGCACTCTCCATATAATTTTTTGGTTATTTCCTGTTTATTTGGTTATCATTCATCTCCATGAACCACAGAACGCCAGGCAACTCCCTGGGAGCGGGTACATGTTTTGTTCACTGCTGGGTCCCCAGCACCTAAAAGAATGTCCTGGTACACAGGAAACACTCGGTCAATATTTGTTGGGTGAATAAATGAATGTATGAGTGAATGAATGAAAACAGAAACAGTTCAAATGCCTAAAGCGAGCGACCCACCGAGGATGGATTGCTGCAAATGCTCAGAAAGGTGGAAAGGCTCTGAGGGAAAACCAGCTACAAAATTACATTTGTGGTGATAAATTAAGTGTATCCAGGGACACCTGGGTGGCTCAGTGGTTGAGTGTCTACCTTCGGCTCAGGTCGTGATCCCAGGATCCTGGGATCGAGTCCCACATTGGGCTTCCCACAGGGAGCCTGCTTTTCCCTCTGCCTGGGTCTTTGCCTCTCTGTGTGTGTCTCATGAAAAAATAAGCACAATCTTTAAAAAAAAAAAAAGTGTGTCCGTGTTTTTATAGACAGGGGCCAACAAGGAGCAGGGCCAGGGGCAGTGGCTTGATCTATGGGCAAGTGAGGATAGTGGACACATTTGTCCCTCCCTCTCACTGACATCTGGAAAGGCTAAGGGGAACTGTTCACATGGCAAAGCCACGGAATAATAAAACCTAACCACCCAGATGCTGCTTCTGTGCTGCAGGGAGGGACGGGACTGGCCAGGCCTGTGTCTGGTTGGCCACTGTCGGCAAGACCCCGCCAGCGGCCCACCGTGCATCTCTCTGGCCAGGTGTCAGCCATGTGTGCCTCCCCGTGGTGCCTGGGTGTGGGCCATGCAACGCTCTGGTCTCTCGCTGCCGGATGGCATCCAAACAAAATGCTTTCCGTGTCCAACCAAGTCCACCAGGCTTGGCACCTTCCTTGGAGGTGAATAGAGTGACCAAGGTGAGACAGAGGTGGTGGCTAGGGGCCAGCCCTGTCTGCCTTGTCTGCCCCGTCTGTCTGTGAGCTGGAAGCAGAGGAGATGGTGTGCCAGGAGCCCTGGCCCTGCCCTGGCGTTTACTCCTCAAACAGAGGTGCAAAACAGGCCGGGCTCCTTCAGGAACAGTGGCTGGAGACAGCTGACCAGGGCCAGGCCAGCATTGGCTGGGCCTGGAACACGAGGCAGGGAGCGGGCAGGCCACTGGCCGGTGTCTCGGCAGTTGCCCTGGGAATCTGCGCCCGCTCTGGTGTGACGCAGAAGAAAGTGACCTGCTTGGGTCTTTCTTCTGCTGTGACGCCCAAAGAAAGTGACCTGCATGGGTGGCGGTGCCACACTGGGGCTCAGAGATGCCTTGGGACTGTTGGATCATTGTTGTCATCATTAACACCACCGCCAGAGATAATCTGAGCCATCCTGGTCCTGCTGGACACTGGAACCTCTTAAGTTTGTGGCATAATGTGGGCTGAAAGGGAAGAATGGGGTGGTCCCTCCTGGAGGCATTTGTCCAGAGAGTGGGACATGGGAGACTCTCCGCACTGCTCTTTCTCATGCCCAGAGCATTTCTAGGCTCCAGAGCAACATGGCCAGATTGGGAGGAGACCTGTGGGTCCCAAACACCTGACTTTAAGGCTCTGACACCTCCTCGGAGTTGAGGAGACACACCGATGGACACCCACACAGAAGCCTGTACACGCATGTGCGAAGCAGCTGTATTTGCGATCCTCCCAGACTGCAGTCGAGCCCCGTGTCCTGCAGCCGGACGATGGATGAGCAGACTGCGGTACGTCCATTCAATAGAATGCTACTGAGCTGTGAAAAGGAACAGAACACACTTCTGACACAGACAACTGGGATGAGCTTCACACGCGTCCTAGAGGCCAGACTCAAAGCCTACACACCAGACAGTTCCACCAGGTGACTGCCTGGAGAGCACAAAAGTGCAGGACCAGAAACAAATCAGCACCGTGCCCGGGCAGGGTCAAGCAAGGTCTGTCTCCGAAGGGGCAGCATGAGATTTCTAGCAGCACGGGTACTGCCGCTGTGGTGGTGGTTACACGCTGGACACGCATTTTATGAGACTGGATTTTTACCTGCAGGTGAATTTTATCCTAACAAAAGTGTTTTAAATGAGCTACTGTGTTTTTTAAAATGATGATATGGATATGAATTTGTTGACACAGAGAAAGGTTCATGAGGAAACATTCATCTTAAGTGTTTGAAGGGGTAGAAATCCCTGCATTTAAGCAAAAACGGGAACTGGCTCATGTTGCCAGGTGGCCGGCGTGCAGCCTGGGGACCCACACACCTGAGGGGCACTGATGAGATCGCCGGGCCCCGGCTCTTACCGTCTGCCCCTGTGCTTTTTCTGTTGGCCCCTGTCAGGCAGGTGGCCCTGTGTGATGGCTGGCAGCAGTTCCAGCTCACATGCCTGAGTACTCGTTTGAAGCTTTAATGTTGGTGGCAGATTGTTATGTATCCATAGCAAGTCAGGATGACGGATAATTCCTGAACTAGATGCAGAGTTCACTCTAGAAAACTCACGATCTAGAGGGGTGGAGAGATGCTGCACGCATCTCTTCCTTCATTCGCCCATTGGCCATTGTCAGCTCACAGTGGGGGAGCGCCTGCTGTGTACTGAGCATGGGGGCTCCCGAAACGCAGCAGATGTGGCACTGCCCCTACAACAATGCAGGGAGAGGCGGCTCATGGAGTGGGGACACACAGAAATGCCCAGGCACGCTCCTGTAGGACCTGGAGTGGGTCTCTCAGCCAGAGGCCACTCAGGACTGGCCACCAGGAGGGAGGGCCCAGGGGACGGCCTAGGGGCAGGGGCTGGGCCTGGCTGGCCAGCCTTGTCCACTCACATCCATGTGCAGGGTGCTCACTCGCCTAACCAGACTCTGTTGTGGGCTCTGGGCTCCCCCCAGATCGTCCCCACCCCCAGGCCTCCCCCAGGGGTCAGCTCTGCCTCTCTGTTCTCTCCAACTGCTCCTGCATGACTGGTCAGGTGAGTGACCAGGGCCTTGTTATTCTGTCCCAGGACCATCCAAGGGACCGCCCGCCCACGCCGTTTGGACAGCTTTGTGGCCAGGAGGCACTGCCCTGGGCTCTCCTGTGGATAAACATGACCCCTGACCCTGCCCACTGTACCCAACGCACACAACCCTTCAGGGAACACTCCCCACTGCCTGCTATGGCTTTCCCACTGGTCAAGCTGACCTGTACTCAGCAGCCTCCAGACCAGAATCGGCCAACCTCCAAGGCTGGCTCCAGCCTCTCCGGGTCTTGGGCCCCAGGAGAGCAGAGACCCTGGCACCTCCCACCCCCTTGTGCTGAGCCCTTCACAATTTGGCAGGAGCTCCCCTCAGCAATGGCACACTGACTCTGCCCAGGGCCTGGTGAATCAGGCAGACTCACAGACCCACTTCACAGATGAGAAACTGAGGCTCAGAAGGAGGATGCCACTTGCCCAAGGGCACTCAGGAAACCAGCGGAGGGGAGGGGGTGCAGACCAGAATGTGGGTGTCAGGCACAGTTCTTTCTCCAACAGCTGAACACCTGTGCCCCCAAGGCCCTTGCGTATGCATTCACCTGTGTGAGGCACTGGGTCATTTCTAGTTTGGGGCTACTATGAATCAAGCTGCCACGAATGCTGACATACAAGATTTTAGGAGGCGGATACTTTAATATCCCTTCGGTAAACTCCCAGGAAGGGTGGCTGGGTCACTTGGCAGACGTACACTTGGCTTTAGGAGAAACTGCCAGAGGGTTTTCCAAGGTGGTTCCACCATCTTATGAGCCTGTCGACAGTATGAGAGAGTGAGTGCCACTTGCCCACATCCTCACCGGCACTGAGAATGGCCAGGCTTTTCCACTTTAGACCTTCTGACAGCCAGGTAGTGATCTCTCATTGGGGCTCATTAGGGCCCCGATGGCACACATGTTAGGGCACCTGATGTGGTCCCAGACCTCACTGTCATTCTTGCTCCTTCCTCAACTGCCTTCTATTCTCTTTGTGTTCCATTTTGGAGAATTCCTATTGCTATGTCTTCAGGTTCATGTTCTTTTTTTCTGTAAAATCTAATTTGCCATGAATCCCCCCAGAACTGTTCTTACCTCAGACTTGATTTTCCTGGCCAGCTGCTCAGGGCAGGTCTTGGGCTCTTCTACTTTGTCTCACCTGAGCAGGTGCTACACCCTCTACTCCCACTCATGTCCCCTTTCCAGTCCAGCTACTTCTCTTCTAGGTGACCCCTGATCATTTTCGTAATTGTATTATTTACTTATCTGACTTAGCTAGATGTTTTTTCCTTCCTCTCCACCAGAATGTGACCCCCCCCCCTTAAGGTCATAATTTTTTTTCTTTTGTTTTCTGTTTTATTCTCAGCACCTAGTATAGGACTCAGCACATAGTAGTTGCTTAGTGAATGAATGGATGGATGGATGGATGGATGAACAAATGAATGAATGAATGAATTGAAGAATGAGAAATGGATGGATGGATGGATGATGGATAAATGAGTGAATGGACAGATGAGTGAATGGATGAGTGGACAGGTGAATGGATGAATGGATGGATGGTAAATGGCTTTGAACCTTGGCTCTTCCTCATTTATTCTGTGACCATTAGCAGGTCAATTACCCCTGTTGAATGGCTGCTTCTCATCGGTAGAATAAATGGATGCAGTGTAACCCAGCACGCAGAGCTTTGTTTACTATCTGCCTTTCCCACTGGACGGCACACCCAGCAGTCCTGTCAGTACTGTTCCTGGCACCTGGCATGGTATCTAGCACACAGTAGGTACTCAATAAATATTTTGTTGGACGAATGAAGATGCTAAAGGTTGAAGTCATGGCAGCAATGACTCACTTGTCCAGCTCTCTCCTCTCGCCAGCACCTTCTCCCTCCTCACTTCAGGTTCTATTCTGCTCCCCTTCTCTGCAAAATGAGCTGAAAGCCCCAGACTTCCATGACCTCTGCTTTGTGTGCCCCAAGAAAGCAGCAGGAGAGAGGCCGGGATGAGGGCAAAGCCGGGAGGGTCCCTGAGCTGCTGGGAGTGGGTGGTAGCTGGGCAGCCCCTCACTCCCTGCTAGTGGCTGGGGAAGCTGTGTGGGGCCTGTGGGGCCCTCACTCTATGGAGGTGGACCTCTGTTGGGTGGCAGTCCTCTAGAGAACTCTGCTGTGTTCTCAGGCAGGCCCCCAGGAGAGGCAAGACAGAGAGGATGTGTAAAGCTGGGATGCTCAGGGTCTGTGGATGAATTCCTGATAGTGGGCATGAAGAGGAGAAGCCAGGAGAACACAGAAGCTTCTGGATGGAGCGAGTGGAAGGTTTGCTGAAAGGGGGAAGACAGGGTGGGGGTGGCTGGGAAAAAATTGGGGAGAAAAGTCCAGAAGCATAGCTTGGTCACGATCTGTTTGACATGTCTGGGAGACCCCAAAGGAGATGTCAAGTGGCCAGCCGGATATGTAGGTCGAAGCTCATAGAAGAGGTCATAGCTACAGAGACAAATTTGGAAGTCATCAGCCTAAGGATATTTAAATCCATGGGAACTGATGAGATCACCAGGAAGAAGGGTAGCAAGAAAGTAGAAGCAGCCCTGGACCCAACTCTGAGGACCCCAGCTATCCAGTGGGACCACGGGCCCCAGGAGGTCAGGGACATGCATTCTGGGCACTGCTGTGCCCCCAGCCCCACCTCCTTACCTGGCTCGGGACAGACACCCACCAAGGCCTTGCCTCTGTGGGGTCTGGAGAGGGGTGGCACTGAGGCAGAAGGAAGAAGGGAGAGGGGAGAAGCCAGGAGAAGAAAATGCTGGAAGGAGGGAGCTGCCTCCAGGGTGGACTCCTTGGATCCAGGAAAGTGAGATTTGTCAACACAGCGGTGGCTGTCTCCCTTGAAGAGGGCCCTTCCAGTGGGGCAGGCAGCCCAGGGCAGACTGCAGTGGGGAGTGGTGGTGCCAAGCAGAGAAACAGGGCAGGTGGAGGGATGGGGAGGGGATGAACAGGCTCTCAGATGGGAGGTGATTGGGTGGTGTGTGGGCCAAGGGTGGGGGGGGGCTTGTCTGCAGAGAGGGGGAGCCTGCAGATGCTGGACTGGGTGGAGCCAGGGGGCAGGAAGTCCTTGGTGGGGGAGGCATCTGAACAGGAGGGGGACCCCCATCTGAGACACTGGACATGGAAGCTCAGCGAGGAGGAGGGGCACAGCCAGGGAGGGGCTACAGTTTGTGCTTTGTGCTCGGCTTGGCCTCCAGGCCCTCTGTGGGGTTTGGGGATCAGCACCTTCGGCATGCCTCTCTTTCTTTTTTCTGGATTTTCTACATTTCCCATGATGCAACCTCTTGGCTTTTGACGTTCTGATAAAAAATGACGTTCAGATCAGAAAAGAAAGCTGCTAGTGGGTCCGGACCCCTAGGGGAACGCTGCCTCCTCCTCCCTCACCTCCAATCCATGGCCAATGCCCCAACGCAGAACCTGGGGCCTCTGGATGCCCTGGCCCTGGACCTTCTACCAGCTTCTATGTCCAGGCCCCAGACCCGAGGCCCTGGGGGAAGAGGGCCCCAGGATAAGTTCCTAGGGCCTGGTGGTACAAGGTGGGAAGACCCACCTACTGGGAGGTCACTAGAGCAGGAATTGGAAGGATCCTTCCAGCAAGAGATAAAACCTGAGACCTGCAGGAAAAGGCCAGGGGGGCTGCACAAAGGAGCCCAGCAGGAGAGCTGGGACCAGGAAGGGGCAAAGGTCAGGGCTCCAGGGAGGGTGGGCCTCAGGACTCAGGCTTCCTGATCACAACTGCCCAACCCACGGCACCCTGGGGCCCAAATCCACCCTTCATGACACTCCCCAGAGAGAAGGGGCAGGGAAAAGGAATCAGACCTCACTCCAGAATTCAGGACCTGGAGCCTGTCATGGGTGCCATACCCCAGAGGCTGAGAGCCATGCATTGAGTGGGGAGACCAGACCTTCCCAGGCAGGGATCTCCATCCTGAGAGTCACTCCCCTGCCTGGGATCTAGCAGGAAATATAGGCATCGGATAGCTCCAGACACTTGGATTGCTGCTGTGTGACCAGGGGCAAGTGGCTCATCCTCTCTGAGCCTAGCCTCCTGTCTGCCAACCCCAGCTTCCAGGAACAAGGTCACCTAGCATGGGCGCGCTCCCTAAGTCATTGCCATATCCTTATCCTGGGGCAGATGTTAGAAATTTGAGCTGCAGCCTCAGGCCAGGGGCTGGCTCCCATCACCACCTTGCAGAATTCTGATCCGCGTGGGCAGTGGGGCAGGAGGGTGTGTGCAGGAGCAAATTGCATACTTGAGGTGTTTTTACAGTCTTCCCTCTTGTCCTTCCCCTTTTGGTGGACATCCCCATCTCTTTCTTCTGCCTCCAAATGAGCTAAACACTAGGGCAGTAACAGGGTTTGGAGATTCTCAAGCCACTGTTAATCTGATCTTCTGAATTGGAAGGAAAAGGTGAGGCCTTTGTCCCAGGGCAGCACCTTCCGGCCACCTTCAGAAGTCTTTAAAGAGCCCCAAATTCCCCAGCAATTCCTTTTGCATAATCCACTGGAATCTGCCAGACAAAGGACTTTAGAAGTAAATTTGGGAAGTAGGTAACCAGTGGAAAGAAGGTGTCCCAGGGAGAAGGGACTCTGGCCCAAGCTGCCCATTGCAACAGTGCTCACAGTCCGGTGTCAGCTCTGGCCAAGCAGAGCCGGAGCTTGGGCTCCAAGGCCAAAATGAGCAGTACTTCACAAGGAATGCGGCCCGAGCGCCCTGCTGCCCAGTGGCCTCTGGGTCCTTCTAGGCGTGGGCTTGTTTGGCTTTCCAGGCTGGCTTCTACCTATAGGGTTGCCAGGGCTCCTGACCAGCCGGGCCAGGAGGAGGTTTGGCAACCCCAGCCACCCCGGTGGCATGTGTCTTGCCTGGCTTTGTACGTCTGCAGATTCTATCGTACATCTGCTATAGACATATAATCACATAATCCTATCACAATATACAGTATAGTCATATTTGTTAGCCATTCAGCAAGCGCCTGCCACCTAAGTAAAGTGAACCAGCGCCACAGGAGTTGTGGGTGCATCTGTCCTCATGAGGCTGAGGCTCCAGTGGGGGAGACAGACCGTGAAGCCACACAAATGCACAAATCACGTCAAGTCCAGAAAATTTTTCTGGAATGTTCCTCTGCCAGACTACTCCCCTCCCATAGCTGTGGGGCTGAGGACCATGGGACCCAGACCACAGTCCTCATGCCTCAGCACCCCAACACCCCCCCCAACTCCCCCTATGTCCGTGGTTACTGACACCCTTGGGCTTCCAACACTCATATTATCGTTATTCACCTTTTCCTTTCTGCACGGCAGCAGTCTTGGGCTTAACTGGGTTGGACAAGCTCCTGCAACAACTGAGTCAGGAATCAAACATCGTTTGGGCCCAGTTCACCACTCAGGCTGTGCCTCCCCCAGTTCCAGGACTGCAAAACAGAGCATAGCTCATGGCACTGGGGGCTCACCTGCCCTCCCTCGAGACCCAGCAGCCACAGGCATAGCTTGGGGCCCCTCCTGCATCATCACCTCCACTTTCTGGGAAGAAATTGAGACTCACGCAGTGAAATCACTCAGACGAGCCACCCGGGACAGAGCCCAGGCCTGCTGGACTCTGAAGGCAGTGCCTACCCCTCCCTCAGTCCAGCCACCCACCTCACTGGGGGACGGACAGGGTGTCCTCGGGTTCACAGGCTTGGCCCCAAAGCTGCCTAGCCCCTGGGGTGGTTCCCACAGCCCGGAGGGGCTCCCAGGTGTAGACAAATGGCTGCCCAGCCCTCCCAGGCCTGGCATCCCAGGAATGTGATAAGCCACCCATGCTGCTGACCCCCACCCCAGCCCAGCTTGTTCTGTCTGCCCTGGGCCCTCCTGCCCTTCCCTCCAGCCCCTCAGCCGCTGCATTCCCAGGGCCATGGCATTCACTGTTAATTAACCAGGGGAATGAATAAAGCCCTGGACCAGGGCCCTGCAGAGAGGCCCGTGCTTCCCAGAGCTCCCATTCAAAGGGCCTGGCACTGCTGCTCTGCGCTCAGAGGCAAGGGGAATATTTGCAGAGACAGGAGGAGAGATGGAGAGGGAGGGACAAGCAGAGAGACACAGAGACAGAGGCAGAGACAGGACAACTCTCCAGCCCAAATATTCTCTTCCAATCTCAAACCCAGCATGGAGGGCCACCTGCGGAGGCCCCAGATGCAAGTGTTTCTTCGGTGACTAATCCCTGAAAGCCCTCCAGAGAACTGTGGGTGCTCTCAGGGCTCTGTCTTGGGAGGATCTTTGCCGAAGGGACCCTGGCTTCATGCAGAGGAGAGGAGACAAAGTCAGAGTGAAACAACTGGATAAGGAGGTGGGCAAGACTGAAGTGCCAGGCCTCAGCCCATGGGCCCCGGAGTGGTCTTCACCGTGGGTCTGGGGTCTGAGAGCAGGGACACAGCCTTCCTTTGAAGGTGACAGCAAAAAAGGAGCCCACGTCCCCCTGAACACCACCTGCCTGGGGTTCAGGGGGGGGCCCTGTCCTCACACAACCCAGAACGTGTGGCCTGATGGACCAGAGAGGGCTGGGGGGAGTTCTGGCAGCCAGGGAGAGTTTCAGGTGCTCTGCAGAGGGATTCCAGTCCTCCCCAGCACCCCCGCAGAACAAGGAGCTCCCAGGGCTCCCTATATCACCTCTGCATTTGTCCCCTCTCCCTCCCAAAGCTCAGGGACTGCTCACGAGGCAGGGGTATTTTGGCACACATCTCGCCTGCTTCTTCCACCAGCCCTGCAAAGAAGGCAGATGGCCCCATTTTGTGGATGAAACACTGAGTCAGAGATTCAAGGACGAGGGTAAGGCCAACAGATCCCATGGGTAGAGTCAGCTCCCCTCCCATCTATGTCCTGTCACTTTGGGAAACTGAGTGCAAAACACGACTACACCAAGAAATCCCTGCTCTCTCAGTAGGGGTGTGGCGTAGAGTCAGCGCTGGCTATACCAGAGGGAGACAGAGGGGCAGCTCAGGTGTGGCCCAGTGTACAAACCTCAGCCTTTCTGGAATGATTTGCTGAAGGCTCCTCTTGTTCCCTGATGAGCCAGAAAATTGGCTCCAGGACCAAGGTGAGGCCCTGGCAGGGTCTGGGTGGTGGGGCACTCTGCCCATGGCCCTGATGGCCCAGTTGTGCTTGGTGGGGTGGGGCAGGTATTTGGGACCAGAGAGGTATCCTGAGGATAGACAAGCTGCGGAGAGTGTGGGAGCCCCAGGGAGGTCCTGGCAGGCCAAGTGCAGGGAAACAAAGAGAAGCGTGCAAATGAAATCAGCCTCCATGCCCACCACTGGTGCCCAGGCAAACTGGGCACTGAGAAGAGGAAGACACGTGCCCCTTGGGGCCGCCTCCTTTCTTTAGGAACACAGCGAAGCAGACAAACTGATTTTCATGCTGCATTCTCAGTGGGCATCGTAAGCTGCCCCGAGGGTCTTCCCAGGGACCACCTCAAGGCTCCAGCCTCCCCCTCTGCCCTTGCACGTCACACATTTACACCCGTTCCCAGGATAGGCCCAACGTCCCTGGCTCTAATAAGGAAGTCTGCTGGTTCACGGTTCTTCCCACACCGCAAGAACAGCTCCCCTCCATCCTGCTTGAGTGCTCTTGCTCCTGACCCCACAACTCCTGCAGACTCTGAGGCTCAGACACCACCCCTAGTTCACCCAGCCACACCCCGGGGTCCTCGGGCCTCTGTCCCCCACACTTTCCACACCACCCTCCAGCAGACATGCCGCCTGTCTCCTGACACCTCCTGCCAGTCAAGACCTAGCCCCTCTGAGTGGTCAGAGGCTCCTATCTGGATTCCCTTTCTGTCCAGCAGTGTGACTCCCCTCCAGACTCAGGTCGAAACCCTCTCCTCTGGGAAGGCTTCCAGTTGTCCCCAGCAATGCCACCACCTCTTAGAGTCAAATGGCAGCCTCTTCCCCCCAAATTATGTCCACCTAGAACCTAGGAATGTGACCAAATTTGGAAAGATCGTCTTTGCATTAAGGTAAGGATCTCAAGATGGGGTCATCCAAGATTCAGATGGGCCCTAAATACAATGACATGTCCTTAGAAGAAGAGGAGAGGACAGGGAGAGGCAGGAGATGGCCATGTGAGGACGCGGATAGAGATTGGAGTGGTTCTTCCAGGGGCAGAGGGAGTCCCGGGTCACGGCAGCCACCAGCAGCTGACAGGGGCCTGGGATGGCTTCTCCCTCACAGCCTTGAAAGCCAACACCTTGATCTCAGACTTGTAGCCTCTCTAACTGAGACAATAAATGACTATCATGGTAAGTCACTAAGTGACAGCGAGTTACAGCCAGCTGGGACCCTGAGACGAGCTCTTCCTCTTTACCCCCTGGTCCCCATCCACCAAAGCTTACCTCTTCTCCTCCAGAAATGCAGGGCAGTTGGGCAGGAACTCCACTTGATTCACGGCAGTCATGTCTCAGTAAATTAAAATCAAAAGAGTGAATGAAAGATCTGCTTCTTCTAGAAATCTCCACCCTGTGAAGTGGCTCCATCGGGCCTACCATTGACATGGGTCTCCCTCCCCTTTGCTGTGCTTGAACCACTTCACATCTGAAGAAGAAACGGGAAGTCAGCCAGCTTCTCATGAGAGGAAAAGCCTATGAGGCTGTTCCTCCATCAAGAGGGACCCAGCACCCCCGCTCTGGGACGTGCCTTACTCCTTACCTGTTCCTTCCTTCTTCCTCAGGTGTAATTTAGGGACTGTGACCTAAGCACGGTCTGCTGCTCTGCAGTCTGTTGGGGGGGTGTGTGTTCCTCATGTATATGATCCGATCCCAGCTTCCAGAAACTTCGGTCCAGGAGAAGACCAAAACCTGGTGAGACAATGAGAGAATCATACTCAGTTTCCAAGCAGCAGTAGAATGGCAGATCCAAACTTCCCACCTCAGGTCTTCATTTTGCCGTTCCCACCACCTGGATGGCTTTTTCTGATCATAACCAGATGCCCATGTCCTGCCCATCCTTCAAGATTCAGATCTGATGCTCCCCTCTCCCTAGCTTGTTTACAGATTCAAGGGTCCCTCCAGCTCACCCCATCCAGTCTCTTCAAAGGAATACAGACAGGCACTAGCAGAGTCTGACACATTCTGTCAAAGGGATCCTTGGCACTCACAGATTCTCCCAGGGTTCTCCAAAATGCTTAAAAGGGCCTTAAGCCTCACCCATGTTTCCCATGCCCTCTTTGGACTGGAAGGTCACTAGAAGGCACATTATAGCACCATGCTGGTTTTTTTTTATAAAATCAACTCTTGGGGGATCCCTGGATGGCTTAGTGGTTGAGCGCTTGCCTTTGGCCCAGGGTGTGATCCTGGGGTCCCAGGATCGAGTCCCATATCAGGCGTCCTGCATAGAGCCTGCTTCTCTCTCTGTGTCTCTGCCTTTCTCTCTCTCTCTCTCTCTGTCTCTCATAAATAAATAAATAAAATCTTTTAAAAAATCAACTCTTGGGAGCCCTTAATAACTTACACATTAGTAAATATCTAGCAATTTCCCTTAAAATCGCCATGTCAACATTTTCAGTGTCCACAAATAGCCTGTGTGTTGGCATAGGGTGACTCAGTACTCTGAGGAACACAAGGGTCATCCCTCTGCCGGGAAAAAACTGGTGGTCTGGGGTTGTATACGTGTGTTGGGCCTTGGGTCTCTCACCCTATGACTTGCCTCTGCAGGCTCCCATAGTCTCCCTCAGTCCTAAGGGAAAAGTGGAACTGCTTCCACTCCAATGTCCAGGTCAGCTTCCCTTGGCCGGCTATGGGTGGCTGGCTATGGGCTCACCTCCATAAGCCACTAGACTCCACCTTCAGTAAGTCTCTGGAGACTGAAAGGTGAGGAAAGTGAGCCCTGGACTGTGTAAAAATCAAAGGTGCACCCGTTTACTGGCCCCCAAAGCCAGCTTTATGCAACGATCCTGCTGCAGTTCATTTGTCACTGTGTCTTTCACCAACTTGTGTTTCTAGCTGAAGCCTCAGCACCTCCCAAGGATGTGTTTTCAATTGACAGAAAGTTCACCCATCTCTTGCAAACACGAAATCAGACAGCCCAAGACTTGGGCTCAGATGTATGAAAATGACCGATGTACTGATCAGGTGCAAACAAGGCTATCGTGATAAGAAAGCCCACAATGCAGCAGCTGAAACCAGGTCATTGGTTTCTCTTTCCCATAGGAGCCCAAGTCAGTGATCCGGAACCAATATGGAGGTTTGATGGCCCTAGCACCTCAGGCTCCCCAGCCTCTTAAGGGCTGCCCTTGGTCTACAAGCTCTGGATTGATTCATGTCCCTGTCTCTATCCCAGCCTGTGGAAAGGGAGAAGGGAGGGAGGAGCTCACTGCTTTCCTTTCAGAGGCAGGATGTGGCCGCAGCACACAACAACCTCTGCTCCCAGACCTATCACGCTGCACCTGCCCAGGCAGCTGTGTTCTCATGTGTTCCGTGTGAACAGCACCTCTGAGACACCATGAGGCCTGCTCAGAGCCCACTGGCCCAGCCATCCCACAGCCAGACCAGCCACAGGAAAGCTAGGCAGCCTCAACCTCCTCTCTACAAACTAAAACAGCAGTTCTCAAAGTGCATGTTCAGGAGGTCTGAGAGGTCAAAATGACTCTCATGATAACCAAGACATTAACCACCGCTTTTCCTCTCACCCTTTCCTCAGCATATAGTGTTTTCCAGAGGCAGCACGCACGGAATGGCCTGCTCACTCTGATAGCTAAGGAGACGTGTGCTTGTACGCTCTTGCGTTTGCAATTTCCCCTCCATTTTAATTTCTAATGCAGTAAGTATCCATAGATGAAACTCATACATCTCTTTGGGGTCCTCAAAAACATTTAAGATGCAAATGGGCCCTGACACCAAAAAGTTTATGAACTGTTGAATAGAAGGTGAAAACAGAGAGGGGCAGGTAGCAGGCAGAAACAGACGCTATAATGCAGAAGTCCTCAGGCCCAGCCCTGCCTGTCTGCCCATGGACTCGTGCAACCACCAGGGAGCTGGGAATCTGGCTCTTAGAAATGAGGGAACAGACACATCTCTCTCCAGGTAGGACCCTAGACACTGCAGTAGCAATTTGGTGCCGGGCCCGGGGCTCAGCACTCTGTCTGAATTCTGTGATTTGCTGTTCGCGTTAATTCTGTGGCAGTGGGGTCCAGTGGAAACTTGGAAGTGGGGTCCAGTGAAGCACACTGGAAGGTCCAGTGCGCTTCAGCTCTAGCACAAGGCTTTGTGTTCTGGGCTTGCTGCTTCCATTGTGCCACTTTCTCTGCAGATTATTCCGAACCTGTTTTGACTTAAATGGGGACGTTACCCCCAGGGGCCCATCATGAAGAGTAAGCAGGAGTTCCAGAAAGCAGTTTGTGTAGTTCTAATGCTGCAGCCCCTGACATGGGCAGCCCCAGCCAGGCACAGGGTAGGTGGACTGAGTGCATACCCTGGAGTAGGGAGAAGCAGCCCTCTCCAGTTTACCAACCTTGCATGCCTCCCCAGGGCTCACTCTGGCAGGCGAGGCCCTCCTTACATGGCCTCAATCCACCTTTTACAGGAGAACTCTCTGTACCACTTCTGAATCCTGCTGTGTCTGAATTTCCAAAGTGAAGGGGTCTTCCCATTAAGAGCAGGACCCCAGTCCTCAGCCACACAATCTGTCCTCTGGGGAGGGGAGGCCGGAAGGGGGCCCATTAACCAGGCTCTCCCCCACTCCACCCCCCATGAACATTTGTAAACACATGCCTTCTTTATAACATCAGCAAATAGAACATGTTTTCCTACTTAACAGGAAATGCAGCCGAATGGCCGGCTTCCCCCAGACGGCCCCAGGTCGCACAAGCATACAGCTAGGGCAAGGCCAGTGACCAGGGGGGTGACCGAGCCCCTCTGGTTTGCAGGATGAGTTCTCTTGCGGTTTGCACGGGTCAGGAGCCTCCTGCACTGGCGGAGAAAGAGCCCCTCTCACCTCTTCCCAACCCCTTGCCTTTGTCTCCTGGCAGCCTGCCTGCCCGCTCAGGCTGCAGGGCCGCAGTGCTTTCCCTGGAACCCGAGGCAGACCGGATCACAGGCAAAGACATGCATTTCTAACGACGCAAGCCCTTTCCCTGTCACAAGATCTTGAATGTCAACAGTGACCACGCCGGGAAGCCCAAGGGCTATTGTCAGGAGCCGCAGCCAAGCCTCAGAATGACACAATTGTACCAGAACCCTGACCGGTCGGAGGAATTAAAAAAAAAAAAAAAATCCCCTCCTCCTCTCCCTCCCTCCCTCCTCTCCTCCCTCCTCTCCCTCCCCCCCGCCCCCGGGAGGGGGGGCTCCGCTGGGAGGCCGCGGAGGCTGCGCCATTCATGCCCGCGGGAGCCGGCCCCCCGCGGAGCCCGGGCTCTGCCGCCGCTGATTGGTCCGCGCGGCCGGCGGCTCGGCCAATCGGCTGCCTGGGAAGCGGGGCCATTCATGAAAGCGGCCGCCGGAGGAAGCTGGGGGCGGGGCGCGCCGGGCTCTCCCCGGGCCCCGCGGTCCGCTCGCCGCGGCCGCGCCTGCCGGAGCCTCGGCGGCCAGGCGGGGGCTGGGGGCTCAGGAGCGGCCCGGGCGCCCTGGAAGTGCGGCCCGGGCAGGGCCCGGCAGCCGGCCGCGGCCTCCTTCAGCCAATTGTGGCCATGAAGTCATTTTTTTTTTTTTTTTTTTTTTACCTCTGCTGATTGAAATCATGTGTTTTCAGTTCCCTGACACATTCATTGAGTTCCCTCTGAGCCTGGGGCCCCTCGGCTGCACCGTCTGGATCTGTAGCTGTGGCCCAGACCCACACAATTTCATCTTCTCCAATCTACATGGGCTGCGGGTCCCAGAGCCCCAGTGAAAAACACATCTGTGTGGGCGAGGCCGGTGGGCTTGGGGGGGTGAGGTGGGGGATGCTTCTAAAAAGGCTGCTTGTTGTCCTGGCCATAGTACCCCCCCACCCCAGCCCCAACCCTCTGATCTTCAGGTTCCTGGGGCCCCTGTGACACTGTGGCCAAGGAAAGGCCCAGAACCCCACACATCTGCTCTCTTTAAAGGGGAAATGGACAAGTGGAATGCTGGCCTCCACTCTGCAGGATGAGCCCCTCATTTCCTCTTGTGTTACAGCAAGTGGCTTAAAAAGCACACTCACACGGCCTATCTGGAGTTATGGCTTGGGAGTGGCTGTTCATTTGGGAAGAAGGCTGAGGGCTGCATTTGCAATTACCCATTGCAGGAACATGCTAACTGGTGCCCTGACTCTACCACCCTGCCTCCTCTCGGAGCCTCTGTGTCCTCGTCTATAAAATGGGTGTAAGAACACCTAGCCCTCAGTGCTGTGAGCATCCAGTAAAATAAGGAATGCAGGGCCTTGCTCTGTGCCTGGCACTTGGTGGGGACTCACTGTCTGACATTGGTTGTCGGCCGTGAGGTCAATAGCGACTGGCCTTAAGGACAAAAGAGAGGGTCAAGTTCCATTTCCAGGCAGCAGGATCACAGCCACAGAGGCAGCAGAGAGCACTGGGCTCTGGAGCCTGGGGACACCCCTTCTCAAGCTGCTGACACCCCCAACGACATGCTAGAGCCACTGGGAGCACGAGCACCAGGGGAAATTTTTCTCAATGGAAAGATTTCTTCAGAGCAAGTGTTTCGCAAACCCCTCCTGGGCTGTTGATAATGAATCTCGGCTTCTTGACTTCCAAGTGTGTTACATAAGCCTAAGAGTTTGGTTAAAAAAAAAAAAAAAAGTATTAAGTATGTAGCTAGAGATAGCAGGCGGGCAGGTTCTGCAGCTGTTCAAACTTTCGGCCACCTTCCCAGGCCACGAGGACTCCCTGCTCTCAGGCCTGTCAGAACCATGCTGGGGAATGTGAAGTATGAAATCTGGAATCAGGGCAAGGGGGTGGGGGTGGGCAAAGAAGCCAGGGCTGCAGAACAGGCTGACTGCAGACTCCTCACACACCCAAATGGCCTGTACCCCCTCTGCCCAGGTAGGACACGATTGCATAGATTGCAGCTTCTATGTTTGGAGTGGGCAGGAAAGGATGCCCCCATCGTGATGTCCATCCCAGTTAGCTCGGCAGCACACATGCAGTGAAAGGGTACACATGCAGAGGTGGGGAAACCAAGGCCCAAGCCTGGACAGGGTGACAATTGCCTACAAGGCTGGTCCCCCCAGAGGCCATGTGATCCTGGAAGGTGGGGGCCCCTGAGAGCAAATAAAGGAAGCTGGAGAGGAGCGGGCTGCATGGGGAAGCCAGATGTCACCCCTTCTCACTTCTGCTCTGAGGCGAATGGGCTTCTCTTTTCTTCTGTTTTCTTAAAGGTGTTGGGG
This sequence comes from Nyctereutes procyonoides, assembly GCF_905146905.1. Taxonomy (NCBI): domain Eukaryota; kingdom Metazoa; phylum Chordata; class Mammalia; order Carnivora; family Canidae; genus Nyctereutes; species Nyctereutes procyonoides. The sequence continues at coordinate 7,959,150 of NW_026575025.1, read as the reverse complement.
GTAGAAGGGTCCATGGGTTTCCTAATATGGCTCTGCATTCTGCCCTTGACAATGGAGGTAAAAATTAAAAATATTCAGTGACCCACTTTAATGTGGGGTTGGAGGCTGGGGAAAGTTCTAGGTAACTTCGAATGAGTCTTGTGCCTCCCTGGGCCTTCCTCCCCCATGTGCAGGATGGAAGCTGTACTGGATCCTCAGCAACCAGACAGTGGGGACAGGATGCAGTAGCTTTATATGCCGTGCATGCAGATAGAGGGTATTTTAAAGTGTTAGAGCACATGACATGGCATCCGGAAGCTGTGAGCCTAATTCGAAAGTGTGTTGGTCAGAATGGGCTGGGTCATGCTACAGTGACAACAGCTCCCCAGATCTGAGTGACTTCAAGCAGGGTCAGCGAACATCTTCTGTAATGGGCCAGATGGTAAATATGTTAGGCCTCTTGGGCCACGTGGTCTCTGCTGCAACTCCTCAACAATCATTGTGGCACTAAAACAGCTTCAGACCCAATGTAAACGAATGGGCTCTGTTCCAGTAAAAATTTTATGTACGTAAACAGGTGGCAAGCCCCATTCGGCCCTCGGGCTACAGATTGCTGGCCCTGTATCATCTCCAGGGACGCTCCTACCCTCGTGGAGACCAGGCTCACGGGCTCTTAACAATTCCCCTGGAAAGTGAACTGAGTCCCTTTATTCGCGTTTCACTGGCCAACCAGGTCATTTCACTGGCCCACCAGGTCATGCGGCCATCCCTGACTTAATGGCGGGGTGAGAAGAGCAAACCTACCATGTGCCCAGAAGCAGAGAGTTGGAAATCTTTGTCAACAGTGTTTAGTCTCTGACCTGTCCCCCACCAGACTAGAAGATTCTGTCACTAGTCCCTCCCTTCGGCCACCAATGGACTCTGTGGTGTCCTCTAATTTCCCTGGTCTCTATTTCCCTAAGTGTAAAAAAGAAGCATGTTTTCTAGATTTGTTTCAAGTCTGGGAGCAGCGTCACCATCACGGACCTCACTTTTCCCAGCAAGGAACAGTGATTTGAGTGGAATAAAGACAAGAAGTCACTCCAGGTGTCTTTGCCCCCGCCCACCCCCACAAATGCATATGTTGAAGCCCTCAACGTGACAGACAGTACGAGGAGTTGGGCCTCTGAGAGGTGGCCGGGGTCAGAAGAGGTCATGCGGGTGGGCCCTATGGGGGAATCAGTGGCCTTCTAAGAAGAGGAGGGACCAGAGCTCGCTCTGTGTGCACGCACTGAGGAAGGCCACGTGAGGACATAACCAGGAAGAGGGATCTCACCATGAACCTGACCCTGCTGGCACTTTGATCTTGGACTTGCAGAGAAACGACTGCCTGCATTTACCCCCCAGCCCAGGGGGTTGTGTCGGAGCCGCCCGAACGGACGACACGAGCACTTGTAAGTTCTGCCAAACACTCCGAGTTCTGAGCTTCTACTTCCACCTGTCACTCTAGGGATGGCACGGTGGGGGTCGATGGCCAAGCTTGACTCCGAGCAGCTGGAGTCAGCCCGGGTCAGGCTGGCACTGGGAGAGACCCGGGGTGGGAGGAAGGAAGTTCGCTTTCTGTTGAGGGGTGGAGCGAGCAGGAGAAAGCGGGCTTCCCTGAGGTGCAAGGCGCAGCCAAGTCTGGAGCAGCTCGGCCACCGCTCAAGCCCACTTAGACTACCAGGAGGGGAGTGCGAAAAGGCTTCTGCCTTCACTGGAGATCCACATCCTTGCTGTCACCGAGGTTGCTCAGATGTCTTACACCCCCATGTGCCTCCTCCTCTCCTTCTGACTCAACCGTCACCTTCCTGAGGTCTCCCCTGACCACCCTTCTAACATCACAAGCCCTGCTTGCCCCCACCCAGCTCCCCCTGTACCTCCATCGTGCCATTGGCCCATGGCTCTGGTCCTTCCAGAGCACTTGAGGGCTTTATTTATCTAATGTCTCCACTTTCTAAAGATGAACTCCATCAGGGCAGGAGTTCTTGTCTGTTTTGTTCTCAGCATCTTCCCCTCTCCCCTCCCTCACACCTGGACCAGTGCCTGGCACACAGTAGGTACTCAATATGTGTTTGCCAAATGAGGGAGTTATGTCACTGGAGGCAGGTGGCCACAGCCTAGCCTCGAGTCAGTTTTCAGAGGAGGAGACGAGAAACATCCCAGATGCAGGCAGGCCGAGCATCTGCCTTAGAAGTTTCGGCTGCTCAGAAAAGCCTGTGGCAGCCTGCTTACCCGTACAAACACTTTGCACACCAGCACTGGGTCTCCTTGCAGTGCACCCTGGCTTTGGGGCTACAGCCGCCCCTGGGGAACAGAAGACACCCCAGCGGGGCCAGAGGGCTCCCATTCATTTGCCTCCAAAGAACTGTCTGGTTTCGTGGATTTGCAAACACCTCTGGGATCGGGCCCTGCGGAGCAGCCTCCACCCTGGGTAGATGGGCTTGTAGCTCAAAATAGAGGAAGATGATAAAGAAAAATGCCTTTGGGGGTTGGAAAAGATTTATCTTTTAAGAGGAGATTTGGATTTGGGAGGCAGGGTGTGGGAAAGTCACAAAAACCAGTACCTCGAGTGGACCCTCAGACACCCTTCTTGCCAGAGTATGCTCTGTTACAAAGAGGAAAGTCTCTGTGAGTAGAAAGTGGAAATTCTAAACATAGAACCCAGGAGCTAAGGAAGTGAAATCTTTCCTCATCTTCTCTCAGAGCTTGTGGTTTTCACCCCCATCTCAACCCCATCTCTTTGGCTCCTGACTCTTGGGGGGAGAAGGTATGGAATGCCCAGGGGGCGGAAGAGGATGCCAAAAGCCGCATCTTGGTCAGAATGCAGCCTTATACAGATGGCCAGCATGTGCCCAGGTGGGGGCCCCGAGTGCAGACCCCAGGGTGGCAGGCGGGGGGCTCAGTGGCTGCCCTGGAGGACTGGGACCCAGCTCCTGCTCAGGGCCCAAGGGCTTGGCTGCTTCCTTTTGTTAGGCTCTGAAAGGCCTGGGCCATGGTCCCTGGGCTCCTGGGTTGCTCTGGACTTTGAGATAGACAGTACCCAGCCCAAACTGTGCTAGTGGCCTTCGGGAGGAGTGAGGCTGTCGTGTGATGTGTGTCAGTCTAGCACTAAGGCACCCGATCCCCCTGCACACTGAGGTACATTCCCCAGCAGGCAGCAGAGGAGATGCCCTGAGGCCGGGGCCACTGCAGGCCGACCCCACAGTTAGGGCCACAGCAATCGTGTGGTCTCCGCTCCCTGCTCCGCCTGCCAACAACGGGCGCAATTCTGCGTGCCTTCAAGTCAGGCATTTCCGAAGGATTTTCCTGCCAGAGTCAGAGGGCAGGATGGGATGGGGTCATCTGAGCCCTGGCTCCTAAGGCTGGCCTCCAAAAATAGACCTTTCTTCCTGCATCCAGGGCTCTGCCACGGGCCCTGCAGGAAAATGGACATTTCGAAGGCGGACAGAGCATCTGGAAGCTCCAGCTGGCCACGTGCTCATGGGTCAAGCCACAGCCAAGTGTCACAGGACCCTAGGGTGACACCTGGCCTCCCTTCCTCATGGCTCCTGTCCCCTTCATTGGGTGAATGACGCACGTTTTTTGAATCCTGGGTCAGGGCAGGGTCTGGGTTTGTTGGGACCAGCAGGTGGGGGCACTTCAGGGACAGTTCCCCCCTGCCATGACCCTGGCGAACCTTCCAGAACTTTCTCTTCCCACCATTCTGGAAACCTGTGGCCCCCTGGCCCAACAACGGAGGCTGGGCCGCTGCCCCGTGAAGGCTGTCCCCACAGAGAGAGCTGTCCCGTTGCCCAGGCATGAGTCACAGCCTGCTCTCGGCAGCGCCCTGCGGATTCAGAAGCTCGAGCCGTTTCCTGCAGATAAGTGCTAAGTGCAGGGGAGACCTGGGGGGTGCATGGGGGGCACTGGGAGAGAGCCCTTCCTTCAAAGCCCCCCAGCGCTAATGAGCAGTTCCAAGCATAGTTCCAGCAGCAGCATTTAGGGATTTCCTCATCAAAATAAACTTCCTCCCGTGTTACCTTCATGTTTGGCATCGGATAGGATCCTTTTTTTGTCTCATTTATTTATTTTTTTCCTCTCCAAGACTCAGGGTGAGCAGTGCTTAGCCCGCTGTGGGCGGATGGGCAGGTGAGGCCTTCAGGACTGTTTGAAGTGTGGCCAACAGGCGGCTGAAGCCCACCCTCCAGTGTCTCTGCGGGGGGCTGGCTCGGTTTCTCCTCCTGCACCCACTGGGTCCTGCTTCAGGTCCTCCTGCCACCCTGATCCAGGCTCCCCTGTCCACCCTGCAAACCCGGGCCCTTGGCTGGGAGGCCAGGGTGGGGGAGAAGGCCTGGGGCTTCTGGAGCCTTTGGCTGGTGCCCAAGGGCATATGGAGCCCAGCGAGGCCCACTTTGTGCAGCCCGTCTCCAGGCCCGCGGCCTTGGTTGCTTCCTGCAGCTCTGCACAGGCCTGGGAAGGCGAGTCTTGGCTACAATAGGTGATTTCCTGGAGGACCTGCTGATGCCTAAGCTGACAGGCCTCTCTGGGCCAGAGATGGAGCTAGATAAGACAAGTTTGTTTGGGGCTGGACAGTTTGTCAGGAAATGAGGTAGAGCCTGAAAACGGAACTGGTGTCACTGTGGGTTATTTTGGGGGCAGCTGTCCCTGGAAGGCCCTAGCGGCCCTTCTGCAGAGGCTAACTAAGCAGGCCCGGTGGGGCCTGGGCTGGGCTGCCTCTGGGGGAACGGGCAGCCCACGCCTGGCCATGCCACTGATGCCAACCAGGGGGCATTTGGGGCCCTCTCTCTAGGGCAGTTGTCCAGGCGGGAGCCCTGCTGGCTGGGCAGGGGGACGGGGCTGTGCCTGCATTTCCAGGGGCCGGGCTGACACAGGGCTGCCTGAGTGGAGCCCGGAATCCCAGCACTCACAGCCTGGCCTGATAGGAGGCAGATGGGGAAGAAAGGAAGGAAGGGGCAGAGGGACAGCAGGACCTAAGATGGGGCACAGGCAGAGAAGAGCGTGGAGGGGAGGAGGGGGGGAGAAGAGGAAGGGAGGGGGGGAGGAGGAAGGATGCCAGGCAGCACCAAAGTGGTTTTGACCCTATAGTTCTGTAGGGCACTTCCTATCCTTTCTCTTTTTTTTGAGAGGAGGGAGAAACTAAATAAAAGTGAGTCTCAGACCCCTTGGACTATTGCAGAGGGGCTGGCAGCATAGAAAGCCTATTTCTCGAGCAGACAGGGAGGCCAGGCATTCCTGAGAGGCAGCGGCCACAGGAGGAGGTCCACACAGCTGTGGACTGTGCTCTGACTCCTCCTCCTGGATGGTCTCCTGGCCTGGCCGTCTCTGCCCCTCGCAGCCCCATCTGCTGCAGCCCCGGCCAGCCTCAGGGCCCCCCACACCTCCCGACAGCACAGCAGCAACAGGAGGAAGAGCAGGAAGGCTTCCGGGCGCTGGAGCCTGGGCAGAGCTCCATCCAGGGGCGGGCAGGGAAAGCCAGGGCAGGAAGATGAGCCCTGAGGCGGAAATGGAGGCTGCAGGGGGCAGGGGGGGAGTGAGGGGGGCTGTTCTATGGAGAGCAGCTTTGAGGGAAAGGGAGCCACTTGCATTGCCGGCTGCCCACCTGAGGCAGAACACAGCTTTGGTTCAGGACAGGTGTCACAACCAGCAGAAACGTCCTACTTCCCAGCTTCCCCAGCAGTCAGGGTGGACCACGAAACACCAGAGGGTCCTAGGACGTGCCAGAGGCCCCTCATCCAAGCACTGCTCCTCATCACTTCCACATCTTCCTTCCTGTGGGGAGAGCTGAAGTCACAGCTGAAAGCACAGCAGCCACGTTGCAGCCACGAGGACAGAGCGGCAGTCCTGGTAGACAGACAGACCACAGCTTCAGGTTGCTGTGGTGTGATTTTCTGTTGCCCGCATCCAACGCAGCCCTTTATGGTAGGGCCATCAGTGAGGAGTCATGGCACAGTGATACAAATCTTCCAGATGAACCAGTCTCAGGCCACACCCAGATCACAGAGGCCTTGGTGCAGGCAGAGGGTGGAGAGGGTCCCCCTCCCCAGCAGCTCGCTGCCTGGGGGGCTCCACAGGGAGGGCCAGGTGCAGCAATCACCACACACAGTTGTAGGAATATGAACATCTGGGTGGTGGGCAGAGCTGAAAGCTGTCGTGAACAAGACCACCTGCTTGAGGGGAACGAGAGTGGGGCCCTGAGAGGGAGGCCGTCTCCCTCCCCCAGGGCTGAGGCATGACAGGTGCAGGTGCTGAGGCCCCACGGGCCATGCAGGTGGGAGGCCACACTGCCAGCACCAGGGATGGGCCTGACGCTTGGAGAACATTCCAAGGAATAGAGGACCAGTTCTGTTCCAATACGTTATGCCTCCCTCATTGGTAATTTTGAGGCACAGCGCTTTGGGGAAGGACCCAGAGTCTAGAGCTCCCTGCAGCATTCTGCTGTGGGGTCTGGAAGAGAACCCGTGCACTCAGTGCCTCTGCAAAGGCCATTGCAGGGAGGCCAGCACGCATCCCCATGATGCTGCAGGACAGGATGGAGCTTGGACGTGCGGGGGCCACTGCAACGCTTCACCATGGCCTGGGAGACTTTCTCACAGTCCAGAGACTGCACGTCCAGAATCAGTTTCACTGGGGCCGAGGTCAAGGTGTCAGCAGGGCCATGCTCCCTCCAGAGGTGCGAGAGGAGGCTCCTTCCTGCTCTTCCAGCTTCTGGGGGCTCAGGTGCTCCCAGGCTGTGGCTCCGCGGTCTATGGCCTCTCCTCTGACCGTGTCACCTCCCCACCACCCCTGCCACCTCCCTGTCAGAAGGACACATGTGATGGCATTTGGGGCTCACCGGATAACCGGGTGCTCATCTCATCTCAAAACCCTTAACTCAATCACAACTGCAAAGACTGTTCCTTCAAATAAAGCCATGTTGATAGTCTCCAGGGATTCAGAGGTGACTATCTTTTGAGGACTCATTACTCAGCTGATCACAATGACACCGCCTCTTGTTGATCTGAGCTGCAGATCCCGAACTCAGGTCACGGGGGCCCCAGAGCAGCCTCCTGAGCAGGCTCCCCAGGCATGTATCCAGGCCCTGGGCACTGTCCTCCCCGATTCAGGAGGCAGGAGGATGGGATGGAGAGAAAGCCGTGGGCTTACATCTCTGTTCCCACAACCCCCTGGCTCCATAGCTTTGGGCAAGTTCTTTCATTCCAAACTTCTCGTAGCACTCATTTCTTCATATAAGTTATGAACACCCATCCCACGAGATTCAAATTGAGCCACTGAGCACCTAGCATGTACAAACACTCGGGAGCAGCTGTGATCAATGTGACTGAGGCCAGAGTCACCAGCAGGCACCACTGCTGAGACTTGCACTTGCAAATTACTCGGTCAAATGACTTTAATTCCTTATTTTCTCAACAAGACAAGTTAAGCCCACAACACACTCTTTAAGAAATCCCCAAGTGGTAAAACTGGCAGCAAAAGTCCCCAAGTCTCATCTCATGCATTCCATCTTCAAGTTAAATCTCTGAGCACCAGCCAGTGGTGTTCAGGAGCCCCAGGCCTCCTATTGACCAGCTGGCGTCTCAGAGCCAGCAAGGAACATTGCAGTGATAAAGACCCGGGTTGCACCAACAGCCAGAAGATACAGGCTTCTTCTGCTCAGCATCCTTGGTTTTGTTTCCTTCAAGAGAAAGTGGTACGCCTCCCAGCATCTGTGCCTGGGATGCCGATGGAGCAGAGGCTTCAAGGGAACTCCACAGCCCACGGCCAACACCTCCACCATGCCCTCCTCCAGATAGTGGGCCTTCCCTGCTCTGTGCAGGCACGACTCTGGAAAGTTGCCTCTGCTGGGGCCACCGTCTGTCTACATGACCCATGCCACTTTCTCCAGTAGACACAGCACACTCTGCCCCATGACTCTGAGCTTGGCCCCGTGTGAGCAGGCTTTAGGAACATTTCAAGTTTTCACCAGTCATCTCACTCCTGCACCCCTTGCCAGAGGCAGGCACATCTTAGGTAAGGGCTGCCTTCAGGCTGGGTCCCAGAATAAGAAGGGGTGTTAGAGCCCAGCAGAGCTGCAGCTGGTATGCGACGCTCATGGAAAGTGGGCAAGAAATAAATGGTGGTTGCATGTCATTGAGAAAATGGGGTTTTTACACACCCAAAGCTGATTGATATCTTCCCAAAGGAACTTAACCCTTCATTCTTCGATTCGCAGTTATTTGGAATCACCTAATCACCTCCTTATAAAATTTGTTCTTTGAGGGTAATCTCAATGCCATCTCCTCCAGGAACCTTCACAAAACGCCCAAGTCTGGCTTTGACGTCCTCACTGTTTGGCTTCAAAAGCACAGGTACTCGTCCTGACTTACCAAACTGAGATCGCCAGATTCCCAGTCTATCTCCCCCTACTGGGCTGAAGGTCTGGGGGTGGGGGTGGGTCAGTGATCGGACTTATTGACTTCAGGAATCTCTAGTGCCCATTGAAACACCTGAGCCCCACTAGACTCTCGGTAAATATTTGTGAAAGGAAGGATATGGGGAGGAAGAAAACACGATACATCCAGAGAGGCAATTGGGCTACCGGTTGCCAACCAAGGACTCAGAGGGAGTTTTTGCCACAGGGAGTTTTTGCCACAGTGGCTCACACTGACTCAGGAGTGCTGAACCCCTCCCCCGAGACATCTCACCCCAGTGACCCCTCGGCCTCAGTGGACAGGCCCCCCCCTCACAGCTGAGAGCACAGCCGGGGGGCCTTCCTGCTGGTATGCTCACCCCAACCTGGACAACGTCCAGCTGCTCCCCGTGCCCCAGCTGCTTGGAGACCCCAGGCCCTGCCTTTCTGCCTGGGTCTCCCCTCCTCCACCTCCATGCCTGGGTGCCCCCAGCTGGCTCATCTCTTGGCTTTCCTCTCTGTCCCATGATATGGCTCCCCCGCCCCCACCCCCACACCCACCCAACCTTCTCAAGAATGGCCTCCTTGGTCGGCCTTGGGCTCTTTTGGCCCATGTGCCAGTTTGGTCTTCTGCCCAGCCAGCCTGGGACCCAAGAGTCAGCTCCAGAGTCAGCCTTTGACTACTCCCCCCACAAGGGCAGCTCCAGCAAGGGCAGCAGACCTGGGGAACCCTCAAAGGGACCCTCTTGGGCGGCATCTGCTCCCAAGAATACCTGGTTCATTGGATATCACAGAATTAGGTTCTAAGTTTTATCTGAGTCTGACCTGTCCCCTGTTTGCTGCATGAATGTCCCCTCTTTGGAGACTCAAAATCAAAGAGAAGGGAGCATCTCAGCTCTCCTTCCTGACTTCCCCCAACAACCTACAGAAGCTACACACACACACACACACACACACAGGTGTGCACAGACAGGCACATATGCACACGATGTCCACCTGCACGTGCCCACACATGCACACACACACACACACACACACACTCGGTCCCACCTGGGACAAGGGTCTCTGCAGCCAGGACAAAGCAACCACCAGCCTGCATGGTTTGCTCTCCTTTGTAACATTATGTACATGTAAATTCTGCTCCCCAGGTCCTATAAAAAATGCATTCTCTGAGTGAACTCTCTTCTCTGCAATCTATACACTGCCGATTTACTGAGCAGATTTTCACTAATAGAGCAAAAGACATTCCGTGCTCCCTGGTCAAAGGATTCTCAGTCCTTCATGAGAGGAGCCTGACCTTTGGTGGCTGACCTTTGGCACTCCTGATGCCACAGCCCTGAGAAGTAAGGACCCTGTGATTCTGTTGGCACGTTATGGGGTATCTGGGTGTGCACAGGGCGGTTCCAACTTGAACCACCTGGGGATCCTTTCACATGGGGCTCTGGTGCAGTGGGCAGGAGCAGGGCCAGAGTCTGCATTCTCAGTGAACTCCCAGGCAGGGCCTCGGCTGCTTCCATGCAGGACCACACCTCCAGTAGCCCTGCATGGAAAGGACATCTTACCTGCAGTCTGGAAATTGGCTAATTCGTTCCTAAATAGATATATAGGTTCAGAGCAGGATGGGCTGAACAGCATCTCACCTTCAAGCACAGCACCTGACCTGGGGCAGATGGGCACCCCTGAATATCAGCTCAAGGGACATCAGTGTTGGGGGGGGGGAGGAATTGGCTGCTCTGAGGCCAGGGTGACCCCTCGCAGGTCAGAAGGGCATCCCCAGAGACGGGACCCTTGTTCCTGGGTCTTCCCCCCAGCACTGCGAGGTGAAAACACCAGAGACGGGACCCTTGTTCCTGGGGCTTCCCCTCAGCACTGCGAGGTGACAAGATGAACCCACTCTGAGAAGATGAAGCTGGCCTGAGCAGACCACACAGCCAGACACATGCCCACGAGCCACCCTGACCATTCCTATTCCTAGGGTCAAAAGAGCTGTGTCTCAGACCCACTGCCACGTCTCCTTGCAGACATGGAATTGACGGAAAAGCAAGGATGCAAGTGTTAGATCTGTCTATACACAGGTCAGAGCCAAAATTGATGCTGGTTCTGTACCACTGAGGCAGAGCCCTGCGGTACATACATGGGAGCTGCCCTGATGACGGGCCAGGGACTCGGGGACACTGGGTGGGTCATGTTTGTTTCTCTGGGAGGCTTGCAAAGAAGCCAGGTCAGTCCAGGCACCAGGGCTGAAGGCACACATCCCCATTTCACCACCTTCCCATTTCCGGGGTTAGGGAAGCTCTTGTGCCTTGGTTTCCTATTTTGTCATATGGGAATCATAATCCCACCCACCACCCAGGTTTGTTCTCAGGGTTGGACATAATGATGTATTGACTATAACACAAAATAAAGGCCAAAATAAACATGGATCCACAAGTTCCCCAAACTCATCTAACTATGAGAAACTCCCCAGATGTTTGTGATGAGTGCAGGTTCCCTTGCCCAACCCCTACTGCAAGGGGAAGTGTGCATTTTTATGAAGCATGCTGACGATTTGTATGAGCAGGGAATTTTGGGAAAAGTTGTCCCGATTCAGCCATCTAGCAGAAAAGCAGAGCCCGATGCGCCAACCGGCTTCAACTGAGCACAAAACAAGACACGGTGTCAGGCATGTTGAGAGTGAATGGTCTCAAATGGGGATAAGATGGCACCCGAGCTCCTGAGATGCCAGGAGGCAGGTGTCCTGCGCCTCCTCCCAAGCTGACCCAGAGGACAGCAGAGGTCCTCAACTAACATGTGAAGACCGAAGGCAGATTACTTTTGGGCCATTCCAAAGGTGCAGAGAAAGGAAAAAGGGCTTCGAAGTCAGGCTGACCTTTGTTGAAAACCCATCACTCATAGCTGTGTGGCCCGTCCTGGACCTCTCACTACGCAAAGTGTGGTCCTCTGGCCAGCAGCATCCACATCTCAGTGGGGGAGAGGTTGTTAGAAACACAGGATCCCAAGCCCACTCCAGGCACCCTGAGTCAGCGTCTGCATTTTAGCAAGCTCTACGCACTTGAGAGTCTGATAAACATTGTTTTCCCCTCCTGAAGCCTCAATGTCCTCAACTGCCCAATGGGAAAATACTGCATGTCAGTCAGAATCCCTGCAGCTCCGAATAACGTAAAGGCCGCTTGTAAAGAGTGCAAACGATCAAGAACTGTGGTGGCTGCTGAGCCTGGCAGGCCAGGGCCAGGCAGGCGTCAGGGTCAGTGTCACCCAGGTCACTCCACCTGCGTCTCTGAGGCATCCTGGGAATGCCCTGCTTTGTCTGTGGGTTCACTCTTAGCCTGGGAACAAGATATATTTTTTAACATAAAGTTTGTATTATCTTTTTTAACATCCATAGAATCTGCAGCGATGGTCCCTCTTTTCATTGTCGACATTTGTGATGTGTATCCTCTCTTTTCTTCTTGATTTAATTTTGTTGATCTTTCTAAGAACCAGTTTTTGCTTTTGTTCATCTCCTCCTATTATCTCTGTTTTGAGTCTTAGTTTCTGTTCTTGTCCTCATTACTTCCTTCCTTTTGCTTACCTTGGATTTATGTTGCTCTTCCTTCTCTAGTTTTATTTGGAGGAACTTAAGTCATTGATTTTGGACTTTTCTCTTTTCCAATATCAGCATTTAAAGATCTACATTTTACTTTAGGCACTGCTCTAGCTACATCCCACACATTTTTAAATGTTTTGCTATTAGTCAGGATTTCAGTATTTTCAAATGTACAGATATTCATAAGCCAGTGTGTGGTCTATTTTGGTGAATGTACCATGTGCACTTGGAAAGAAACATCAATTTATAGATCAGGATAATTAATCCTGTTTTTCAAATCTCCTATATATTTATCAACTTTTTTGTCTAGTTCTATCAATTATTGTTGAGACAGGATAATTGTGGTTTATTTCTCCTTTAATTCTGTTGGTATTTGCTTATGCTACTATTAGGTATGTACACATTTAAAATTGTTGTGACTTCCTGGTGAATTGTTGTGACTTTTCATTATTATAAACTGTCCCTTCTTATGTCAGTCATTATACCTTATCTCAAAGACTGTCTTCTCTGATATTGATAAGGTCACTCTAGCTTTCTTATGCTTAACCATTTACATGGGATAGCTTTCTCATTCCTTAATTTCATTCTCTGTTTAAAGTACCTCTCTTATAGGCATATGATTGAGCATGTGGTTGAGTCTTGCCTTTTTTACTCAGTCAGACAAACCCTTCCTTTTAATTAAACTATTTATACCACTAATATTTAGTGAAATTATTGATGTAGTTAGATTTAAGCCTGTTGTGTTATTATTTATTTTCTACTTGTCCCCTCTGTTTCTTTTTCTTCCATTCCCCCTTCTTGCCTTCTTTTGGACTATTTGAATATTTTTTAGACTTACATATTTCAGTTCTAAGATTTCCCTTTGGTTCATTTTTATATTTCTTTATTATTTCCAGAGATTTAAAATTTTTTTAAATTCATTCTTGGTGTATTTTTCTTCACCTCACTGAGCATAATTTTAATAGTTCTTTTAAAGTCCTTGTCTGGGGATCCCTGGGTGGTGCAGCGGTTTGGCGCCTGCCTTTGGCCCAGGGCGCGATCCTGGAGACCCGGGATCGAATCCACGTCGGGCTCCCGGTGCATGGAGCCTGCTTCTCCCTCTGCCTTTGTCTCTGCCTCTCTCTCTCTCTCTGTGACTATCATAAATAAATAAAATTAAAAAAAATAAAAATAAAAAAATAAAGTCCTTGTCTGATAATTCCAATATCTGGGTCATTTGGGAATTGGCATGTGATTATTGATGGGCCACATTTTTCTGTCCTTTGAATGTCAAATAATTTTTTTAGGATTTTATTTTTAAGTAATCTCTACACCAAATGTGGGGCTCCAGCTCGTGACCCCAAAATCAAGAGCTGCATACTCTACCAACTGAGCCAGCCAGGCACCCTCGAATGTCAATTAATTTTTAATTATATCTGGACATTGTGAATATTATGTTATGTTGACTCTGGGTTTTATTATATTCCAATGAAGAATGTTGATGTTTTAGATTTAGCTGGCAATTAACCTGGTTAGACTCCTACTGTAACCTCTGCCTTTCCATCTGAGGATGGTGGTAGAAACCTCAGTTCAATTCTTTAAGCCTTTACTCCGCTGTTCCAAGTCTCTCCTCTACACATGGGTTCTAGTTGGATGGGACTTGTGTGGTGTCATACCCAGAATTCTTCTCCAGCTCAGCCTTCTCTGGTGGCATCTGTGGCTACCTAGGCACCTTTCCCTGATTCATCCAGGTAAAAAGATGGTGAAGATCTTCTTGGCATCTTAGCCATGCATCCCATGCCACACTGCTCTGAGCTTGCAGCCTGCCTGGGAGGAAAAGCCATAAAAGGTAGAGAACTCACTTCCATGCCACCTCCACTTTAAGTTTTGACTCCCTTCAACAACCTTCCTACATTTATTTATTTTTCAGAATCTTCAGGCAGTTTTATTTTTTGTCCAAAGTTCGTCATTGTTATCAGTGGGAGAGCTAGTCTGTGGAGGAGTCCAACCACCATACCAGAAGCCAGCTCTCTAGGCAGAGGGTTGGCAGTGCTGATGGACTTAATCTTGCTGCCCATGATAAAAGTGGGAGAATAGAGACCAGCCAAAAAGAGAACTATAAATATAAAGGGGCCAAGACTTGCCAGATGTGAATATCAAACTGTTTCTTAATGCCAACTTCTCTGATATTCCTAGATTAAGAAAAGGCTTTGGAGCAAAGATCAAATTCAGGTTGAAATCAAGAGCCTTTGTTCAGATCTCAAAGTTCTAAGGAGATGTACAGAGATATGTACAGCAAACAAAAGGGCCTTAAAAGCTTGTAAATGCATGCCTCATGGGTCCTCATCATTAAATAAAAAGCTATTCATAATCTTTGGAGAGACTCCCCACAGCAGTATCATGGGAAGCTCAGAGGAAAAACGAGCTTATCTTGAAGAAAGTTGTCTTGTCTTGCTTGCAGAATGGATTATAATTTTTTTTTAAGTTTTTATTTATTTATTCATGAGAGACACAGAGAAAGGCAGAGGGAGAAGCAGGTTCCCCATGGGGAGCCTGATGCAGGACTCAATCCTGGGACCCCAGGATCAGGCCCAGACGTTCAACCACTGAGCCACCCAGGATCCCAAAATGGATTATAAATTGATCCATTAAAAAAGCCATAAAGTTTTTGAAGAATTGTATCAACTCAAACTAAAAGAGATATAGATAGCTCAAAACAGTCAAAGAACTGCATTTGGGTATGAGGGTCAGATAATTCATTTCTGGCTCAAGGTTGCTTCTCAGGGAGCTCTGTGGAGGAGCCGTGCTCAAGAACCCACATCAGAAGACTACCGGTCACCTGGAGTTGATGGAGAACATGAGATCCTGGACTTGAGCTCAGCATCCTGATGGGATGAGAGTTGTGGGGAGGAAACATTGTAAATAAAAGGAAGAGTATACACTTTGCCTGTGGGAGGGATGTGAATTATTGAAGCCACAGGGCAGCCAGTGGCATATTATATTTTCCAAACATGACCACAGCAATATTTCTAGGCCTGTGTGTTCTTTAGAACCTTATTACCCTTCAGCACAAGGCAGAGTCCATTTCCACTTGAACCTGTCTTGAAGAGATTGTGGCAGTAGTGAGATTGTGTGATTTCCACAGTCAGGTCATAAAAATCAATCTATCCCGTCCCCCAGTCAGTGCTCACCCCTGGAATCCAGCCACCATGCTGTAAGGAAATCCAAACCACACACGGAGGCCACATGTAGGTGCTACAGCCAATGGCCCCAGCTGAAGTCTTAGCCAAGAGCCCTGCATGAACTGCCAGCCATGTGAGTGAGTGAGCCCTTTCTGTGAGCCCCTGTCCAAATCCCTGATCCAAAGACTCTGTGAGCCTAACAATGGTGGGTTTACACCATGAAGAATGGGGGTGACTTGTGTATGATCACAGTTACCAGAATAATGAGTTTGCAACAAATTCCCAGAGGTAGCATATTGTCACACTTGCACATCGGAAAGGGGACTGGTCATCAGAATAAAAGTTCTAGTGTAAATGCAAGGGGAGGCTGATTCCTACCCAGTCATTGGAAAGGGGTGAATGTCTTCAGGGGAATGCACAGTACCTTCCGTTTCTCTCCCTTGTACCAACTGGAATTTGAAACTGCAGGCAAGGAGCAAAGTCTAGTGAATTTCTGGAAAGGTGAAGGAGAAGGGGTTGCAGCTCTCTGTAGATGCCTCCCTCTTCAGCAGAGAATGGAAGAACATCTCCTACTTGCATCAAATCAAAATTTGAGACTTAGATCCAGTGTCCGGTTTCTTTTTTTTTTTTTTAAGAATTTATTTTTCTTAGAGAGAGAGAGAGAGCACAAGCAGGGGGAGTAGCAGGCAGAAAGAGAGAAAAAGCAGATTCCCAGCTAAGCAGGGACCTCCAATGTGGGGCTGGATCCCAGGACCCCAGGATCATGACCTGAGCCGAAGGCAGATGCATAACCAACTGAGCCACCCAGGTGCCCCCAGTGTCCTGTTTTTTTTTCCATTCTTTCTATTGGGTTCCCTTTGCCTCTGTTGCATTATTATTTTTTTAAGATTTTATTTATTTATTTATTTATTTATTTATTTATTTATTTATTTATTTATAAGAGACAGAGAGAGGCAGAGATACAGGCAGAGGGAGAAGCAGGCTTCCTGTGGGGAGCCCGATGTGGGACTTGATCCTAGGACCCTGGGATCATGCCCTGAACCAAAGGCAGATGCTCAATGGCTGAGCCACCCAGGCATCCCTGTTGCATTATTTTAGTGTTACCTGTACCCTCGACCCTCTAATATGTGGCCCTCCGCCCAGCAGTACCGCATGACCAGGCAGCTGGCTAGACAAGTAAGATCCTTGCTCAACCCAAACTTGCCAGGTTAGAATGAACAGGGCTCCCCAGGTGATATGCAGGCTCCATAGGGTTTGAGAAAGGCTGCTCTACCCTGATTCATCAGCAACCACAGATCCCTGGGAGAGCAGAGGGACGCTCAGCCCCAGGGGCAGAGTTAGAGCACGTTAAACCTGTACAGCAGGGCTGCTGCCGATGGGAGTAGTGCCAGCCCACACCCCGGAAACTGGCACAACAGTGCTGAGGGGAGCCTCACGCAGTGTCTAGTGGGGATGGTGAATGGGTTTTGTGTCACACTGTATCACTTGCAGACCTGGTTGATGGCTGCTGGCCCTGAGAGCTGGGCCAAAGATGTTTTGGGAGGGGGAGCCTAGACGCTGCAGAGAGAGTGCTGTGATCAATTAATGCTGTCTGCCAGGGCTGAGCCTGGGGTGGTGCTGAGCGTGTTATTTACTCTCCTCCTCCCTTAGAACAAGCAAAGTTCCTTTCCTGACAGTTTTCAAAGTCTTCCTCCCTCCTTCCCTGCTGGAAAATCTTCCAAGAGTTGCTAGAGCTCATAAGCCCACCTCTGCACGTGACAGTCAACCATCCAGCTCTCCATATTCATGTGGATGGGATGAATTCATGTGGGTCTGTGGCATCTGGCCAGAGCCTGGCTTCCAGCCCTCGTGGCCACCCTGGTTGCTCAAGGGCCAAGGAGTCTTCCAGCCAGCAGTGTGGGCACCCCTGCCCATCAGACTCACCACATGACTCATTCTCCATGGCCATTTGCAGACCCTACTTCACTGTCCATTGGGTGAGGTGCCCAGGTCTTAATAGGAAGTCTGATTCCAGTTGCTTTCCAAACTTAAAAGGAAAAGAGCTGCATGTCTTGAATTGGGGATATCCAAATGCTGAGTACCCCTGGAAAAATCCCTCACCCTTCAGAAAAATCCCTCACCTTTCAGAAATTCTGAAAGCAGTAATTCTGGCTTTCAGAACCCCCTGGCTCAGACCTTCCCACCTAACCCTAAGCTGAGCAAGAGCGCTGTCCCCATTTTACAGATAAGCAAACCAAGTTGTGGGTCAAACGGCCCATCAGACACAGAGTGGGGAATGAGTGCAGATGAGCTAGTAAGAGCAGCTCAGCCCCAGGTCCTGCACACAGATCGAAGGCTCCTGCAAGGCACCAAGTGCCAGCAGCAGGGCTGGAAGCGGGCATTATCACAACGGAAAACCTCCCCCAGCCACTCTTAAGGAGCCCGTTGGCCCCATACCCTCCCACAGAAGCTCTTTGGAAGCAAACCTGATGACCTCGGCACATTTTTTCCAAACACACCCTTCCTCCCTCTCCCAAAATCTCAGTGTCTTTGGATCATTTCCCTGCAGAGAGGCCAAGACAGGCCTGAGGACTCTGGAAGGGGCTCCTTCCCAGAGCCTGCTATCAGCCCCCACCCCTCCAGCCACTGTCCCGGCCTGCTCGGCTGGGACACCCAACAGAGACCCTAAGCAGAGAAGCCACAAATAATTTCGCTGTTGAGGAGAACATCACTCTCGATCTCCACAGCAACAGGCTCTGAAGCCAGCTGCCCAGGTGACCGCCCCTGCAGGGCCAGGCCAGCCCCATCTCAGTCAGAGCAGAGGAAACGGGTCCACTCTGGCTTCTGGCATCCCAGAATCTCCAGGGTGGGAGCCAGGGTCCCCATGACACAGAGGCCAGGCCGGGGATCTGGGATACTCATCAGCTGCGGGGCAAGAGGGATGAGCCCAAAATCCCAGAGCAAATCCCTCCTGCCACTGTCACCCATGAGCCTGCTGCGGGGCACAGGCACCAAGAGCATCACCTGTCCATTCCTGGCTCAGCATTGCCACCCCTCTGGGGTCCCACCGGTCACGTGGGGAACAGAGGCCCTGAGGGAACTGGTGGCTCGCCCTGGCGCCCAGAGGTACCTGATTCCAGAGCCTGCGTCTGTTCCCCTCTTGGCCCATGGCTGCTTCCCATGCTCAGGGGCTTCTACCCGGCTGGACTCTAAGGAGAAGCGGAGGGACCCCCAGGATAACAGCAGGTCCTGTCTCCTGAGTGCGTGTCCACAAAGCCTAGTTCTCAGTGGTTCGAATGCCCTACCTCATTCCCTCCCCTAGAGGGATGCGCTCTTCTCACCTGCTCTGTTGATGAGAAAAGGGAGGCTCAGGGAGGGGAAGAAAGCTGCCCAGAGTCACACAGCTCCTGGGTGGTGGGGCCCAGGATGACTTCTGGCCCATGACAATGAAGACCAAGTGGTGGCAATGTGGACAATGTTGTGACTCACCTCCCAGAGCTCGTCTGAACCTGTGATGCCAGAGTCAGGGAGAATGCCTGACCCTCAGCATAAGGTGTCCACAGACCCCCCGCCTAAGGGCAGAACAGAACTTTGGGGGCTGCAGCGTCTTGAGGACCCTGAAGCCTGGGAACAGGCCCTGGTGACAGCTCCCAGTGCCCTAGGGATCAGGGAATGTCGAGAGAAACAGGAGCGAGTGGGCGCCGTCCCGGACCTCACCATCACAAGGAAGGGCAGAGTTGTGTGGGCAAGCAGACACAAAGCCACAAAACATCATCCCAAGACCCCGATGTTTCCAACTAGTGGCAAGGAGCACCTGGGAAGGCTCCCTGAGGAGGGAGGCCCACATGGAGGGGACAGCAAGGGGAGAGCAGTGAGGGGCCTGAGGTATGTTGAGGCTGAGGGCCTGCGACCATGGGAAGCCAGGCCAGGGGCTGCAGGGAAATTAGCTTATGCTGAATATGCACAGGGAAGTGGCCAGCCCTGAGTGTGGGTGGCGGGTGTGGCCGGTGCATGTGCAAGGCTCAAAGGAAGAAGAGCCAACAGCTCTGCATGCAGTGGTCAACTAGAGGAAAAGGAGCTGGTGCCCTTCATTTGTTTATTTGTGACTTCACATCCCTCCTTTGTCACACACAAAAAAAGGGATTTGAGGTGGCTTACGATACCTGGCTTTCAGTGGGTGAATAAAATAAAGAGGAGAAACAAGCAGAGGTAGAGTCAGCAGTCAACCATATGCCATGAGGTCCTCTCTGCATGCTGCTTGGCATAGCAACAAATCCAACTCTGAGTTCCCTGGCAGCCAGTGCAAAAAGGAGAACACGTTCTGCTGATCAGTTGTAAGCTGCTGGGAGATGTGGGGCTTCGGCTACTTCTGAAAAGAAGAAGACTATCTTATCAAGGTCATGTGGACAGGCGTGCACACCTAGCAGTGAAACAATATCCCTGAGCAAATGAAATGATGCGTCCAAGCACCCCTGGGGGAGGAGTACAGCTCAGGCCTTCTACAAGGGGTAAGCTGGGGCAGATAGGCATGCAGTCTGGTGGCCAGGCCTCTTCAAGCTGTGCTGGAGTGCAGCTTCTCATGGGGAGTGGAACATATCCGGATTCAAAGTTGCAATTCCCCACAGCCACAAAATGCTGCAAAGCCCCCACCTGCTTTATGGATGGGACCAAGCCACAGTGCTGGAGTGGGGCAGGGGTTGGCAAGAGGCACCTCCTTGGAAGCCGGTGTTCAAACTTGGCTGCACACTGGAATCACCTGAGAGCTGTCAAGACTCCGGCTCCTGGCTCCACCCTCGGTTCTGATCTAATCTGTTCTGGGTGTGGTCCAGGCATGAGGGTTTTTAAAGCTCCCAGGTGATTCTCACCTCCAGCCAAGTGTAGAACCGTGACTCCAGGAGAGCTGGATTACCTGTCCTCTGTGCAAACTCGCAGTTTGGCAAGTGCCCAGCAGTAAAGAATTGGGGTGGTGCCCCGAGGGCTCAGTCCCCAAAGAATGGTGGAGAGGGAGGGTGCCTCAACAAGCCTCAGGTCTGAAGGAAAGGCCACCCACCTCGCTATGGGGGTTTTCAACAGCCATGGAGATCCTCCAAAAGTAATTTGGGCCATGCTCCAAACTCTTGTTCAATGGGTGAGAGGACCCCCAGTTTTACTCCTGGGATTAGCTTTTCCCAGAGGCTGTTGTTCCACACAGCACTCAGGTTATGGCATTATGGAGGAAGGTGTCCATGGGTAAAGAAGCTAAGGAACCTGTGCAACAGCTGCAGCAAGTCCCCTTCCTGGGACCAGCAATGCTGACCTCCCTAGCCATTCTTTCAAAGGCACTGGGGTCCCACTCTCCAGCTATAAACTTGTTTCCCGATCTAGGGTTCTCAGCATCTGGTTCCTTGGAGCTGGTTCTATAGCACATGCATCAAGAAAAGCTACTGTCATCATTCCAGCCAAATCCAGTTATTTAAAAAAAAATCATTTATTAAAGAACTCTCAGAGCTAACACATGGACAACATCCAGCTTCGAACACTGAAATTGCCTGGTGAACCTTTCTAGATAAAGCAGTAGAGACATGTACCCACAGGTATGTGAACAAGTTGAATCTGACTTGTCAGCACTTAGCTAACTGTTGGAAGAGTTGGCATGCTGAGAAGAGCCATTTGGGTTTTGGGAACACAGAACCTATGCTGTTCTTCCTGGTGGCAATTGAGTACTAGCTCCAATCACCTCGTAAGGAGATTTCCAGCCGTTAACAAAATAATCACATCAGTAGCAGGGTTAATATATTTAACACATCAATAACTCTGAGAAATGAATAAGGAAAAAATACTATAAATCAATAGCAAATGATGAGGGATGAGAAAAAAATAACTGAAAAAATAAGATCTAGCCTCTAACAGATGCATGACACGGTAACAAACATCCCCAAACCTCCAGCAGTGGCTTACAACGACCAAAGTTTCTTTCTTCAATGGGAGGCAGCCAGGGTCTTTGCTTGTTGGATAGTCAAGAACCCAGACTTCTGGATGCTCGGTCTTAACACAGGCTTCTGGGATTCCTGCTGGGAGAAGGTCTGATGGGGAAGGACGTGTAGACGCTGCTGTTAGGGCTGCACCCAGGGGAAGTGCAACCCTACCCTGAGCTCAGTAGGCTCTGCTGTTTGTGAACATCCCAAAGACTGCCACCGTGAAAAATAGACTCAATCTCCTCATTAACTAAAAAACAAAAAACAAACAAACAAAAAAAACGCAAATCAGAAAAACAGAGAGACCTCATACCTCATATAATCGTACTTACCATCCCGTTAGGCAAATGCTTATCTGTTTTTGACTACCAGGTATACTTTATTCTAAATTAAGAGTTGGTGAACTCCACCCCACAGAGCAAATCTGCTGCCTGGTTTTGTATAGTTGTGAGCTAAGATTAGTGTTTAAATAATTTTTAGTGTCTGAAAAAAATTTTTAATGCTTCAAATGATTGAAAAAATCAAAAGAAGACTATTTGTGACCCATGACAATTACAGAGGATTCACCCTTTAGCGTGTATTCATTCGCTTACACATCCTTACTGCAAAGGCAGAGCTGAGCAGTTGTAGGCACCGTGTGTGTGGCCCCAAAGTCTAAAACGTGTACCGTCTAGAGTAAATGCTTACCTTTTAGTCTTAGTCTTTTGGTGGAGGGAAGGGAGAGGGCTGCGGGTGAGTGGTGTGCATCCAGCTAAGCACCAGAGAAGGTGGGTGAGTTAGTGAAGGGGGGGGCAGACACTCATGTCAGAGACAGCTGAGCCAAATAGGAAATGGGCAAAAAAGATCCAACTAGGGGATCTTGGTGACCTCAGCAAGAGAGGATTCATGTAAGTAACCGAGAGAAGGGACAGAAAACTGCTTTTGGTGAGAGCAGTTATATGGATTTATCAATAGGTAATATTCAGCAATCACTGAGCAGCATTTGTCCTGTGTCATCCATTGTGCTAGCTACTGGGGAAGTGGTTCATCCATCCATGCCTTCATCCATCCCTCCCTCTCTCCATCCATCATCCATCCTTCCTTCCATCCTTCCCTCCATCCATCCTTCCCTCCCGCCATCTATCATCCTTCCATCCATCCTTCCATCCATCATTCCTCCATCCATCATCCATTCACTCATTTAACAAGTGTTTTCTGAGTGTCCACTGTGGGCGAGGCACTGCTGTAAGTGCTTGGAAAACAGCAGCAAATGAGATCAATAAAGTGTTCGCTCACAAGGCTCAAGTAGGGCAGGCAGGCAAGAAGCACATAAACAGGAAGTGTTACACGCTGTAGAAAATATAAGACGGGCAGCCCGGGTGGCTCAGTGGTTTAGCGCCGCCTTCAGCCCAGGGCCTGGTCCTGGAGACCTGGGATCGAGTCCCATGTCGGGCTGCCTGCATGGAGCCTGATTCTCCCGCTGCCTGTGTCTCTACCTCTCTCTCTATCTCTCTGTGTCTCTCATGAATAAATAAATAAAATCTTTAAAAACAATGAAAAAGAAAATATAAGACCCAGAGGTGAGGTACAGTTGTTGAGTGTAGGCTTGGTCCATGCACCTGCTACTGCTCCCTTCCTAGCCTGTCACCTCTCCACCAGGACCATCTCCTCACTCTCCTCCCCTGGCCCACCAAGAACCTGACCTTGCTTCCACCTTGGGGTCTGGTCTCTGGGCACCACCTTCTCACAGTGCAGCCACGCACCACAGTTCCAGCGGGGATTCTGGAACCAGGCTGCCTGCCTTCAGATCCTCGCTCTCCCCTGCCTAACTGTGAGACTCTGAGCATGTTCTCTTGACTCTGGGTACCTCAGTTTCCTCATCTGTGGAATGGGGATAATAATGGCATTTCCCTCTATTGTGAGGATTCAAACTGATTTCATTCTCCCTGAAAGGAGATGCCCTTGATGCCCGTCTATGCTGTAGAAGCAGGAAAGTGCCTCAGGAGCTGGAGGGCTCCAGGCTCTGGGGTATGTTTTAAGGTGGCATGGATGTGCCTGACCAGTGGCTGGCTGCCTTTTCACCTTCTTCCCCGCCCCTCGTGTGCACATGCACACACCACACACGTGCACATACCACATGTACATATATGTGCACACATGTGTGCATACCACATGCATGCACACACAAGTGCATGCACATCACACACATTCACATACCCCATGTGTGTACACATTCACAAGTGTGCACACACGTGTGCACATATCACACACGTGCATATGCCACATACCACATGCACACAGATACATGCATGCAAACACACACACGGGCACATACCACATGTACACATGCATACCCACACAAGCACGCATACCACATGCAAGTACACGTACCACACAGATGTGTGCACACACACAGGCGCTCATGTACACACACACACATACCACGCCCAAACTTTGATCCGGCTCATGATGAGAAAGGGACATGGAGGGAAGTCCCTGAGAGCCACCCCCCTGGAGGACAGCTGAGCTGCTCCCTGATGGAAGAAAGAAAGTTCTAGAGCATGTGAGGATGGGGACAAGAACCCCAAGCTGAGGAGGAAACATGAGCAAAAACTCTGGGGTAACTGAAGTCCAAAGAGTATGAAGGGAGATAAAGTGGTAAGAAAAGCTGGGGCCCACTCAGAGCAGCCAGGACCCGAGGAGGGGCGGCAAGGGCAGTTAGGACTTTGTGTGGTTAACCAGGCCGTGACCTGCCGGGCTCAGGGGTGTCGACAGCACCACCACCAGCCTTTCCTGGGCTCCCAGGCTGGGTTCTAAACACATGCTGAGTGGTGACAGCATTTGATGCTGAGGCAGATGCAATGATCGCCTCCGTCTTACAAGTGGAATAACGGGGCTCCAGCAGGACCACACGGCTTCCTCAGCAGAGGCTAGATCTTATTTTCTATCAGCTGAGCAGGAAGAAAGCTGAGGACACACAGCCAGCTGACCTCTGTGTGTCTGGAAGGCTTGTGTGGGAGGCAGAGGGACAAAAACGCAGCACATGGGGGTGGTAGCTGTGCTGACAGTCATGCAGTCCCAAATTGCTGACCCCAAATCCTAAAAGCTCCCAATCTTAGAATTTTCTTACAACTGGCTTGGCGTCAAAACCCTACCTGACCTGAAATTTTTGGCAGCACAGTTTTACCTAGACAGTCAGATCTTGGCCTCCTTGAGGGAAGGATTCCCATTTCATGGCTTTGAATGTGGGGTACCACTAAGCCCCCACTGGAAGGGTATTTGTACCCCAGTACTTTTCTAAAATCCAAAAAGTCTTGTCTTTTAGCCAGAGTGGTCTTAGGCCCTGGTTGGGAGGCCTTGCCATCAATCCAGGGGGCTCAGGAGCCGTTAGCGCTCCCTGTTGATATGGGGTCTCAGGCAGGTCAGGACACTCCTGGTGGCGATGGGAGCAGAAGCGGCCCACCCGGCTCACCAGGTGAGGCTGCAGGAGGCCTGTAGGGAAACCCCTACACTGAGGCAGGCTGCCTGGGGGTCCCTCAGCTGTGCTGGCACCCGGTGGCCGAGCAAGAGTTGGATGCACTAGCTCACGGGGTGTGGGTTTGGACGCAGGAGGCCCCGTTCCTAGCCCCGGCCTAGCCAGTGACCTGAGCAGGTGTCTACCCCTCTCCCGATCTGCTTTTCTCTTTGTAAAGTGCGAGCTGAGACAAAGCCCAGCGGGCTTCCTCGCTTGTGCCACCCCGGACAGGCTGAGCCAGATGCAGCATTTTCTCGGACCCCCACCCCCGGGGTCGCCGGCCAGGGCTCTAGGCACCCCCGTGTCTCTGCTCCCCATTCTTTAATTGGAGGGGTGGGCAAGCCTCTCCTTTCTCATTCTCCAGGACATGTGCCTGCTTTTCGGGGTGGAGATCACAGCCTTTCCGGAGCCTCGATTCCCACGAGGGGGGGGGGCTCAGGAGCACCCCCTCGCCGTCCGGGCGGCCCGAGGCGGCCGCGGGCAGTGCGGGCCGCGGGGCCCCAGCGCTGTGTCTGCTCGCTCACACCCCGGGGTGGGGAGGGATTTCCATGGGGCTTATGGTGATTTATAATGGGAAACCTCCGCTTTCCCCCCACATTGTTCTCCCTGACAGAGGGAAGAAAGAAAGCACTAAATCTCCTCTCATCATAAGTAATGATGAAGCCCGCCGCTGCGGCCCCATCCCCGGTGCCCTCGACCGCGACAAAGTGCTCTATTGTCATCGATTACATTTTTCTCAAAAAACCTTCAGCCGCGCACAAGGCCAGCGCCATATCCTTAACTGGATCTTCCTCATTGTCTGCGCCTGAGGGAAATGGAATGTGTCAGTCTGGGTAATGCCACTTCAATACTTTTCAGGAGCCCGCTCGGGGCTTTGGGCGGATAAAGCGGCCCCCACGCTTTCTCAGGCTCCGCGGCCGGGATGAAAGCTGGCCCGCCGGCCACAGCCACCCGCCACCTGGCCCACGGGGACCGTGCGCTCGCCCGCCCACCCGGTGGCCGCCCCCCGCCTCCCCGCACCCCCCTTGGGGTGACCTTGGGGCGGGAGGGCTCGGGGCGCTGGGCCAGGGGGCTGAGCAGGGCGGGAGGGGGGGCCAGGAAGGAAGCCGGGGTCTCCTGAGCACCGCCGGCAGGCAGATGGGGCCCTGCCCCGGCCCCGGCCCCGGCCCCCCGGCCCGCCCCCCGCCCCCCACCAAGGAGCCGCAGCTCCCACCTGTCCAGCTCCCACCTGTCGAGTCCCAGAGCCTTTCAGAAGAGCAGTTGCATCACTTGCAAGTGGAGGGTTAGCAAAAGCAAGTCGGGCCGCCCCGGGCGTTCGTTCACCCATCCTCCTCATGCTTTGCCCTTGGCCTCTGTGAGGGGAGAGGGGTACTGTGGCCTCTACCTCGCACGGGGTGCAGGGAGGGGCGTCCGCCAGCAGCTTGGGTCCCCCCCGGACACCACGCTCACGGGCAGGGAAGGGAGGGTCCCAGTTCTCAAGGAAAATGCAGACTCTGTTAAATGAGGAATAAGCAGATTGAGATCCGGGGCTAGCTGGGGGGGTGGGGGGTTGGGGGTAGAGGGTAGTGGGCAGAGCTGGTCTACGGGTGGAAGGACCAGTGCAGATGACAGCATGCTTGGTGGCCCAGGGACAGGCTGGCCTGATAGCTGCACCCTTCTACTCTCTGAGTCCCTGGGACAGAGGCCTCCTTGCCAGTCACCTCCCTGGCCAGGCTGGACTCTCACACGTGAGCCCTCTGGGATGTTGGGGGGCCCACCAGAGAGCCTCCTAGCAGCCCGGCCCAGCACCAGCCCCTATGCTAGGCCTGAGCCACCTGCCTTCATCGAGCTGTCACTCCCCAACTGTCAGCGGCTCGCGTTCTTCAGCGCTTGGTGGACACCACAGATCTCATTGAGGGCTCCTGGTGGCGAGAGCCTCAAACGGCCTCCCCGGACCGCTCTGTCACCTACATGGGGAAACCGAGGCCTGGGGTCAGGCTGCTGCCACCCTCATGAGCTTCGTGTCCCGGGTGAGGTTGTTGGGTCATGGGGCAAAGCCAGGAGCAGGTGTCCCAGCTGAGCTCCGGAGACGGCAGTCATGGCAAGATCAGCAAGGCCTCCACCTGCCCCACAGCTGATGGTGGACACAGCGGGGAGCCCGGCCAAACCACTAAGTCGCCAAGTGGAGCACAGCCCCACGGCTTTCGGGGCGGTTCGTTATGCAGACGCACGTAGCAGCTACGGTGCCCAGCGGCGAAGGGGACTTCACATCCTTGCTGTGCTGCCTTCTTTTCTCCAGAGCTGAGCCATGTTTGCGCCCCTGGAAGCTCAGCTCAAATGCCCTCCCCGGGACCCTGTCCTGACCACACCAGCCTGCAGGAGAGATGTCCCGGAAGGATCCTGGCCTGAGGTGCAGGCAGAGGTGCATCATCCGGCTGTGGCTGGCAGCGTGAGAAGGAGAGGGGGAGGGTGACAGGGTAGGAGGGCCTCGCTGAGGACTTTGGAGTTTGTCCTGAAAGCAAATGGGAATCGGGAATCCGGAGGATGCTGTGGTGGATTTGCCCCCTGGCCCCTCAGGATCCCCCTCCTCCACTTTGCCTTCCTTCCCACGGAGGGCAGAGTGTGCCTGCCTGCCCCGCCAAGGCAGGACTTGGCCCTGAGAGGCACAGAGGTTTGGAATGTCGCTGCAAGTGCTTCTGCCCACGCACCAGAAGGTGTCCCGTGTCCTCATGGCCTGAGGAGGATGAGCGGCCTTGAGAAGACCTGGAGCCCGGCCTGTGGAACCCAGAGGCACTCGGTGGCACGCCATGCCCCCACCCCTCCGACGCTCACTGGGAGCACTTCCCAAATAAAGCTCCATCTTCGTGCAGGCTGCCACACCAGGATACCCCGGGCCAGGGGGTGTGCAACAGCGGGCGTTTGTTTCTCCCCGTTCTGGAGCTGAAGACCTAGACCAAGGTCCCCAGCACGGGTGAGAGTCGGCTTCCTGGTTTGGAGAGGGTCATGGTCTCACTGGGCAGCGAGCAGAGAGAGAAGCAAATTCTTTCATGGTTTTTCTTATCAGGGCACTGCAGCCGTCATGGGGGCCCCACATTCACAACCGGACGATCCCCCTAGGGCCCCACCTCCCGAGCTAGAACGTGGGGACAGAAGCTCTGCATCCTGAGATAGAGGTAAAGAAAATGAGGGGACGCTTGCCAGGTGCCTGCCACCCGGGAGGTGCTCGATGGTGGTCAGGACGCCCAGCCCAAACCTGCAAACACCTCACTCAGTGATTTCAGGCAGGGGACAGCAAACATTCCCCTCTCCCTCTCCCAGGAATGCCAGGAGCCCAGCCCCGGGCAACAGGGGGACACTCCTTAATGGGTGGCTGGAGCGTGTGCCTGGGGGCGGGGAGACCTGATGCAGGCCTGCCTAAGGGTCTGGCCGTGGCCCCGTCTTCACCCTGTGCCCCGCCGCCGCCCCCTCCCTCCTCCCAGACCTCCAGGGAGAAGTCCGTCTCTGACGTGGTCTTTCCATACAGAGAGCAGGGGGCCTGTCAGATTGGCCACCCGAATCAAGGGTGATGATAAAACCTGTCCCTCCAAATTAGGCCAGAGCCCCCGGAGCCCCGCTGATTACAGCCAGCACACACCATGGACAAAGGCACCAAGCAGGTCCCTGGAGGGTCATTAATATGGATTGAGGCCCATTGTTTCCTCAAATTAGGCCACGGGGGTGCTCCTTGGGGAAGCACACAGCGGGCATCTACTCGTCCACGGGCTCCTGGGTTCCGGCCCAGGGTCCCTTGGCCGGTGATGAAGGGATCAGGCCATTCCCAAGCGCGGGGTCCTGCTGCAGGGGCACAGGGGGGACTCGTTCCAACATGGACATGGACGTGCCGACCAGTAAGAATTCTCGCCTCATGTGGAGGGTTTTGCTCTTTATCGCTCATTTCAGGTTCGCGATGCGTTTCGACGCTCCCACACGCCCTGGGAAGTGCGCAACACTTTAAGGTTGACAAATGCATCCTTTGTCCATTCTCTGATTCGAGCTTTGCAACAGGTCGTTTGGTTCAGATGAAGTTCAATGACTTGCTCAAGATCGCAAGGCGTAGCGGCAGGTGTGCCCACCCCTCCCCAACCCGAGGGCATGACAGCCGAGACCCCAAACCTGGGGGTGGGGGGTGCTGACTCATGTGCTGTGTCCAGAGGAAGAGCTTAAGGCAGAGTCAAAAGGACAACCCCAGCCCTGCCCTCACTGAACTCACACAGTGGGTCAGAAAGACACAGAGCCCCCATCCCACGACCCCAGTGAGGTGGGTATGTCAGAGTTCGTTCAGCACGGTCCCAAAGCACCTGCTTCATGACAGATACAACCCCGAGGCCCCTGGGGTTCTCATCCGATGAGGTGGGGGGGGCTCTCAGCAAACACTGAGGTGCTTACAGACTGTGTAACAAACCACAGGGTGAGGTAGGACGCCCCTGGGGGTGCCACTCGCACGGGTGATGCAACAAATCAAGATCCAACAGTGACTCTGAGAGCCGGTCTAATGGTGGGCCGAGACCTGGGTGCACCAGTGTGGGGATCAACGGCTTTCTCTGACTGCCGTGAACACCGGACCCAGAGGGGTCCTGGGCCACCCCTCTCCCAGAGGGGTGCAGAGCGGGGGACTGGAAGGTGGCTCCGTGTGCCAGGGTGCACAGCGATGAGGCTGGAACCAGCAGCCAGCTCCCACCACTGCTTCTAGCACAAGCCTGAACCCAATCGCGGCCCAGGACCTTGCAGGCTTCCCAGGGAGGGTTCCCAGTAATCCACGCTGGCTGGAGGGAAGCACAGGAATGGTGGTGGGTGGCTGCAGCCTTCACGGGCACCTCGAGCCCTTGAAACGCCAAAGGATGCCCCTTGGTCAGCTCTGCAGGGATCCTCTTGGACTGTCAGTCTCCCTTTCTCTGACTCTGGGGCAAATTGAAAGTCTTTTGAAAGCGTCCCACCACCCAACACTCCTACCCTCGGGCCTGAATGGAGGCCGAGTTGGGGCACCCTAACCGTGTTTCAGGGGGAAACAGCTAGAAGGGAGCATGCACTGGCCACTCAGACTGGGTTCCTGGATCCCACTGTTGGTTGCTGATCACAGTGCTCAGGCAAGCGCAGTGACAACCCCAGCCAGGCTGGGAGAGCGGCTGCAGCTCCACTGTCGGACCTAGAGCAACCCCACAAGTGGCCGCATTTCACAGAACAAGCTTGGAGAGGTCAGGGTGGTCAAGGGACTGGCCTGAGGAGGGGAGCCTGGAGGAGCAGCAAGCCTCTCTGATTCCCGGGGGAGCCTGCAACTGAACCCCAATGCCACCCACCCGAGGGGGCACCGGGGTCACTGGAGGCTGTGTTCCTGTGGGGGTGGTGGCCCAGGTGGCAGCGTTGGACTGCATCCAGCATGCCTGTGCTGAGGACACCTTCACCTTGTCCCATCCTCTGAGAGTCCGTTCTAGAGGCAGAAGGCGGCTGTCACTCATCCAAGGCCACGATGAACGTCACAGGGACGGGATCCACTAGATCCAGGATCCGCTGTCCACATGGCACTGTGTCTTCCAGTGGGGCTTGTGATGGTCCTTCCACTCTGTTTTACCAGGAGCTCAGAGGTCACACTCCGGTGAGAGGCCTAGAGCTGGAAGGTACACAGTTGAGGCCACAGCTCCCTTGACCCCTCATGGACCCCTGCTCACCCCAAGAGGCCAATGCAGCTCATTGAGGCCAGAGAGCCTCTCTGAACCAGGCCCCGTGTGGGCTGTGGGCCCCACAGATGGAGAGGCCCGTGGAGGCAGGTGGCAGGAAACAGACACTGAGGCTCCTGCCCTGTGACGCCAAGGCCTGGGATAAATAAATGCTGCCAGGCGCAGGGGAGCCAAACCCAGTGGGCCCCCCAGAGCAGGAGAAAAGCACTCTGCAGTCCAGGGGGCACCTGCGGCCTGAGGGGCTCAGAGGGAGGCCACGGGGCCAGCTGTGGGAGGTCCCCATGGTGGGAAGGGCTGGACCAGGCACCGTCCACGCCAAGCGCAGGTGCTACTGGCTCTGCTAGTCTCCGTTCTTCAGGTAGGGAGAGGGGGAAGTGGTGGGTGCAAGGAAGGAAGGAGGGAAGGAAAATCCATCCGTTTGGATGGATTCTGTAGTTGAATTTTCAATATTATCAACAGAGCCAAGCTGGTTGGAGCCCATAGTATGTGCTCAATAAATGTGGCTGAATGAGTAAATCTCTGTGCCAAATTGTATCTGCAACAACAAAAAATACATGACTACTATGCCTGATCTCAGGTCTTCAGACGGATCCACCCCCAACCCCTACCCACCCTCCCCGCCCCACCCCCAGCACAGCAAGAGACTAGCTCACCACAGCTTGCTTGGGCTGCACTGGAACGCCCCGAAGGCACAGCCCGGCTCAGAACAACACCCTGTCCCCACCCTGCCCGCCTGCTCTGGAAACCCACCCCTCGATCTGATGGGTCTGTGTCCTCCTTTCTCCTTCTTGTGAGAATACCAGTCACCCCGGACCTTGTCTTGGAACGAGGTCACGTACTTAGGACTTAGGACTCCAAGGTGGGAATGGCCAGGGGCGTGGGACACAACCCCTTCTGCCCATCACACTCAGCTGTCACAACCTCTCCAAGATCCATGGAAGGAGACAGCCTCGACCCTGCCTGTGTCCCTGAGTCGAGCAGACACACAGCCCACCCTTGGCCTGTGTGAGGGAGGACGGTCATCCCCGGGGCCATGGTTTGGAGTCCCCTCCGGTCTTTCTTCATCAGCTCTCTGGGTCACTTGCCCCACCAGCTCCTCTCTCCAAGGATCCCTTTGGCCAGGACAGGTGCTCTGGGGCTCACAGCCTGGGGTGAAAACCTAGCTGTGTGTTCTTGGGCCCACGGCTTAACCTCTCTGTGCCTCAGGAAACTTCTCTATAAAATGGGGTAATAATAGCTCCTACCTCCTAGGGTTTTGTGAGGATAAAAAGGTGACTGTTTGCCTGAAGTAGAATAAACACTAGGTGCGTGCTAGGTGAGCAGAGGGGCCGTCTTCGTGGGAGGGCCCTCTCGAGTCCTTGCTCTGCGCAAACAGCCAGGGAGGCCGAGAGTGGATGGGCTCAGGCCTCGTCTAGGACCTCGGCACCCCGGCTCCAGAGGCAGGGGAGAGCCTGCTGGTCAGACCCGAGGTCTAGAGGGGGCTTTCGCCCGGCGGGGCTGCTCTTCTCCTCAGCCTGGCGGGCACTCAGCAGGCAGCCCCAGCCGCACCCCATTTTATGCATATTAGAGAGAAATCCAAGCGTGATGGTCTGTGATTGTTCCATTTGTTTACAGCATTTGTTCAAGCATATTTCTGGCAAGGAAGCCGACAATAAGCCAAGGCCCGGCTGCCCGGCTGGCGGGCAACACACGGAGACAGCTGCTGTGGCTGGTGCTTCCCGGTGGGCCGGGGCGGAAACCAGGGGCTCTGTCTGAGGCGCTTCAAAGAAGGGCCTTTGTCTGGGACAGCCGAGCCAAGGGCCCCTCGGGGGCGGGCGGGCTGGGGCTCTGGGCGCTGCAGACTTGCTCCGCGACCCCGCACCGGGGGCTGCCTCTCTCTGGCCCTCCAGTTCCCAAGCTTGCTGCGAGGGGGGATAAGCTTGGGACCGGGGCGTGCTGTGACCGAGCCCTGTCGGGGTACAGCCCGACTCCCCAAGGGCTGTGTTCTGCAGGCTTGCAGAGGTGGAGAGCAAAGGGTCACTCCGATGCAGCCCCCAGGGCTTGGCCCTTCTGGCCGCAGGTGATGAGGACCCTGAGGTTCTGGGAAGGGGTGGGACGGGTCACGGCCTGGCACTTGTGCCCTCTGGGCTGGTGGGGGAGCCATGATCCCACCTCTGTCCTGAGCCCCAGCACCTGCTTCCCGGGCACTTGCAAAAGGGCTTTGCTCTCTGCATTTACTTGCTGGGAAAATGAGCACACGAAGGAATAAATGAGCCAACCAACAGCACGGTGTGTTGACAAATGAACACATGAAAGCCCCCCATGGGGATTTCTGGAAGGTATTTTCATGAAGGCCTTTCCACCATGGAAAATTTTTAAAGGATGTCTATGGAGGACACCAGTGTCTTGGGCAAGAGGAAAGCCCTGGAAACTTCTGAAAGAGAAGGGGGCAACCTCAGGTTCCCTGGGTGGGCCAGCCCCACGCCATACTGGCTCACATTGCTGCTGGGACCCAGAGCCTGTCCCTGGCCTTCTGTGGCCTCTTCAAGCCCATACTTGCTCTGCCTCAACCCGGTGGGTCAAACCTCGAACTCAGGGTTACCTCCACTCGGTCCCCGGAGCTGTCCACAGTGCCAGAGGGCACGGCCGGCTCCTTGTTCTCTCCCACTGCGAAGAATCAGCTGTGTGAGACGTACAGGGATTTGTGTCCTTGCCTCAACTCCCATTGCTGCTTGGGAGCTTCTTGCAGAAGACACTTGTACCCAAATCCCTGACACCCTCCCCGCTGTTTGCCCTCGGCCAGGTATGGGACACTGAGGGTGGGCAGGCACCTGGGGCCACCAAAGGAGCACTTGGCAGCAGGTGCTGTTCACAATGGACACCGGCTTGTAGCCGACCTCTAAGCAAAGAGATGTGATGCCCTGTTCACAGATGAGGAAACAGAAGGTCAGAGACGCCCTCTCCCACGGGCACACAGAACACGATGCAGCCAGGAATCGGATCAGACCCGTCCTGGTCACTGGACAGGAGAATGAACGACGAGTTGGGGGCTCGAGAGTGGGTGATACGGCTGACCCGGCCGCCCTTAAACATTCATCCAGCAAATATTGATTGCGGACACCAGGGGAGCCAGGGTCGGCCCTGCCCCCTGTCCCAGTCCCTGCTGATGACTTAGCACCCTCCGAGGGGGCTGGGGTGGAGTCAGGTGTTCTCTGCAGACTCTGGCCTGCGGCAAAGGTGTTCCCCATTTCAGAGAGGAGCACAAAGGGCGGGGAGACTGGCCCCTGTGGCACCTCTACTGGTGACTCAGCAGCAGACTGGCTGGCGCCCGCCACCCGGCCCGCATCACTGACCCCTCCACCTGCCAGAGCCAATATTTGAGGTCAGAAGGCAAGTGCAGCGGCTTGTGAGCAGGCCACGGGGCTGGCAAGTCCCCCTCTGTGACCAGCTGCTGCCACTCTGCTCCCTGAAGCCAGCTGGGGCTCTCCTGGACCAGCCTGAAGGACATGGGGTGGCAGGAGCCCCTTCTTTGGCCTCTGCCTGCATCCTTAGCTGCAGCAGGGAGCTCACTGGGCAGGTGAGCCACAGGCATTTGAAGCTGAGGCCCCCAGGCACTCCTGCAGCATGGTGGCACTGAGATCCCCAAGGCAGCAGATCCTCTCACCTGGCCCCTTCCTTAGCTGCACAGACAGGCAGGACTGTGATGGTCCTCCCACGTGACAGATGGGAACCCAGGCCAGGAGGGAGAGCCCTGCCCAGAGTGATGCAGCCCACGGCCACCAACAGGAACCACCGATTCACCTCAGCCTGCTGCCCAGGATGTGGCCCGCATCCCCGGGGATGGCACAGCTTTGGGAAGAAATCCTGCCCATGGTGGGGCCTGTGTCCCCACCCCACTCAGCCCATCTGAGAGCCAGCTTTGAGGTGCTTGGGGGGCCCAAGGGCCCGGCCTCGACTGGCCCTGCCACTCCCGGCCTTGGCCTCCAAGCTCTGCTCAAGTTCCGCCAGTGCCCACCAGGCCCATTCACAGGCCTTCACCCCCAGCGCAGCCGGAGCTGGGCCTGTGCTTCTGTAACTGATGATGCCACTTAAACCCACACCTCTGTCTCCAGGGGCTCCTGGGCCCAGGCACCAAGGACGCCCAGTGTGCTCTCTGAGGGCACTTAGTGCCCTGGGGGCACCACGGAGCACCTGCCCTCCCTCGGCCGTCCTGGGAAGGCTTTCTGAGGACAAGGAGGGAGGGTATAGCCTCCAAGGATGGAGACTGGGGCTGCTCTAGACATCCAAGGAGCACCTAAAGCTCCCCCATGATGGGTGAGAAGCCGCGGCCCCTTTGGCAGGGCTCCTGACCCCGCCAGCCCAGGGCCGAGGCCCTGCGGTGTCCCCCGGCCTGGTCTGCCGGCCCCGCCCTGCTGTCCCCGGAGCAGGGAGCCGGCTGCAGGAAAATGTGAGTGTCAGCGCTGTGCCGCCACATTCCTGAGGTCTCCCTCCTGGCCTGGGAGCCGCTGCCTCCTCCTCTGCCTAACCCGAAAAGCCGCGCTGGTGGGTCCTGGCCCTGTCCTGCCGCCTCTGCGCTCCCTGCAGCTTTCATCCCGGGAACACCCTCCTGCCAGCCGCTGGTTTGGCGGCCCTGAGGCCCCAGCCAAGCCAAGGCTTTCAAGTGCGTTCCCAGGGGGACCCCAGGGCTGTCACCGCCTCCAGCAGGCTGGGTATTTTGGGGGACGTCCCCTAAATGAAAACAGGGCAGGAACGCTGGAGGCCAGCAACATGTCCCTGAGGCTTGGGTGTGGTGCTTTGAGCTGGGCAGAGAAGAGAAGGGGGGGATTGGCGAGCAGGGGACGAGGAGAGAGGGGCCAGGGGGACCGGCAGGCACCCATGGGACCCATAGCGGGACGAGCGGTGGGAAGAGAGAGGCCAGCAAGGGGCTTGGGTCTCGAGGCCATTGGAACCAAGTCTCTGGAGCAGCCATCGATCTGGAGCTTGCCACCTCCCTCGGCAGCGCTGCTTACCCCGAGGATGGCCTTCTCTCAGCTGTGGGACGGAACGTGGTATTTTGAGGCCTACGTGGCACAGGGCCAGGATGAGGGCTGATGGAGGTGCTGGGCTGGGCCCCCTGGCCACAGGCCTGTTCGGCCCGGACCTGCAGAAGGAGCTGCGTGTCATCTGTGCGTGCCAGCCACGGTGGTCTCCTCCCTGCCCACTGGCTCCCCGTGTGCCCTACAGGGGCTCGCCCAGCTCAGGAGAGACAAGGGCAGAAATGCAGGCCCAGAGGAATCTTGTCAGAGGATTCCAGAGGAGCTCTGGAGACCCCCCCTCCACAGAGACAGCCCAGTACGCACGCTTGCCGGGGCCTGGCTGGGAGACAGAAGCGCCTCCGAGGTCAGCGTTCGGCAAAGGGAGAAGCTGAAGTGTGGACGCAGAGGGCACCTGGCTGTGGCCTTCCCGGCCCGGGCTCCAGCCCACGGCCAGCCCCGGGTTGAGGGGCCCCTGCCCGGCTGATGTGGGCGACAGCACCGGCCCTGCCCTCCTCCGCCCTGGCCTTGCCCTGCCTGGGGCCCTTGTCCAGAAGCTCCTCTCATTTCATCAATATCCGTGAGCCTCACAGTGTGTCCCCAGCCTCAGTGTGTCCCCTGAGCACGACTGCTCATGATAACCCCTGGACCTGCTTCTGGATAAGGGCGAAGGAAGGCTCACTGAGATGCAGAGAGGTTGGCAGACCCTGAAGCCGCCTGGCCAGTGGGCGCCGGTGCCATCTCGCCTCTGGCCCCTTGGGCTGCTGCCACCCAGCTGCTCCTCTGAGCCCTGAGGTGGGCATCAGACCCATGGCCTCTCCCAGGGCAGCAGCAGAACACAGAGAAGGGGCCTTTGTCCAGGCCTGCGGAAGGACCCGGAGACCTCAGAGAGCTGCCCCTGGCGCCACCCGGAGCCCACTGGGCCACCCGGGCAGAGGCGGTTAATGAACCCGCCCCAATTGGGCCCAACACAATGGCACGTTGTGCGGCCTGTCGGGGCGATCATCATGCTTACCCATCAGGGCTGTCGCTGGGAACATGAGGCTAATGGGTGCAGACCCACAGTGGCCGGCGCAGTGGGCCAACTCGGGGGGACGCGGCCCTGGAACCCCCAGGAGCAATGACCTCCCATCTCAGAGCACAATGCCCCTCAGTCACCAGCCAGTGCCAGGGGGCGGGCATGACAAGGGATGACACGAGCAGCAAGGGGGCACCAGGAGATGCCCCTGATGCGCGGGCAGCAGGACGGGGACCTACTTCCCTGCCTAGCCCTACATGGCTGTGACCTTGAGCTGACCCCTCAGGGCCTCGGTCTCCACATCCCTACAGTGGGGCCACAGCCCACTCTGCCTCCTCAACCCCATACCCATGGGGGAAAGCACATGAAGTAAAGGCAGGAGAATCGCCCCAAAATTTTCCAGCCAAGGAGAAGATAAGGTTTGATCCAAGAAGCAAGAAGCCCACGGATAGGCTCGACGCCATGGTTTCTGCCTCCAAATACCCCCTGGTTAGGGGAGAGCTGGACCAGGCCACCCCTAGAGGGGGGCTGCTTGGGGCCCCCCAGCAGACTCACACTATGACCCCAGGGAACTCCCTTTCCCTCTGGGAGCTGGTTCTTCATGGCTGCAAAGTGAGGAGTGCAAGGATCCCAGGCTCCGCCACCCTCCCGGAGGCTAATGGCCATGGCAGTCGGGCACCACGGGCCCGGAGTCAACATGAAGGACCCCACGTGGGCTGAGTGGCACGGTCGCGGTCGCCCTCCCTGCCCTAGCAACATGCAGGGACCCGGAGGCAGCACTCCCCCACTGAAATAGCCCGAGGCAGCTTCCCACAGGCCTTTGGAGGTGGTATTTTTAGCCTTAGAGCCTGAGGCTCAGCAAGTTAAGAATAACCCCAGGCAGTGGGAAAGCGGAGGCCGGAGAGGGGTGGGCAGTGCCGGGGCAGCTCTGAGGGCCCGGCCAAGGTCCTCCCCTTGGCCTCCCCCCGGGGCCAGGGTAGATAGTCCAGCTTACAAAACCAAAATGGCAAACTCAAACTTGAAAGGTTTCTGTGGCTGCGCCCCGGAGGGGCTGTGATCAGGAAAGAGGGTAGAAGGCCTCAGAGCACCCGGTGGCCCCCACCTCCTGGGGTCCGGACGGCAGGCTGGGTCCTCTGCACTCAGTGAGTGACAGGGTGTGCTCCCAGGGCAGGGGTGTGGGGCCAGCCTGTGAGGGTGCACTGATCCCCTGAGGGCTCTGGCCGGGGGTAGGGGCTGTCCTTCCCAGGGGGGACCTGCTGTATGAGGTCCAGCTCCCTGGGAGTGTCAGATATTTCTGCTCCGGGGCAGAGACGCCCCAGCACCAGTCATAATGCCTCCCCTCTTCCCTTGACTCCCTGCCCTGCTCTTCACTTCCCTGGGTATTCAATCTAGGCCCCGCCGGCGGAATGAGGCTGCCCCACCCTCGCCCTGGCACCCCCTGGCTCCCTCCCAAACTCTGAGCCGGGTCCACACAGGTTCCACGATGGCCCTGCCAACTGGCCTTTGTCCCAGAGTTGAAACCTCTGGGGCACAGGGCTCTAAGGCTTGGGACTTAGGGTGTACACAGTCAATATTCAGCTCTCAGCAAAGACAAAGAACCTGCAAAACTGAGCACGTGCCAAGATTCACAGGGATGGCCTTTCGTCCAGTTCCTCCTCACCTCTGAAGCCTGCCGTGGCTCCCCAGTCCCTGCAGCAGCTGGAAACGCTGCTAGCAGAAGAATCCATGATTCCTCCCAGGTGAGACTCACCTGGGAGAATAAAGAAATTAAAGCAGATGATACCACAGAGAGACCCCAAATGTGGGCAGTTTGGAGGGCCCTGAGATGTACTCAAAACTGCTCCCCAACACAGGGCAGCAAAGGGGGCAGGACATAGCCCCGAGGCCTTGGCTAGGTCCTGGAGGCCTGCGGGGCCGCCCACGTTGAAACACATTTCCACCCATTACTAGGGGCTCCCTTGAGCCCAGGAAGCTGGAAGCACCCAGCACCCAGCTGATGCGGGCTTTGGGAGAGTAGACCCACAGACGCAGGACAGGCCCGGAACACGGCCAGGCCAGCGCCCAGCTGGCAAACTTCCTTTCCAGCTGATCTCAGGAGACTTCTCAGCCGAGCAGGGAGTCTCTAGCCCTCAACCCCGCCTCTCCTCAACCCCTGCGGCTCTGCCCAAGCTGCGCCTCCCCCTGGAATTCATTCATTCATTAGCTCATTATGTAGCCAGCCACTCATCCGTTTTTTTTATCCATGTTTTCTGAGCACCTGCTGTATGCCAGCTGCTTGAGACAGGAAGACACAGAAGACTCCAGGACTTGATCTCCAGGAGCCCCTGGTTTGGGGAAAGACAAGCGAGGAGACTGAGAGCACCCTGCGCCGTGAGAGTTGATATTAAAGGTTCAAGACAAGCGCTGGCAGGGCCCAGAGGGTTTGGTTAATTGCTAGAGGGGGTGGGGCTGGGGGTCGGGGACATGGGCCCGGGGAGTTGACAGGCGAGCAGCACCTGCAGGACCCAGCACCTCCAAGGTCCTGCCGCCAGCGCCGTTCCCTCCTATGTCTCTGCAAGCCCACTTCCTGACCTAAGCTGGGACTCTAGAAGCATCTTACTCATCCCAGGATCCAAAGACCCCAGACCAACCAGCCCTCGGTAAACATCGCTGTGTCAACAGATGAGTGAACAAATAGATTGCTCCAAAAGTCTTCTTGATGGTGGAGCTGGCCCAGGATAAGTTTCGGAGCAAAAGGGTGGACAGGGGGTGGCCAAGGGGTTAGCTGTGACCTCCCAGGAGCTGGGTGGGGCTCAGAGACCCACCCCAGGGTTCTGCTCCCCTCTCCTGCAGCCTCTGCCTGCCTCCACTCCCTCATTCAGGTACACGCCACCAGTCCTTACTGCCATTCACGTGGCCAGGCATCACACTAGTGGCCACCTAGCCCAGGGCCACCTGGGTAAACAAAGCTGATAGAATCCCTGCCCTGCATCCCTCTAGTGCAGGGAGACAGATGGGAGAGAAGAAATAAGTGTACCATGGGACAAGCGATGGGGTGAGAAGTGAGCAGAGCTGGAGAGACCCAGAGCTTTGGGAAGGAATTCAGGAAGAGATCACTGAGAAAGGATGCCCAGCAGAGGGAAGGGTCGATGCAGAGGCCCTGAGGCAGGAACACATCTGTTTTAGCAACAGCAAAGAACCCCATGGGCTGGAGCAGAAGAAAGCAGGGGCATGGACAGGCTGCTTTGAACCTGTTCAGCTGCTGGGAGGACTCAATCTTGCTCTGAGTGGGGCCAGAATCCACAGAGGACTGGGTCTCACATCTTTGCAGGACCAGTCTGGCTGAGGGGTTGAGAATGGATCGGAAGGGGTGAGGCTAGTAGCCGAGGCTGCTGAGGAGGCCAGGATGGGTAGGGCACCCTCCTTGCTGGCCTGCGGGTCATGGGAGAAGCCAGAAGCAGAGCATCCAGGGCAACGCTGCGTCCACACCCGGGAGGCCTGTGACATGCCAGCAGGTGCTGGCCGAGTCCCCAGCTATAAAGCAGAGAAAGTGACCAATCAAAGAAGCCACTCCCCAGATGGTCCCCGTTCGCCTGACAGGCAGCACTTCACATCCTGCTATTTTGTTCAATAGGAATCACATCACTTTTCGTGGCTCTGTGCATGGCTTGTCACCTGGTTTTGGTTGAGGGGCTGTGTTAGAACTGTGAGCACGGGAGCTTATCCTAAGTTTATACTTGCAGCATTTCTGCAACATTAGAATAAACGTGACTTCAGCAAATGCAGAATCCATGGGAAATTCCTTTCAGGGGTCTTAAGGAGCGCTGCTGTCGGTGAGAGCTGGCAAGACACGTGGTGGCTCCAATTCATTTCTTTTTTTAAATTAATAGACTCTTCCTTAGAGCAGTTATAGGTTTACAAAAAAATTGAACAGAAAGCTGAGTGTCCACCTCCCTCCTCCATCCCTCCTTTCCCCTATTATTAACATCTTGCATTTGAGGTTTTTTACAAACAATGAACCCATATTGATACATTGTTACCAACTTAGCGCTCATTGTATGGGTTTTGCCCGGGTCTTTATCCGCCACTAGAGCAGCTTCCTTGCCCTACGGATCCTCCGTGCTCCACCTGTTCATCCCTCGCCCTGCCCCCCCCCCCACGCCCAGGCAACCACTGATCATTTCCCTGTCTCCATAGTTTTGCTTTTTCCAGAATGTCATATTATTGGAATCTCATGGTACGTAACCTTTTCAGGTCGACTTCTTTCACTTAGTCATATGCATTTACGGTTCTTTCCTCCATCACTTTTCATGGCTTGATAGCTCAGTTCTCTTTAGTGCTGAATAGTGTTTCCATTGTCTGGATGGACCATGGTTTATTTACCCATCCACCTACTGGAGAACATCTTGGTTGCTTCCAATTTTGGGCAAATATGAGCAAAGCTGCTATAAACAGACCTACATCATGCCTCATTACTGTTCTGGTGGTGTGGCGGGTGGGGGGGGGCGTTCTTTAACCATCAAAGGGCATTTGTGCAGATGAGAGTTAGGTGGCCCCAGGGCTCCCGGGGCAGAATGAGACTAGGGGGTGCAGAGAGCTTTCTGAGAAGGGGAGCTGTCCAGCAGTGGGGGCACAAGGGCAGCTCAGGACATCTCAGGGAGCCTCTCCCTGGCATTGGGCCCTCCCCCCACCCCAAGGTCCAAGCAGAGGCCAGGGAAAACTGGCAGGGACACTGGTGCACTCCCAGTCTGGGGAGAAGGCTGGAGACCCTTGTTGATGCTCCAGGACTCTAGAACGTGGCAACACTTCTCTTGGGGAAAAAGCTGTTCCTGGGGCCCTTGCTGTATTCAACTACCATGGTCACTGAGTGCACATGTCACCTGATGGGCAACCCCAGGTGCCCATGGGTGAGGCCCCTTCGTCCTCACAGATGCCAGCATAGAGCAGGCGCAGGCTGCATCTGCAACAGAGACGGCCCCTTGGCCACACCCGCTCCCGCACCTGCAGCTTTGCCCGCTGGCCCCTGCCCGGTAAGGAGAGAAGCAGGAGACAACACCGATGGGCATGGAGCTGAAGCTCCCCTGCATCTGGAGTGCCACCTCTGCCGCTGTGGGGCCACCTCCCAGCAGGATTATCAGCGCCCATCTGAGTCAGCCGTGCACGAAAACAGGAAGAGCTGGGACAAGATCCTTTACCTTCCTTCGATTGTCATCGTCCAATTGTTCTCCTCGCGGCGACGCCATCCGGCTGCTTCCCTGACGCTCCTCTGCCATGGCCGGGCCGGGCCCACCCCCGCAGTGGAGTCAAGGGAGGCCGGGAGGCCGGGCTTTTCTGCAGGGCCCGGGCCACGGGCTGCACGCTGCCAGCTACATGGAAAGACCTTGACCGCAACCTGGTCTTTCAGAGCAAACCCCAGGGGCTTTCCAAGGCTATGGGCTGGGGGAGTGGGGGTGGGGGCATGGAAAGGGCCCCTCGAAACGCCTCCAACCTGCAGAGTGACAGAGACAGCTGGGGGACACAGAGGAACTGTCCTGACAGAATGCCCCTTGGAAAACGGGGCTGCCTGGAGCAAAATAGCTCCAAGACCCCCTGGTTCTCGGCCCTTCTGAGAGCTAATTGAGATAGGATGAGGGAGAGCCTGACACTGGGATGGCCATGCTCGGGAAAGAGCCAGGCGGAGAGTGGACAGAGAGAGGACAGGAGGCCCAGAGGCTGCGACCGGGCTGACTCACTGGGGCAGATTTCTCAGCCCCGCCACACGGCTGTGAAGACTGCAGCATACCACCGGCCCCACACACGAGTCCCCTCAACTGCTGGCTGGGAGGAGGCCTGCTGGAAAGCCCTGGAAGGTTGAAGAATCTCCCCCTTGCCTTGCTGGCCCCCACTGGACATGCACACACACCAGTACACACACACGCATTCAAGCGTGCACATACTCACATATACAAACACGCACATGCATTTCTGTGTGTGCATCGGGAGCCTGCTCAGGAACATCTTCCCTGAAGAGCTGGCATATCCCTACCTCCTGCAGAGTCTGTGGGACCCGCTGGGGCCGGCTGGGCTTTGCACATTTTCCCCACCTGCAAAAGTGACCTTTGGAGCTTCTGGTGACACTCTGAGGTTTCTAAAATCCATCAGCCAGATGTTGTGCCACTGCTAGGCATTTTCTCCTATGACCCCATTGCCGGCACCTTCGACCTTCCACTCAAGGGCCTCCAGGGGCTCTGGAAATGTCCACAGGAACCCATGGCTGGGGGGATGGGGCTTGCTCGTCCTGCAGTCCAAACATCTCCAAGGATGTGGGCTCAAGTCCCAGCTCTGGCATCCTCATGCTCACTTCTCTGTACCTGCCAAATGGGCATGAGAGCCATCCTGAGCACTTCCTGGGACTGATGTGGACTCAGGGAAGGAAAGAGAGGAAGCAGGCCTTAGTGACAAAGGACACCTGCGGTGACAGGAGTGGTTGGGATGATCATGATGGCCTCAAGTGGATGAGGCACCTGGCTCTGCCCCTCCCCCAGGGCTCTGAATTTGTAACAAGCCGAATCAAGCTTTGGTGGCATTGACTTCCCAAGCCCCTGCCACACCAGCTGATTCTTTTCCTGGCTGACCAAGGTGGGGCCTACTGCTGAGTAGAGAAAAGAGCTGGTCCAGAATCTTTCAGCTGCAAGTGACAGAAAGTCAACTCAAACTGGCTGCAACCAAAAGGGAGCAAATGAGGAAGAAGAGCTTCAGGCATTGCTGGTTCCAGGAACCCATCAGCAGAACTTGGTGTCTCTCTCCCTTTGTTGCCCAGCTCTGCTTCCCTCCATGTTGGTACCATTCTCAGGCAGACTCAACCCTCACTCTTTTCTTCTGCTCCAAGCAAATG
The DNA here is from genome assembly GCF_905146905.1 of Nyctereutes procyonoides. Classification (NCBI taxonomy): domain Eukaryota; kingdom Metazoa; phylum Chordata; class Mammalia; order Carnivora; family Canidae; genus Nyctereutes; species Nyctereutes procyonoides. The sequence continues at coordinate 7,916,039 of NW_026575025.1, read as the reverse complement.
GGTGCTTATTGCTCCTAAGAGTTTGAACCTGAGTCCTGGGACTGTTCCTCCCTGGCCCATAGTGGCCTGACATGGGTCAAGTGTCCATCTCTGGACCTAGGGGCAGAGTCAGCTCCACTGAACTCTGGATCTGAGTGTAGGGTGGGGTGGGTCATGGCTGCCCCCATCAAAACCCAGGTGTTATGGTCAGAAGAAGCTGGAACAGATGTGGGAAGGCCAACATCATGGGCAACCAGGTGCAGGCATGTCTGCAGAGGAAGATAGATGGGATTCTGGAAGCAAAGTGGAGTAGAATTTGAGTCGTGGCTCTTTCTATGTGACTTGAGCCAGTGCCCTGAGTCTCTCAACCAAAGCCAGATTGTGGACCAGCCACCCTGGGCTTGCTTCAAGGCTTATTGCTGTGTAACAAATAGCCCCAAACTTGGTGATACAAAACAACCACTGTTGCATTATTACCATGGATTTCAGATAATTAGTGCAAGGTGCAGCAGTGATGCTTGTCTCTGCTCTGAGTTGTTTGAGCCTCAGCTGGGAAGACCCAAGCAGCTGGGCATGGAACCCTCTGGAGACTTTCACTCATGTGTCTGGTGCTCAGACTGAGGTGACTTGCAGGTACAGCTCAGATGGGGTTATTGGCTGGGATGTCTGCATGTGCATGGTCACTTGGTGGGATGGGGAAGAGGGGTCAGACTTCTATGTGACAGCCCAGGATGACTAAACAAAGAAATGACATGGCCTCTGATGAGCCAGAAATCACCTGGCATTATTTCTACCCTACTTGGTTGAAGTTGTCACAAGCCTGCTCATATGCAAGAAGAGGGTATAGCTTACCTCGTCACAGGCAGGGTGTCATAGAATCCACTACCATGTTCACAATTGATCACAAGGCTGGGGCACCTGGGTGGCTCAGTCAGTTGAGGATCCAACTCTTGGTTTCGGCTCAGGTCGTGATCTTAGGGTCATGATATCTGGGTGGTGAGATGGAGCCCCACGTCAGGTTCTGCACTTAGTGGGTAGTCTGCTTGAGCTTCTCTCCCCTCTCCTGCCCTTCCCCTCACTTTCTCATGTGCTCTCTCTAAATAAATAAATAACTCTTTAAAAAAATAATAATAATAAAATAAATGATCACAAGTCTCAAGTAGGATAATCCAGTGGTTCTCAATTAGGGGTGAGGAGGGAGTTTTGTTCCTAGGAGGTCTTTGGGAGTGCCTATTGCTGTGGTCTGGGTATTCATGACACCTACCCCAATGTTGAAAACCTAACGCCCAAGTGATGGCATTAAGATAAGAGGGATGGGATTAGTGTCCTTGTAAAAGAGGCCCCAAAAGCTCCCTACCCCCTTCCATCAAGTGAGGGCACAACCAGAAGCCAGCAGTCTGCAACCCAGAAGACGGTCCCCACCAGAAGCCAACTGGGTGCCCTGACCTAGAACTTCCAGCCTCCAGAGCTGTGAGCAGTAATGTTCTGTTGTTCATAAGCCACCGTGTCTGTTACAACAGCCTGAAAGACCTGAGAACCGGGAGACAGTTTTGCTTGTCACAATTGGCTGAGAATGGGTGGAGGGGGTGGTGCTACTGGCATCTGTGGTGCTCAGGACAGTCCCCACAAAGAAGGATCCAGCCCCAAATGTCAGTGGATGGACAACCGAGCTAATGGATGTGGACTTCCCATGAGGTCACTCTGCCAGCCACAGTGTATCTTCTGGAACATCTACAGGGCTGTCCCAAGGAGCAGCATCACCACCTGCCCCGCTGGGGACACAAGCTCTTTGGGAGGCCACTGAGATCCAAGCACGAGGCTGGGGGGCAGGAGGCAAGGAACCCTGGGTCCCATCCCCTAGCCCCCACTCTGCCACTAGAGCCTCGTGACTTCCATGAGTCACTTCCTCCCTTGCGGCCTTCCTTTACTTGTTGGAGGCAAGAGGGGGTGCACTAGATGAGCCAGGACAATGGTTGGTGCCTGTATAGACCCGGCTAGTGCAACTTGCTTGACCCCAGGATAGTGGTGTCCGAACTACGGGACCATCCAGCCAGAGGAGCCCTGGATTATTTACAGGGTAGCTGGGTTTTCTTTATTTCCTCTTTCCTCCCTGCCCCCCCCCCTGCACCCTACCCACCCTTTGGTGTTTCCATTGAAATGCTAGCCAGACCGACAGCTACAAAGGCCGCCCCAAACCACAGCCTTCCGGGGCCCGCTCCGAGCAGCGGCCTGAGGGGCCCAGGCCAGGCGTACATTGTTCCATTTTTGGAATTCTTCTGGAGTGAGAGCAGCTCCGGCTGTCAACAGAGCTCTGTTCACAGAGGCCGGCCCGGCAAAGGAGAGAGGGCGCACCATTGTCCGGCCCGGCTCGGGCCGCAGGAATGTGCCGGGATGCCGGCCCGCGCGGCACTGCCCAGAGCCAGCCTTTGTGTGCCCACGCCCGACGGCCGGGCCACCCCATAAGTCACAGTGAGCTCACTGCTGGGGCTGGCCTGGCCTCCGGAGACCAGGATTCCGGCCTGAGACGGGGCAGGCCAGAGGGTGGCCACAGGTGCCCATGACGCAGGTCAGGGTGGGGTCATTATCCCCAGGTAGACTGCTTTGACTGTCTGGGGTGAGCTGCCGCCCCACCAGCAGGGCTGGGGACCTCGGTGCCAGCGGCCAGTGTGAACACTCACATGCCCCTGGGGCACCCCAGGACGGCGATGCCAGCTGGGTCCACCCTTCCCTCCTCGGTGAAAACGGGACCCCAGGAGACGTTCATACAAGCCTCAGCCGGGTGGTCACAGTCAACGTCATGGTGTAAGTCATGTTGATGGTAGGGACTGGAGCGGCACCTCACTCACCTCTGAGGTCCTTCCCCTACAGCCACGACCCTGATCGTGAGAGCACCTCAGACAAACCACCCGGGCAGCCCTCTCGAAACTACCAGGTCATCTAAAGCAAGGACAATCTGTGAAGGTGTCACAGCAGAGAGGAGCTGAGGAGACGTGACGACCAACGGGAATGTGTCCTCGGTGTCATCCTGGAAGAGAAGCGGAATCTCAGGTAAGCGCTAAGGAAGGCCCAGTGAAGGGTGGGCTTGAATGAACAAAACTGTGTCCGTAGCGGCTGGTCAGTTGTGACAAACCACATCAACACTGCGTGTTAATCATCGGGGAGGCCGGCCGGCCTGTACCTGGAGCTCATCTGTCACACGCCTACACTGTTCTAACATGGAAAGCATATGCGAATTGCTAGTTCATGGGAAGAGCCTGGAGCAGGTGCTCGGTGAACGGGAGCTCTGACGACAGAGCCGGCTCTCCCCTGTCACTCTAGATGCAGCATGCTTGATGGCTGCAAGGGAGCCTCTTCACTCTGCACAACAGGTGCAAGTGTGAGTACTTTACTCTGAGGGGTGCGTCATTGGGGGAAAGGCAGTGGATTCGGGCCCTCCAGCCTGAGGCAAGTCCCCAACCATGCCCTCTTCACCACAGGGCCTCAGACAAGTGTGAGCCTCCTCTCATACTGCCTCCCTCTCGGGGTGACTATTGAATGAACAGAAGGCCCTAGGGGGGTTGTGGGAGTGCACACACCTGCTCCCTCCTATGACCAGAGACCATGCAACTCAGGCTGAATCCAGAGGCTTCTTAAGCCCACCAATGGACCACCCTGGCATCCCCAGCCGCCTTGTTCTCCTGCCCCTGCCTGGCCAGCCTCAAAGGGTGCCAGCGAGACTTTAGGCCTAATGGAACTTGCTTTCCACCAGACGGCGTGGCACAACACACAGCCATATTCTCCATTATGTCTGCAGCAGCCCCGTGATGGAAGCAGGACCGGGTGAGCCCATCCATGTTACAGGGAAAGTCATCCCAGCAAATACCTGCTGAGCCCCAGCTTGGTGACCACAGCCAAAAAAAGACCCCATGCAGCCCAGAAGACCCTCTCTGTGCAGCCACAGGAGATAGAGGGCCCATGGCCTGGCAGGGTTGGGAACTACCTCAGAGGCCTGACCACAGGGGAAATCCACATGGGCACCCCAGTCCTCCAGTCTGCCACTCTGCTGCCAACTACTCTGAGAGCAAATCCAGGTATGTGTTGAGGGTACAAATACCTCCTGACCTGCCTCTGCAGTGTGTCCAGTCTCTTAGCCCACCATTCCCCTACCTGGCCCTGCCTCTAACCAGTGCTCCAAGCAGACAGAGCTTCTGGCAGCACCTCTTGTGATGGATGGATGGATGGATGGATGGATGGATGGATGGACAGATGATGGATGGATGATAGATGGACAAATGGATGGATGGATAGATGGATGATAGATAGGAAATGGATGGATGGATGGATGGATGAACAGACAGACGGATGGATGGGTGATAGATAAATGAACAAATGGATGGATGGTTGAATGGATGGATAGATGGGTAGATGGACAAATGAGTGGATGGATGGATGGACAGGTGGAAGGACAGATGATATGATGGATAGATGGATGGATGGATGAATGGATAGATGGATAGATGGATGGATGGATGGGTGGACGGATGAATGGGTGGAGGGACAGATGATGGATGGATGGATGGATGGATGGATGGATGGATGAGTGGGTGAATGGGCAAATGGACTGAAGCATGAACAGATGAATGGATGAGTAGATCAATATATTTATTGGGTTTGGATGGAGTTGGATGGAAGCTGATCAGCTTCCACTCAGTTATATCCTCCCCCTTGACAAATGAGATGATCTCTGGGATCATTATTGAATTACCCTACACTAGGGAGGTAAGGATTATCGCAAAGGCCTAACTTACCCCCAAACGATGCCATCAACACTGACAGCTTGCCAAAACAGGACAGTCCATGTTCCTGTGCACTCTGAAATCCCCTGCTTGGTGTGGAAAGCACCAGAATCCTGGGGATTTTTCTAGAGTGGATTTTACTTTGCCAATGAGAAATAGCTACGATCATATACAAGTGGCCAGAGGAGAATTTCCAGAGCAGCGGTGACCTCCAGAACTGAGAGCTCCCTCCAGTCTCTCGGGCCAGCCATCACATGACCACCTGCTTCACTGACCAACCCCCCTGTCTAGGAGACAGAGATGCCATCCCCTAAACAGGTCCCAGCTTTGCTGTCTAGGACAACACGTTGCACAGAAACAGCTCTTATCAGGAGGCTCCAATGTCCACCTCCTGCCTGCCGGTCACAGGTGCAGAGGCTGGGGTGGAGCCTGCGGTCATCTCTACCATGCTCAAAACGACAGGACCCTCGATAGCTCAGCAAAGCCACTGGCCTGGCCACTCATCACATCCTCACCTTAACACCACCCCCCCGCCCCAGGTCATGGGGCTTCTTTTTGTGGCCCAAGCCTGGGGTTTGGGGTGGAGGGTGGGATCTTTGAGATCTGATTAAATATCAAAACACAATGATTGGCAAACGCATGTACTAGTAGAGTAGAGAGGTGACAAAGCAGCATGTGCAGTAGAATCCCAATTTTGTAAATCTAGATCCACATGCATGGAAACAAAGACTGGAAGACCGTAGATAAAAGGGTCCTATCACCTCCACCCACAGGATGTCCCTGGAGCTGGACTCGCACGCTCTGCTCCTGCTGTAGTCTCTCTACCGCTGTCCTCACCTGCTGACCATTCCCAGCAGGCGGCTGCTCCGGGACACCCCTATCTTTCTGCTGCCTCCAAGGGCAGGTGTTCACACCTCTGCTAATGCTCCTGTGCTTACAGTTAATAGATTTTCATTAGCCATTACATAAGCCAACAAAATCTGAATGCAGAAAGACAGTTTTTAATTCTATGCAAGCTAAGTTTCAGAGAACATCAATGCCAGGGCATTGCTAAAAAAAGAAGCTTTGACTGAATTATGGGTCAGGCGGGCTGTAAGCACGTGTGGTAAATATTCATAAAACTGTAGAAAAATCCTGAATGTGGATGGAGAATTGAATCGTGGAGCTTTTCCTTCACCTTCAAGGAATGGAAATAAGTGATGATGAGCACCCTGTGGGCCGGGAAGGCGAAGTGGAACCCCAGGGAATAAGCAAGCCGGTGGAGTGTGTGGCTGCACCCCCAGGCTCAGGCCAAGTGTAAACCGTGAGCACGCATCACGCTGACAGTCTCCGCTGCTTTGAATGGCCTGCTCATCAGCCTTTGGCTGGCCAGATGATGGTGGAGAGGGTGGCTTGTCTCCCCGAAAGCTTTGGCACATTCCAAAAAAATGGCAGGTGATTTTTTTTACTTTCTTCTTTGAATTTTTCTGCAATTCCCATCTTTCTCCAATAAGACATGTATCATTTTTATCGTCAGAAAGAAAACACATGTGTTTAACCAGTGTCCATGCAGATGGAGGATTGCTGTGCCTGCGGGGGCTTCTGGCAGGGTCTGTGCCTCATCACTACTCAGGATAAAAAGGGTGTTTCTCAACCTGGCTGCTGTGGACGTTTGGGGCCAGGTCATTCTTTGTTGGGGGGCTGTCCTGTGCATGGTAGGGTGTTTAGCTCCTCCGGAGGCCAGTAGCACCACCTCCCTGAATTGTGACAAACGAGCGTGGCTTCTGACATTGCAAATGCCTCTGGTGGGGGGGCAATCACCACAGGTTAAGAATCACTGATCCAGATAAAAGATTTTCTAGAACTCTACAAGGGTGACCTATTGCAAATCCTTGGGCTAGCAAAACTTAATGGAAGGCCTCAGACGTACTCACATTCCACACGCCACCCTGGGGACTCCAGCCTCCTCACTGCCCCCAGCTTTGCCCCCATCCCCCTGAATGTCAAACTGGTACTATTTAAAATGCTTTAGATTATTTGGGTGTTCTGACTTCACAGAGCCAAACCCTGGATGACTGGGAATACGTGTATGTCTAAACACCACTGTTTAATTTTTACCACTACGGGATGCTGCACAGAGACAGTGGTGGCTTGGTCTCTTCTGAGAAGGTCATTCTCAAGGTGGATGGAGCCCTGGGCTGGCTGCCCCCTCCTGTAGCGGACTCCACAGGAATTCAGCTCCTTGGGTGTAACTTTCTTCTTAAGCACTGTTTTCTGTTATCAATTTTTGGGAAGACTTTGGCCTTTCCTGAGCCTACAAGAGCCCTCAACAGGTCCATCAAAAGTCAGAAGCATGCAATGGGGCTGCTCCACATGGCTACACCCCTGTGCCTCCCTGGTCTGCAGGGTGGATGCTACGACCTTCCCTTGCCCCCACTGATCTTTAGCTATGTGCTCTGGGTGAGACTCCAAACCTTCTGCTTTCCTGAATACGGGTGGGCTTGTCTGCCTGCGACCCTCTGCAGCCATGTCCTAGGGTCTGGGGCAGCCTACCCAGGAAATCTTCCTTATCAAGGTCCAGTCATTTTGAACCCAGAGGAGACCAAGCTGGAGCTGAGTAAGTGAGGCACAGAAGTGAGGGAAGGTGAAGCATAGGAAGGGAAAGTTCTGGAAATTCTGGTGGCCTTCACCCACAGGGTGCACACAGGGAGATGAAGAAGACAGACCACATAGCCAAGGAAGCTGGGCTTTACTCAGCAGACCACACACCCAGGATTGACAAGATAAGCCAATGGGGTAGGAAGAAAGGGTACACATTTATTTTTATTTTCTCATACTTTAAAAAAATAATAACAGCTTTATTGAGACATAATTCGCATACCATACAATTCACCCATTCAAAGTGTACAATTCCGTGGTTTTTAGTATATTCACAGAGTTGTGCAACCGTCACCAAGATCTAATTTTGGAACATTCTCATCACCCCGAAGAGAAACCCCATCCCCATTGGCAGTCACCCTACATCCGCCTCCCTGGCAACCACTAATCTACTGTCTGTCTCTTGTCTCTTTGGATTTGCCTATTCTGGGCTTTTCAAGTAGATGGGAATCATGCACCGTGTGGTCTTTTGTGACTGGCTTCATGCTTTCAGGACTCCTCCATACCGTAACGTGTATTGGTGTTTCATCCATTTTAAGGCTGAAAAATATTCCATTGTATGGATATACCAGTCTGTTTACCCATTTCTCAGCTGATGGATGGATATTTAGGGTTGTTCTCACACTTTTTGGTTATTATGCTGGTATGAACATTCATGTACAACTTTTTTTGTGGACTTCTGCTTTCATTTCTCTTGGACATATACCTAGGAGTAGAGTGGCTGGATCACACAGTAACACCATGTTGAACATTTTGAGGACCTGCTAAACTATTTTCTGAACTGACAGTGCTATTTTACATGCTCATCAGCAGTGGACAAGGGTTCCAATTTCTCCACATCTTCATCAACACTTGCTATTGCCTGTCTTTTTTGTTTATTTATTTATTTATTTATTTATTTATTTATTTATTTATCTATCTATCTATTTTTACAGCCATCCTGGTGGCCATGAAGTGATATGTCATTGTGGTTTTGGTTTGCATTTCCCTGATGATTAATAATACTGAACATCTTCTCATGGGCTCACTGGCCAGTTATATCCCTTCTTTGGAGAAGTGTCTGTTCAAACTCTTTGCCCATTTTTAATTGGTTTGTCTTCAAGAGTTCTTTGTATATTCTGGATACTAGACTCTTGTCAGAGGATTGGTGAATGTTTTCTCCCATTCTATGAGTTGTCTTTTCACTTTCTTGCTGGTGTCCTCTGATGCACACAAGTTCTAATTTTGATCAAGTCCAATTTACCTGATTTTTCTTTGGTTACTTGTACTTGTTGTGTCATAGCTAAGAATCCAAGGTCACAAAAATTTACTCCTATGTTTTCTTCTAAGACTATTATGGTATTAGCTTTTATGTCTTTGACACATTTTGTGTTAATTTTTGTGTACTGTATGAGGTAGGGGTTCAAATTTAATGTTTTGCATGTGGATATCCAGTTACTCCAGCATATTTGTTGAAAAGACTCTTATCTTCCCCATTGAATGGTCTCAACAGCCTTTTAAAAAATCAATTGACCATATTCACGGGATTTATTTCTGGACTATCTATTCTGTTTCACTGATCTACAAGCCTATACTCATGCCAACATTGGACCATCTTATTACTGTGGTTTTGTAGCAAGTTCGAAATCAGGAAGTGTTCCAACTTTGTTCTTTTTTTTTCAAGATTATTAGGCTATTTTGTGTCCCTTACATTGCCATATGAATTTTAGGATCAATTTGTCAATTCCTGCAAAAAAAGCCAGCTGAAAGCTTGGCAGGGATTACACTGCATTTGTAGATCAATTTAGAGATTATTATCTTCCTTAAAACATTAATAGTAATAAAATATTTGATCCGTGAATACAAGCTGCCTTTCCATTTACAAAGGTCTTTTAAAAATCTTTCAACAATGTATTGTAGTTTTCAGAGCAAAAATTTTGCTCTTCTTTGTTAAATTTATTTTCAAGTATTTTATTCTTTTTGATACTCCTGTAAATGGAATTGCTTTCTTGATTTCATTTTTGGATTATTCATCACAGATGTGTAAAACACAGTTGGTTTTTGTATATTGATCTTGTATTGCCATATTGCTGAACTTGTTTATTATTTTAGATCATTTTTTAGTGAATTTCTTAGGAGTTTCATGTCACCTGCAAACAGGGAGGGCTTTGCTGTTTATCCAATCTGGATACCTTTTATTTCTTTTGGTTGCCTAATTGCCTTGACTAGAACCTCCAGCACATTGTTGAACAGCAACGATGAAAGCAAATGCTCTTTCTTGTTCCTGATAGTAAAGGGAAAGTACCCAGTTTTTCAGAATTAAGTATGGTGGTAGGACACACTGGATATTTTATCACTTGAAGGTAGGTTTTCTACAGGTGCCCTTCATCAGATTGAGGAAGTGCCCTTCTCAGACCATTTTATCGAGATGCAATTTCTGTGCAAGAAAATTAACAAATCTTAATTGAAGAGCTTAATGAAATTATATACACACAGAGAGAGAACCAAGATCCAGTTATAGAGCATTTCCATTCACCCAGAAAACCTGCTAATGCCCTTCTTCCCCATTAATGTTGTGAATTTTACACACACAAACACAAGATGCCCAGTTGCGAATTGACTTCAGTTACACAATAAATAATTTTGGTTTAAGTATGTCCCCTGCAATATTTGGAACACATATTGGGATATAGTTATACTAAAAAAAGTCATTATTTACCTGAAATTCAAATTGCATCTGAGTATCCTGTATTTTACCACTTGCCGATTTCCATCAACACGGATGTGTTTTCCCGGTCCCTGAATCTCACACAAATGAAATTGTAGACTATGAACTTTGTTGTTTGTCCTAATGTTTTTGAGATCCATACATATTATCGTGTGTGTCATAATATTTCCTTATTACTTCTCAGTCTCATTGTGCCAGACTGTTTATTCTCCCATTGGGCACCTGAGCTGTTTCCAGTTTGGAATGTTCTGGTATGTGGCCTTCAGTACACACTTATTTGTACTCTTATGTACACATTGCGCTTATTTCTCTTGGGTGTATGCTTAGGAGTGGAATTATTGGGTCATATGCAAGCATATGTTTAATGTCATCCAATTTTGCATCTGTGTATAAAATATATTAGTACATTAATATGCAGATATCAACTCTAAATATATGCCATATGTAGTCTTATATTGGGGCCCTCAGAAGGTCTTACTGGCTGGAGATGTGATCCAGACTGATCATGTTGTCCAGGATGCCCCACAGAGGGGAGACATTGGGGATGAGGGGCAAGAAGGGGAGTGGGGTACCGCGCAGGGTCCTAGGAGCCACTGAATGGATAAGACCACCCTCACCTCTTGGGGTACCTGGTACTTTAGGCACCTGGGCTGCAGGCAGTTTTCCTTATGGTCAGGATGGGGTCATCTAGCCCGGAGCAGAGAAGGAGGATCTAGGCTGGGTGAGGCAGGTGTTCCGGGCACATGCAAAGGGGTTTAGCAGAATGGAAAGAAGCCTTGCAAAAGTAGGTAAACAATACGAGGCCAAGCCAGTCAGCCTGGACATGCAAGGCCACAGAATCCATGAGCGGACCCAGGCCCTATAGTAAGAGGAAGCAGACTTAGCAGGAAAGAAGGGCTCAAGCCATGCTGAGTGTGTGGAGGTCAAGGGGGCAGAGTGGGGAAGGGGCTGAGGTCTCCCAAGGCTGCAACCAGGGTCTGACAACCAATACCTTCTAAGTTAAGTCTAGAAGGGGCTCTTGGAAGCGGGCAACCAGCTGATCCAAAAGGCCACACCTTTGGATAAAGCATGTTTCTTTCACGTCACGATTTATTGAGCACCTACTGTGGGCCAGACACTGTTGTAGGCACTAAAGATTTAGCAACTTATAGAAAATTTCCAAAATCTCTGCTCTTCAGGAGCTTGGATTCTAGTGGGGGAAGTACACACACACACACACACACACACACACACACGTACACATACACATACACCCCGCACACAGTGGAGCATGGCACATGATAATAAATACTATGTAGAAAAACAAAGCAAGAGCAGGAGATATATAGGAAGGCTAATATGGAAGCTCCACAGTTAAATGTGATGTTTGGCTGAGACAGTGACCGTTGAGAAAGGATAGGAAGAGCAGCAAGCCATGCGGATAACGTATAGGAAAGAGAATGGCCATGCAAAGGCCCTGGGGCAGGAGTGAGCCTGGAGTGCAGCAAGGAGGCCAGGCCAGGGAGAGCCTCGTGGGCTATTGTAAAGACTCTGGCCCTGCTCTGAGTGGGAAGGGAAATCACTGAAGGTTTGTGCAGAGGAGCAACACCTTGTCTTCTGAGTAGAGAGCAGGCTGAGGGCATGGACAGAGCCCTCCAGGCCAGAGAGGAGGGTCATCATGTTGTCCAGGGACAGCAGTGGATACAGGGGAGGCTTGAAGGGGGGGACACAGGATGTGCGGGCAGATGGAATATGTGTGTGAGAAAAGGAGGAGAAGAACATGACTCCCAGGTTTGGCCCAAACAACCAAGAGAATGGATCAGCCATGGCCTCATTTAGGGAAACCTCATAGGGCAGATTGATGAGGATTGGGAGCCCGGTGGCAGTGCCCACAAGACACCTGATGTGAGACGCAAGCAGGCCGATGGTCCACGCATGGTTTATGGGAGAGGACCGAGCCTCATGGCAGCCTTGCTATTTGGAAAGAAATTATGGACCTAACAGAAACTGACTCTGTGCTGACCAGAAACAGGCGAATTAACCAAGCACAGTCAGGAGAAGAGGCAACCAGGGAGCAAGCAGGCACCACGCACTGTTTCTGACTGCGTGGAAGCGAACAAATCCGCGAGGCATCTGATCCGCCTGACTTCATCCCTGATGCCTGGATGGGCAGAGTTCCAGCACGACCTGAGAGCAGACAGGGGTGGCACCGAAGGTGTTGGGGCAGCTTGCAGCTCCGCTCTTCCAGGAGCAGCTGGGCCATCCAGAAAGACCCTCTCAAGTCCTAACTCTCAGGATGGTGAAGGTGACCTCACTTGGAACTGAGGTCTTTGCAGACGTAATACCTCAGAATCAAGATGGCTCAAGGAAAGGTGACATCCTGCTGGATTCAGGGTGGGCCCGTCCAAGGATAGGAAGAGGGAATTTTGGAGATGCACAGGGAAAAGCCCATGTGATCTCGGAGGTGGAGACGGGAGGGACACAGCCACCAGCCCAGGAGTGCCTGGAGCCCTCCAGAAGCTGGGAAGAACAGGAAGGACCCTCCTCTAGAGCCTCCAGGGAGAGCACAGCCTTGCCCTCACCTGGATTTTGGACTTCTGGGCTCCCGGCTGTGAGAAAGTAAATGTCTGCTGTTGGAAGCCCCGCAATTATGGTTATTTGTCATGGGTGCCTTCTATGGGTCTTCCTGGGGACCCGGACTTGGGATACAACCAGGTAATGCTTGCAGAGTTCGAGTCCCCAGGAGGTTTCAAGTCTATCATGTCTGTCCCTGGGCCAACAGGGCACAGCCGGGAGTCGGGAGGTCACCAGCTTAGACTCAGCATCTGCAATCCAGCCTGCCCGAGTGCACTGTGGCCCGGTCCCCCACAGAAAGGCCCAGAACCCTGAGATTCCCACTTGGGGGTGCAGGAGGCAGCCCTAGGTGCAGACCCCCTGTCACACACAAGGAGGGCCTCTGTTCTCCTTCTGCTGGTTTGGTACCTAGCGTCATGTGACCTACCATTCCTGGGGCCTCACTGTGCACTGGTCTGCAGCCCAGACCAACGGCCCCCTGCCATCGGACCCATGGATGCTGGGGTGGAGAGTTTCTGCACAAAATATCAGGGATCCATACCAGCTCAGTGCTCCCAGCGGGGGTCTCCCAGCTGCTGGTTCAGCGCTTGTGAGTTCCGAGACATCCACATGCCGGGTGTGGAGGCTGTGGGGAGCACTGTAGGCCGTGTCTGGGTGATGTCCTGGCACAGATGACCAGCTACATCAGTCATGAGGCATTATGTTGGCTCCTCCAGGTGAAGTCCGGGGTGGGGGGGTCCAGGACACCACACAGACAGGCCCATCTTCCAGGTGATGTGTATGCAGGGCTTCGGGCAGCTCAAAATACCAGAACAGGAAACTCCAGTTTTCACTTTGCTTCACAAAATTTTGTGTCCCCTCCACCCCTCACCCTATCTGAGTACATACGGCAGGTCCATCCCTCCCAGACTAGGGTGTGCTATCCCTCCTAGGGATGCCAGTCCTGCCTGTTTTCTCCTGCCCTGATCCCCACGCCTCCTTGAGCAGAAACATTTGTATGGCCAGGGTATACGGGACCTGGTAGGCACCCAGGATTTAGGCAACTGTCCCATTTTACACCTGGGAAAACAGAGGCTGGGTGGGGTAAGCATGTAGCCCGCGGGGTGTCCAGAGACCAGATCTGTTTCCCATGTGAGGCTCTCCTCACTGACACTGCGAAGCTACGTGCCACCCTCCAGGGCTGCACCCCCAACCATTTGGGCTGCTTGAGGGGCATCAGCACCTCCTGCTCATGAGAGCGGGGGACCCTCCAGAAATGCCATCACCTTGATCCTACACACCTGCACCACCACAAAGCTTCAGAATGAGGTAGGAGCCAGAGCCCACGTTTTGTGGAGGTGGCAAAGCGCTAGGGTGAGCTGTGAATGATGAGTGCGTGGACACTGGCACGGCCCTCACCCCCAGCCAGCATCCTACCTGGACAGACGGCGTCAGATCGCCCAGAGAGTCCTTGACCCCACTCAGGTGTGTCGGGGCTATTGAGCCCCTAATTCCCCATCTCTGATGGGAATGTGGTCCGTGACCCCTGGCCTGTGACCACTATGTTGGTCAGATGGGCCAGACAAGGCTGACCCGCAGCCCCATCGCCGCAGCCATCCCCGGCCTGGCTTCCCCTGAATACCTGCATCTCTTCTCCGAAGATCTGCCTCCGGCTGCAGGCAGACTGGCATCCCTGGGGATTCCTCTGGTGTCTGTCACCAGCTACACACCTCTTGGTGACAGCTCCATCACCAGGAAACAGCCACACTAGGTCTGTAGTAGCCAAGGAAGTCTCAGGGCCAAAGGGGAACAAGAAATGGGGGCACCCCTGGGACCTCAGAAATCATCGTGGCCACATGGAGAGGCCAAGGCACAAGATGGAAACTCCTCTGCTCTGGCTCCTGGGTGGGCCCCTGGGTGGGCCCCTGGGCGGGGGCAGCATCTGTGCCAGCCTCTGAGGTCCAGACAGAGGACGGGGGTGTCTGGGTCAACACTGAGCCAATCCAGAGCAAGGGCTGGAACCCGCCACCTGCACTCCAGGTTGGTTGCCTGGCCTCCCCGCAGGAGACCCCTCACATGCGAGGCAGAGCACCGTGTGGGGTTTGGAATTCGTATCCATCACCGCTCGCTGGGGCAAGAAGTCAGAAATCTGTCAAGTTGAACTTTGATGGGAAATAATACACGGACGCCCGTATTTCTAAATGTTTTATGGAAACACACAGTTAAAATGCCTGCAAAATAACGCTGTTATTCCATATTCTGAGCCAAGCTCCTGAGGTTGGGCTTATTCATGTCACATGTGGCCGGGAGGATAACGCGTCAAGTCTTCTGTTTGCTTCTTGCCAAACGGCCCAGCAAGATCCACGCCGGGGTGTCTCTTGATTGCCACGGGGTTATTTTTAACTGCTCAGTGCTCCGCGTCAGGACTTCGAGCACAGGGGAGGGATGCATCTGGAAACAGCGTGTCGTCCCCACTCCGCTGGGGGCACCCGGGACGGGCCTGGCAGCCGCACTAAGTTGCTGACACGGGGGCCCGGGGGGAGCATCGGCATCCCGATCGTGCCTCGGATAAGCCTCCAGGGGCCCTGCCAGAAGCCCACGAGGAAGGCCGCCGGTTACACTACTTTTCCAAGTGTCATTTTCACTCATCAAGGGAAAAGTGAAGGCGCCTCCCTCCCCACCTGTCTGACTCCAAAGCTGGATCCTCGGCCACAGGGCTGTCCCAGTCGGAGGTCCAGGTGCCCAGGAGGAAGGGGGCCCTGGCTGGGCAAGGAGGGCCACAGAAGGACTGGACCGTAGGCCAGCGTAGGGGCAGGGGGGCGACGAAGGGGAGATGATGGTGCCTCCCACAATTCCAGCGGTGGACCGGCATGCTCTCTGTGCGGGGAGCCCACTGAGACCACCCTGACACACAGGACAGATCTAGGGGGGCTCTGGGAGTAGACACGGTGGGGACTTTGGGTGACTTGGTCCCCAGCGGGGCACTGTCTCCAGCATCTTGTCCAGACACTGCCAGTGAGAGTGTCTCACCCGTCACCCGTTTGCTTCTGGGATGGAACTCGTTCTCCCTAACTCACCCCATGGAACGGTCCGTCAACTGCTCAGTTGTCAGAACGATGTGATGCTCAAAATCAGAAACTGAACCCAGATGCTCACCTGCTCTTCCGAAGCAACAGGAGGACCCCACCCCTTCCTGCCCATGAATGTGTCACCTGCCAGCCTTCCTGGGCAGGGCCGGCAGAGGGGCCGTCCCAGCGCTGGTGTGCATGTGTCCTGACGGAGCCCCGGGCCCCACAGCAAGCCTCTCCCTCTTCCCCTGATGGTCCTCCAGCTCCCCAAAGCCCCGGGCCTCCAGGAGGGTCATCCCCTCCACCCAGGGCTCCTCTAGCACCTGCTGAGCCATGGACATCTGTACGGACAGACGCCTCAAACCCCGACCGCCCGGGGACACTCCAACCATGGCCGGCACCTCTGTGTCCCTCTGTGTGGCTCTGGGTGGCTGTGGACTCTTTCTTACCCCACTTTCTGTATCACCCTCTGAGAGCAGACAGCAAAGCCCTCCCCTGTGAGGACACACGACCCTCTGGCTCCAGCTGGACCCATCTTTGTGGGTGCCCCTCCCTGGCTGGGGAGCTGACTACTGGATGCTCCACGCAGAGTTGTCTGTGGGCCGGGGCCTCTGCTCACAGCGCCTGCAAGGCCGGGGGGACCGGGGCACCCACACCCCTCCAGCCCGAGTCTGGCTGACCTCAGGGACGGGTTGCCAGGCTTCGCGGAGAGCAGAGGTCATGCCCTTCTCATGCGGAGGGAGACAAGCTGGCCTGAAGAGGAAGCAAGGAAATTCCAGGTAGAGGCAGGGGGCCACTCTGAGGCTCCTCCAGAGAAGGAACCTCTGCTTGAATAGTCCTGGGGACAGAAGGCTCACTATCCGCACAGGCTGCCCTCATCTGAGGACACCCAACTGTGAGAATGCTTTTACCTCCTTTTACTATCCAGAGCTTCCCTCTGGCTCTAGGCAGCTCCCGCCGCAAACGGAGCACCTCCAGTTCCTGCTCCTTGACTCTCCTCCAGCCTGAATACCCCGGTTTCAGGTGTGTCCCCCCAGGTACCAAGCAGCCCGAGAAGCCCAGCCTGGCAGTGCTACATGGAGTGATCATCTAGCCTCGGCTTTTCACCAGGGCACCAGGCGACAGATGGATACAATCTCCTAGAGGTTACAGAGAAGTGGGTGTCAGAAGTAACCAGAGCCTCTGGAAGCCTCTGGAAGCCTCTGGACATGGCTCTGCCAGGCTTTTCCCCAAGCCCCCAAGCACTGATTCCTGCTTCTTGGCAACACTAGCTCCCAGATCAAAGTCCCATCAAGATCATAAATTGAGTCATGTCTCAGCAGACAAGGGGGCTTGGATCCCAGGCAGCCAGAAAACAGGCAGGGGGGGCAGATGTCTGCTACAACTTGGTCCTACTCTCATGGCGCCTTCAGCATAGCGGGATGCAGATGTTCACCGCTGGGGCTGAATGCACGGTGGGGCCAGGGCTCGGATGGGGCCTCAGCAGCGTGCCGTGGATCTTCCAGTGTGAGCCCTCTGAGTACGGTGGGCTCCAGGCCCTGATGTCCACCGTGCAGAGGAGCACATGGAGGCTTAGAGAGGTTGTGCAGCTTGCCTGGTGGCACACAGCCTACAGCGGAGGAGCCAGACCTAAAAAAATTGGGTCTTGTGGCCCTGAAGCACGGCTCTAGCATTGGACGTGCCCAGCTCATCCTGTGGTGCCACCAAATTGAGGCAGAACCACCCACCCCGATGACTCGAGGCAGCTCCTCCTGAGCACCCCCACACATTAGGGCTGCCTCAGTGCCGTGAGCCGACCCTGACCCAGCCCATGCCTCTGGAGTCCCGTGTCTGTGAAAACCACCCTTGACGGACCTCTTGGGGTTATTGGACCTTGAGTCCAAATCAAGAGGCCTGGGGTGGAGGGGTGTTCTGACTAGGGGAACTGCAGGTACAAATGTCCTACAACAGGATTATACACAAATCAAGTCAAAACAAGTAGCTGTTTAATTTAGGGGAAACGAGAGATTCAGCCAAGCTTCTGGGTGCTCCCCACCCCTGGACAGTTCCTCTAACAGACAACCTTGTGGCAGCCCCCTGCTCGAAAGCCTCTGGCCAGAGTCAGTCATGTGCGGGAGTCCAGGTTGCTCGGTGTCCCCAAGGGGAAGCCAAATGGATGGCCTGGGCTTATAGCCTGGTGGGAGGGAGGGGCAGGGGGAGATGGGCTGTGCACTCAATTCTACCCTGGAGCAAAGGTTGACAGCAGGAGCGGCCCCCTAGCAGGTTTGGATCTTCGTGGAATGGGGCAGTGGCAGGGGCCGGGGGACCCCCAGCTCACCCATGTGCAGCAGCTGTGTGGTCTGCATGGGCCTGACCTCACTCGGAGCCCCAGGAAGGGCGCTGACTGGTCTGAGCCGGTCATGGTAACGTCAGCCCCTCTGCCAGAGTGATTCTTCAGGGGTGAGAAAGAGGAAGGCATTTCCCTGGCCCATTAGTGATTGGCCCAGGTTGGTCCAACCAGAAAGGCTCCGGACTTCACTAAGCCTTGTCTCTTGCTCTGAGAGAGGAGAAGAAGCGCAGAAGCAGAGTCTGGAACTCCTGCAGATACTTTGCTCCCACGAGGCACCCCAGCCCCACGACAGCTCCCAACACCCAGAGGCAGACAGAGCAGGACCGTGCCCTGGTTCCATGGCATCCAGGTCTTGCCTGTCACCCAACCTTTCAGCCCAATGAACCACTTGGACTTGGGTTTTCTGCTTCCTGAAACGTAAGAGTCTGAGCCCGTTCAAGACCTGGGCGTGGTGATGTGTAAGGAGCCCTCTCTTGCCCTGTGTCCTGAGATTTGTCCTTGGAACCTTTGCTCCTGGGTGTGCCATATGGGTCTGCACCAGTCTATTAACCGATGGCTGCTGCGGAGCGTTCCATAAGCTGTCAGCCGGACAAGAAACGGGGGCGGGGGCCTTCCCCCAGCTCGTTGCTGCCAAATCTGGGACTCGAACCCGGGCCTCCTGCGCTCCAGGTCGCATGGCATTCCTGAACGGAGTTTCAGCCAGCAGGCCTGCCCCGCCTGGTCAGCTGAACCTAGCTGCTAAATTGATACTTTGCAAAACATGCATGTTTCCAACTGCACAGTGTTATTGTGACTTTGAAGCCGCACGCAGCCTCCCCCTGATGTGGTAAAGGATGGAGGTGGCTGGCCTGGTATGGAGAGGGATCTTGGAAAATGCTCCGCAGAAACCCCAGGGCACCCACGCCCTGGAAGCAGATCAGAAGGCAGCCTCCCTCCCGAGGCCGCAGGCAGCCCGCTCCCCACTTGAAAAGGACCCCGTATCAATTTCCCTTCTCTTTCCTTCTTGATGCCTCCCTAATGAGATGATGTTGGAGTCGAAAATAAATAGATGTGGGGCTGGGTAAATAGATAAATAGATAAATAAAGCATGGGTTGCTCCCAGGAATGTAGCCTCTCCCTCCCAGGGCCAAGGAGGGGCGGGTTTCCGAGCACGGCCACTGTCCCGTTTGTTGCTGAGGTGCTGGGGAGGAGCAGCGGGGAGCACAGCCGTCGGCCCCCTCTTCCTGAGCACCTACTAGGTGCAGCCCTGTGGCTTGCGTGACCCCGGTCTGCACGGTGAGGTCGGAAAGGCAGGCATCAGCCTCGTGTTCGGAGAAGGCAAGGGGCTCAGGAGGAGTAAGGGGACTAGAGATGGAAGCTTCCAGTCCCTCCGGGGGCAAACCCAGCAGAACAGCCCCAGCAGGGAATCCTCACCCCTGAGAAGTGTGATTGAGGCAAAGCCACCCCCCGAGACCGTCCGTGCCCCCAGAAGCATGAGGCAGAGGCGTCCTCGGCGTGGAGGCTGGTGTTCTGACGAGCTTGAGCACGGGGGCGGCCGTGCAGGCTGTTGGAATACTTCCCGAAGTCCACGGTGGTGGGCACCGACTGCTCCCTGAGGAGCCCCCAGACCCGCCCCCCATGACCCAACAACTGCAAGATCAGTACCTGGGGCAAGGGAGTGGGGACCTGGAACCTGCTTCAGGAGTCTGGTTGGTCACACTTGTCAGTTAATTATTTAGAACATCACCTTCATTGGAGCAGATCCAGAGAGCCCTGCTGGGGGGTCTACTCAGCCATCATGACCCCACCTCCCAGAGCCTCTCCACTCTGCTCCACACCAGCCCGGGGTCTTCTCACTGTTCCTGGGGAATGCCAAGCATAATCCTGCCCCAGGACATTTGCACCTGTAGTTCCCCTAGTGAGAACACCCCTCCTCCCAGCCACTTGTATCAAAGAGCAGCGTCAGCCCCCAGCCCCCAGCCCCCACTCCCCTACTCCTCTTCAATTCTCTATATTCACACTTTTACTATCTACTTGTTGATCTACTTTTGTAGTATTTTTTTCCCTAACTAGAGGCTTCACCCCACACCTCGTTCCCTGCTGTATCCTGTGCCTGGAACAAAGCCTGGCACATATGAGGCACACATACAGTGACATGGAATGGGGGAATGAAGGAATGAATGAATATGTTCAGCCTCCCTTGCCCGTCTGTGCTCTGCTATTTGCACAGCTCTGTGCTCCAGGCTGTGGGGTTTCCAGGAGGGAGTGACCCGGGACCCCTGCCTTCCAGGAGCTTGCGCAGATGTGTGGGATTGAGGGGTGGTGAGGGGGGCGAGTTGAGGCCCAGGCACCATGTAGGAAAGCAGAGGCCTGGTGCTCAGGTGGGTAGAGGAGCCCCTGCAAGGCAGAGGGGGAGCGGGCAGAGCAGAGAGGCCTGTGTCCAGACTTCCTACAGAAGAGGGGACACTCCTGTGCCCCCCATGCTCCTTGGACAGTTCCTCAAGTGTGCGCTGGGCTGTGAGGGACGGGCTCCTTCACATGTATTTGATGTCGGGAGCCCACATTTTCTTAAAGAGAAGGCCAAGCTCCACTGTGTTTCTTTCTTTTTTAAAGATTTTTTTTTTAAAAAAAACTTATTTATTCATGAGAGACACAGAGAGAGAGAGGCAGAGAAACAGGCAGAGGGAGAAGCAGGCTCCATGCAGGGAGCCCGACATGGGACTCGATCCCTGGTCTCCAGGATCAGGCCCTGGACTGAAGGCAGCGCTAAACTGCTGAGCCACCTGCGCTGCCCTGCTTCTTTTTTAATTAAAAAAGAATCTCCAGATATTTGTTACAGATGATTCTCTCTCTCTCTCTCTCTCTTTCCCTCTCCTTCTCTCCCTCCCTCTCTCTCTCTGCCTCTTTCTCCTTCCTTTTGTTGCAGGTGATATTTATTGGCTTCTTTCTCGGTTTCCACATGTCCCCAGTTTTCTAGAAAATTAGAATCAGAAAGGTGCCTAAGTGGCTCAGTCAGCTGAGTGTTGGACTCTTGGTTTTGGATCAGGTCATGATCTCAGGGTCGTGGGATCGAGCCCCATGTCGGGCTCTGCATTCCAGGAGGAGTCTGCTTTAGATTCTCTCTCCCTCGCTCTCTGCTGCTCCCCCTACGAGCATGTGTACTCTCTCTCTCTCTCTCTCTCAAATAAATAAAATATTTTAAAAAAAGAAAAGAAAATTGGAATAAAAAAAATCAATGATCATCGTTAAATGATTTTAAAATAAGAGCCAGACAAAAAAAGAGTGATCACTGTGCTAATTGGTCTGTAAGTGCAATCATGCAGTCATTAAAATTATGTTTATGAAACGATTTCAGTGGCATAAAAAAAAACAACTACTAAATTAGAAGCTCTAAGTGTGTGTGTGTGTGTGTGTGTGTGTGTGTGTGTGTGTATGCACTTCATGCATATGCACAGACCAGCAGCTGGAGGGGAGATGCCCATGTGTAGCAATTCTCTCCAGGGAGTGGCATTACACATTTTTTTCTCTCTACAGTTTCTCACGTTTTCCCTTTCTGCCAACTTCCTATAAAATGTTTCAAAATTTTTATTTCTAATAAGGGTCGAAGTATAGCAATGCAAGATGAAAGCCTCCACCAGTGTGTCTTGTTTATTACTCCAACCCACAGGCCAGCCATTGGACGGGCGCACAGGGTCCATGGGGGTCCCTGCACACCTGTGCCCTATCCCTTTGTTCCTAAGAAGATGCCCCAAGAAAACAACTCGACAGCAAGTAGAAGCTACGCAAGCATTACTCTGTGGATGGCAGTGCTCTTGCTGAAACGGCCAGGAAATGCTGCCAGCCTCATATCCGTATCAGTATTATTTGGTGACAGCGCATTCAAGAGATGATCACAAATGCAGCCATCACAAAGCATCACTGAGAAGACCATCCAGAAACAGGAAAAAGATGTCATGTTAAATATGAAGCAAACCAAAGAGAAACAGGTAGGTGGGTCCTGAAGCTGCTGCTCCATCTCGCTGTGAGCAGACAGACGGGCAAGGGCCTGAGCTGCGGGTTCACCCACTGAGCATCCAACACCTGACGGACTGGTCACATGCCCATGTATCCTGAGCACTGCTGATGCTCACGGTGCGGAGGAAACAGACAGAGTCCCGTCCTGGAGGAGCATACCTTCCACCATGAGTCCAGAGGGGAGGCAGACAATAAACAAATATGGAATAAGTCAGGAGGTAGATCAACAAAAGAAAGGAGAAAGCCAAGGCAAGTGGGAGACAGCTGGGAGGCTGCAACGAGCTGCATTTTTCTCAGGAACATGGCTGGACTTCATCTCCTTGGAGTTATGTGCAGCCCCGTGATCATGTCCTGGCCAGGAGAATATGGTATAGTGGACCCCAGAACAATGTGGGGGTTAGGGCCGTCCACCTCCATGCAGTCAAAAACCCGACTGTGACTTTTGACTCCCCCAAAACTTAACTAGTAATAGCTTACTGTTGAGCAAAAGCCTTATGGATAACATAAATTGTCGATTAACACATACTTTATGTTTTACACATATAATATGCTACATGCGTGGCATGCATTCTTACAGTGAAATATGCTAAAGAAAAGAAACTGGTATTAAGGGAATCATAAGGAAGAGAAAATACATTTATAGTACTGGGCTGTATTTGTTGGAAAAAAAATCTGCGTGTAAGTGAACCATGCAGTTTAAACCCATGTTGTGGGAGGGTTAGCTCCATGAAGACATCTGGGCTTGGTCCACAGAGAACTGCATATGGGGTGAGTTGAACATCTGCTAGAACCTTCTCCCTGGGAGAACTGCAAGAGGCCTCCAAGACCACAAGGCTGAAGATGGAAAAGCCACAAGATGCAAGGTGCCTGGGTCCCTGCATCACCACGTGGAAGTGAGCCCCTTGCTGGAAGCTACACCTACCTATTTGCACTTTGTGGCAGTAAGAAGTTCCTATTGTGTTGGGTCATTATCTTCCCTGGGGGAGTGTGAGTTCAGCAGCTTGCCTGTCTATAGAGGGGGGTAGCCAGTATTTACAGTGGAGGGCCATGCAGCTGATGCAGGATGTCTCTGACCCTGCCACTCAGATGCATCTGGACCAAGATTTGGAGGAAATGAGACAATAAGCTCTGGGCTCCCAGGAGGACCACACTCCAAGCAGAGGAGAAAGAGTCCCTGTGCAGAAGGGTGCCCGGTCCAGAGAAGAGAGAGGAGGCTGGGGCGTTGGCCCAGGAGAGCAGGAGGTGAGGTCACAGAGGACACAGGAGCAGGGAAGCTGGGCAGGCGTGTTTGGGACTCCAGCTCTGACTGTGGGAGATGGAAGAGGGGTTGGACACTTAACCGACTTCCAAAGACTCACTCTGTCTGTGGGTGAGAAGGGGCCACAAGGGCACAGCAGAGGTGGGAAGTCACCCACAGGAGGCAGAGCAGAGTGCCAGGGGCAGGCCACAGGCCCTGAGAGGCGTGGGCAGCCTCCAGACGGCTTTAAGGCAGCACTGGCCGGTGACCGAGGACAGAGTGCAGGGGTGAGAGGCTCGGGGTGACCGAATCTGGGATCAGGGTCGGGGGAAGGCCCCAGGGCTTGGCCCCAGGAGGGGTTGTTCTGAGATGAGCAGTCCCCGGGGAAGGGGGGGCCAACAGTGTGGCCCTGGACACAAGGACTCGAGGAGTCTGTTTGGCAGTCACGTGGGGATGTCAGATCTGTGAGTTGGGAGTTTGGGAAGGAGGTTAAGGCTAGAGCTTCCCCCCCACAGCTGGTGTTTGAAATGAAGGCATGAGTGAGGGGCGTAGGGATTGGAGAGTGATCTGGGCCAAGTCCGGGGCCCTCAGACCTTAGGAGTAGGAATGAGGGGCACCGGGGCGGCACAGTGGGCTGAGCGTCCAGCTCTGGGCTTCAGCCAGGTCATGATCTCAGAGCCCCGGGATCGAGCCCCGCGCGGGGCTCCCTGCTCAGCATGGAGTCTGCTTGAGATTCTCTCTCCCTCTGCCCCTCTCCCACTCTCTCTAGAATAAATAATCTTTGGGAGAAAAAAGAAGCAGGGGTGGGGGAGAACCTGCAGTGGAGACCCCGCAGGAGGGCACGAGGAGACCAGGGTGACGGTGCCAGACAAGGTGTAGAACACGGCCTGGCCACACCGGGAGCCGAGCCTTTGGGGCAGGGGTCGCCCTGGGGCCCTCACTGCTTGGCAGGGGCACAGAGCGGGGCCAGGAGGCAGGAGGGCCGACTTGCAAGGGGGACAGGAAGGGGCAGGGCCAGGAGGAGAAGGGGGCTCAAGGGAGGCTTTTCTTGCTTTCCCAAGGTGAGGATGTGTTTATGTGCTGGGGACACAGCCCAGAGCAGAGTGATGCAAATGGAGGGGAGGAGCACGGGGGGTGGTCAGGGGCACTTACCAGTTCCAGTGGCTTCCTGTGGCAGCAGGAAAGGGTCTCACTGACCGTGGGGAGAGAACAGAGGGCAGCGGGACGGAGTCCCAGTCGGAGAGAGAGTACGACCGACCAGCAGGTCAGCTGGCAGTACAGCACAAAGTGCCAGAAATTCAGGTTCCAGGGGAGATGGTCAGGACGGCCGTTTGCATCTAGCCACACTCTGGGCTCTGCAGGGCCGTGGGGGCTAGGAAGAAGCAATGGTGGGGGCGGATCCTGGAACCCAGTGCAGAGGTGAGGGGTAGGGCAATGAACATGAGGGATAGTGCAGAGGTGAGGGGTAGGGTGGCAACCATGGGGGTTGTTGCAGAGGTGAGGGGTGAAGGCGAGGACCAGGAGGGACTGGGAAGGACAGAAGGTGGAGATTTGGGTGCTGGGATGCTAGAAGGGATGGTGGTGCAGGAATTCACTGCAGGGATGGAGGCTAAGGTGGGGGCAGATGTGCAGGGGGAGGAGGTAAGCATCTGGGAGACCAGGTGCAGACGTTGGGGGCTGGGGAGTGACTGTGAATCCAGGGATGAAATTCTTCCAGGAATAAGGACTACCCCAGCACAGAAAGCAGAGTGCAACGGCCCAAGTTGAGAGCTGGGGGAGAATGTTCTGGAAGAATGAGGAGCGAGGCGGACATGCATCCTCACCTCCAGGCCCTCAAGTGAGGGATGTGTGAGAGGAGACAGTGCCACGAGGGTGGCCACGGAACAAGCAGCCTCAGGCCGGCGGGAAGGGGAGGGCCCCCCCAGGAGAGGCGGACACTGCTGAAGCCCATGCCCCCACCCACCTCTGCCTCGGGTCTCCAGCTCAGCCCATGGGGTCCCCTGGAGTCACTCCCTTTCAGCCCCCTGGGGACAACTCTCAGCCTGCCTGGGAGAGGGTCAGAGATGAAGACCCCAGTCCCCAGCTTGCTCAACCTTCAGGGACAGGTCCTAAGGGTATTGTGCACAGGTCCCCTGAGGGTGCCCAGTGGGTGGAGCACCCCCCCCACCGGTACCTACCACAGCAACCTGCTCATGACAGCACATGCTGCGACTTCTCTATCCTGTGGGACCCCCTCCCTCCCTTCGCCTTCCTGGGATCACCTCCCGAATAAAGTACCTGTCCCCAAGCCCCTTTCTGAGGCTGGACTTGTGGGGTAAGGTTGGGGAGGGGAGAGGGAGGAAGCCCACGAGACAAGGAATGGAAGTGTGGGCTGTGTATCCAGGGCCCAAGGGATGCCTTGGGTGTCTCACGGGGCTGAGGTGACAGGGAAGGGGGTTCGGTGAGGCTGGTCCCAAACGTCAGAGCAAGGGGTGGCGTGAGCGTCAGCACAAGCAGTGGTCTTTTCCAGAAGCTCCAGAGAGCCCTCCTGGCTCACGCCCGCGGTGGTGCGGGCCCTCGGGGAGCACACAGAGCTCTCGTGTTCAAACTGTGAAGGACACAGTTTAATCTTATCCCAATGGGATAAAGGGTAAGTCCTTTTCTTCCTGTTTTAAAATGTCATCATTCACTTTTTAGACTTTAAAAAAAAAACAACAAAGCACTTTCTTACAAAGCTAAACATAGTCTTACCATATGATCTAGCAATTGCGCTCCTTGGTATTTACCCAAAGGAGTTGAAAACTTATGTCCACAAAGAGACCTGCACACGGATGTTTCTAGCAGCTTTATTCATAATGGCCCAAACTTGGAAGCAGCCAAGATGTCCTTCAGTAGGTGGATGGATAAATAAACTGTGGTCCATCCAGACAATGGGATATTGTTCAGAGCCAAAAATAATGAGCTCTCAAGCCATGAAAAAACACGGGGGGAACTTCAATGTATATTGCTAGTGAAGGAAGCCAATCTGAAAGGCGGCGTGGTGTGGGATTCCAAGTACAGAGCATTCTGAAAAAGACAAAACCACGGAGACAGTAAAACGATCAGTGGCTACCAGGGGTTGGGGTTCAGGGAGGGAAGAATGGGGGGAGCATGGAGGGTTTTTTTGGGTAGGGAAACTACTCTGTGTGACATTGTAGTGGAGGACACATGTCATCACGCATCTGTCCAAACCCATAGGATGTACGACACCAAGCGCGAACCCTTAATTTACACCCTTGTAAATGATGGACTTTTTAGTTATCATCTATCAGTGTTGGTTAAATAATTTTGACAAATGTACCACATCAGTGCAACATGTTAGTAATAGGGACACCTGGGCAGCAGGTGATCTATGGGAACTCTGAACTTCCTAATCTATTTTACTCCAAACCTACAAAAATAACTAAAACCTGATTCCGCATGACCCACCCGGCTGGCAGTGGCTGCAGCTGGTGTTGGCCTCTGGGGGACCACAGATCCCTCTGATTGGTCGGAATCCCCCACAACCCCCACCCTAACCCACTCAGCTGCTCCCGAGGCTCTGAGATGGGACCGGAGCTAGGACAGCAGGAAGAGCTGGGGCCACTTTACTGCCATCCCCACATCCTCTGCTAGCAGTCAAGGCACAGTGGCAGCTGCCAAGCCAGGGGCTCCATCTATCCAGGATCAGAGGCCAAAGTTAGAGTTGGATGGGTCTGCTGAGCCTCCTGGGCTGTGCCACCTCCACCACCTGTCTCTGAACCACAGCTGGGCACTTGGGTTGTGTCTCCGAGCCTACCACTCTCCTATCTGGCTGTGAAGATAAGATCAGCCCTTTCAGCAAACCCAGCTCCCCTGGGGTAAGGACAGAGCTCTCCTTTGACTGAGGGACTGCGTCACATTCCCATGGGACCCATTCCCTGGCCCCCATCCAAATGCAAGTTGTCAGTGATTTGACCCAAGAGACAGGCCACTCTGTTCTCAGCCACCAGCCCAGCATTATGAAGGCTGATCAGAGCTGCTTAGGTTACCCATAGGGAGTGCTAGGCAGCCACCAGCACTGTTCTCGGCCTTGTGCCCCCGGCCTGGCTTTTGTCAGGTACCACCTGGTGCCCTAGCCCAGTCCTTAATCCAGGAGTTCCATGAAGAGGCCCAGGGGCTGCAGTGGGGGTAAGTGGGAAGGTCCCCATTCCCTTCACAACTCTTACATTGGACACCTCGTAGAATCTCTTTGGAAACGACTCTGACTACAACATGGATGAATCTTAAGGACATTATGCTCAGTGCAATAAGCCAGACACAAAGACAGATAGTCTATAATTCCACCTCCTGGACTCATCGAATTCACAGAGATAGAAAGTAGAAGGGGGATCCCTGGGTGGCGCAGCGGTTTGGCGCCTGCCTTTGGCCCAGGGCGCGATCCTGGAGACCCAGGATCGAGTCCCACGTCGGGCTCTCAGTGCATGGAGCCTGCTTCTCCCTCTGCCTGTGTCTCTGCCTCTCTCTCTGTGTGTGTGTGTGTGACTATCGTAAAAAAAAAAAAGTAGAAGGGTGAATCAAGGGCTGGAGGGAAGGGGAAGAGCGGGGTTAATGGGGTTTTTATATAAAAATTATATACATTTAAGGTTTACAGTGTGATGATTTGATAGACATACACGTAGCGACATGAAGGCTATAATCAAACAAATTAACATATTGTCTCCTCACATGGTTACCGTTGTGTGTGCATGGTGGCTGCCCTGCAATCTACTCTCTTGGCACATTTCCTGTATTCAGTATGGCATTAACTATGCTCACCATGCTGAACATCCAATCTTCAGACTTATCCATCCTACAGAACTACAACTTGCATTCCCTGATCAACATCCCCCCATTCCCCACCTCCCCTAGCCCCTGACAACCACCCTTCTACCCACTGCTTCTATGTATTCAAATCTCATATAAGTGCAAACATGCAGTTTGGATGAGGAACCTGAAGAGACATTTTTCTGAAGAAGACATACAGATGGCCAACAGACGTTTGAAAAAATGCTCAATATCACTGGTCATCAGGGAAATGCAAATCAAAACCACAATGAGATATTATCTCACACACATTAGGATGGCTAAATGGCTATTATGATAGATGATAGATAGATAGATAGAAGGATAGATGATAGATAATAGATGGATGAATTGGTGGATGAATGGATGGATAGATAGAAATGGATAGGTGGATGGAGGGATAGATAGATGGAAGATGGATGATGGATGGATGGATAGATGGATGCATACATAGATAGATGGAAAAAGACAACAAGGGTGGGAAGGATATGGAGAAAAGGAGACCCGTGTGCACGGTTGGCAGGAATGTAAGTATGGTACAGCCATAATGGAAAACAGTATGGAGATTCGTTCCCTAAAAGATTAAACACAGAGCCACTGAGTAATCCTGCAATCCCTCTTCTGGGTATACATCTGAAGGAAATGAAAGTACCATCTTAATGAGGCATCTGCATCCCATATTCTTTTTTTTTTTTTAAAGATTTTATTTATTTATTCATGAGAGACACAGAAAGAGAGAGAGGCAGAGACATAGGCAGAGGGAGAAGCAGGCTCCATGCAGGAAGCCTGACATGGGACTCAATCTGGGGTCTCCAGGATCAGGCCCTGGGCTGAAGGCGGCACTAAACCGCTGAGCCACCCAAGCTGCCCTGCATCCCATATTCTCTGCAGTGCTATTCACAGCAGCCAAGATGCAGAAACAGCCTAAGTGCCCGTTGGGGAATGAATGGATAAAGAAATTGTGGTATAAAAATGTAATGAAATATGCAGCCAAAGGAGAGGAGATCCTGCCTTTTGCTACCACACGGGTGAATGTGGAGGACATTATGCTCAGTGAAACGAGCCAGAAATGGGGACTTCGTGATTCACCGGGATGGAGTTTCAGTTCGGGGAAAGGGAAAGTTCTGGAGATGGATGGTGCTGACGGTTGCACAACGGTGCCAACGTAGTTAATGCCACAGAACTGTGCACCTGAACACAGTTAAGATGACAAACTGTATGGTATGTTTATTTTACTACAACAAAAAATAATAAAATGCCAACCTGCCCCAAACTCTAGAATAGGAAATAATCTCTGTTCCTTTGAAAGGCTGATGGAAGATTTGCAGCCCAAAGCCACGTGGGACCTCGTCTTCAAAGCTCTACATAAAAATTAAATAAAGCACTGGAAAAGTAAAATACTGCAATTAAAAAGTGACAATGTTCATTAAAAAGTATATTGAAAACGAGAGAAAACCACCTCTGTTTCGCCTCCAGACCAGATGCAAGAGTGTCCTTCCCAGAGGGTGGTGAGCCTAATTAGGACGTCCCACAGCCCCTCCTCACCCGCAAGAAAAGTCCGACGTCCTGGGCTCCTGCCTCCCTGCTGCTCCAGCTACTCTGCGGTACTATGTACCTCACCCCCGGGCTTCCAGTCACCCCCAAACCCCCCACCCTGACTCTGCCCAGCGACTCTCCTCATCTGGCTCCAGGCTCATCCCAACGCCTGGGCACTGCCCCTTCCCCACACAGCACCTCCATTCCGTCCTTGGTATCTTCACCCCTCCCCCAGAGTCCCCAGCCACAGGCTCCTAGCTGCCCACGCAGCCTGGTGCCCACAGACCACCAGTGGGATTGTGGTAGGAGCTAAATCAGATCGGGTTCTGCTCGACTTCAAACTCTTCTGGTACAGACTGAATGTCTGTGTCCCCCATGATCCATGGGTGGAAGCCCTGGCCCCCCAGGGGGTGGCACCTGGAGACATCCTTTGGGAGGCAGTTAGGTATGAGGAGGTCATCACGGTGGGGCTCCGAGATGGGGGTTAGTGTCCTTATCAGAAGAGGAAACGTCAGAGCTTGCATGCTCTCTCTCTCTCTCTCTCTCTCTCTCTCTCTCTCTCTCTCTCTGCCTCGTGGAGATACAGCGAGAACCAAATTGGCCGGGACCTAGATCTTCGGGCTCCAGCCTCCAGGACTGTGAGAATGAATGACTGTTGCTAAATTTAAACCAGCCAGTCTGAGGTGTTCTGCTACGACAGCCCAAGGCGACGACATACCTTCAAAGGTCAGGTGTACTCATAACAAAATGTACAGCTCTCCCTCGCCTTGGCATCATGTGGCACCAGCCTCCCTTGCTGACCTCTCCCTGGCCTCTGCACTCAGCCACACTGCCACTCCACATCCAACGCCATGCTGCCCTTGGGTCACAGCTGGCACCTGCTCCTGGCCTGTGCTCCCCTCTGGGATGCCTCTGCTGGCTCCCACCTGCCCACACTGGGGTGCAGCACCCCCAGGAGGGAAGCTGCTGAACCCATGGCTCCACCTGGCAGTGCCCAGTAACAGGGGCACTCAGAGAGTCAGTAAATGAACGAGTGACTTCTTCCTGTCTCCACAACTGCCATGCATCCTCCCTCTGCTGGAACATCTCCTGGAGCATAGAGTCACCTGGCCCCAGGTCATGCTATACTCCAAATTGTCCCATATTCATTCATCCAAAATGCACCATGAAAGGTTATAGGCCACCGTTTTTACCAACCAGGCATGTGGAAGTATAGTTATAAATAACAATAATCAATGTGGGTGACCATGGTGCTATGTAAATAGAGCAGACACACATGCAACTACATAATTATACAGATATGCAAATATAGAAAAACTACCGAATGGGCAGGTGCTCTCAGGCAGCGCTGACAGCTCAGGGGGCGGTGGGGCGTGTAACAGTATCCCCAAGGGCAGGCCCCATCTCATTCCATCTGTCAGTGTTGCACTGCTGAGCCCCTCGGAGCCAGAGAGGCCCTGTGTGGGGACCGAGGACCCCAGGTGGCCTGCATGGTCCAGGCACCTCTGTAACCAAAGTGACACTTTTGTCTATTAGAATGTTACAAATCAATGAAAGGACATCAAGATTGTCTGAGGACGCTTTCTCAAAACAGTGTGACGCTGTCCATGTTGAAGTGTCTATTTAGATTTGGGATGGCTTTGCAGACAACACTGATGGAGATGATGGGGGGCTAAAGCTCCCTTGACATTATATAGCTTGAGATCCCTGACCCAGCCCCCGCGGGTGCTCAGTGAGTAATGAATGAATGTTCTGGATGGAGCTTCTATGAGCCTGCCTGTGGGGAGCACTTTGTTCCATCCTACTCGGTTTCCCAGCATGCAGTCCTCCCATTGCCCCTGCTCCTCTGGAGAACACTTCCTGTGCCCCCAAACCCCTGCCCTCCTTTCCAAGGCCACCACAAAGCAATTTCCACCATCCTTGACCTGAAGGGCCCCAATCCCAGCAGAGTGGGCTGTCGGCTCTGGGGCTTCCAGGTACCCGGCCCTGCAGATGCCCTGCTTCCTGCTCAGTGGTTCCCAAGGGTGAGCTTTGGTGAAGGCACAGCGGGAAAGGCTACAGACTGGGATCAGGGGACCCAGACCTGAGCCTGACTCTGACCCCTCTGGCTGAGCAGCCACTGGCAACTCATGCCCCTTGGCATCCTTGTCAGTAAAGCGCAATGAGCAGGGACCCATGAGCACCAGCAGGGTTGGTGGAGAGCTGGGAGCCAGCAGCCTGGACCTATACTCTGACCTTGTCAGATAAACTCCTTCTGACTGCTCTAGGACCACCTCTCCCAACCTCATCCCCAGCTTTCTGGGGCCAGAGGGCAAAAGGGCTCCCTTGCCTTGTCAATGACAACTGATAATGGCCATGTGTCCCACTAGATACATTCTCCCCAGGACGAGTGACACATCACAGTCATGGCTGTCTCTCCAGCCCAGTGTCTGCTCCCAGGAGCCAACCAGTGCTGTTACTTCAACAAAGGGATGGGTGGGTGGATGAATGGATGGATGAGTGGGTGGGTAGATGGATGGATGAATGGATGGGTAGGTAGGTGGGTGGATGGACGGGTGGGTGGGTGGGTGGATCTATGGGTAGATGGATGGATGGGTGGTGGGTGGGTGGGTGGGTGGATGAGTAATTGCCTTGGTTCCTAAAGGTACTCAAGGTGTAGAAAGAATCCTAGCCTTTTTTTCTATGGAGGGGAAATCCCTCAAAGCCTGCTGTAGTTTATAGACCTTGGGTTGACTTAAAGGTGCAATCTCCAGAGATGAGAAATACTCCATTTCAGAGTCAAAGGGTGAACTTATGCCCGCCTGCTTATCTCCTGGAAAGGACAGTCCTAATGTCCCATTCCCTTAAAGACAAACAAAAGAGTCTAGTCCACATGTTAGAACCCTGGGTGTGACTGGTCAAGGCAGGCAGTGGGTCAGTCCTGAGCGGTGGGCCTCTCAGACAGCTTCTCCAGGGCATTCAGCATAGCCGATCCTGGAGGAGCCGCAAGGCACCTAATGTGGCTCCACACTGTACAGGGGCCCTCAAGGGGTCTCAGAGCTCCCAGCACAGCCCTGGGAGCTGGGATCCTGGTTATGATGACCTGACATGGAAGGGGACCAACCGTCCCAGACCGTGGAGGTGGCTCCCCCTTTCCTTGGGGACAGAGCCAACAGAAGGGCTGGAGGGCAGCTGAGAAGATCCCACAGAACATGCTCATCCCTTCTCATCAGAATAAGAACAACCCTGCAATACAACTTGGTGAGAGGTGGGGGGGGGGGATTAATCAAGGCACAGGATTAAGCAGGAAATTCTCATGCATCAAAATTCCTGCTTGTGAGCTAGGCTGGTGGCCGAGGCCCCCCATGCCAGCCTTCACCCAGGGTCCTGGAGCAAGCAGCAGGGACTCATGACCCTGACCTACAGGCAACCCCGTGAGAGCAAAGCACCAGGGTGGCCGTGTCTAGGGCTGAGGAGAACAAGTCTCAGACTAGCTGCAGGGGGAGGGAGGGGGAGCCTGACTTTAGGCTGGAGCACCTGCTGCCCGGTAACGTCCCCATCTCTCCCCACACCCAGTGCACCATCAGTACCAGCCCGTAGGCCATATGCATCCTGGAGACCCCAAGGCCCCCCACAGATGGTGTGGCGTGAGCAAAGCAAGTGGCCCCCAGTGACTGGTACCTGCCACCCCGAGTGAAGAGAGGAGGGGCAGAGAAGGCATTTGCTGGTATGTTTATACTCCCAGTAGGAGGGAGAGGCAAGCAGGTTGGGTGGGGAGTGAGAGCAGGTGGACACTGCGCCTTCACTTCCTGCCAGTGTTTAGATTTTGTAACTGCATGAGCACATCAGCCATTCAAAAATATTAAACTTACAGGTGGGCGAAACTGATACAAATGTATGATTGATTCCTGATGCATGGGACAGCCCAGACCCAGGAGAAGCAGCGGAACCTGGGGCCCTGCCTGGGATGAAATGGGGGGCCTGACACATGAGGACCCCAAGGCCGGGAGCCCCAGGTAGGACACTGCCGTGGAGCGGGTGGGCTCTGTGCCCCTGGGGCCTGGGGCACCTGTAGGAAATGCACCCCTGAGGGTACCAGCACCAATCCCCCCTAGACGGGAGACCCTGCCCCCACAGACGTGGCTTTGTGACTTCCCCGTCTCGGAGGGGAAGAAGGCTCTGCTGGAGGATCACCTGACCGGAATCTCATAGAAGGAATTGAAAACCAGCATAAGCCGTCTGCCCACCCTCTACCAACAATTTAATAAAAATTGATAGGAAAGAGATGACCTTTTTTTTTTTTTTTTTTTAAGTACTGGCAGCCAGCTTCCCACCCTCCCCATTCCCGAGGACCTGATCGCCTTCTGGGACACATCAGCTTGCCCCAAAAGGACAAAAGCCCTGGGAGAGAGAAGATGACAACCATCCAGCCCAGGGCGGGCAGTGCCAGGTCGGAGCAGAGCCCAGGCGGCTGCCTGGCAGGAAGGCCGGGGCCCTGGGCCGCATCGTGGGAATCCCTGTGGGCAGAGAGCACCTCCAGAAGCGGCGGGAGGGGGGGGTATGGGGCAGGCCCTCCCCCTTCCCAGAGACTGTGCCCTCAGGATTACCCAGCCAGGCAAACCCATTTGGCCTCCAAAGAGAAAAAAATAACTCTCCTGTGATGTGGGACTTTGCAGATGCTAGAAAGCATCCTGGGGTGCCCCCACCCTCCCCAACTGGTCTGCCAGCCCCCCGTGGCCTCCCTCTTTCCACTCTCCCCCTAACCCCACACCCCTGCACCCACACACTCTCTGCAGTGATTTCTCAGAGCTGACAGCGCCGGTGCCTCCGTGCCCAGGGACAGCTTCCACGGCCGGGGAGGTTGGCGGAGGGTCCGAGGCTTGGCAGCCTCTCCTTTGCTGCCACCACCATAGTGCCGAGGTTTCCACTGGGGAGAAGTGCTGGACGTGACCAGAGCACCCCTGAGACTCGGTGGGAGGAGACGCTGCCAAGCCAAACCCTGCCTCGGTCACACCCAGCCCCAGCCGAAATCACGGGGAAAACCTGCATCGTGCTTCTCATATCTGCCGTCCTCCAGCCTAGGAGCCGACCAGCTGGGAATCTATTTGGAGGACCGCCCATCTCCTAAAAACATTTCTCCTGACCTTGGATTTTTTACAAATGAGTCACAGAACCACATAATCAGTGATAGGAAAGGCAGGTCTGCGAGGGCCTCAATTTGGACCAGAACATTCCACTCAAAGATTCATGGAATGATCACATCAGACAGGACCTCAGACACCTGGAAAAGGTTTACAGGTGGGGAAATGAGGCATAGAGAGGCACAGCATCTCCTCTTGGGGAGTTGAGGGGCTTGGGGCACAATGGCAGGGAACACGGGTGTCCTGCTGCCTGGCCCACTGGCCGCCGCACCACATCGGGAACACGCTGAGAATCTTCTGGTGACAATGGGGCTGCCAGGAGATGGCTTCCTGGAGGAGGTGGGACCTGCACAGGGGTCTGGTAGCTGAGTGGATTCACACATAACATGGAAAGAGAAGCCAGGAGCTGCAGGTCACCATCCCATCCCGACTCCAGACCCCATGTGAGGAGTGAGGCTGGGGCAGACAGACCCTGAGCAGAAAACAGTGGGGTCACGATTAGGTTCTTCTCGTGTCTCAGGATCCTAAACGAGGCAAGGCCACCAAGCTGTCTGACGCACCTCTCCCTATGGCTGGCACGGCCTGCTGAGGCACCCAACACGAGCGCCACTCGGCCTCATTAGCTGCTCAATCCAGGGTGTATGCAATCTGTTGACATTCTGGATCTTTCCTCCTGGTTGTCGCTCTGTGGTTGAGCTTGCTCACAACAGCCTGAGAACCTTCTTGAAATCCCAGGGTACTGAATTCCAAGCTCAGCTCAGTCCTTCTGGCATTCAAGTTCATTCAATGTTGGCAAAATCCAGCTTCCCATTTACAAGGGGGTGGGCCGAGACAGGGCTGAGGAGAGCCTTTTGAGAGATTCCGAGGGCGTCTCGGACACCAGCGAGTGCTTATAAAGCGTGTTGATGAATTAAGGATAGATGAATCAGAAACATGAGGACTAAATTTCCCTTGGAATACACTCAGGTTTAACAATTAAATGAAAAATAACTTGGCAGATAGATGTGGGGTTTTGCTGTACCCAGAACATGTGAAAAGATGCTTGAGTAATCCCAACCCTGGGTGTGGCCCATCCTTTCAGTAGGGGCAGTGGTCTGTGCTGAACAGCTGGAGGCCACGTGCCTGAAACCCACAAGGCCCGTTGGCTTTGAGGTTTTTTGTTTTTGTTTTTTTTTTTCTCCCTTAAACATCTAGGAATCGAGCTGACCTGGAGAAGGAGAGGGTTTTGGAGTTTTTCCAAAGACCCCAACTTCTGGCATCCGCTGGGATGGATTTCATGGTTCTCCAGCTCTAAACCCTCAGCAGTATCTACTGGGGTGCAAGTTCCTGAGACACTTTTAAAGAAATACTTGAGATGATTCCATTGTTTTCAAGACTAGAAAACTTTTGATTTTGATTAACAAATATGCAAAATAAAACAACCCTGCCACCCACCCACATACACACACACATACACAATCTTCACCAGCGACAGTGCTATCATTGTGTCAAGGAGGCTGCTCCTCGTGGTCAGGAGGGTTCCAAGAAGACCTCGAGGGCACAGGCCAAAATATCACAATGGTTTCCAGGAAATCCCCTGCCAGTATCTGCAGCCGGGAGAGAGAGAGCTGCCCTGGCCCATTTCTGGGGCAAAGGCAACACTGCGCTCGGTTGGCCATAAGCCGGGTGCTGTGTCTACAGCTTTGCTCAGAACCTCCCTCCCTGGAGCCTTGTCTCTTCCTGCTGCCTGCGGGCGGCCGGGGTGGCCTGAACAGTTTCCCATGCTCCTTTCCCACCACGCCTCGGGGCTCAAGGTGCAACTTATGCCATGTTTTGTAAGGCAGGTCCCTGTGAGCCTCCCGGTCACTAGCACTGCCCACTCGTGTTCCCACAGGCATCCACCCAGCAGATATGTCAGGGCCAAACATGTGTCAGAGACACCTGGACAAAAAAGACACAGCCTGTGTCCTTGAGCAACCCAACAGATCATTAACAGACCACTGTAAAAATGGTATGTATTTACTTGCTCATCCATGCACCCAATTACTCAGCCATCCACCCATCCTCCCACCCACTCACCCACCTGCCCAACCTCCCACCTCCCACCCACCCTTCTACCCACACACACATCCACCCACCTACCCACACATCCACCCATCCTTCCACTCACCCTTCCACCCACCCACACATCTACCTACCCATCCATCCTCCCACCCACCCTCTCACTCACCCACCCATCTGCCCATCCTCCTTCCCATCCACCTGTCCAAACTCCCAACCCTCCAACCAACCACCCATCCACCCTTTCTTTTTTTTTTTTTTAGATTATTTATTTATTCATGAGAGACAGAGAGAGAGAGAGGCAGAGACATAGGCAGAAAGAGAAACAGGCTCCATGCAGGGAGCCTGATGTGGGACTCCATCCCAGGACTCCAGGATCATGCCCTGGACCGAAGGCTGGAGCTAAACCGCTGAGCCACCCAGGGATCCCCCATCCATCCTTTCAACCACCCATTCATCTACCCATCCTCCCACCTAATCTTCTACCCGCCCACCCACCCATCCACCCACTCACCCATCCATCCACCTACCCACCCACCCATCCTCTCACCATCCACACATCCATCTTTCCATCTATCCATCCAACAAATACTTATTGAGAAGTATGTTAGTTTCTGTGGCTGTTGTGACAAATTACCACAAACTGGGCAAATTAAAACAACAGAAATATATTTTTTCACAGTCCTGGAAGCAAGAAGTCCAAAATCAAGGTGCTGGAAGGACTGTGCTCTCTCTCTCTCTGAAAGCTCTAGGGGAGGATCCTTTGCTTCTTCCAGGGACTGCCATCAATCCTCAATGTTCCTTGGCATGTGTCAGCATCTTTCCAGTCTCTGAATCTATAATCACATAGCCATATGACTTGCTCCACCAAAAGAATGCAAGAGAAGTGACAAGTGTCACCATCCAAAAGAGAGAGCATTCTGTGCCTATCTATGAGGGCTGACATTTGTCTTGGCCTATGTTCTTCTTCAGCATCACCTGGAAGCTTATTAAGAATGCTCCACATGGACCCACTGAACCAGAATCTTTGGGACAAGATCTCCAAGAGTTGAGAAGCTCTGTTCTAGAAACCAGAGCCTGAGAGAGGAATTCAATCCTGATTCCTTATGAGGAATGTGCAAGTCTAGGGTGGTAGGGGTGAAGGAAAAAGAGTGTGGAGTGAGCAAGATGCCCAGGAAGGTGGGACACTGCAGAAACACCCAGGTACCTGGGCAGCAACTGCACTGCATCTCAGAATGACTCCTGTCTCATTTCCCACTTCTAAAAAGTTAACCAGATGGGGAGCAAGTACTCAGTAGCTATAGTTTTCCTTTTAGGTTGATGAAAATGTTTTGAAATTAGACAGAGGTAGTGCTTGCACAACACTATGTATGTACAAAAGGTCATTGAATTGTTCACTGTAAAATGGTTGATTTTATGTTTTATGACTGTCTCCTTGATAAAAAGTTTGTCCCATAAAATATCAAGCTCTTCTGCATCAAACTCTATAGTAAATGACTTTTCCCCAAAGTTTGTGGATAGGGTGAGGATGTCCACTCTCACTTCTCCTAATCAGTATCATAGTAGAAATCTTAGCCAATACAATAAGGCAAGAAAAAGAAGTGAGAGTAATATAGATTGGAAAGAAGGAAATAAAACTATCCCTATTCCCAGTTAATATGACTCTCTACATGGAAAATCCTAAGAAACCTACAGCAACAACACCAAAACTCTCCTAGGACTACTGAGAGTTTAGCAAGATCACAAGATACAAAGTCACTACACAAAAATCAACTGTATATCTATATGCTGGCAACCCACAACTGGGAACTAAATTTTTTTAAACAATATGATTTAAATAAGACCTTAAAAAATGAAATACTTAGGTATAAATATAAAAAAATATGTACAATATTTACAGCTGAAAACTGTTAAGTGAATTAGTAAGGAAGTCAAAGAAGACATAAATACATATGCCATATTCATGAGCTGGAATTCAACCCAGTACAGGTGCCAGTTCTCCCAGGCTCATCCATAGATTAAGTGCAGCTCCAAACAATGTCCTAGTGTGATTTTTTTTTGTGGATATGTAGAAACGTGTTCTAACACTTTTATGGAAAGGCAAAGGAACTAAAATAGCTAAAAATAATTAGACTACCCAATTTTATGATATACTATAAAGCTGCAGTAATCAAGACAATGTGATATTAGCTAAAGATTGGTGATATAGACCAATGGAACAGGATAGAAACTCCAGAAATATACCCACATAAAATTTGAGAGAATGATATTTAACAAAGGTACAGAATCATCCAGTGAAGAATAATCTTTTCAGCTGATAGTGCTAGGACATCCATGTACAAAAAGATAAATAAACTTCAACCAAAACTTCATATCTTCTATAAAAATTAATTCAGAGTAGATCACAGATCTAAATATAATACATAAAACTATAACACTCTTACCAAAAGATAGATGAGAACTCCTCTGTGTCTTGGAGCTAGGCAAAGAGATCCTGGACATGACACCAAAGGCATAAAATAGGAAACTGATAAATCAAACTTCATTAAAAATAAAAGCATTTGCTCTGAGGATGACATCATTAAAAAGAATAAAAATGCAAACTACAGACCAAGAAAAAAATTGCAAATCATATATCCAACAAAGGACTTCTATCCAGAATATATAAAGAATTTTCAAAACTCAATAGTAAGAACACGAAATACCAAATTGAAATGTGTGTGCAAGACTTGAACAGTCATTCCACCAAAAAGAGTGTACAGAGAACAAGAAGCTCATGAGCCTTCCTCAATATCATTAGCCATTAAGGAAATACAAGCTAGGGCAGCCCCGATGGCCCAGTGGTTTAGCGCTGCCTCCGGCCCAGGGTGTGATCCTGGAGACCCGGGATCGAGTCCCATGTCGGGCTCCCTGCGTGGAGCCTCCTTCTCCCTCTGCCTGTGTCTCTGCCTTTCCCTCTCTGTGTGTGTGTGTCTATCATGAATGAATAAATAAAATCTTAAAAAAAAAAGGAAATACAAGCTAAAACCATGATGAGATACTACTCCCCAACAATTAAAAGAGCTAAAGTTTAAAAATAGTTACAATACTAAGTACTGGCAGGGCTATGTAGAGTGACTGAAACTTTTGCATATAGTTGGTGGGGATGTGAGCTGATGCAGCCACTCTGGAAAACAGTTTGTCAGTTTCTTAAAAAGTCAAACACACATTGACCATATGGCCCAGCAATCCCAAACTTAGATAGTTACCCTGAAGAAATAAAAACATATGTTCGCACAAAACTTACATGCTTACATGATTAAATTGAAAGTTGAGTTGAGGTTCTTGCATTATTTAGGAAGAAACTGAAGATATTGATTAAGTTGTATATGTATGCACAAATACAATATGCATATTATATACATATATATAATATACATACTGTTTAAGAGCAATCCTTCCAAACATAAGGATGTAAAAAGATTGTAAGACAAAGAATAGAAAAACATACACCAGGTTATACAGACCAAAAAAAAGATGGTGTAGTAATATTAATATCAAATATAACAGACTTTAAACCAAAAGGCACTACAGAGATAATGAGGATCACTCTCTAAGGTAAAGATTCAATTCACAAGAGGATATAATGATTCTAAAATTTCATACACCCAGTAACACAGCTTCAAAATATAAATGAAAATTAACGGGATTTTTAAAAGAAATTGGTAAACTTAACAAAGTGAGAAATTGTAATATTCACCTCCCAGGAACTGGTAAATCAAGAGGACAAAAATCAGTTGAGTATCGAGATATTGAAGAGCAAATTAAAAGCTTTACCTAATGGATATTTATTAACTGTTGTACTTAATGATAGAAAAATGCCCAATCTTTATAAACGCAGAAGGTACATTTACAAAACTTAACTCTGCGCTAGACCATCAAGCTAGCCTCACTTGATCTGGGATCTACAGACCACAGTCTCTCACTTGAAAGCACCTAAATTAGAAGTCAGTAGCAGAAAGATACCTATAAAAACTCAACTGTTTGCACTAGAAAATATGCATCTAAATGTCAAGGAAAAACATAGTGAAATTTTTTTAAACACCTGGAACCGAGCAATTTAAAAAATACATATTTCATGTCACACATTATCAGATATAGCATGTAATGGACTGAATGTTTGTATTCCTCCCAAATTCATATGTTGAAGCCCTAACCCCCAAAGTCATGGTGTTTGGAGATTATCCTTTGGAAGGTGGTTAGGTTTATATGAGATCATGAGGGTAGAGCCCCCATGATGGGATTACTGCCCTTATAAGAAAAGGAAGGGACCAGAGCTCGCTCTCTCCATCTTGTGAGAACACTGCAGGAAGCCAGCCACCAGCAAACCAGGATGAGAGCTCTCACCAGGAACTGCATCAGCTGGCATTTTGATTTTGGACTTCTCCAGAACTGTGAGAAATAAATTTCTGATGGTCAAGCCACCTCATTTATGGCAATCTGTTATAACAGCCTGAGTTAACTGAGACACAGTACATGCAATACTTAAAAGGAAATTTAGAGTACTAAAATATTTGATAATAAGTCATGTCCCAGTTGGGTTTATTTCAGTAATACAAGATCTGTTTAGAAAATCTTGGGGCACCTGGCTGGCTCAGTCAGTGGAGCATGTGGCTCTTGGTCTCGGGATTGTGAGTTTGAGCCCCACTTTGGGTGCAGAGATTACTTAAAAAAATAAAATCTTTAAAAGAAAATAAGAAAAAGAAAAGAAAATCTATTAACGTAATTTACCACAATAGCAGATTAAAGGAGGAAAACCAAATGATTGTTTTAATAAATGCAAAGAGTAAGCATCAATAAAATTCAATATCTAATCATGCTTTCAAAAATCTTAGCAAAAGAAGGGAATAGAAGGGAATAGAACTTCATTAATCCGCTCAAGAGCATCTATCAAAATTACCTACAATAATCATTATAGTTAACGTAGAAATACTAAAGGGATCCCTTTGAAGATCAAGTATCAGATACTTCTACATAACGTCAAACTCATAGTCCTAACCTATGAAATAAGACATGAAAAGATAATATTATAAGGTAAAGAAAAATTCTTATTAGATGCAGATGAAAATATTGTCTACAGAGAAAGTCCAAAACTAATCTGTGGAAAATTATTAACAAGAGAACTAAACCAGGTCGGTGGAAACAAAATCAACAAATAAAACTCAAGTGCATTCTTAGAGACTAGTAACAGAAAATACAAGTTTTTAAAAGATGTCATTTACAGTAGCCACAAAAACAAACAAAAATGATGTGCACATACATAATTAACCTACGAGTAAATCTAACAAAAATGTATCTATATGCATCATGTTTTTGGATAAAAGATTCAATATCATACAGATGTTAGTTCTCCCCAAAATTGTCTGTAGGCTTAATGCCGTTTCAGTACAAAAAGAAATGATGTTTTAACTCTTCATTAATGTATTTCATTGAAGTGTGTTTATTCTCACCATAAAAGGATAATTATACCCTGGCCTTGAAACCATGCACGAGGTCAGAGTTTCCTCACCCAAAAAACAAGAGAATGGGAACAGATGGGCTGTCAAGTCCCTTCCTGAGCTGAAATCCTAAGATCTCAGAGACTTTCAGGGGGGCACGTAAGATGCACCTGACACGTCTCTATCCCTATTACTTCCTCCCACCAGGGGGAAACAGAATAATGAACCATGGTGGGAATGGATCTAAGGCTCCACCCTGAAACCTCGACTTCTACCAGGAGGGAAATGTAAAGTAAATTATGACACATCCAAAACATTATGTAATCATCGTAAATGGCTTTTAAGGGATTACATAAACATGGAAAATATTCATGACCTGTTAAGTGGGAAAAAATTGCACATATACTATCATTACAATTCCAAATGCAAAGACAAGATCCAGGCTACACGGCCAGCCAAACTGTAAGTTTCACCTGGAAGACGTGTTTTGGTTGGTCTGCCTTTTATTTTTAATTCTAATTGTCTAACATTAAAAGTTTGGAGATGTCCCTGGCAAACAGTGAGGAGCGGCACGGGGGGGCCCACAGGAGTTGCTGCTGTCCTGTTGGCAAGGCCCATCGTGCTCCTCACACCCTAAGCGTGAGTGACCTCCAGATTGTAATGCGGTTTCAGTGCCTCCGTGTTTTGCTTATGCTGTTCTCTTTGCCTGAAATGCCTTTCCATGTCTCTCTTTCTTGGCAGACTCATGAGTATGTTTGAGCCTAAAAACAGGTGCCATTAACTTGAACTTCTGGACAGGACCAACACAGCCTGGACCCTGGGGAAGCCATCATGATCCTTTCCTCTGTTTGTCTGCCACCCTGGACCCAGCCCCTACCCCAGGGCAGGGACCACATTCTACGCCTCCTGGAAGCCCCAGCCTCTGAGCTGAGCTAGAGCTGAGCACAGAGCTGAGAGGGACCAGAGAGGACATCACAGGTGGAAAGAAAATTGAGGCAGGTGGATGGCATCCTGAGAGCTTTAATGCTGTCTCCAAAGGAAAGCCCAGGGGACAGCATCCGAGGGAAGGCTGGGCTCCCTGCCTGGCCTGGGAAGGACCTCCAGGTGTGGCCACGCGTTCCCCACCGAATACTTCCTTCCCTCCCAGACGTGTCCCTTCCTGCCTCATGGTTTCTTGCCTATTGTCCACCTGCCTGCAGAAGGTAAGAGCCCGGGCTGGGACTGAGTCTGTCTTGTTAGAGCTGAGTCCCCAGCCACAAACATTTGTTGAATGACTGATGGAATGTCTGGGGACCTGGAATGCTGGGAATGAGGGCCGGAGCTCTGGTGGAGAGTTCTAGACCAAAGCTGGAGTCCTGACTCTGGAAAGCCCAAGGTGAGCCCCTCAGGTCTCACGCTGGGGCTTCCTACTGTGAAGTAGGTTCAGCCGTGAGGGGGGGGGGCTTTGCTCAGACAGCCCCACCCCGGGGAGTCCCACCTCTCCTCAAGTTCCACCCCCGGTGGGACTTTCTAAACCTTCTGGAAACTTGCTGCCAGACCCCACCTACAGTCTAGCCTGGCACCCGCAGCTCCTCATGGTCCCCAGGTCTGAGATGGGCCTAGGGTGGGCCGGGGTCCCCGGGAACACGAGGCAGGTGGAAAGTGGAGCAGGTGCAGGGCCTGAGGTGACTCATCGAGGGGACAAAGTTTCGGCAGGTGCGCCCAGCCCCAGCCCGGACTCCGGCCGTCTGCGCGGAGTGTGGCCCGGGTGCTGGCCCAGGAGAGTGGCCAGCCAGCGTCACAGGTGCTCTCACCTGCGAGGCGGTCCTTACCGGTTTTGGGGGAGGAGCAGCGGGGTAGAGGGCCACGTGGGAAGGGGCCGTTCTCCCCAGCCCTGCCCAGTTCCCCCAGTTCCCAGTCTGTCCTCTGCTGTTCTGCGGCTGCCCGTCCGGAGAGC
Source organism: Nyctereutes procyonoides (assembly GCF_905146905.1). Classification (NCBI taxonomy): domain Eukaryota; kingdom Metazoa; phylum Chordata; class Mammalia; order Carnivora; family Canidae; genus Nyctereutes; species Nyctereutes procyonoides. Next base: position 7,871,852 of record NW_026575025.1, on the reverse strand, counting down.
CAGAGGGGCCCTCCCCCAGCACCGAGGCAGTGACCAGCTGACTTCGGTGGCAGAGTCCACATCATCTCCTGTGTGACCATCCCCTGGCCCTGGCTCCTCCCCTTCCGGGGTCCCCGCTGGCTGGCTGGCTGACCACAAACACTGCAGACATCACCAGGACAAGCACGCCAGTCGCTGAGGGTGACCTTCATGTGCACGATGAAGCCTGATGACAGTGGCGATCCCGGAGAAAACCCTGGCACGGCTGCTGTGGGGGGGCCCTCGGGACTGCGGATGCTGCCGGCACTGCGTGTCCAGTTGGCCCCGGGCACTGAGAATGAGGCTCCAGGGAGGCAGGCCCTCTCGATGTGCTCCATAGACAGGCTAAGGGGACACCATGTGTCCAGTTGTTTCCCATTGCTGCTGCTCTGCTCTGCTCCTCTCTGCTCCCGGGGAGCCCTCAGCACTTGCCCGGAAGCTTCAGTTTGGGGCACAGGATCTACTAGACAGGGTGCTGGAGCTTTGAGGTCAAGGGGAAGGCCAGACCCCAGGAGGCAGCTGGAGCGTGGCATCTCTGGTCTGAGCACAGATGGTGCCACTGAGCTGGATGGGAGCCTGTGAGAGTACATCCATGTCCACGTTGTTGTGTCTGGTCACAGCCCAGCATCCATCCCATCCCACACTACACCTTGCACACAGCAGGTCCTCCATAAGTAAGCCACCAGGTGCCTTTGAGTGCACATCCATGGCCATAGGAACCTCTGGCCACAGAGGTGTGGACGGCTGTGAGTGCAAGCCCACTCCACTCCTGGGAGAGAGCGATCATGATGCATGAGTCCAAAATGCACCCCCAAAGGGAAGCCTTCTCCCCTGAAGGATGGTTGAGGCCTCACCATGCTGTGAAACCCCTAGGTGTTTCCAAGTCTGGCTGGTGGGCAAACTGTCCATACTGGCCTCCACCATGTTTTTCCTGCAGTAGACCTGAAACACCGAACCTCCCTCATCAGCCAGGCTTACCAATGACCTATTTTAAGCAACTTCATTGAGATATAAATTCATATATCATAGAGTTCACTGTTTTAAAGTGTATATTTCGGGAATCCCTGGGTGGCTCAGCCGTTTAGCGCCTGCCTTCGGCCCAGGGCACGATCCTGGAGTCCTAGGATCGAGTCCCACATCAGGCTCCTTGCATGGAGCCTGCTTCTCCCTCTGCCTGTGTCTCTGCCTCTCTCTCTCTCTCCTCTATGTCTTTCATGAATAAATAAATAAATAAATAAATTAATTAATTAAAGTGTAAATTGCAACAGCTTCAGTACATCCACAGTATGGTGCACCCACCATGACAGTGAAGTTTAGGACATTTCCATTTTCCCCCCAAGAAACCTCTGCCTCTTAACCTCAGCCCTCCACCTCCCCGAGCAACCCCTGTCCAGTCCCCGGCAATCACAAACCTATGTTCCGTCTCTACAGATTTACCTTTCTGGGCATTTTTTCTAAATGCAGTCATGTGCTATGCGGTCCTTTTATGTCTGGCTTCTACCCCTGAGCGGAATGTTTTCAAGGTTTGTCCATACAGTAGTCTGTGTCAGGACTTCATTCCTCCTACGGCCGAATCCTGTTCCATTGCAGGATTATACCACATTTTGTGTATCGGCTCACCAGCTGATGGACACTCCGGGTGTTTCCTCTGTTTGACTATTGTGAATCAGGCTGCTATGGGCATTTGTGTGCAGGCTTTCATAAGGACCTACTTTTTCCTTTTTCTTGGGTCTGTATCTAGGAGTAGGGCAGGTGGGTCATGGAGGAACTCTGTGTTGAACTGTTTGAGGACCTGCCAGACCATTTTCTGAAGCAGCTACATCATTTTACAGTGTACGAGGGTTCCGATCTCTCCACACCTCCGTCCTCCCCTCCACTTTGTGATCCTAGCCATCTTGGTGGGGGCAAAGTGGTGTCTTGTGCTTTTAATGCAACACACAAGTGCTCGGTCCTGGCCCTCCCTGTGTCTGAGCGAGCCGGTTACAGGTCTGAGAAATTTTGCTAAGGAGGAGATGTACGTGTTGTGAAGGAATCGAATATTCCTTGCTCTGCCAGAGTCAGGAAGGTGCTACGTGGCGCCTCGCTGCCCTTACAGGAGCACCCAAGAACCTGAGGGTAATACCAGCTGCACAACCATCTTCCCCTGCATTCTCCAGCCAGAAGTCCCTGGAGGCAGACCTCTGCACGTCCATGGTTTGCCAGGTTTGGTGGTAGCGATGCAGCACCTGCTGGAACAGCCAGCTCAGTCGGTCCTGGGGAGAGATGGCCCCCACCACTGGCTCTCGGGCATCAAGTTGACCAAATGACCATTTGGTTGTGTAAATTCTGCCCTCATCAGTGGGCGCTCTGAAAGCTGGTCTCCCAACCCATTGGCCTTGGGGGGCCTAGAGGGAGCCCCAGCCGAAAAGCAAAGATTTCAGGAAAGAGTACCTTGTTTCTCTCATCCTCTGCACCCCCAGGGCTATCCTGGGGCAATCATTCCACAGTCGTTCAAGGGAAGAAATGAATGATTTTCCTGTGTTTGTTAATGAATTTTCTGGAAAACTCGGTGGAAAACTTTTGTTAGGCACTGTAATCCTGGTGTCCAGCCACTTCACCAGCTGCTCTGCCTTTTGCCACCCAGACCTTCAGGTTTTAAGCAAATCTTCTCAAGAATATTTTTTTTAATTTTTTAAATTATTTTTTTAATTTTTTTAATTTTTTATTTTTTTAATTTTATTTATTTTATTTTTTTATTTTATTTATTTATTTTTTTTAATTCTCAAGAATATTTTGACATGTGTGATTCAAAAGCTCCTCTTTACTTGGACTAATGTACACTCATTCTGATTATGTGTTATTGTAACAGGTACATTTAGGGGCACCTGGGTGGCTCAGTAGGTTAAGCGTCTGCCTTCTACTCAGGTCATGATCCTAGGGTCCTGGGATCAAGCCCTGCATCAGGTCACCTGCTCAGCCAAGAGTCTGCTTCTCCCTCTCTCTCTGTACCCTCTCTTGTCTCTCTCTCTCAAAGGAATAAATAAAATCTTCTAAAAAGATACATTTAGAAGCTTGATATCTATTTTAATCAATTCTCTGAACTGTGAATAGGCTTGATGTTCTGAGCAATGAATTACTTTTCACATAAAAGATGCAAATGTATTTATTCTTGCCCTCCAACTCAAAATGCAGTTCGAGCCTTTGTTTTGATGGGGTTTTTTCCCCAAAAACATTTAGCCTCATTTTACTCTCTTGTTTTATTTTAAAAACAACAATGCATTTCATGAGTTTCCATTTTATTTTTAAAGATTCTAGTTATTTATTTGAGAGCACGAGCAGTCAGGAGGGGCAGAGGGAGAAGGAAAAGCAGATTCCAGACACTGATCGAGGAGCTGGATGCAGGGCTCAATCCCAGGACCCTGAGATCATGACCGGACCTGAAACCAAGAGTCAGACCTCAACCAACCTAGCCACCAGGGAGCTCTGACAGTTTCCATCTTACAGAACATGAAATGGCTCCTACATTGGGGCTTCAGCATGTCAGCAATCACACTCAGAAGAAACGCGTGTGTGTTCTGCTGACCTGACCCATAAAGAATCAGCAGCAATCAGGTGCTGCTCTGTGCAAACTCTGGCAGGAACACAGCAAGAGGCATGCATTTCTTGACTGCAAGTTCCAGGAACCTGGCTCTGGGACTTCAGGATGGCCAAGTTTGTCCTTGTCTCAAGAAGTCAGCAAGCTGGTAGAGAGATCACTAGGGAATAGGTAATTGCTGCTGGTGGTGTGACAGGTGTCACAGCCCCTTGCCCACATCTGTGCCTGGGCAGAGGAGAGGTTGGGAAAGGCTTTTCCCAAGACAGAAGCTCCAGCCTTCTGTGTCCTCACTGGAGGGGCCTTCCTGGGGGCTGAGCTCTCCTAGGTTTCTTTTGTTTTGTTGTTTCTACCACTGTATTTCCAGGTACTAGAACTAGAACCAGCGTCTCTTAGATAACACGTAGATAGATGAATGAATGAATGAATGAATGAATGGATATCAGTTTATTTCCAAAAAATGAAAAGAGGAGGAGGACCCGCTCTCCAGACAGAGGGAGCTGCAAACACTGAGGCAAAGCCCAGGCAAGATGGGAATGGGGGGCTCAGGGCCCAGGTTGGGAGTTCGGAGTGCAGGAGCAGGGCTGTGCACTCGGAGCTGGGCTCCAGGCTCAGGACACACATCCTCCCCCATGAAGCCAGGTATTTGCAATCCTGTGTTCAGCCGAGAAACAGTCCTCACTCAAAATCTTCCCGAGCACTATGAGCAACAAAAGAAAAAATAGATAAATCGGATTTCATCAAACTGAATGTGTCTGTGCTTTGAGAAAGTGCAAAACCAGCCCACAGAGTGGGAGAAAATGTTTGCTAGTCATATACCTGGTAAGGGACACACTAGGAGCTCTTACATCTCAACAATAAGAAGACAAAGGAAGTTTGAAATCCCCAGAGAATCTGACAGACACTTATCAGAGATGGCCAGGGGCCGTTGAGCCTGAGGGACGATGTTCAGTGGCCCTCGGTGCATCTCCCAAACCTTGGTCAAATCCAGAAAGTTCAGAGTCAGATTTGCAAGCTCAGGGCTGCAGCCTCAGCTCAGGAGAGGGCGGGGGGACAGATGTGTCTTAGCTCTGGGGCAGGTGAACACGTAAGAACCAGGGCCCTTGGGGCCTGAGCCATCCAAGACCCAGCAGATCCGGGGGATTATGTGTATCTGGCTCGATACCCCCCTTTGCCCAACAGCTTGGAGATTCCAGGGGCATGGGCCCTAAGCAGTGGCCAGAAGCATGGCCGAGGGGTCTCCTGACACCCCGAAACAAGTGGGACAGCCCCCGAGCACTGGCCCCTAACAAAGGTGGAGTTGCTTTAGGTCTGGCATCAATGGGTGTCCCATCAGACGCCAGGGAGCCATCGAAGGGGAGGCAGAGGGCAATGCAGGCCACTTCCCAGTCTCCAGAACCTTCTCCGGGACTGCAGGAAGCAACATCGTTGATCTGTGACTGCCTGACCTGCTCTGAGCTCCCCTGCATGACGTGAACCTTGCCAGGGAAGGGGACATGAAGGTGGCACACAGGAGGGAGGTGGGACTCCCACAGCCTCGCCTTTTCCAGAACATACCCTGCACTCCTTCTACTTGTTTGAGGGTTCGGAGGGTCTAATATGTTTAGGAAGCATGAATACACTTTTACCCCCAAGACAGACGTTTTTGTTGCAAGGCTGCAGGCCACGCAGACACCTGACTGTGCAGAGCAGCCCCGAGTTTCACAGACATGCCGTTGAGAGGCCCCCGGATCCCGGTGCACCGTGAGGGGCCGTGTGCATGGAAGGCGCACTGGGAAATCTTGGCCTAGCCCCTCCCCTTCTTCTTGCAGCTGGGGAGGCTGAGGCAAAACTGTGCAGAGAGCCTGGCCTAGGACCCGGTCCCCAGGTGCCCGTCACTCCATTCCTTCCCCCAAAAATGTCACATCATTGGCAGGGCCAGGTGCAAAATGAAAACATGGGCTTCTTGTTCAGACACTTAAGAATTTAAGATGGCAACAGCCAAGCCTCAGACCAAGGGCAGACCCTTCTGGGCACAGGGTCCTGTGTGATTCAAGCATCCCTTCCCCGTGAAGCCAACCCCACTCTCTGCAGCCTGGAAGCGTCCCATGGACACATCCCTGAGCTTGAAGCCAGAGGACCTCACACCTGCTCCTCACTGGCCCAGGGCCTTTGGACACATCTCCCAGCCTCTTGGAGCCTCAATCTCCACTCCCTGAAAATGGGTTCATAATGACATTTTCATCAGTGCTCTGGAGCCTCGACTGCATGAGATCACAAAATGGAACTGGCTCCTGCCTGACTGACAAGAAAGGGTTGACCCTGCATGTGGAGGGGGCCAGGCCTGCCGACTTCTTGAATTCTAGAACCATGTGATCCCACCCACTGTCGGGCTGAGAGTGGCTGCTACCAGGGGGTGCAGAGGGGGGTCACCATGACACCTTCCTAGGGATTTACTGAGCACCTGCAGGAGTCCCCCAACACCGGTTCCCAGGTGGCAGCCCACCAGTGTTGGATCCCGGTCCCCCTGCGCCAATGCCTCTGTCCCTTCCTCTGGATCAGGGTTTAATTTCTGGCCCGACTCAGTTCTCTTAGGCCCTGAATTAAATGGGGGAAATGCTGTTGTGTGCAGTGTCCGGGCACAGCTGGGCTGATCGCAGGCCTGCTGTCCCCACTAGAGTCCTTTATGATTGGGTATTTATGGAGGGCACGACTCAGAAATTGCTACGTAATGTGGTATCTCTCGGTGATGTGCACATTTGCTCCACTGCTTTCCTGTGGTAACCCTGAGCGAGTTCCAACAGCCCTGCTATGCCTCAGTTTCCCCATCTGTAAGATGTAGGTAATGCAACACCCAGCTCACAGGGTTGCCAAGCAGATTAAATTAGTTAATAGAGAAAATGCTCGGGTGTACAGCAAGCACGTACTCGGCGTGAGCTGCCCTTACAGATAAAGCACCTCACTCAACTGTGCTTCCGTTCGCACACTCATTTGCTTGGCCCCCAAGGAACTCGTTGGTCCTTGGGAATTCTGGAGAGCAAGGTGGCGGCATACTGATGTGTGGGCTCCTCTGTGGGGCCGTCACAGTGGCATGTGTGGTTTGATGTGGCCAAGAGGCACCCCAAACACCAGTTTGGCCATTTTCAGGTCGTCCTTTTGTTTCTCGGGCTCAGGACAAGCCCATGCTTTCCCCCTGACCTTCTCCCCGTCCGCTGTGTGTTCCAAGGAGTCACCTGTTCCCCAGCCCCGGGAAGCGAAGGCCACTGGGCCGCCTCCTGTCTGTCAGATGACGGGCCAACACCACAAGGCTCTTGATCTCTGCTCTCTCTTCCTGTGTCTTCTTCCCCCGTGGCCTCTCCCACTGGGACATCTGCTGTCTGCCTGTCTGTCGCATCATCTAAGCTTGGGAGGTTTTTGATGTACAGATCACATGAGGAGGAGTGTTCTAAAGCAAGGCCTGTGGGGCCGCAGAACTGAAAAACATGTCGTCTGTGCCCGCCTGCCTGCCCCGCCACATCCTGGGAGGGCCGCTGTCCCCACCGCGTCCCTCTCGGATCAGCCGAGGCCGTGGGAAGAGTCCTCCTCTCTGTGGAGGGTGCGCCACGTAGCATGACAGATGGAGCAGGTGAACTTCCGCTCTCGCTCGCTGCAGTGAGGTGTCTAGATGCCAGCCCATCACCCCCGGGGCAGTGGGTGTTGTCGGCCTGTCTCAGGGTTCATTTTTAAGTCTGTTGATATATATGTCTGGGCAAAAACTATTAACCTGAGCAGGAAGCGGCCACGGGCAAGTTCAGAGGGCCAGATGGACACAGCGGTGGGGTGAGGGGCCCCTTCACCCTCAGCACCGCTCACTAGAGAAAGCCCTGCGTGGGGGGGTTAGGGCTCCCCTAAAACCAAATCCTGCTCAACAGACCTTATCCCACTTTGCATCCCTGCTCTTAGGGCTCTGCCCCCATGCTCCCCAAAACTGCAGAAAAGAGTTTGTGTCCCCCTGCCCGAAGAGTTTCCGTGTTTTCTTATTTCCTGTTCATACGTCCTGGCTGTTGGACTCTTCTTTTTATCATTTGGGTGAAATTCATCTAACAAAAAACTAATCTCTTTTTTAAAAAAGGTTTTATTTAGTTATTTACTTGAGAGAGAGAGAGACAGACAGAGAGCATGTGAGCATGAGCGGGGGCAGGGGCAGAGGCAGTCGGGGGCTCAATCCCACCACCCTGAGATCATGACCTGAGCCGAAACCAAGAGTCAGATGCTTAACTGACTAAGCCACCCAAGCGCCCCTAAAATGAACCATTTTAAAGTGAACAGCTCCCCACCTCTATGTAATTCCAAACACATTCATCATCCTCACCCCAAAACTTGGACCCCTCCCCTGTCACACCCCGCTCCCTCTCCCCCAGTCCCTGGTGGCCATGAATCTACTTTCTGTGTCTATGGATTTGCCTGTTAGGGACGTTTCATACAAATGTGATCACACAATACATAGCCTTCTGCGTCCAGCCTCTTTCAAGGACCAGAATGTTTTCAAGGTCCGCCCATGTTAGCAGGTGTCAGGGCTTCGTGCTTTTCTGTGGCCGAGTAATATTCCATTGTGTGACAAGAGCACATTTTGCTTATCCATTTGTGTGACGACAGACAACTCGGTTATTTCCACCTTTGGCGATTGTGACTAGTGCTGCTATTGATACACATAAACAAGTTTGTATGTGATCACCTGTTTTAAATTCCTCAGGGTACACAGCTGGCTCATGGGGCAACTCTGTGTTTAACTCTCTTTCCTTTTGATTTTTTTTCTCTGCTTTGGCCCTAATTTCCCCAAATGTCCAGAATTTCTTTTAATTAGGTCATCTTGATGGTGCATTCACTGGGGTCTAGCTGTGCCATTTGGACCTCTTTGGAAGGACCCTCCCCCAAGCCCAAGGATGCTGGAGACAGCATGTCTACAAAGGAACCCCCAGGTCCTTCCTGCCTGCATGGTGGGGCAGTGCGTGGGCGGGTCATCCTCCCCTTGCTCCCGTCATCTCAGGTGGTAAGGTCAGGCCCAAGGAAGGGCTCCCTCCTTACAGGACCTCTGCCAAGACAGTGCCCACTCCTGTCCACTCAGGGCCCCCTCTGAGCCAGGAGGGGTCCAGTTCACCAAGAATGTCCCCAGGGAAAGCAAGACTGCCAGTGTGTCTCTTAGGAGCACAGTCTACTTGCTGACTTTGTTATCTGGGACACGAAGAGGACCCTGGACATCAAAAGGCCTGGAGTACGTGGGTCTGACCACATTATTCCTCCAAAGAATGGGACCTCCTCTGACAAACGAGCTCAGTTACAAAGGGAAAGAATGCAGGGCTGGCCGTGGCAGACAGGCCCTGCCCCGCACGGCGCTCAATAGCTCCCAGAGGGGCAGAGAAAGGGAAGCTGACCGAATGTCATACTTGGTGTCTACCTACGGACGCGCCGCTGCTGGGAAAGGGGGCTGGGCATCCCTCGTGGACTCCGGGCTGGACATCTGGGCGATGAGCCACGCTGCACTGATGGGAGGACCGAGAAGGGGGAGGCAATGATCGGTGCTCAGAAAACAGTTCCAAAGGATAAATAAGTGGGAGAAGGCACAAAGCAGGCCCTTCATCAGAAGCAAGTGTTTAAGGAGACTTTCCTCTGGGGTATGCTGTGATGTTTCCTCAAGTACCGCAGAGGCACATGTATTATTATCCCTATTTTACAGATTAAGAAACAGGCTTGAGAGGGGTCAGTCAGCCCTTTGCCCACAGCCACACAGGCCCTTATGCTCACCCAGCATGCCGCATGGCCAGCCCTTGGTTGGGGTGACCAACAGGACTCTATGACATTCAATGTGTAGTGACCATGCTGGACAAACCCAATTCAGTCATTCACAGGGCTAGTTGGGATCGCAGATCACTGTAAAAATAGTAAAAAGAGTATATTTCTCAGCATGTCACAAAGTCATGCTTGAAGATCAGAGAAGTCCTGGGGGATGGAGCTGCTGAAACTGGCTTGCTGAGCCCCCCAAGGTAGGTTGTGGTGAGGGTACATGTGGCTGGAAGGTACCCAGGACCTGGACCGTGGGATCTGACCCCGCGTCTTTGGGAAGGGAAACCTCCACTTCCTTCTCTGTACAAACACCTCCAAGTGTGCTGAATTGTGGCCTTCAAAAAAGAGATCCCCGGTCCCTGTGAATGTGACCTTATTTGGAGAAAGGTCTTTGCAGATGTAATTAAGTGAAGGATCTCGAGATGAGATCATCCTGGCTTAATTAGGTGTCCTAAATCCAGTGACAAGTGTCATTACAAGAAGAGGAGAAGCACAGAGGGCACGCCGTGCGAAGACGGAGCAGAGATGGAGGGATGCATCTACAAGCCAAGGAACGCCAGGAATTGCTGGCGTCCACCCACAGCCCAGGGAGGAGTCTAGACCAGACTCCCTGGAGCCTCTCGAAGGAAACAGTCCTGCCAACACCTTGTTTGGGGACTTCTGGCCTCCAGACTGTTAGAGAATAAGTTTCTGTTGTGTTATGCCACCAAGTTTATGGTCATTCATCACAACAGTCAAAGGACACTAATATAGTACCCAGGGACCCAAAAACATGCACTTTGCGCCTCGTACAGCACAGACACACATGGCAGCCAGTGCCTCTGAGGACAGATTGGCCCAATCACTCTATGAGACAACCTGTCAGCCTCCCCAAAAGCTTCCAAATATGCATGTCACCCCTTTGACCTAGAACCTCCTCTTCTGGGACTTCATCCTCATGAAATCAGCAGACAGATGTGCACAGAGGTATGTGCAAGATGACCCAACAAAGGATTGCTTCAAATATTAAAAAAGAAGTGAAAACTCTTAAATGTATTGGTTAAATACGTTGGGAGGCATCCATTCAAGGAAAACTACGAAGCCTTTTAAATTGATCGGACAGAGAAAAAAAAAGAAAAAGAAATTGATCGGGGAGATGAAAAAAAATGGTATGGAAGATGTTCACAGTATATTGTTTAGTGAATGTAAGATTTGAACTCTGGGACATTCTCCAAGAGGCAGAACCATGGAGACAGTAAAATGATGAGCAGTTTCCAGGGGCTCACGAGGAGGGAGGGATGAGTGGTGGAGCATGGAGGATTTTTAAGGCGGTTCAGCTACTCTGAGTGACACTGTAGTGGTGGACACAGGATCAATCTGTCAAAACCCACAGAACATACAGGACAGAACCGTGAACCTGGGGGAAGCTGTGGACCTAGTTAATAATCACGTATCAACGTTGATTCATCATTTGTAACAATGTACCACACTGATGCAAGATGTACCCAACAGAACTGGGGAGCTGCGAGGGATGTATATGCAAACTCTACTATCCCTCCAAGTATTTTGTAAATTAAAAAATGTTCTAAAAATATCTATTAATTTTTTAAAGAATGCAGCTTTTAAATCAGTACATATAGAATTATCCCATTTTTAAATAGAAATAATGGTCCCCACAAGGTGAACCACCTCAGAGTGCTGGAGGTCCAGACGACTGGTCACTTTGCTCAATTTCATTTTCTGATTTTTTTAAAGATTTTATTTATTTATTTATGAGAGACACAGAGAGAGGCAGACACATAGGCAGAGGGACAAGCAGGCTTCATGCAGGGAGCCTGATGTGGGACTCGATCCCAGGACTCAGGATCATGCCCTGAGCTGAAGGTAGATGCTAAACCACTGAGCCACCCAGGGATCCCTCATTTTCTGATTTTTTGAGACAAATAGGGACTATTTAGTATCATTTGTGTTTTGATTGCTCTTGGAAAATATTTAAAAGTTTTCTAACTTTATCCAACTCATGCATGTGTATAATTTGATAAATCAGATGCTTTGACTACTGTCAGTTTTTTAAAAACAAAAAGTTCCAAGGCCACCTGTGTGGCCCACTGGGGGTAGTGCTCAGGCCCTTGAGTCCACAGCCCAGACCCAGTACTGTGGCCTGGGAGAGTCACTTCTAGCCGCCCCCATCCACCCCCTGCCCCCAGGCACCACAGGGCCAGTGCTACCTTTGGCAGTGCCAAGAATGTCCACCTGTCCCTGTCTGTTTGGGGGTTTCCTCCACCCTTTCCTCGAGGGCTGGTCAGTGTGCTTGGATTGCAGCCTGTTACCCCAGCAGAGGCCCTGTGTCCTTGTGGCAGATCACATAACCACCTCTCCTCGGCCATCATGGGTCCCAGCTGGTCACCAAGTCACAAATACACCCCAGAAAGAGTGGCCCAGCGGGTGAACAGCCCTGTTGCTGACACACTTGACTTAGGACAGTGAGCTCAGGTCCCCTTGCTGAAATTTTCCCACATGGCCCCAGTATCTGATGGTAGAGGGGTCTGCACACTGGCCAAGAGCGACCCAGAGACTCCGACAAGAGAAAACCAGGCTGCATTTGAACACCATGGATTGATATATGTGTGAGCGTACATGATACATTGTGTATGTAAGTGTGCTCGGGTGCGCCTGCGTGCATATGTGTGTGCGTGTGTGTGTGTGCGCGTGCGTGCATGTGTGTGTGTGTGTTTGCATTTGGAAAAATCTTTCCAGGACTTCTGGAGCTGAATGGATGGCTGCACTCACTTCACTATGTGCCCAGGGTCCAACAGGGAGGGACAGGTGTGAAAACTCTCAGTAAATGACTGAATACACGAAATTTAGTTCATTCCTTCTGATCCTTCAGGGGGACTTCGCCCCACAGGGGAGATCTGGAAATACCTGGAGGCATTTTTGCCAACATTGGAGAGGTGTCGTTTTGGCATCTAGCTGGTAGGGGCCAAGGATGCTGCCACAGGCTACGTGCCCAGGACAGCCCAGCCACGAAGAATCTTCGTTCGGCCCAAATGTCTGCAGCACCCAGGCTGAAACCCCTGCTTCTGAGGGCTCATAATCCTAATTCCTATGGCGGTCAAGGAGTTAGAGCACTTCTGTGCTTTAATTGTCCAACAAGACCCATACTGCCGCCCTCCAGGCTTCCTGCAAGCATCTCCTCTCAGGTTTTCCTGTATCCTTCCGTCCTTATCCCAAAAAGGCAGACCTGTGAGCTTGCCACCTTTCCAAGGCCTTGTCCTGGCCCCTTTCCTGATTTTTCCCCGAGGGAGCAACCACAAATGTGCACTTTCCTGACTCTCTTGCTTCCAGTGGCCATGGAGCTACTTCTGACCAAAGCAACAAGGTGGAAGCCATTAGCTGGGATTCCCAGAAAAGCTTTGGAAAAGGACGGAACCTGCTGGAGAGCCCCTCAGCCTTGGTCCTTCCCTCTTCTTCCCTGGAGTAGGGACCCGACAGGGAGGGACAGTCACATCTTTAATCCTGAAGACACGTTGACTCCGAGATTGCTTTGTGCACTACCGAGTAGCCAAGGGCTCCCACTTTCCACCTGCATCCCAGCCCGCCTTCCCTCCTGCCTGGCCAGTGGCCCCCCTGCATGTCCCATGGATGTACCTCTCACATATAAAGCATCTGAGAAGCTTCTAGCCCCCTCAGATCTGCTCTTCCCACAGGGTCTCCTCCAACTCAGAGGGTAGCAGCATCTCTTCTCCTCTGGTGGCTCAGGTGCAGACCCTGGAGTCACCTCGACTGCTCTCTGTCCCCCACACGCCGCGTGAGAGCTTGCCAAGCCTTAGCAAATGCCGTTTGTCCAGCACACAGCAGGAATGCAGTAAATATGTGTTGGGTGTATGAACGAATGAATACCTGAGGAGGAAGTGCCTGGGTCCCTGATGATGCCGGGTGGCCCATGCCAGCCTCTCCTGGACAGAGAAGAAAGAGTGGGTTCACTGCAGCGGCACCATACAGGTGCTGCAGAGGTGAGGCGCAGTGTCCACGTGGAACTCAGAGTCTAGCAAGGACCGCGGACAAACAACCAGAGACTTGTGGACAGAGCGGAGCCTGTGTAAGAGGCAGGTGGAGGGTGTTACGGGCTCCTCTCCTGTCCACGCTCCACCAACACGAATCCCCACCGCCTCTCCATCCAGAACTTTCCTGGGATCCCTGTCCCTCCTCCCCTGCTTTCTCCACTCAGGCAGTCCTTTCCCTTGGGCCCGCCTGTCTGCCAGGGCTTCCCTCCAGGACCCTTCCTCCGTGGCGCCAGCCTCCGGGCCTCTGCTGAACCCAGACAGCAGCTGTACCTACGGCATGACGCCTGGTGCTGGCTAACGTCCCTCAGTGTGTCTGTCGGTCTTGTCTTCAGGAGCCGTCACAAGCTACTCGAGGGGAGGGATGCCCCCCACCCTAGACCCCTGCTCCAGGGCCTGCAGTGCTTGGCACAGGGCTGGCACGTTCCCCCAGGACACCCCTCACTCCAAGGGACCTTCCGAGACAAACGCAGGGGACGAGAACCATGGGGCTTGGTCACTAGACTGGCTAACAGCCCAACAGATAGACAATACGTGCTGCTCATTTCAAGTTCCGGAAGCCTGGAGAGAGAGAGCTGAAGCCTTCTGATACCAACATCTGTCAGCTCTGGGCCATGGGGTGTGGCTTTCCTGCCCCCACTGAGCACCTGCAGACAGATTCGTAGTCGGAGTGGGGAGCACATGCACAGGGCAGCCAGGGGCACCAGCCCAGCCACCGGCCAACCCTAGGGACACGCGGGGCCCCACCTAGCCTTTCCGCACCTTGGCTCCTTGTCTGCAACCTGTAGATGACCTCCCCGCCCCCCCCCCCGGACTGCTGTGGTTGAATTGTGTTCCCCAAGATGTTCTGTGGAAATCCTAATCCCTGGGGCCTGCGAACGTGACCTTATCTGGGGCAGAGTCTCGGTAGATGCAATCAAGTTGAGAGGAGCTCATGCTGGATTAGGGTAGACCCTAACCCGAAGACTGGCGTCCCAATCAGCAGGGAGACATTGGGGTGCAGACACGCAGACACATGCCATGTGCAGACAGAGGCAGAGAACGGAGGGACGCAGCTACAAGACAGGAATTCCAAGGACTGCCAGCAGCCCCCAGGAGCCCCCAAGAGCCAGAAGAGGCAAGGAAGGATCCTCGTCTAGAAACTCCGGAGGGAGTGCGGCCCCGCTGACAACTCGATCTGAGAATTTCTGGTCATTTGTCATTTGTTGCTACAGCCAGAGGATGATGCCTCAGCCAGCTGACACATCTTGCAGAAACTCACCCATGTGACAAGCTTTCCAGGCAATGTGGGACGCATGTTCGGTGCAGCTACGTGCTGGCCAGAGCTGGTGTGGAGGAGCCTCACCGATGGTCTGTTATGTCCCTTGGTGTATGGGATTGCAGGAACCAAGTGTCCCCAGTTAGTGCTCTCGGCCCCACAGGAGGCAGGCTAGAAGGGTCGCCCCAGGGAACCACACTTGCATGACCCGGGGTCCCGGGATCGAGTCCTGCATCGGGCTCCCTGCAGGGAGCCTGCTTCTCCCTCTGCCTGTGTCTCTGCCTCTCTTTCTGTGTCTCTCATGAATAAATAAATAAAACCTTTAAAAATAAAATAAAATAAAAGCTACCCTTTCACCTTGCGGTGTCTGCCCCTTACCAGGGGAAAAGAACAACCTCCCTGCTCCTCCTTGCCTCCAAAATAACCTGTCAGCCTTTTATCCAGGAAGGACAGCCCACCCATCGCTCACTAAAGCCCAGGATGACCAGGAGGCCTGTGCGCTTTCCCTTTCCTCATGAGACTCTCACTGCGGCTTCTGGAAAAACAGGAACTCCTGTGACCATTCCTTCAAGACCAGACCTCAGGTAGCCTGTAAGCGTAAGTGTGGCACTGTTGGTGTCACAGACTTGTTTGCACAGACCCTACAGGAGTGCTCATTTTCAAGTCTACGGGCCAAAGAGCTGGTGGACGAGTCGTTTTCACCTTAAAACCAGCTGAGCAGTGACTGTAGATGGTCTGCAGAAGCAGCGCTCCAGGCTCCCTGGTCCATATGTTCATGGTTCTGCAGGGGGCACAGCGGCTTTCCATCCCCCTGAGGACCCCCGAGCCTGGAATGTGGGAGCCCCACCCAGTGTGAGCACAGCCTCTACTCTGATCCAGGTCTCCTCCCCGGGGTTGTCAGCCTGGGTCTTCTGAAATAGCACCTGTCGGTCACTGTGAACTATCTGACCACTCACATGGGTGGGGAGCATGGAAAATATTTCTATTCAAGTGTGTTTCTGGGATAATGAAGTCGTTATTTCAGTGGAACCTGGCAAGCTGAGGGCTATCCCTACAGTCTGTCCCCAACAGCCACAGCCGGGCTGATTTTGCAAAGCTAGGCCAAAGTTCCCGTCCCTATAATCAGCTCTCAGACTTCGTTGGAGCCGAAAATTCCACAGGGAGCTCTGAAAATGCAGGCTCCAGGGCCCATCCTAGAGGTTCTAATACAGAGTCTGTGCCGGGGGCCGGGAATCTGCATTTCTACCAAGTTTTTCATATGACACAAGTGGTCTGAGAAACACTGCTGCAGAGAAATACGGTCTGGGAATTGTTCACTTTGGTCATCTTTTAAAAAAACAACAACAACAACATTCCGGGTCTCCTGAGTGATTTCAATCTGCTAAGCATCTGCCTTTGGCTCAGGTCATGATCTCAGGGTCCTGGAATCAGGTCCTGCATAGGGTCCCTGCTCAGCGGGGAACCTTCCTCTCCTTCTCCCTCTGCAGCTCATCCTGCTTGTGCGCTCTCTCTCTCTCTCTCTCTCTCTCTCTATCAAATAAATAAATAAAGTCTTTAAAAACAAAACAAGACCATATTCCCACAAGGATCTGTGCTCACGAGTGATGGAAACAGGTTCTTGATTGTATCCAGAGCACTGACCACGGGTCTGAGCCAAGGAAGCAACAAAAAACAAGCACCTTTTATTTTGCCTGATTAATCCCCCAAACCTCATAATGCTTTTGCAAACCAGATATTTGATGCTAAGGATTTTACCTGACTCTTACCGAGGAAAATTTTAAAAATGGGAATGTTGGTGGTCTCGTCCACAGACTCACGTCCAGAAAGTCCTGCCTCCATCGGAGAGGCTGTAAACAACTTCACTGGGGTAAATTTTCCATATTACGTAATTCACCAGTTTCAAGGACACAATTTGATGATGCTTTAGTAAATTTATCACGTTGTGCCACTCCCGCCGCTCCGTGAACATCTCACGCCCGCTTGCGGCTGGCTCCCCTCGAACCCCACCCCTGCCACCTCCCAAGCAGCGGTTAATCGCTGTGCTGTCTCTATGGGCTCACCTTTCCGGATGTTTTGCATGAAGGGAATCACGAGGTCTCTTGGGAGGGGCTTCTTTCACTCAGCGGTGTTTCCGAGGGTCATCCGTGTTGTCCGTTTACCAGCTGATGGATGTGTACATTGTTTCCAACTTGTGAAGTCATTCTTTTCTAATGACACAGCCTGGCTGCTTCTCACATCAGACTCCGTACCCTGAGGGCCGGTCCACGTGGGAGGTTGGCAGTGGGCTGGTTAAAGCCCCGTGGGTTTTCCGTCATTTGGGATCTCCTGTTCTCCAGACGCAGAGCTTGAAGAAGGGATTCTGGTGCGAGAGGTTTATTGAGGAGGAAGCCTGGGGGAGGGAGGGAGGGAGGAGGGAGGGAGGGAGTGAGGACGTGGTGCCAGGACACCTGGCACAGACCACGCTGCCGAGTTGTCTCTGAGAATGGGGCAGCTTTTTGGATGCCCTGTCAGTCAGTCGGTGTGGGCTGACCCCTGAGGTGGGGGACACAGTTTCCTGGGCAGAGTGGCATCAGCAGAAGGGGCAGCCCTGAACCACTGGCAACCGAGACTCAAGCAACTGGGTGGGGGGGCAGGTGACCCCTCCATAAAAGGGACCTGGGCCAGCAGCATTGCCACGGCCTCACACACATCCCCACATCCTCCAAGTCAGGCCTGTCCACTGGGACCAACACCAGCTTGTCCCATCTGAGCCCTGCTGTGCTCCAACCTCTTCCTGGCTGGCCAGGCCCAGCCCCACCTCAGAGCCCTTGCACATGCTGTCCTCCCTCCCCCAGAGCATGGCCTGGTGGCCCCTCCTCCCAAAGGTACATTGTGTATGTGCACACACCTGTGTGTACATGTGGCCCAGGGTGAGGGGCACAGGAAAAGTGGTGATCGCTCTGCCAGAAACCTCCAAGGGGCTCTGATGCCATGAGCATCTCCAAAACTGCTCAGGTCAGCCATGCCCAGGGTGCCCACCTCTCTGCTCCACTGCAGCCTGGCCAGGTAAGCAGGGCTGAGAAATGAAGACAACCACAGGACTGCATGGAAAGTCCTACTGGGGATACACTGGGATACCACATGTCACCACTGAGGGCAGTCTGGATAGTGCCTGAGGTGGATCCGGGAGGGCTTCCTGGAGGAGGTGACAGCTCGGGGGATTCTCAGAAAGTAGAACTTGGTCCAGTTGTGAAGGGAAGCAGAGGCAAGGAGGCAAGGCAGTCTAGCTTATTTAGGGGCCCAGAATGTGCCGGAGCTGGAGCTCAGGGGTGGAGGTGAGGGTGGGCATCAGGCTCTAGGGTTTGAGTTTTAGCTCAAAGTCAGTGAAAACCCTGGGGGCTGACCTGGGTACTTGGGTAGTGGATATGTGGTCTGCTCTTGAACCTAATTGTTGTAACCGGCTTGGCCATCACCACCCCTGCAGCTTTCACAGGTGGGGGGGCGGGGGGGCACTTATGGGGTCTATCCTTTTGTGTGATTAATTCGGAAGGAGGCAGAAAGGGCCTAGGTGTTCAATGAGCTCCCCAGCCAGGGCCTCCAGCCAGGAGGGACCTTTGTGACAAACCTGGGGTTTTCCTTTGCGGTTCCACCAGCTACTCTGACATCAAACAAAGGCTCGAATCTCGTCTTTTGGCCTCTGAACACTGTGCCTTCACCAGGCCACGAGCCAGCTCTCTGTGAGCAGGGCTGGGCTGCAAGGCTCTGGGTCCCGACTGCTGGCATTTGCACTTGGAGGAAGGGAGAAAAATGATCCATATGTTTCCTACCGCCTTTGGCATGTGGTGTCACCTGTGCTGTCCGGGTCAGGGCTGCTCGCAGGCAGAGTGCATGGGATGTGCCCCCATTGCCCAGCGGCCCTGAGGGTCGTGGTTGGGGGACGTCCTCCCCGGACACCCTGGGGAGAACATGGGCGCTGGAAACAAGACCTGTGGATTTAGCGGTGCTTGGAAAGAGGCAAAGGATCCTGGCAATTCGAAGGCCGGAGCAAGGAAATCATGTTGGGATGTTCCCGCTGACCTCGACTCCAGAGAAAGGGTAAGAGCCCGGGGCCTCCTCTGCCAGCTCAGGGTCTTTCCTCTCCACTCAGGGGCCTTTGCTGTTGTCCCTGGGGGCGTCACCACGAGATGGGGTGCACCGTCTGTTCATTGCTCTGCATATCTTTTTGTGACCTCAGGCAGAGGGAAAGCCAGGTAAGATCGGGGACAGGGCTTGTGTGTGTCTGTAGCTCCTGGAGGGCTGGACATGGGGACAGTGGAGGTGCCACCTCCAAACCCACTGCCTGGTGCTTTCTCATCCAAAGTCTGAAAACTTCGCTCTCCTTCCAACCTCTCCGTCTGCCTGTCTGTCCGTCCCTCCCCAGCCTGCCTCGGCTCCACACTCATCCCCTCGCGCCGGAAGGTCCCCGAGGCATGTGGGCTGGACTCCAGCACCGCCCTGAGGGTTCTCAGGCCAGAGGGAGAGGGCAGGAATTCACGAGCGCGCCCCAGGTGCTAGCGGGCAGGAGCTACTGACTCACGCGGTGCTGGGTCTCAGGCCAGGCCTGTAGGCATCCGGGAGGCAGAAAAGGTCACTTACCTTTGCACACGGCCTCACCGGTGGCCCCAGGCCTGCGTGGGAGGCACTGGGGGGCAGTGGCCAACCCCCGAGGACGGGCTGAACAGCTGTCTCTCTGGGGCCGGTCACCCACGAGGGACCTCATCTGCAAAGGAAGGCCTGGGCAGACGGGCTCCAGGGACCCCTCCAGCTACAAACACCCTCCAGTTGGTCCTGAGGCCCCAAGGTGGGGCCTCTGTCTGCTGCCCTTCCCCCCTGTGGGCCAGAATGCCCGGCAAGTGGCAGGTGCAGGCTGAGCAGGCCTCAGGCCCGGACATTTGGGCCAGTGCAGTGGCCAGTCGCAGTGGCCCGACTCTGTCCCCCACCAGGCCTGGGCTGCCCCCAGTGCCCCGGGTCGGCTCTCTGGCGTAGAGGCTGAGCCCCGAGCGGCCCGATCAATCTCTGCCTGCTCCTCCCACTGGCTGTGACAATTGCAGAGTCTCAAGACACAGGTCACGGAGAATAAGGCTCAGAGCCACAGGAACAACACTGCCCAGGGTCAAATTCACTGAAACTCGCAGAGAAGTCCTTTCAAAGCCTCTCGATGCCAGGCTTGGCTCAGAACAGCCTGAGCCCCTCTTAGAATTGGTCGGCCACACTAGGAACCCCTGTGACTTTATGATCACACCTTGTTTTTGATCAGAGTGGGGTGCTCACCTGGCCTGGTTACCTCCAGCTGGCACAATAGTGACCCTACATAGACTCTACATCATCACCCGGGGTCCACCCTCAAGGTTGCACGTTCTATAGTTAGTATATATAATGCCGTATGTCCACCACCACAGAATCCTACAGAGCAGTTTCACCGCCCCCAAATCCTCCATGCTCCACCTGTTCATCCCTCCCTACCCCTAACTCTGGCAGCCCCTCCTCTTTCCACTATCTCCCTAGGTTTGCCTTTTCCAGAATGTCCTATGGTTGGAATCACACAGTCTGTAACCCTTCAGTTTGGCTTCATTAGTAAGACACAGAAACACATTTAAGTTTCCCCCATGTCTTTTCGTAGCTTGAGAGTTGTTTTTTTTTTGTGTGTGGTTTTTTTTTTTTTTTTTTTTTTTTTTGGCGTTGAGTCCTATCCCATTGTCTGGATGGACCACCACTTGCTTATCCAAAGTGGCTGCACCGCCTTGCCATCCCGCCCGCAGGGAGCAAGACTTCCCAGGGCTGCCCGTCCTTGCCAGCATCGTGGAACATCTTTCCACACGTTTATTTGCCATCTTTGTATCCTCTTTAGTGAGGTTCAACTCTTGTCATGATTAACTCAGCCAAGCAGCAGAGTATAAAGAAGCACCAGAGCAAGGCTCTCAGCTGCCCACCCAGGTTCTGTCATTTGCTAATCCTTCTGGAAGAATCTCTAAGAAGGGCTGGGTGGGATTCCAGGGATACTCCTTAAAGGGAGCTGGCTCAGCTGGGACGTGCGCCCTCCTCCCTTCCTCTCTCCGCAGCCCAGAACTTGCATGGGATGGCTGAGCTCCTGCAGCTGTTGCGGACCACGAGGTGTCTCTGAGGCGGGGAAACTGTGTGCTAGGCTGGTCGAGCAGATGGACCCAAGAAGGAACAAGGTTTCTGGTGAAGCCCCGTAGCAGCCACGGCCTGCTCACCTCCAGGCTTCTTTTAGGAGGAAAAGAAACAATCTTCTCTGCTGCATAAGATGCTTATTTTGGATTTTTATGACATGTTGTCAAACTATTTCTTTCCTATCTGAAAAACCTCACTAGCAAACATAAGCCGGGTCTCCAGTGACCCTCCAGGCCTATGAAAGTTGCCCTCAAGAGAAGCAAGGGCATTTAGCACGTGTTTAGAACTTCCCCTGGGACCGGCCTCATGTTCCAGCCCCACAAAAGGGGTGAGAAAGCGCCTGTCCCACATTGGTGGCAATGGCCCCTCCAGGGGCCAGTGGGAGCCGTCCATCCAGACAGGGGAGGGGGACATGCTCTGGAAAACACAGAAGGAATTGCAACAGAACATGTCATCAGATGTGATCCCAAGAAAGAACCATGTATTTATGCTTCAAGACATATCAGGGCAACTGGGTGGCTCGGTGGTTAAGCGTCTGCCTTTGGCTCAGGTCATGATCCCAGGGTCCTGGGATCGAGTCCCACATCAGGTTTCCAGTGGGGAGCCTGCTTCTTCTTCTGCCTAGGTCTCTGCCTCTCTCTGTGTGTGTCTCTCATGAATCTTTTTTAAAAAAGAATCTTACGTCATGTGTAATTTTAAATATTTGTATGTGCATGCTTGTGTGTCTGCAATGAGGCCAATAATAAAGGAGGTAGGTGTGTTAAATTCCACCTCTATCCCCAGAAGCTCATAGAGTCAAGCTCATCAAAAGGTAACCCTCTTTTAATCTTTTCCCCTTTGGGGAAAAGGAAGACCATCGCCATCCATTTGGGAACATCAGGCCCATAAAAGAACTATCTTGTGGGATAAGAAAAGGGACTTGCAAAGACTCATTTGGTCAAATAAATCGTTATACTTTTATTTTTTTAATCATGTTATTCTTTTTTTTTAATTTTTATTTATTTATGATAGTCACAGAGAGAGAGAGGCAGAAACATAGGCAGAGGGAGAAGCAGGCTCCATGCACCGGAGCCCGATGTGGGATTCGATCCCGGGTCTCCAGGATCGCGCCCTGGGCCAAAGGCAGGCGCCAAACCGCTACGCCACCCAGGGATCCCTAATCATGTTATTCTATAGTTAGTAATACCTGAAACATTCTAATCGTGTGGATTCTAATGACATGCTAATGATACACTAATGATATGCTGGTGATGATTCTAATAATGTTTTCTAATCAGGTGGATGTCTTATGAAATTTGCTCCAGGTGTGAGAGGCCCTATGGAAGCATCATCGGTTGCCCTTCTCAGCCCTGGATCTTAACCTGCCCCCTGTCCCTCATGGGTCATTCAAGGTCTTGGGTAGAGTGGCCACCCCCTGAGGCTGCTTTGACCCCATCTCAGACACTCAGACCCAGCTCCCAAGCCTTGTATTCATAACAGGTGCCCTCGGCACTGGCTGGAACCTCAGCATGATCTCTGGGCCCCTGGAGGTGGGATGTTGAGTCACCCTTAACCGAGATAGGCCTGGCCCTGGGCAGCCTCTCCAGGGCTCCTACTCCCAGACGTGAAGGAAAGGATGTCATCACTCCTGGGAATCACTCTATCCTGGATCTACTGCTCCCTGACCATCAGATTCCCATTTTCATGCAGTTGTGAGATCTCGGGACTGCTGGACACCCTACAAAACCATTCCTTTTGTTAAGGCTTCCCCAGAGGAAGGCTGTGGCTTCAGTAACAACCTATGACCCATCATGCAACAATAACCAAACTTCCTAGGTGTGAAGAAAGCAAGCAAATAAGTTGTTTGTTGTTTAGATGGGGTTGTGAGTTAAACGGTGCCCCACAAAAAGATCAAGTTCTACCCACGGGTTCCTGTGACCTTATTTGGAAACAGGCCCTTTGCAGATGTAATAAGTTCAGATGACATCATGCTGCAGTTGAATGGACCCTGATCCGGTGACTGATGTCCTTACAAGAAGAGAAACTCACAAGGAAGAAGGCCATTGGGCCGGAGATGGAGCTGGGGATGGAGGGACGTGCAGGCCCAGACAGGAAGCAGTGGAGCCCCAGAAGCTGGAAGAAGCAGGAAGGACCCTCCCCAGAGTCTCCAGAAAAAACACAGACCTGCCCACACCTTGATTTCAGCCTTCTCCTCTCCATCAGCCTGAGAAAGCACATTTCTGCTGGTT
This sequence comes from Nyctereutes procyonoides, assembly GCF_905146905.1. Classification (NCBI taxonomy): domain Eukaryota; kingdom Metazoa; phylum Chordata; class Mammalia; order Carnivora; family Canidae; genus Nyctereutes; species Nyctereutes procyonoides. Next base: position 7,848,785 of record NW_026575025.1, on the reverse strand, counting down.
TGTGTCCCAGGACACCAAGACACATTGCTGAGAGGTTTCGAACAACTTGAGTGTGAATCTGGGGGGTACAGGTGATACAGAGATATAGTTAAATGTCCCTTCAGGGTATTTCACTGCTTCACCTGATTAGGCAGAACTCACTTCGTTTGTTTTTCTTCCATTAAAAACAGACTTTAGGTATACTTAAGTCACGGTGGTTTAACCACTTTGGAGAGCCGTGTTTCAGACTGGCACCAAAGATGAAACAACACAAAGCTTTTTTACAAAATGTCTTCCCTTATCATTATTTTTAAATGTTTTTTGGGGTATTAGTAGAGAATTTAAAACAAGGAGCACTCCTAAAAATGGCAGATTGTATAAGCCAGAGGTCGTCGCAAGCGGGACCATAGACTTCACTGTACTGGAGTTCATTTAGACTCTGGAAAGAGACATAGGTCTTCGGAAAAGATTGTGAACAGTAACACCCTCCATCCATGGGAGACCAGTTGGCTGGAATCTGTTTGCTGGTGCTTGCAAAGCAGTGGACGAACAGTCGTGTCACCTGGTGGGGAGCTGGGAGGAGAAACTGTCTCCATCAGGAAGAGGGCCCAGCACCCACTGTGGCAGGACTAGTTCCCTGTCACCGGGGTCAGCATGACAGACGTGGTGTTAGTGCTCTACTGATTGAAGTGCCCGAATCAGCACTAGTCTGGGGAGCACTGACCACCCAACCACGGTTCACAGTGAGCTGGAAAGGTGCCGTTGGCAGTGTGAGCACAAGACGTCAGCTGGCTTCAGCCATGCTTGGTGACGAGTAAGGAGAGATGGAAAAGAGGTCACAGTGTGGAAGTGACCCCACTGTGTGGAAAAAGGGTCACATGTATTGCCCTGGACATATGCTTTCCAGCTCCATTGCATACTGGCTTTTATTTTTAGCTAATAAAAAAAAAGAAAAAGAAAACTTTCTTCCTACAAAACCAATGTATTTGGACTCTAGAACAGTTAGAGAATAGAGAAAAGAATGCACCACTCTCACCAACTCTTGCATGCGATTGCAGGCTTATTTCTGAGGATGCACCAACCTGTTTTCAATGTTTTAAAAGGTATCATGTTGGGGGTGCCTGGGTAGCTCAATCGACTGAGCTCCTGACTCCTGATCTCAGCTCAGCTGTGAATCTCAGGGTTGTGAGTTTAAGCCCCACATTAGGCTCCATGCTGGGTGTGGAGCCTTCTTAAAAAGGTGGGGGGACATCATGTTGTATAAACTACTTTATTAATTCGTGTCTGTATTGTGAATTATGATTAGTTGTAATCAATTGTGATTGAGCTTACATAGTGTTTTTTTTTAACTTAATCATTTAACTAAATTTTTGTTGAGTGCCTGCTGCCTCCCAGCCCCTGCGTTGGTGGGGAGGCCTGCCACCACCAACAGCCCCCTTCGGACGCCCCACCTTCACGAGGCTGACAGCCTGCAGGGAGGCAGCAATTATTGTTCCATATTCCATAAACTGCCCGCTGCAATGAGATGAACGATACCTACGGAGTAGGTCAGGAAGACGGATCCGGACCAGGGTACAGTGAACACCAGACTGAGGTGACAGGAAAGTACTCGTCTTTCCATCGAGGGCCAGATTTAAGGACCTCTGTACTGTCAATTAGGAAAAGTGGTCTCCCTCCAAGATTCCTTAATGTATTCACCTCCACTTTCCTATACTGTCTTCATGGTTGGGGTTTTTGTTTCTTTGCTTTTTCATTTAATCATTTCTTAGCCATCTGGAATTTATTTTGGTGTAAGGGATGAGTGTGGATCTATGTTTATATTTTTTCCCATATACTCCCTATTGATTTGAAACACAAACTATATTCAACCTATTGGGGGCGTGTTGCTGAATTTTCTCTTTCATCCCATTAATTTGTAAGTCTGTTCCCATTACCGTACCATCCATACACTATCTCTACCTCCGTACTGTAAAAACTTTCATTAAGGTTTCCTTCACATTTCTCGAACATTTAGGTTTCTGGATAGCTTTTAAATTCTCTTTGTCAGCTTCTTCCAAAAATCCTAGTGGGGTTTTATTTGACTTGTGTTAAACACATAGATTATTTGGGCAGACACTTGACATCTTTGAAGTCATGGATATTCTGTCCATTAATAAAAAAGTGGTCTGTTACTCCAATCTTCTTTTATGTTCCTCAGTAAAGTTTTATAGTTCTCTTCTTTTATAGCGTTCTTTCTGCACAGTCCTTGTTTAATTTATTACTCGAGATTTTACAAACTGGGTTGCCATCGTGCGTAAGGTCTGTACTTGTTATGATAGTTCCTACTGAGCTATTACCGGCATATAAGAAAGCTGTTGATTTTTGTATAATTAGTTTTTAACTAGCTACCTTCTGAATTCTCCTACACTCATTTTTTGTGAATGTGAATGTTTCCTGATTTGTAGACAATCATGTTATATATATATATATATATATATATATATATATATATATAGTCTTACCAAAACTACACCTCTGTGGGGACTTTTGGAATAATATTGATGAGTAACAGCAATAACGGAGCATTCTCGCCTGTCCCATATTTAAATGGAAATGTGTCTAGTGCTCAGTCATTGAGTATAAAGGCAGCTGCTGCAAATTATCCAGATGATTATAGATTTTTCCTCCTTTTGACCTAGTAATGTGGAGAATTATGTTAGCAGATTTCCTAATATGGAGCCCCACCTTCTTTCAATAAACCTGCCCGATTATGTATGCTATCTGCTTTCAAAAATTTGGTTAGAGGGACACCTGGGTGGCTCAGTGGTTTAGCATCTGCCTTTGGCCTGGAGTCCCACCCACATCGGGCTCCCTGCATGGAGCCTGCTTCTCCCTCTGCCTGTGTTTCTGCCTTTCTCTCTCTCTGTCTCTTGTGAATAAATAGATAAAATCTTTTTTAAAAATTTTGATTGGAACTGATTTGTCATTATTATATTTGAAATCTTACTTTACAAATAATCTATATTTATAATTTAGGTATATCTGTAGTTTTGCTTTGTGCAAATAGGAAGACTGTCCATCTTTATTTTCATTGGGAAGAGTAGTCTAAATTATGCGGAGATGTGGGATTACTGGCGGGTTTGATGGAACTCAGTCTTTTTGGAGGACATTTCTCTGATAACTTTTCAACTTCTCTAGGTATTTGTTTTCTCAGATTGTCAACCTTGTCTTCATTCAATCACTGGGTCATTCCCATTTTTCTAGGCAGCAACAGGCATCTTCCGAGCACCCATTGAGCACAAGTGACTTCTCAGCAGTGTGTCCTACATAGCCTTTTTGAGAACTATATATCACCTGCTCTGTGGCCACACCCAACACCCACTCTTCGTTGCTTCCCTCTTTGTACCTTAATAATGAAAGCATTTAATCTGTCTCAGAAAGCAGTCTTGACCTCATCCCGCAAATGTCAATATGTCTGTAATTTCAGTTTTTACTTCTGCTTTGCCCTAATTTTGACTGTTTTCATTTTTATTTTTTAATTCTTTTTGTGAGTAAAATCAGAAGAGTGTTTTTTAAGACCACATGGTTGGGTTATAAATTTCTGGTTGTATTGCTTTGTAATCATAGCATGTGACTTATGTAAATATGACATAAGAGCCATAAAAATGTTCATTCCCTATTTGTAGGCTATAGAATCAGCTTGTGGATATGTCTGTACACTCACACATACCTGAAAAATGTTTAATTATAATTATATTGTATGCTCTATTTTTTGCTTATTTAATAGATTTCCTTATTATAGGCCCACAAACTTCATCCACTAGTAGACAATGATTCAGAATTCAGAATTTTTTAGTTTTGAGAAAGGTAGCATATGGTATTTAACCTAAAACTCCCACAGAAGATACCTCTTTTCAGTGAAATGCACAAACATTAGCACTAAGTGACACAGCACTGTAACAACCTCCCATCAATTCAGATCCAGTTTGGCTGCCTAACGGGCATCAGGCTGATGAAGTTCCGTCTTTCAGAGTCTTGGAGGTTCCATATATGGAAAAGAGCTGGTGGGCCTTGGTGGGTTTCCATCCTTACATTTCTAACAATTTTACATTACATATTTTAGGGCATAATTATCACCAAAAGGCTCAGTGACTTGTACTATTTATTAAAATAAAATTGCCTTCTTTGTTCTGCTTGTGCTTTGGCTGTCGAATTTTACTTGAGCCAATATTATTATTGTGAGTCCTGTTTATTTTTACTTGCATTTTCTAGTAAAATCTGCATGAATAGGTGAATATATTCATTTATCATTTTTTTACCTTTTGAAAAGAAATGGCGCATATTTGAACTATTTTGTTCAATTTTAGAGTCTTCCTAACAAAAGAATCTATTTTATTTACATTTATTATTATAAGGGAGATACTCGGTCTTACTCGTTTCCTTGTTCGATTATTGTGTGCATGTGCCTCTTGTCATCCATCGTGTTTCTGTCTTGGTGTGTAGAATCTATACGAAGTTGAATCTGATGAAATTGCCTGTAGTCAGCAGTTTGGGAATTATAGATATGGACATTTTATAGAGCTCCATCTGGTAGTTGGCCATTATCTCCTGCCGATCAGTTCCCTGATTTTTCTCCCCTCTGAATTCTGCAGTAGATCATTTTCAGGAGTCTTCATATTTTAGATACTACCCCACTTGTCCTGTCTTGTCCCACATCAGTGAGTTTGTTCTTTGTTGCTTGTTTGTTAGCTTGCTTTTTTAAAAAAAGATTTTATTTATTTATTTGAGAGAGAAAGAACACAAGTGGGGAGGAAAGAGAGAAGCAGACTCCCTGATGAGCAAGGAGCCTGATTCGGGGCTTGATCCCAAAATGCTGGGATCATGTCCCAGACCAAAGGCAGATAGATGCTCAACCGACTGAGCCATCCAGTTGCCCCTGTTTGCTTGTTTTTAAAATCCCTGAACAAAGTGAGATTTGTCCAGTTGACATGTTTTTAAACAATTGGGCAAATCAGTCTTGCTGGTTGGGTTTCCTTTCTAAGATCCCAACAGGAAAGCAAGCTAAGTGCTCAATTCCAATCTGATCCCCAGTTTCCTTGGGCAGAACTCTACCTAGAATCCTACTCTCCACTCTGCTGGGTGCATTTTTGTCTGTTTTTCTCCAGTTTTGATATAGGTCATCACTCATTGCTCGCTGTGGGGTCATACATCTTCATCTTTTCAATGTCCCTGGAGGTGCTTTATTAGAGAATTAGCTTGGAAGAGAATTAGCTCTGGTTGTTACCTGAACCGGTTAGCTAACTCATCCCCCACCAACTCATGCTATCATGTCCCATGTAAAGTTTGGTTCTTCTGAGTCACGCATTAAGCACCTTGTAATTTTAACATAAACCCGCAGACATAAAATGATGGTGGCGAACGAGGCAAAAAGGAGCCATGAAGCAAACTTCTAGCAGATGGTTTTACCTAGACACACAAGACATCATCTGTTCTCAGTCTAACAGTGATAAACCTTTCCTTGCAGCAAATACTCTGATAATCATGACAGCAGATTTTAGCCTTAAAAATCACATTCCTATACAAAAATCCAATGTCATTAGACAGATGAGATGCTCGGTAGTATTCCTTGTTGACAGAACTGGGCTACACAGTTGTCTAACAGCCAACTTTTGTTAGTACTGAACGCTGGAGCCTGCGTCAGTCAGCCCCACATCTGTAGCCAGCGTGACAATTCGGCCTCTAAACCTATTCATTTAGCAAATGTGTACTTCCTTGGGCTGGTCAGGGTGTCACTTTGCACCTATAACTCCACCTGTCCCAGACTTTTCCAAATGTGGTCCTAGATGCTGAGCTATGTGGAGAACACTGAGTGACTGAGTGCCCCCCTGGTGTTTCCCTCCTGGCTACAATCGTCATGAGCTTTCTAAATCATGAATCTAATCAAGCTTCTCTCTGCTCAAGTAACTGCAGTGTTTCTCACTGCTGAGACACGGAGGCCAGACTCCTTAAGGTAGCCCTGAGAGACCCCTCACAGAGCAGCCCCCAGCTTCTGCAGACTTTCCCCTGAAGTCAACTTCATTAGACCCACTGGCCCTCCTCACCAGCCCTGGATGTCATTTGTCCTTTCAATGGCTCTGCTCCTTCCTGCAGGCTGGCCCATCACCTGGAAGGCCCACCCTCTTTCTATGTTCTTCCTCCTCTTCCTGCCAAAATCCAGTTCATCCTTTAGGACCCAGTCTTCTCTGACAGCATCAGGCAGGCTCCATCACTCTGCCTCTGAGAGCCTCACTGCCTGTCCCCATAGTAGCAGGTGCTCTAAGCCACTGATTCATGTTCTCCACAGCATCACTGTGCTCAGTCCTGGGAGGATTGCCCTAGGGCTGGATGATGTGGGAGGCGGTGTGGCATGGAACATGGGTGTGGGCTTGATCTCTCCATGCCTCCTTTACTCATCCACAAATTGGGGTGTCCATAGCACCTGCCTCCTTCTTGAGAGTGCTTGTAGCATGCTTCCCCACAGAGCCAGTACCAGGAAAGGAATGTTCGCTTTTGTCATCACTGTGACTGTGTGCTCATTACCCTTTACACCTCTGTCTCCCCAGGGCCTTGAACAGTGCCTGACACAGGGTCTATGCCTAAAGCATAAAGTGTTGTCTGTCACGGGGGGGGGGTGGGGGACAGAGCCATGCTCTCCCCACATAGTGTTACCTGACATTTTTCACCTGTCCTTTTGGTTCATCACTGCATTTCCTCCTGCTAGGACACATGGGCTGGAACTGAAGTCTGGGGCAAAAGATGTAGCTTCCAAAGGGATGGGTCTGAAATAGTCATGGCTGGTTTGCTTCACTTTAAAAAGCTGTTTATGATAGATGCCTTATAGATAGTTCCCCCTCCACCCCTGCCCCCTGAGGTTATCAGCCAGGAGCTGGAACCCATCAGAATTCCTGCCACACCCTGGGGTGAGGAGCCAGCAGAGAATGCCATGAAACTTCTCTTGCATCTCAACCGTGTCTTTATGGTATTCTCCAGAAATCTATAGCACATCAGTAAACATAATCTCATAGAAAACCTGGCTGAATTTTGACTTTTAAAATTTGCATATGACTCCTTTCCCTTTTTAGAGCTGTGACCTAGGCACAGACTCATGCTTCTAACCCTCCTCAGGAAATGCATTTTGGTGACCAGAATTACACGTTATCTGTGGTATGTTTCCGATCAATGGGAGTTTTCCAGCTGCTGGCATGTTTGTTTTTGGGGTTTTTTTTCCCCAGTGCTCTAAGAGCTTATTGGAACTGGATACAGAATAGTTGAGTCAAGTTCCTCAAGTTAGTTCTGGATGTTCAATCTACTAGTTCAAGTTCTCCACATGACCCAATACTGACTCACCCACACTTTGGCCACTGCCCAGTAGAGTAAACTTAGATACCACAGACTCACTACACAATTTTTATAACAAAATCCATTCACCAGGAGGACTCAGGCAGACCTAGGATAACATATTCCATGGGATGGTTAAGGATCTCTAATACATAAAGAGCTCTTAAAAATCAATGAGAAAAGAAGGAATGCCATGAGAAAATGTAAAAAAGACAGGAGCAGACAATTCATCAAAAAAAAAAGATGTAATTACCAGTAAAAATATGAAAAGACACCCAACTTTATTATTAGTTAAAGCAACAAAAATTGAAATAATATAAGGGATTTGTTTTTGTTTTGTCTACCAAATTGGCAAAGACAAAAGAGATTGGCAATACCTGGCATCACTGGTTATTGGTGGAAGCATCAACCCTTCTAGCCTTCACAGGAGAGTTAGGATCTGTGTGGCCCTATTAGTCAAACTTTAATCCTCTTTGACAGCAATTACACATTGAGAAATTAATCTAAGCTTAGAACTTTCATTAAGTGTATAAAGACAGACATAAAAGGATTTTCACTAGAGCATTATTTTTAAAAGCAAATTATATAAACTCCCCCACCCAAAGAAAAACACCAAACCCATATGCTTTCACAGGGAACACACCTCCTAAACCTTTCATCCCAGTGCTTAAAACTCTGTGGAGCAAAGAACGAGAAAGAAAACTCTCAAATTGTTTTCATAAACCAAAATTTGCTGAAGGGTTAGATAAATATCTTTTATAAATATCATGGGGAAAATCCAAAATAAAATATAACAATTTAGAAGCATATTAAAGGACCAGGCCAGGTACAATACTAGGAAATACGTTAACATAATTGATCGTATTAATTGACCTAGTGGGAGAAATCAAATGATTGTTTCCACAGTTGGAAAGGCATTTGACAATATCCTGATAACACCCTCAACAAAGTAAGAATAGATGGAAGTGTCTCTGATATGACAAAATATATCCATCCCGGCCAGCCCCGTGCTCAACAAGGAAACTCTAAAGAATATCCTCTGCATTGTTCCAGAATTACTAGCAAACTTAGTTTAAAAGATGTTAGAAGTATGGTAGTCAAAAAGGAGACAAAGTCTTACTCTTTGCAGATGATATGCTTTTATTCCTAGAAAATCCATTGAGAAGCCATTCTAAGCAATAAAACACATGAGCAAAGGACCAACAATATTTTTAAAAAATAGCTTTCCTACACACACACCCCAGAGCTATCTTGGAAGAGAACACTTGATTTTCAGCTAATTTTTTAAAAAGATAAAATATGAGGAAAAAGCATAACAAGAATTTTTTAGGCCTATATGGAAAAATCGTAAAAAAACTATTGAAGGACAGAAGACAACAGGAAAGGTAGGCCAGGTTCTAGAAGTCACTCTCCCTAAATAGATTTATGACAGTTGCTTAACTCCATTGCAAACACGAGCAGATCTTTTTCTCTGACCAGACAAGGCAGTGCTAACCTCCGTGCAGAAAAATGCACAAGACGGCCAAGAGGACCTTGAAAATGAAGAGAGTCAAAGAGAGGCATTATCTTGGCAGGTAGTAAAACAGATCACAAAGCATCGGTCACTAAAACAGTGAGGGGTACACAGGCTGCCCAGAGACACAGCCCAGGAGGCCCAGGTAGATGCGGAGCATGGAAGGGTCCTCAGGTCAATGGGAGGAACATGACCAACAAATGGTGTTGGGAGAGCTCCCTGAGCATGCCCCCGTAAATCCCGGGTGGACCAAGGGACCAGATGAGAAAAGAAAAGAAACAAATCATGAAAGATTGGGGGAAAACAGGGAAGAGCTCTTTCATAGCCACACGAAGGGAAAGGCCTTTGCGTTTTGACCAAAAATACAAAACGGATCAACAGAACCCCACCCCGTAGGTAACATGTACCACGTGAAGGTAAACATCTCACAAAACGATGCGTGGGGAGACACACCGTGCCAACATCCTGTCCCAGTGTCACTTCTTGCTCTGGTGGGTGGGCACAGAGTCACCGCCAGTGTCCCCCACCCCCCTCTCACAGCGGTAACACCAAAATATCTTTTCCCCTCTGAGATATGTGTTCAATTAAGCCACTGATTGTCATAAGATTGTGACACGCTCTTGGAATTGGAAAAGCAGGAGAAATGCTGCTGGTCATCGGGCTGACCCCAGCAAACACCCTGATGGCAATCATCATGGGCTGTACCATGTCCCCCCCAAATTCATACCTTGAGGTCCTGACCCCCAAAGCCTCCCAGCTGTAGTTGGGTCTGGAAAGAGGCAACTGACACAAAATGGGGTCACTAGGGTGGCCCTGATCCGCGAGAGAAGGAAGACCCTCCTGCGAGCCACTGTCTCGTTAGCCTGACACTGGCAAACAAAAGGACCTGCTTCCGGGCGCTGTGACAAGCCACGTTTTCCCTGAAAAATTCTCCAAAAGCAGTCATGTTCTTCACCATCGTTTTCCTTCCTTGCACCATTTTAGATTCTCAAGTATTTTCGGAGAAATTTAATCCTTATGTTCCAGATTCATTTATACTGAAATCATCAAAATGCTTTTTTGTCTGTCTAAGAGGATTTGGGTGTTCTTTTTATAGACCCATTGAAGCCATTTTTGCTTTGAATCACGTTCTGGCAGCTCTAAATGAATTCAGACGATCCCCCGCCTGCCCCCACCCCTCCCGCCGCGGCCTTCTCCATGCCACCGACAGAATGCCCAGAACCCAGGCAAGTGCTAAATCTGGCTAAATGATTTCCCCTCCCGGCACGCGCGGAGGCGAGGGTGCTTGGTGGGGGCGGTTTGCGGGGGCCCTGCCCGGGGCGCCACCCACATGCTGGGGGGGCTCGACTGGCCTCCGTGGCCTCTTAACCACGCTGGGTGCCAGCAGGCCGTCGGTTGCCTCGACTGGACTCTCAAGACGGGGACCCTGCACCCTCTCCCCAAAGACCCACCCCTGCCGGGGTCCGCATGTGCTGTCCGGGGTCCTGGTTTAAGAACCGCTGCCTGTGGGATCCCTGGGTGGCGCAGCGGTTTGGCGCCTGCCTTTGGCCCACGGCGCGATCCTGGAGACCCGGGATCAAATCCCACGTCGGGCTCCCGGTGCATGGAGCCTGCTTCTCCCTCTGCCTGTGTCTCTGCCTCTCTCTCTCTCTCTCTGTGGCTATCATAAAAAAAAAAAAAAAAAAAAAAAAAAAGAACCGCTGCCTGTGCCTGGCCCAGTGCGTTGCAAACGTGGCTCCACCTCAGAACCGTGTGGAAGCTTTAGACAAACCCAGACAAATGCAGCCTCACATCTTCCTTCAAAGCTGCCCCGGGGTGGGGGTGGGGGTGGGGCTCCTGGAGAGCCCAGGTGAGGGCCACCCAGGCTCCCAAGTGCGATGGAGACACAGACGGGCAGCATGTAGATGCACGGAAGGGGGGAGGGAGACCATGGGAAAGACCGTGGCCTCCAAAGCAGCCCCTTCCCCTGCTCTCCCCCGGCCCCGACCCCACAGGGGCCTCTACGCAGGGGAGCCTCCTGCTTGCTGCTGGGGTCCCTCCTGGGGCCTCTGCTCCTCTCTCAGCCCACATTGAAGGCATTGGACACCCTCTTTAAGCTTCTTCTCCAGACCCTCAATGCAGCACAGCCTCTGGCTCCTGCATTAGGCTGGGGAACAAGGGGCGAGTTGGGAGGCTGCAGCCATCAGCCACAGCCTTGAGCCTGGGAAGCTCTGGAGGGGGTCATTCCCCAGAGGCCAACAGCAGCTGGTGAAGTGTTCACAGGGGACAATTGTCCCCCTGGTTTGGCCCTGCCACATGGAGGACAGGAAAGAAAGTAGAGGCCACACAGGTGGGGCTTAAGGAAGACACCTGCCCCCACCTGATTAACACCCTCAGATGACCCCCTGCACCAAATCCAGGAAGGTGGAATGGTAGGGCATCGCCTCTCCGCCCAGAGAGCTGTGACTGGCAGAGTCCTTCGGGACCAGCCATGCTCAGTGTGGCCTTGGTCTGAGGCTGTGTGGTCTCGCTAAGGAGGAAAGGGACCAAGGAGCTGGTCTCCTCTTGTCTGAGGAAAGAAGGCAGGCTCAGTGTGGTGGAGAGGCCGGGTGACAGCCAGCCCCCAATATGGCTCCCAACGCATCTCCTCCTTGTCACTTGTCCTTTGCAGACCCCTCTCATGCTGATTAAGAGTGTGGTGACACCAGCATATGATTTAGGGGCTGGACTTCTCAGAATTGCGCTCTGGGGAAAGCTGGCCACCATGTTGTGAGGACACTCAAGTGGCCCCGTGGAGAGGTCCACATGGTAAGGAGCTGAGGCCTTGTGAGGACACCATTTTGGAGGCCTACCCTCTGGCGCCTCTCGAGCCTTCAGGCAGCATCGCCCAATACCTCGACCCCAAGCTCATGAGGGTCCTGAACTGGGGCCATTCACCACGAGCTGCTCCCAAATGCCTCACTCAGTGTGATAATGGGTGCTTATTCTTGCCTGACGGTGCTAAGTCTGCAAGGTGATTTGTTATGTGGTGGTGGATAACTACCTACACGCTGCAAGTTTCCAAGCTCAGGATCAAGGGCTATGGAGGTGTGGGGGCCTCTGGCAAGGTCAAGTGCACAGCCCAGGGTCCCAGGCATGAGTGGGCAGGAATATGCCACCAGCTTACGTCAGGGGTGGGGAGCCAGAGCCCGACACCTGGACCAGGATGGCCAGAGCACCATGGGGAGCAGTACCTGGACTGTCTGTGCTCCTATCTGCTGCCTGCGGCATGGTGAGGCTGGCCAGCAAGAAACCCCCTTCACCAGGGCAGCAATGGAGGAAATGTGGGCTGCCTGAGGGCTTGTCCTGACAGGTCATGATTCCCAAGAAGGATGAATGGGGCAAGAGACATAGAGGAGGTGACACGGGAAGGGACCAAGGCAGTGGCTTCCCTTCTCACAGGGAGTCCTGCTTAAGCACCTCCTGTGGGCAGGTGGTAGGTGAAGGGTGGTCACCCGGAGACTTCAGGTCGGTCCTCACTCCTGGAACCTATAAATGTTACCTAAGAAGGAAAAGGCACTTTGCAGATGTGATTATGTTGGGGAGCTGGATGTGGGAAGATCATCCTGGATTATGCAGACCCTAAATGTAACCACAGGGGTCCTCTTGAGAGGGGAGCAGGAGGAGAACTGATGATGGCTGCCACTGGGCCCAGAAGAAGCAGGAAAGGGTTCTGAGAACCTTCTGGAAGGCCAGTGGCCCTGCCGACCCCCTGAGTCCCAGTGATGCTGAAATCAGACCGCTGGCCTCCAGCACTGTGAGAGAATACATCTCTGCTGTCGTCAGGCCCTTATTTTGTGGCGATTTGTGACAGCGGCCCTAGGAAAGCGAGAGAAGGGGACATGCAGCATCAGAGAAGAAAAAGAGTTGGAAAAGAAACAGAGTCCGTGAGGCGTTCCCTGGCCTCTCCGTGCAGGAGAAACAGGACAAACCAGAACTCGGGGGTGAGGGTGCCGCTCCCTCCCAGCCCTCCTCACAGTTTCCAAGCCTTGGGTTCACCGTCACAAGACGGGGCTGCCACGGGTGGGCTGCAAGGACCCTGGGTGTCTGCTCTCATCCCCTGTCTGCGCAGTTGGGAGCAGGTGCATTCCTACAGCGGCTCTGGGCCCAGGAAGAATGGGCCATGCAGGCCCCAGGGCCCCAGGCAGGCAGCCTCACACCCAACCTGTGTGCACCTGTGCTGCCCTCCTCCCCAGTAATGAAGAGAGAGGTTACAGGAAGCTCAAGGAGGTGGGTAAGAGGAGGAAGGAAAGGTGGTCTGCTGTGTAGACAGTCAGCTCCACATTGTTTTACCTTAAGGCCAAAGGGAGCCCAATCCCCTTCTTACCTCACAGAACACATGGCAAGTCCACGAGGCCTGGGTTGTGTCCTCCCAAAACTCATACACGGAAGTGCTAACCCAGTGTGGCTGAATTTGGAGACGGGGCTTTAGGGAGGTGGTTAAGGTCAGATGAAGTCGTAAGGGTGGGGTCCCGATCACACAGGACTGCGGCCTTATAAGGAGAGGGACAGAGACCTCTCCCCATCCCCTCCCCCTCTCCTACATGAGGACACAGTGAGGAAGTGTCCCCTGCAAGCCAGAAAGCAGGTCCTAACCAGAGAGCAAACTGCGCCAGCCTCCAGGCCATCAGAACATGTGCTGTTTGCGGCGGTGGCCCAAGCAGACCAAGGCAGGTGCCCTTGTTTTAAAAATGATCACCACTTGCACGTGCACCAGGATTCGGGTATTCACAAAGCTTTCCTACCCATTCCTCTTGGTCCTGACCCCCTCTGGAAGGACGGTGCATACACTGAAGTTATATTTTATCCCCATTTATTAGCAACACACAGGCTCACTCCACGTGGGCACCAGGGAATGCATCCCATTTTCCAGAGTTGAAAACTGAGAACAGAAGCATTTAAGCCCAACGACTAGAAGCGGGATGCAGAAGCCGGGCCTGCCCCAGGGGGCCTCCAGGTCTTCCTGGCCGTCTTGGCTTCGTAGAGGGGCAGCCAGGTGGGTGGAATCCCTGACACATGGCTCCCTAGCTCTATGGGGATATGGCAGGCTCCGCTTGGCCTCAGTTTCCCTCTGTATAGGCTCCGTGACAGGGGAAACTGGTCAGTCGGAGGCGCCACACCCACAGCACCCTCCCCACAGCCTGGCCCCGCACATCGGTGCAGGGCGCAAGGGCAGCTGACTGGCCGCCAAGAATCAGATTAAAGGCCGAGGATTTCGGGTTCCAGCTCACCTTGCACCTCCCACTGGCTCCCGAGCGGCCCTCCCGGGCTGGGCTTGGGCGGCCTGGCCGCGGCCGCTGGGATGTCCCCCTCGGAGCTCCCAGCCCTCCGCACACGGCCGCCCGTGAAACCGGATCCCACAGGAGGGCTAAGCCTTCGGATGCCTTCAATTCCTTGGCTAATGCTCGGCTTAATTAAGACATGGACTTTAATGGCATTCTCACCGATTACTTTAAGAAATGGCAGGTCTGTAAGATGATATTTCCTGCCGTGCAGGGATATCACGATGAAATCTCCCAAGTCATCATTTCAACACGGGAAGTTATCGGCTACCTGGGGCAGCGCTGGCCCTGCGGCACAATCGGCCTGCTGTTCGGCGCGCTACTTAAGAGGCCGAGGCATCCACGGTCCCCAGCAGTCGGTCAGGGGGAAAAAAGGATCAGTTGAGTCTGTTAGCTCTGCATCTAGACCTTCTCAGTGTTTGGTTTGCTTTGATGCAAACGAAAAGTAAGCTCTATACATTTGAACTTGAGGCTTTATCTTTTCCAGACTTCTGTCCTGCCTTAAAGTCAGCTAAAAAAAAAAAAAAAAAATAGCTCGGGTTATATTAGCATTTCTCCCTTACCTTCTTTGTCTGTCTTTTTGCCGTTCGGTTTTACAAATAAACATCATCGTTTTATAAAAATTAATAACCCGTATGTTTGCCGTTTGGCAGTTCCTCGTGGGACGCAGCCACCAAGCACCTGCTCACGTAGCCCAAGCAGGAAGCTGAGTTTTGCCTCAGGTCTAAGGCGCATCCATCTGGCTGTCAGGGCCATAAGGGGAAGGGGGGAGGAGAACCTATTTCCATAAGGAATTGAACACAAACTCTCTATAATAACTTTCTAAGGAAATGATCCCTTTTTATTTTTTTTAAGATTTTATTTATTTAATCATGAGAGACACACAGAGAGGGACAGAGACACAAGCAGAGGGAGAAGCAGGCTCCCTGTGGGGAGCCTGACATGGGACTCAATCCCAGGACCCCGGGATCACGCCCTGAGCAGAAGGCAGATGCTCAACCACTGAGCCACCCAGGTGCTCCGACCCCTTTGTATAACATGCGGTTCTGTTTCCCAAAGTCACTGATATGAGCAAAATGTGACTGCCTCCCCAAGCTGACCTGTATGGCTCCTCCAGCATCCCCCATCACAGAAACAAACTCAAAACAGGGGCACCGCTGGAGCTGGGTCAGCACCCCCGGCCCGCTCTCCACCCTCAGGCCCTGGACAGATTCAACAGGATGATGAGCTGACGATTCTGGTCTCCTTCATTAACACCCTCATTAGGCCATTTGGTGTCCTGCAAAGTCTTTTAGGCCAGTGTCCACCACAGGGAGATGCACTGGGGGGCAGGCTCGCATATGTGTCCTGCACTATGAAGTGTCCTGTAACGTCCACACTGGATTGGATGTTTTATAACGTGGCTCCCACCCCCCACCCCCCACCCCCACTACCAGCAGCTGGTACCAAATTCAGACCTGGCGAAACTCATGCGTTCTTGGGAAATTCAAGTGCATCATCGTTCTCCAGCAGTCTGTGATGATGGCAACGAAATCAGGAAGGCTTCGTTCCAACCAACAATGGATGGAGCTGACCCCTGTGCGGGTACATGTAGACAGGACCAGCTGGAGAAATGGAGAAAGGATCAACCCTGACTGGTATTAATCAGGGTTCCTCACTCTAAATACCTGCCCCCGGGCTATGCCCTCTGTCCCTCTTAGGAAAGGAGGATCTGTGTTGGCTTTTGGCTCAGAATCCGCCGTCCCCCAGGGCCGTGGCTGTCCTCTTGCTGCCTCTCTGCTGGGCAGCCGGCTCCTCTGCAGAGAAGCGCGGATCCATTTATTTATTCAATCCATTTTTGATTTATTCATCAGACTTAAATCACCTCTTTTTGATAAGAGGCCGAAGCGTTGGGGCGGAAACAGCTCTCTGGGTGCAAAGGCTGGTCCCCACGTGTTTTCTCTTAACCCCTCTTGCAGGGTCCCTGCCATGCGTCAGCCACGGGGCAAGGGCAGCAGGGCAGAGAGGCCATGGGAGACAGTGCAGCTTCGTCCCTGGCTTCCCAGGCCAGCCTGGTCGTAGCGGGACAGGCAGATCCTGTCTTTGTGAAGAGGACACCAGATGCAGGTCACTTGGGAACTCGCCTCCTACAGTCGAGTCTGTACAGGTCCACTGCTTTCCAGCAGTTCTTTCCCAAGTGGGACTTTGCAGCTTCAGGTCCCTGTGGTCAACCCAGCAGGGCAGTCACCTTCTCACCCCCAAGCTGACTGGGTGGAAGCTGTGGGTGCTTGCCCAGTTCTCCCTATGGGCTTGGCCACCTTGAGCACCCCAGCCTCTGACATCAGCCGCTGAGAACTCAGGACCACCCCTTTGTCCAGAGGGCTCTCTCGACTGCCCGGGGGCCTCAATATCACACAGCAGTCACCTCGGCTGGAGAGCCACCCTAATGCCTGACTTACCCCGGGGTACAAAAGACCCCATGGTGGCCCTCAAGGTGGAGACAAGTCTATGGTACAGTGAACTCTCCAGAGCCCTCTGAGGGATCAGGCCCAGGGCAATCTCTGACTAGAACCATCATCTTGCAGAGCTCCCCCCACATACACTCCACCTCCTGTCCCTGCCCCGTCCTGCTTCCTTCACATCCATCATTTCTCTTGACAGCCTTCCCTCAATAAATCGTGTGGATCCCAACCCTTGCCTCAGGCTCTGTGTCCAGGAAATCTGACCCAACACCCTGCCCTTTCGTATCTCTGACTTTGCTCCCTGTATGTCCTCAGTGGAAAGGCCTCCTCCTCCCTTGTCATGGGCTAAATTGTATCCCCTAAATAGTCAAACGTTAAAGTTCTAACTCTCAGCTCCTCAGAGTGGGACCTTATTTGGAGCTGGGCCTTTACAGAGGTAATTAAGGTAAAATAAGGTCATTAAGGTGGGCCCTAATCCCATATAACTTCTAAGAAGAGATCAGGTCACAGACATGCTCAGAGGGTCGACCCCGTGAGGACCCAAGGAGAGGATAGCCACCACACACCAGGACAGAGACCTCAGGAGGATCCCACCTGCTGATTTCCAGCCTCCAGCCTGGGAGACAATGAATGTTGAACCCCTCTCTGTGACAGCAGCCAGACCAAAGGCATCCAGCCTTCCTCTCGATGATGTTGACTATTTCCTTCATAATCCAGGTAGTTTATCATTTCGGGTTCTCTGAGAAAGAATGAACCATTTATCTGGAATGTTCTTGTGCCTCTCTCTGTCTGCCTTTCCGTCTCTGTCTCTGTGTCTCTCTGTCTCTCTCTCTCTCTATATATATATATGTTTATAATGTTGCCTTACATTAGTCCCATACAGTCCTATCCTTCCCAGCAGAGATTTCTTTTTACAATTTGTTGACCATTGCATTCCCCACAGAACCCAGTAAACCCTCAGGCCCCGTTTGTCAAGCTAAAACCCTGCCTGGACCGAATTCCTCGATTCCCCAGGCAGGCCACCTTCCTAAGCCGCGGCACGTGGTGTGGGTGCTATCCCGCGCTGCCAGGGCCCCGACCGGTGGCCCTGGAGACAGAGACCGGGAAGAGACCGGAACGTACACTGCTTTCCACGCAGCTGAAGGCTTCCGAAGGAGTCGCCGACTGAACACACGTCACCAGAAAGATTACAGACAAGACTGAGCACCTGCATCCATCTGGGCTCCCCCCTCTTGGGGTGGGGGGGTTCCTAATCTAGAGGCCGGCTCCCGCCCCCCGGGCCCCCCGAGGTCCCCCCCTCCAGGAGCAAGTCTGTGCGTCCGTCCGCGCGTCTGCTCACCCCCCGAGGTCGGTCGCCCGATTCGGAGGAGCCAGAGCTATCTGTTTAACAGACAACGTATCTACGTGTCAGAATCGGCAACCATCATCCAAGATGCTGGGGGTTTTCTTCCTCGTTGAAATGGATCTTTTGAGAGTCAGTCAAGAGGAAAGAATGTGAAGAGACAGAGTGCGGTGGGGTACCTCGGTGAAAGAGGCCCTTGATTATGGAAAACATTAAAAACACAGAATTCACTCTTTTGCCACACACTTCCTTCGGTTACCTATAAATCTCCCTGTCAGAGAAACTCCCCATTTGTTTTCCCGAAGACGTGGGGAGCAAACATCCAGAGCATGACATATTTACTGCAAATGTTCTCCATTGTCGGGAGCAGAGGTTTTTGAAGTAAACGTACAAGCCTCCATCCCTGCCCCCAGCCTCCGTAAGAATACCACGAGCTGCTTTGCATAAGCTGCCTGTTGGCCAGAAGGGGAAGCAAATGCAAATATCATAGGATGGATTATGATCGCACAGCCCTTGCCCGATGGACAATAGATTTCTCACCAGACCCAACATTAGCCACAGCCAGGTTGCATTTTTAAAAGGACTTTTGTGCCTTTTTCTCCTTCTTAGTACTTAGGAGTCCCTTAAAAGGCATCAAAAGTGTTGGGCGCAGATATTCAGAATAAAGGAAACCTCTTCTTCCCCCTGTGTGGCTGCCTTTGTAATAACAGTCTTCTTATGTGTTGGATACGTATGTAACTCAAGATGAAAAGACATTTTATAGCCTCGTGGCAGAATGATGGGAAATTAGCATACCTGCGGCTCCTGCTCGCCCGGGAGGGCATCCGTGTCAGGGCCTGGGAAAGGGGCCCCTTGCACCGCTCCTGCGGACCAGCCCCCCCGTTTTCCAATATTTCCTTACAACCACTTCTCCAAAAGGCGTGTAAGAAATACCTCGGGCGATCCGCCGTGATGAAAGAGCATGATCGCACGGAGGCCACGGACGCCCACAGAGGGCTCGCCCAAGAATGTGGCTGGTAACTGGTTTCCAAGTAGAGTTGTTTAAATGTTCACGTCCCTCTTGGATTTAGAGACGTTCAGACAAACGAGGCAAGGAGGAGTTAAACACAGCCCCGAAGGCAGCCCCCCGGGGCGCTCCGCAAGTCAGCTCCTCTTAATGGGCCTCAGAGGACCCGGCTAAGAAATGGGTCTAATTATACCCACTGCCTCAGATCGTTGTGAAACTTAATTAATGCTTGAAAATGTTTTGAGCTCCTCAGAAGAAAATAGACCACAAACGCAGAGTGTTATTATGGGATCCAATCGGATGCTGTCCTTTCTGCAATAAAATGCTGTGGGCGTTATCTGAACTTTGTCCCTTCCGGCAGTGGCGTTCCCTACGTTGTCCCTCTCTCCACCACACCTGCTTTTGAACCTCAGCAAAGCCCTTTGACCTCCATGGGCCACTTACCACGCTCCCAGACAATAGTCGTTAGGTCTGAACACACTCCTTCGCGACACAGTTTCCAGGTAGGAGAAGGAATCTTGGCTGTTTCCCGTGGATTCTTGCTCATTTCTCCATCCCCAACAGCATCATTCTGTGATGACTGGTAACCACCACACCTGGCCTAGTGGCTCCCAAAACACAATGGTCTTTTTTAATGAACAGCCAAGGAGAGGTCTTGGGTTCACCGTGTTTTATTTATTCTTCTGTACCATAATGAAGTAAAAAGACTTGACTGATTTTAACTAAATTTGGTCTCTTAATGAAGGGATTTGGGATGCACATAATTTTGTTTTGCCTTTTGATCTGCCATCTTTGAAACATGGTTTTCTTGCTCAGATTGTGTCCACTTGGCAAGAAAAAAACAGATGGAGGATCATGTGTGGTCTGAAGCTCCCAGGCTCACCGGGACTCGAAGTAGTTGTGTAATCCTGCTAAGCCACTTTCTCAGGAGTATTATGTGAAGTCGAATATTTTTTACTTCTAAACACCGAACAGGCTGGAATGAAAGTGACCCTCACCTCCCTGGTGAGGTTCCCCCCTGCCGTCCTCCCCACAGAGGACACGTTACTCCCAAAGGTCACTCTTGGCTCCTTCCTCTGCATGAATCAAAGCTCCACACAAATGCCCCTGGGCACCCCCCCAGCTTCTCCCTCACCCTCACACACTGTCACTCTAAATCTCTTACCTGATGTTCTTTCCTTGATGACCTGTTCTTATATATATTATTGTCCATCTCCCATCTTAGAGCACATGGTCCATGGGATGGGGACAGGGGCTGTCTAAATCATTGCCATATCCCTAGCCTTAAAATACTACCTTGCACACAGTAGGAACTCAAGAAATGCTGTTAGAGGGTTGGCCTCAGCCACCATCAGTGGCATAGGATGGTAGGTACTGTCCAGCTCTTTTAGCTCTGGGTCCCCCAGAGACCAGAGACCTGAAAAAAAAACTTAAGTGTGAATCCCTATGGAGGAGCATGATCTAGAGGACAGTAAGCAAAGATGGGAAAGAGAGAGAGCCAATACAAAAATTACTGGAACTGCTATTGCTGTGGCTGCTGGAGGCTCAACCCAACGCATTCCCAGCGCGTCCCTGGGAAATGCATTCCAGGACCTTCATCTAGAGAAGGGGAAGCACTAATCCCATTTCTGTCAGTCCCTCATCCTCCACTGGACAGAGTCAGCCCACAAAATGTTGACTTCCTAGCCCTTCCTGACTGTGATGTGCAAGTTCCAAGTGCCCACATACCCACAAGGTCCTCGGAGAATCCAGGAGGTAGGAAGCAAAGAGCACATGCAGTGTGTACCTCTAACAAGGCGCAGAGGTGGACGTGATGATGAGCAGTGTCCTACCCTACTTTTCTACTCTAGCTTTTGTTCTTGAATCCATGCATCCCAACTTTGGGGGACACAGCACCATATAACAGCCACTGGTCAGGTACATTCACCACACAGGGTAAATGGAAGGAAGACAGAGTCCCCAATGCCTCTGGGTGTTGCCTCCTTAGCTGAGTCTTTAACAGGACACTCCAGCATACTCTCAGGCTGTCTGCTTCTGGCTGACAGAGGTCATCAGAGCAGTAGATCCCATGACCTTGTACTCAATGCTGTATGTCCCCAGCTACAAAACAAGTGATTGGTCCAAGGCATGCCACAATACCTTGATGAGAGATTCTATAAGCCCTTTTATTGACACTGGCAGAGCACAGTGAGCAGAGAGAGCAAATCCATATCTAGAGTAGTGTCAAGTCCAGAGAAGACAAATAGCCATCACCTCCAGATTATAAGGGGTCTGATAGACTCCCTTGCCACTAGGTGGTTAGCTGGTGCCCTCAAAGAATGGGGACTTGTCAAAGGTTTGCCATTTGTCTGTGCTGCTGAAAGGGTGGGCATCCAGCATGAGTATCAGAGTGGTTGGAGAAAGACTGGCTGTCATCCACAGAACAAGTCATCCTACTCACCTGGGTATTGAAAGCCTGCTTTGTGGGACAGCCCTCTGCTGGGCACTTAAGATCCACACGCATTTGCCCACTCCCATAGGCTTACCTACATGCTCTTTCTCCAGACTAACTTGTTCATAATGTGCTCCTTTTGTTC
This sequence comes from Nyctereutes procyonoides, assembly GCF_905146905.1. Taxonomy (NCBI): domain Eukaryota; kingdom Metazoa; phylum Chordata; class Mammalia; order Carnivora; family Canidae; genus Nyctereutes; species Nyctereutes procyonoides. Next base: position 7,827,272 of record NW_026575025.1, on the reverse strand, counting down.
CTTCCAGGCTGCTGGCCAGTCAGCCAAGCCATTTCTCTGTGTCCAGGAGTCTACACGTGTTTATACTTCAGGGCACTGCTCTCTCAATGCAGAGTGAATGCCAAGTGTGCCGCCTAAAGATTTCTCCACCCCACTCTCTTCCACAACTACTCTTCAGTGCAGATGAAATATAAAAGAAGTCAGGCTGTGTAAGCGGTGAATCACTATATCATACACCTGAAACTCCTATTACACCATAGGTTAACTAGCTGGAATTTAAATAAAAACTTGGAAAGAAAAAAAACAGAAGTCAGTTTTCAGCCAGCACCATGATACTGGGTCAACCCTTCTGAAAACCAGGTCTGAGCTCTTCCCTCTTCCATAGTTTGTTGCAGAGCACATCTCCATAGGATCCCAGGTGTGAGCTTGGAGAAATGTAAGTTCATCAGTTGCAGGCAACATGGGAGTTTGCATACCAGTCCGTGTCACTTATTCATGCCTTCCAGACCTACTCACATCCATCCAGGCCCTGATGCGCCACGCCTATAACATAACGTATTGCTCACGATGGACAGCTCCAGCTATACACTTACTTGGGATGCCATGGCCAGCTGCTTGACCTCCTCCGTGGCCTAATGGCATGCCCTTCAAACGCAAGTTATTTATATTGTAAAAAGCATGTCTGGTCCAGAGCTCTACAGGTCCACACTGAGACTCTCTTGGAGAGGCTTTCTGCATGTTCCACCTGTGGATATAGTCGGCACCATCTGTATCATTAATCACAGTTCCCTAGTGGTATAGAGGCCCAAACTGTAGCCTCCACCTGCTGCAAAGCCCTCTCTTACCCCAGGTCCCACAGAATGCCTTTCAAGCCACTCAATAAACTGGTTAAAACAGAATTTTGAAGTGTGATATATGCTGCCCCGCTCAATCCAAAGTCATTAAGTGCTGTATTCCTTTCTCAGTAGTAGGAGATGCGAGATGGGCAACAGACTGTTGCTTGCTTCAGTGGGGCTGTCCCAGCATGTCCCAGACACTGGATCCCTATACATTTCATTGATACACAGGCCTCTACATTTTCATGAGTTTGTCTCCCACTTCCTGGGCATGTGTGTATCTTACTAGGGCTTCTAGGGTACTTGCTGCTCCTTGCTTACCAGCTCAAAGTAGCACATGTTATAAATTTAACAGAGTTAATTCTTGATATTACAGAATAGCAAGATGACTATGGTCCCAATGAGGTATCTTGTTCGCAGAACAGGAGAATTAATCTCCTGGATCTGGAGTAAGATAATGAATCTGTCCTGCTATCTTTATCATATAGTGACATGTTGCTTTTTATGCTCCTCACTGATAGAGATGCAGAAGAACACATTCATTATATCAATAGAAGCATTTCATCCAACTTCCATTCCTAGATTCAAGATAGAGAAGTAACTACCAGAGTAACCTTCCTGCTATAAACAACCATAAAGCTAGGGGGAGCAGAATATGAAACAGGTGTGTTTGGACTTTGGACAAAAGGGAGCAAAGACTGTGATCCCCAAGAGAGAGAAAACTCATGAGGTGACTCCCTGACTATGGTGGCTGGAGCAGAGCAGAGTATGGCAATCTTATTGAGCTGAAGAGGCAGTCAAAATAACTTGAATCTGTGGTTAGGACACCAGAAGAGGGAGCTGTGCCAAGCAGGGGCACCTCAGCCATTTGTGTGGTTACCTGCAAGTCCTTGCCAAGGGTGGGGCTTCGCATATGCAATGAAAGAAACCCAACAATTACATAAGAGCAGCTGCTGTGGGGTTGGGAGGCCAAACAGCATTGAGACATACTGGAGTTCCAGGCCAGCCAGAAAAGAGAGATTTCATTCATATTCTAGACATAAGAGACATCAGAAAAGTCATGGCTTAGGAGTGAAGACCATAATGTAGAGCGAGGTTTAGTCTAAGTCTCTAACAAAGCCTAAACCACATCTCAACATGGGCCTTTCATGTGGCGAGAAAACAGAATCTGGGGGATGAGTTAAGTCAACTTAGAGGGGAAACACCAGATCCAAGTCTATGCAAGTTCTGTTATCAGCCAAGAATCCAACCACCCACTAGAATAAAAACCAGCACTACTCAGAGGCAAGTGTAAGAATCTCAAAAATCTACAATGCGTCATAGGCAATGCCATATACAATATGCAGCTCTATATAATAGAAGAAAACTCTAGGCATGCCAAACAACAAGAAAATGTGACTCATAATCAAGGACAAAAACAGTCAATTGAAAGTGATCCTGAGATGGCCCAGATGCTAGGGTTAGCAGATACAGACTTTAAAGGTATTATTAGAAATATGTTCAAGGACTTAAAGGAAAGTATGGTTCTAATGAGTGAATGGATAGGAAATCTCAGCAGAGAATTCAGGACTTGAAAAAAGAACAAAAGGAAATTCTTGAATTCAAAAGCACAATAATAAATTAAAAAGTAAATGGATTTACTTAAAAGATTAGAAATGAAAAAAAAAGATTAGAAATGATGAAAGAAATGATCTGAAGACAGATCAATAGAAACCATCCAATCTAAAAAAAAAATTAAAAGAAGATTAGTAGAGTCTCAAACACCTATGAAACAAAACCAAATGGCTTGATGTATGTGTAATTACAGTCCTAGAAAGAAAAGGCTGGACATGAAGCAGAGAAAGATGTTTGAAGAAATAAAATAAAACATGTCCTAAAATTGATGATTTCCATATAATGAAGGGACGGGGAAAGCTACTTACAGATGCAAGAAACTCACTTTTATCCCAAACAAGATAATTACAAAACAAAACCAAAAAAATCCCATACACTGAACCTACGTACATTATAGCAAAACCACTAAAAAACCAAAGATAAAGGGAAATTCTTAAAAGCAGCCACAGAAAAAAAGTTACATTACACACAGGAAACAAATGATGGCTGATGTCTCATCAGAAATGTAGCGATCAGAGGCCAGTGGAAAGAGATCACAGATATTTCAAGTATTAAAAGAAAAGACTTATCAATTCAGAATATTATATCCAGTGACAATGTCTTTTTTTAAAGAAGAGAATTGAAATAAGACATTTTCTGATCAAGAACATGTGAGGTAAGGAGGTCGCTCCTGCTGGGGTGGAGGGTTCAGAGGAGTCCAGGGGAGCTGTGTTCCCAGCTCCTCCTGTCCGTCCTGTATCTCAGAGGAACATCTATCCTGCCGGGACCTGACGTGGACAAAGCACACCTGTCTGGCCAGGCAGTGATCTCCTTTGCACTCTGCCCCTCCTATCACCGGACAAAGCACACCTGTCTGGCCAGGCAGTGATCTCCTTTGCACTCTGCCCCTCCTATCACCAGATCCTAGGTCTGATTTTCATTGCTGCCCATCCTACAGAAGATGGAAATCTCTGAATGTTGCCAGAGGTGCCCTGGCTTCCCCAGAGTGACTGGAATTATCAGCTGGCCACTCCAAGCCTGTCATTTCCTGTTCCAAGGTCCACAGGGGCCATTTATCAGGAGGCAGTCCACTCTGCACTGTTCAAGTGCCACAGCCTGGCTGCCTGGCCCAGCATCTCACCTTCCTCGAGCACCTTCTCCCCAGTAACTACAGGTGAGCACCTGGGCAGCTGTGCTCCAGGATCATCCCCACCTGGTCTGGCCCCAGGAACGTGATCCTCACTGCCATACTGACGGTGGTAGTCATCTTTACCATGAGGCAGTGCACGAAGGTGACTGCCTGGATTTTAAACTCAGGGACCAGCATTCAGGCAGAATGGAGTGAAAGAGTTTGGGCTTCTCGCCCTTGCATCAAGGCCCTGATTTTGAAGGGAAGAGCGGGAAGTGGGAGCCCAGGTATGATTGCAACCATCCATTTCATGATGTGGGTCCACACTCAGCCCACCAAAACACTGCGCATCTGGGTTTTTTTGTGTTAAGTAAGGACGAGGAATTAACATGGTCAGACGAAATGCTGCCCATATTACAAATAAAAATGCTGAAGATCTAAAGATACACAAGAATCCATTGGAAGTTCTGAAATGCACCCTGGGTTCTACCTGATTCCAAACCGCTTGCTCTGCCTCACGAAGAGAGGGGCTCGTGTTATAAATATGATGTGTCTGCCCTAAGTCCAGCCTTTGAGGCTCACAGATTGTGGGGTCACCAGCCTTTGGCCACTTCCATCAGTGAAGAAGCGAGGCTCAGAGAGGTGGCATGGTGTAGAAGGGACAGGACTCAAGTTCAAAGCCAGCTCTTGGGACCCCAGATCTCCTGCCTCATTTCTGCTCCACCCTGGCCCAGAAAGAATGCTGACCACCAGAGGACATGGCTGAAGGCAGAGGGAAGCCCTGTTTGGCTGGAGAAGGCCCTGGCTGATGGTACATGGATGGAAAGGGGCCTCAGCCAGGCCACTCCTAACAACCCGCCCAGGCAAGGGTCTGGGGGGCCTTGGGGGCCCAGTGGGTCCTTGAGAGGTCCAGGGGGTCTTGGGCAGTTGGGGTCCTTGGGAAGTCCATGGGGTCCTCAGAGGTCTGGGTGGGCTGTGAGGGTCTGGGAGACCACAGAGATCCAGAGGCCTCAGGAGGGTCTGGGAGACCTCAGTAGGCTTGGGGGGCCCAGAGAGGTCTGGGGGTTCAGGGCTTATTCCCCAGATTTGGTTCACAGTTGGACATCCCATGCTCCCTCAGCCACATGGCACTTCACACTCAGATGAAAACCTTAATGTGACCGCCTGGGGGACGGTGAGGAAGCCGGGGGGCCGGGCAACACCCCAGAAAGGAGGCTGGTGGTGGTGCAACCTGGAAAGTGAGCGCCTTTACTCCTCACTGCTTGCAGAGTGGCTGTTTCCTGTCTTTCCTGACTCTTCAGGTTCTTCTGACCATGGGCAAACTTTGCTGGAACCTATCACTCCCGGCAGCGGGGTGGGCACTGGAACCCCAAGCAGGATCCCTCTCTCAAGGGTTCACTGGCCAGGACAGCCCATGGGGAGGTCTCGCCAGCCTCAGTGAGGCCTCGAGGTTCCAGCAGAACCAGCAGCGAAGTCCAGGGCCTGTTTAAGACATCACTTCACCATGGGAGCATGAGCCTGGGCCGCTGGGTGGGTTCCCATGGCCTCCATGGGTCCAGGTAGCCTTCCTGGAGGAGGTGAAGCCCAGCAGGGCTTTGAAAGATATGTAACATTGGGATCGACAGGCGAGGATGGGATAGGGCCGTGGACACCGCACACAGCCCACACTAGGAAGCCCAGGTGAACCTGTCCCATCAGGCATATCCTTGCACACATGGGCTGTCCACAATTTCTTTGTGAAGGTTTTAATGTTGTGCTTATTCTAGTGACCACATCCTCCACACACGACACCCACACAAAACCATCTGGAATGGTCCTGATTTCAAGGCTCAGGTTTGCACTTCTCACTCCTCAGGAGTGAAGAGATTCCCAGGGTGGGGGCTCTGAGCCTTTTCTGCATCATGGGATCTTCAGTAGGGCGTAAAATTCTGTGGAAATCTTAGACTAACACTTGTGAATGCAAAACATGATATGTATAGGGTTACAGAAGAAACAAATTGCATCAAAATTGGTTAACAGAATATTCTTTTTTTAAAAGATTTTATTTATTTATTCATAAGAGACACAGAGAGGGAGAGAGGCAGAGACATAGGTGGAGAGAGAAGCAGGCTCCCTGCAGGGAGCCTGATGCGGGACTTGATCCCAGGACCCCGAGAACACGACCTGAGCCAAAGGCAGATGCTCAACCACTGAGCCACTCACATGCCCCGGCTTTAACCGAATATTCTTTTAAATTAATTTGTAATATAGAAACTTCTCTGCTTCACTGATAGATAAAATCAACTGAGCAGCATATCTAGAAGCTTCAGCTTTGAAGGGTGCTGAGTGAAAACAACATCTCAAGACATCTGCAAAGGCCGTGATGTGATTTGAAAACATCTATGATTTTTTTTTTTGAGAGAGAGAGAGCGAGAGAGAGAGAGCTCAGAGGAGGAGGGGCAGGGAGAGAGGGAAAATCTCCAGCAGATGCCCCACTGAGCTCAGAGCACCCCCTGAGATCATGACCTGAGCTAAAACCGAGAGTCGGACACTCCACCAACTGAGCCACCCGGGGAAATCACCCATCCGTGATTTCCATCAGCAGCAAGCCACTCACTCCACCACTTCCACTGTGGTTTGCTGCCCACCTTCAAAATGCCCAACTGCAGTCAGAGGTTAGTGAAAACAAACATACCATTTTCGTCCTCTCCAAGGTCACGGACCCCGGATGAGGGACCCCTGACCTAGAAGGGCTATGTCACTCTTCACGAGCTAGGAAATAAGCATCTGGCTGCTACTGTGTTGGCAGGTGGTGGTGGTGCCAAAATGACCATCATATTGTGTCTTGGGACCCAGGATGAACTTCGTCAGCTGGAAAGACGCCCCGAAATGGAAAGGTGCCTAAACAGAACAGAGCTCCAATCTGGTTTAGCATCATGAGAATGGCACTCCACGTGTGGGAATGTGGGGTCTGTGTTCAACGGTGGCTAACAGAGGCCAGATGCGTGGAGGACATGTGCTCCTAGGGACGACAAAATGAATGACACATTGCCCTTCTGAAGAAGGTTCTCCTGTTGTTGTTTAAGGAGTGTGATCCTCCCATGAGGATCCAGAGAGGCAGCCAACCTGGGCTGGGAGCCTGGTCTTCTACTGCAGGGTCAGAATCCCTCCCTTCCTATAAGACATGTGGACGTGTGCCCTCTGTGAGAACCCTGGCCATCCGCTCCACATCCCTGAAATACCTCCCAAGGCTCCTGGCCTGGCGCCCCACCTTCTCTGCTCTGGCCCAGCCCAATGCTGGAAGTCCTGCCTCTTACCCCACCTACTGCCCCCCCCAAAGAACTCTTACCTCCCTACGGGTTCCAACTGCACTCACAGGACATGCCCATGCCCCAAAACCAGCCTGCTCTCTCCACTGTGCACCCCCTCTACCTCTTGATCATTGCCTGTTGTTTTTGTGGGTTTTCTTTTTTAAGATTTTATTTATTTATTTACTCACAAAAGACACACAGAGACGCAAAGACCGAGGGAGAAGCAGGCTCCCTGAGGGGAGCCCGATATGGGACTTGATCCCAGGACCCGGGATCACACCCTGAGCCGAAGGCAGACGCTCAACCACTGAGCCACCCAGGTGTCCCTGTTTTGTGATGTTTGTAGGGGTTGGAAGCCTCAGCAGGGAAAAGGAAGCAATATCCCACCCAGCCTAGCATAGGTCACAGGAAGATGCTTAGTAGCTACTAGGTGAGTGCCTGCCCCAGGTTGTTGGCAGATGGTGGCAGAAGGCAAGGAGACTGGGAAGGGGGCCAGAGGGCATCAGAAGGGTCCCCTGAGCAAGGCGAGAGAGGACAGAGGACACACACACCCCAAAGTCTCAGACCCAGCAGTAGGGTCTCCGACGATGGACGCTCCGTTCTCAGGCAAGCCCTCCCTCCCTCTGAACCTTCAAAGCTATGAAAGCCATAAACTGGGACAAAAAAGAAGCTTGGTGCATCTGTACTCTGCTCCCCCACCACGCATACCCTCAATCAATTAAAAAAAAATCCTATTTGAATTTGTGACCACCCCTCTTGCAGAGGGCCTGGACCAGCTACAGATGGAAACTTTGCCGAGCAGGGAATGCTGCGGTCTATTGACCAAAACAGGCCCATTTGCAAATTGGCAGGTGGAATTTGCCCCGTGAAGATAAAAGGCTTGATTCGGGACCCTTTGAAAACGTTGTTTAGATATTTTTATTGAGTGCAAAAACAAGACCCGGGGAAAATAATTAAGTTAATAAAAATTTTTACTGAATTTAGTTAGAAACAATGGTAGTGTTTTAAAGCAATGACTTCCAGGGAAGTTTTTAAAACAGATTTTTACAAGCTGGTGTGTTTTTTTTTTTCTTTTTCAATTTTTCTCCTCCTTGTTTTAAATCTTGCTCAGTGAAAAGCCTTCTAAATTACTGTTAACCACATTATTTTCGGTTCCTGAACCATGATTTTGCCCTGCGCCCGGGGAGGCTCCACCTCCCAATTTACAGATGGGCAGGCCGGTTTCCCAGAGGGTGACTTGGTGATTCTAAAGACGCCTTGATGCCGGTCTGCAGAAGCCACTGGATGATAATCGAACCCCCAAGGGACCCAGGAGGAACTGGTGGAGGACCTAATGCTGCTGGCCCTCATGATTGCTCGGTGGTCCCTTTGCACATCTCTCCCCATCCATGACCCACTATGGAGGCAATAGGGTAGGGAGGAACCCATGGGTGCCACCGAGCCACATGAGCCCAAGTGGATTGCCATGGACTGCATGTGTCCCCCCAAAATCCCTGTGTTGAGACCTACCCCCCATGTGTGGTATCTGGAACTGGCTTTGGGGGAGGTGATCAGGGTCAGATGAAGTCATGAGGGTGGGCCCCACAATGGGATTTGCGCCCCTGTGGGAGGCAGACCAGACCCCACTTGCCCTTCTCCACCATGTGAGCACACAGCAAGGAGGTGGCTGTCCAGTGACCCTCGAACTTTAAAATCTCCTGATGACATGATGACCAGCAGGCTCCCTGAAGCCCAGCCCAGGGCTCTCCCTGGGCCCTACTCGGCTTTCCCTCGTCTCCTGACTCCCGACCCTGGCCACTGCCCAGCTGCTCCCCAGCAATCCTTCCCGAGCCACGTGTTCTTTCCAAATCAAATTAGGTCTAACTTTGAACCTACAGAGGCAAGAAATTCAGTCTCATGAATAATATTCCAGGCAAGGGTCCTTCTTGAAGACATCTGCAAAATGTAACAGTAAAACACCTGATGCCTCAGTGCTCCATGCATTTGTTGGCCCAACAAGCAGGCAGAGAGCAGCTCCCTGAGCCAGGCCCTGCTCTAGGATGCAGCAATGGACGAGGTGGGTACTGGACAAACCCAGGCCCTGCCCCACATTGTTCACATCCAAACGATACCATACGTAAGTGAATTGCAGAGCAGGTCAAAAAGCCATACATACCAGAGAAGAAGCAAATTGCCAGGGGGGTGGTGCATGTTGGACAGAGGGGATGCATCGGGTGGACAGGGCAGGCGGCGCCAAGAGCATCACAGCTGAAGAGTTCAAGCCCGTGAGAGAGCTAGCTGTGCTGATAGCTCGGGGGAGCAGCCAGTGCAAAGGCCCTGAGGCAGGAGCATGTCTGCTGCGTGGGGGGACTAGCGAGGAGGTCAGTGCTGCCACAGGAAATCGTAGTGGACAAGGACAGAGACAGTGGGAAGGTGAAGTGGGAAGGGCAGGACCTGGGGCATTCTTAGAAGGACTTTGGTTTTCCTCTGAGTGACATGGAGACCTGTCTGGAGAAAATGTAGGGGGATTGGAACCAGCCACAGATGTCCCAGCTGTCTCCTTCCAGGCATGTGGTAGGACCACACTGTCCCCCCCACTTGGAGGCCAATGAAGTGCCAGCAAAAGCAGCGTCCAGGGACCAGCATCCAGCGTCAGCAGGGACGCTGAGTGGCCACTTTCAAAGCCAGAGCACACTTAGCCAGGGACGTGCCCTTCGGGCGTGGGGACCCGCCTTGCTTGAGACGTGGAGCCTGGGCCCTGGAACGCTGGGCCTGGAACTGCCTGGACCCAGCCCCTTGCCAACCCGCTCGATGAATGCACAAGAAGCCTGTGCTGTCTCTGACACTGAGGCTGGTGATCCTGTTCCCACAGCAGGACGCAGCCTAACCCGGAGATGGAGGAGCTGTGCAGGAGGGCATGGCCATGATCCACACCGGAGACCACGGCAGCTCCGGCCTACATATATTTGGATGGTAAAGCTGAAAGGCCTTGCCCCACCGATGGACTAGCCATGGGTGTGAGTGGAAACACGGGTCACAGTTGACAGCAAGGTTTCTGCTTGAACTGGATAGATGGACTTAGGACCCGCGCGACTGGGGAGGCTGCAGGTGAGGAGGCGGGGGCAGGGTCAGGAGCCTGGACACAGTGGAGATGTCTTGGAAATGTTCAGTCTGCAACAGGTGCTAGGTGACCTGCGCAGATATCAACGGCAGGGCCATCCATGAATGTGGGGGGTCCCAGGCCAAGTCCTAAAATGAACAGTTCAACCTACATGATTCTGGGGTGAGAGAGAGGCCGCTGGTCTTTGGGCCACCTGGGTCACCTGTGAGCTGCCCTCACTGGCCATTTGAGACGGAGCTCCACCTTGCCATGCCAGGTATGGACAACCTGAGTCCCACCCCAAACTGCCTTGTCTGTCCCCAATCCTGGCCTTCATGCTGCCACTCTGCCAGAGGCCTGCCACTTTTCTGGGTGCTGGGGGGACATGGCAAGGGTTGTTTCCATTCTCAGAATGCCCCCCTTTAAATAAAGCCCCCCATCTTACCGACCAGGTCTGGCCACCTGATGCAAACCTGAGCCTTACCTGCTTTTGAGCCACTTCAACCCTAAAACCAGAGTTGAGGGACGCCTGGGTGGCTCAGTAGTTGAGCCTCTGCCTTCGGCTCAGGTCGTGATTCCAGGATCCTCGGATCAAGTCCCACATTGGGTTTCCCCCAGGGAACCTGCTTCTCCCTCTGCCCGTGTCTCTGCCTCTCTCTGTGTGTCTCTCATAAATAAATAAGTAAAATCTCTTAAAAAAAATAAAATAATAAATAAATAAATAAATAATAAATAAATAAATAAAAATAAAAACAGAGTTGAATGAGCACTGGCCGAGGGGTGCAGAAGAGCCCCAGTCTTCCCACCTCAAGGTCTTGCAAGCGCTCTGGAAGGAGAGAGGGGGAAGGGAAAGACAGCTCTCTTTCCTAGACTCTTCCAAGAACAGCAAGAACACAGATGATTATCACAACACCTTAACCTTCCACCTGTTTACCCACCTGCCTGAATCATGGACAATCATATCCTTCCAGGAATAAGCAATTCTTCCAGTGAGTAAACTACTGAAACCCCACGAAGCCTGGGGGTTAGTGAACAGCAGCATACTGATGGCAGCTCTTAGCTTCGCTGAGCTCGCAGCGGGCACGTACGAAGTTAACCAGAGGAGGCCCTGCCTGAGGGGTGACTGGGACCTCTGCACGAGCAAAAGTTATTCCTAAACAAAATGCTTATTTTATTTTATTTTTAAACTGGATCTGACATACAATAGTGTTTAGTTTCAGGTGCACAACATAATGATCCGACACTTATATGCATCACCAACGCTCACCACAATCCGCGTGGTCACCATCTGGCACCACGCAGCGCTCCCTACGATGCCACGGACCGCCTTCCCTATGCTGTACCTTACAGCCCTGCTCCCTTTTAATTTTTTAACTGGAAGTTTGTACCTCTTCATCCCCCCTTCCCTATTGCCCATCCCCCAACCCCCAAATTGATTTTCCAAAATTCCAAACAAGCAGAAACTCTCAGCGCTTTAAAAAAGGTGTCTGCAGCACACACGCAGTTTATCTCAAGACCGAGAGGTAATAGAGCAGGAAAATGATCTGTCATATTAACATGAGAAGCAGTAAAAGGTCATTTAATTATCTCAATAGATGTCAAGGGGGCATTTGGGGGGGAAAATCACCATTTAAAAATCCCTGTGACAGGTTTTATTCTAAACATGATGACCACTGTGAATTTAAAAACCAAAAGCTAATGTTCCTGAATTAATAATTCATTAGTGCTGAGCATCGAAATCATCCCACGGTGTGCCCCGTGCAGGGAGCAATCTTATTTGAATGGAAAACCAGAAATGTTGGTGAGAGCTAATTAAGAAAAAGAAATAACATTTAAGTATAGAAATGGAAGGTATAAAAATATCAGTTTTGTTGGAGCCATGAGTATAAACCTAGGAAAGCAATCAGAAGTGCTAGTAAATTAATTATGGAAGATATGGCATATAAAAAAATGTGTATCAACTGGGTTTCACACAAATATCACACAACTAGAATAAGCGTGTAGCATAAAAGAGATTTCGGAAGCAATTAAAATTCAGATAATTGAGTATCCATTTACTTGGGGAACACAAAACGCTTATTTAAAGGCCCTGAGAAGGGGCACCTGGGTAGCTCCGTGGTTGAGCATCTGCCTTCAGCTCAGGGCATTAACCCTGGAGTCCTGGGATCGAGTCCCACATCAGGTTCCCTGCAGGGAGCCTACTTCTCCCTCTGCCTGTGTCTCTCATGAAAAAAAAAAATCTTTTTTTAAAAAAAGGCCCTGATAAGACTCTAATAAGAGGAAAACAAAAAGCAGAACTTCATGCTGCCCCTGTTGGGAAGCAGAAGCACGGTTAACAGTGACAAGGACATCCCTGCCCATACGTGGGAGCCAATGGCTAAAAATCCAGGGAATTCACAAGCCCTGTATGGTGACGTCATACAGAGCTCGAACTCGGCCCCAGGGGGTTATTTACACCACAGAGATCAGCAAAAGCCACAAATCGGGGCATCTCTTCCCCTTTATTTATTTATTTATTTTTTTTAATCTCTTCCCCTTTAAAAGCAGTTTTCCCTGCACACCATAGACTGGGTGAAGGCCAGAGCTTTTTTACTGATACTTTTAGGCATATGATAAATTCATGGTGAAATTCTAAAATTGCCCTTGAAATTCCAAAATTCCTCTTGAAGCAGTCAGAAGAAAGTACTACATGGAGGGAGAAGGGTGTGCACACATGCGCGTGTATGCACGCACACGGGTGTGCTCGCGTGAAGAAATTCAAGTGAAAGATTTTTAAATGTGTGTATAAACACTGAGCAAAGTCTGAAAAGAGCTACAAAAAGTATTACCTGTGGGTCTGGGTGGTGAGATCACAGGTGGGTTTTTTGTTCCTTGTTGTTTCTTATTTTTATTTTCCACTTTTAAAAATGTATTACTTGTACGTTGGAGAAACACACGTTTATATTTTTTCAGGTTCACTTTAACAAGCTAGAGGAAAACAGAATAGCATTTTCCCATTCATGCAAAGGAGACGAATTCTGACAAAAGAAATGGAAGCGCCTCATTGGAGGCCAGATGGAGGGGTTTGAATATGTAAAATTAATTAATTAATTAATTAATTAATTAATTAATTAATTAATTAATTTCTTACATGATCACATGGGTGATAAAATGCAAAAAGAGCAACAGGGTGAGGAAAGTAAGTAATAAACATACGTAAATACGGTTAACTCTCAGGGTGCCTGGGTGGCTCAGTCGGTTAAGCATCTGCCTTTGCCTCAGGTCATGATCCCAGGGTCCTGGGATCGATCCCTGTGTCAGAACTTCTTCAACAGCAATTAAAGAAATAAAACAGGGGCACCTCGGTGGCTCTGTGGTTGAGCGTCTGCCTTCAGCTCAGGCTGTGATCCCAGGGTTTGGGGATCAAGTGCCACATTGGGCTCCCCACAGGGAACCTGCTTCTCCCTCTGCCTTTGTCTCTACCTCTCCCTGTGTCTCTCATGAATAAATAAATAAATCTTTAAAAAAATAAACAGACAAAACACTAGACAACATGAAAGCGTCATTATTGGGCATGTTAATCCAGACAAAAAAGAAACAAAGTGGTGGGACCCTGTGTGGGGGGAGCGGCAGGAAAACAATGCCCCCCCACTCGCTGGCGATGCCTACCATAATCTGCTTCTGTCTGGCAAGTACTCTGACTGCCCTTTTCGTCCTACTGAGGAGAAAAGACAAGCTATTTATACTCTTTTATATGACTTCAAAAATGTTTTCTGAGGCAGTGTTTCCCATGTAAACTTTTTGGAACCCTGCCCCAGGATGTCCATAGATGCAACATAAAAAGAATGTTCTGGTCACAAGCAAGTGTGTCTCTGTACTGCAGGACTTCTCAGTGCCTTTACGTGCAACATGCACTGAGAATCTCCAAGAACAAGTAGCTTTTACTCAATGGATTTGACCTCACCATCCTCTTATGATAACTACCGCCATCTCACAGGGCACGAGGCTGCTAGGAATCAGATAAGTGTTTCCTATAAGGATGCTATTTATAAGATTGAAAACTTTGAAACCACCTGAATTTATCCCAGTGTAGGAAAGCTTACCCAGGTTAGCCGTATTTAGTAAGAATCCTTGGAGGGTAAGTCCTCTCTCATTGGCCGAGTAGTGAAAGACGTTTTTTCAACTTCTTCATGAAGTCGCTGTGTGGAGGTGAACGGGAGGCGAGTACTGTGGTCATCTCTGGAGTCTTGTTTCCCCGTTGTCATGGCTCAGGGTCCCTGTTTAATTGGGAAAACCAGAGATGTTATCCAAAATCACATGCCCCGCTGAAGTCAAACCGGAAAGTATACTTTGCACTAGATGTTCGTGTATCTTCGCTAACCTTTAGGAAGAGGAAGAAGCGGAGCCTGGTTCCCCATCGATGGTGTCAGCTCAGCTAACCGACCGGCCCCTGATTAGATCTATGAGTTGGGACCAGAAATTTGCACTGGATAAACTCATTCATGTCTTTTTCAGTCTCCTGTGCTGCTGGTTTGTTTGCCTTCTGTTTCCTCGGAGGTGTTCCTGCTTAAAAACGCTTGATCTTTTCCCAGCCAAATAAAGGGGGAGCAGGGAATTCACCCTGCTTGGGTCCCATCGAAGGCAGGGGGAGCTGACCGCAAGAAACACAGGTATAAAACCAGAGCATCGGAGATGCCAACATCTGATGTACGTCCTTGAGGGCCACGGTGGTGAATGCCGGCCCAGGGGACCCTCCAGGGACAGAGAGAGGGTGGGGACCCACAGCTGGATATTGATTACTCCACCCACCCCACCCTCCTCCCTCTCCCTCCTGAACCACTTCCTCCCTCCTCCCAATTTTCCTGCAACTTCTAACACACACACATGCACACACGTATGCACACACACATGCACACATGCACACACACTCTCAGTAGCCTGACCTGGGTGACTTAGGAAGCAAGAGAAACATACTAAAGTGATCACTAGCCAGAAAGAGCCCATCCGTTCCTGGTGACCTGACTATCAAATGACCCTGACCATCAGTGAGATCTCCTGTGGCAAATGCTCCACCTGGACTGGCCTGTAGCCACCAATCTTCAAGCCAAAACCACGTCTGTTTTCACCCTCAGCTCCACTGATGCCCTCATTCCTTGGTCCAGCATACTTGCAAAGCCCCTATAACATGCCAGACCCCAGGATAGGGTAGGGAGGGTTCCCATCCTGCCCAGGACATGGATAATCTCAAAAACCAACATCTAACAAAAAGGAAAGGCAACAACAGTGTGGATTTAGAACTAGATGATAAACAAGACCAGTGACTTGTATTTCCAGATTTTCAAAGCCAGCCGTGGAAGGGCCCAGCCCCACTGGCGGTGAGCAGCCTCAGGAGCAGAGCACTGGCCACGCCAGCTGTGATAGCTGTCTGTGCGGGCTGTTCTCTCCGAATGGTCGCAGGCGGAGGTTTGCAAGTTTATCACATTAGTGGTGCCTGAGCCCTCGAATCCAAATTACAGGCCGAAGCCACAAAATTGTCTCCCCATCAGAGGCCTCTTGCTGAACGCCCCCACAAATACCAGTTCCCCTTAATCAGGGTCGAGGGGATGGGCCAACGCACTCTGCTATGGGGAGCATGCTCATTTTCCCAATTTTGCAAAGTTCCTGGGCAGTCTCCCTTTAATTTTCCTCTCTGTATTCTTTTGAGGAGGTTTTGTGCATCGAAAGCCCGAGTCTACAACAACAAATACCCACGCTGAGAGCACTGGACATGCGCTGGCTACACCTCTACCCGAGAGGCCAGCCTGTGAGTGGGTTCTCCTGTGGCCCCCGTGCTCCAGCCTGGGGCACCTGGTCAAGAGGAGCCTCTGTGCTTTCCGGACTTCCAAGAGCTGCCTTTGCAGACAGAACCACCCCCCACCCCATCCCCACCCCACAGCCTGCCTCTGTGCCAGAGCTCAGAGCTGGTTTTCCAAACTCCAAAGACTCCCCAGAGAGGTCTTCCCTGGGAGGCCAGCCACGTGGGGTCTCTCCCGTCCATGAGCTCCTGGGAAGGCCGGGATAGTGGTAGGAGGGGACAGAGGGGTCACTCTGTAGGAAATAACTCCTATGCAAAGCAACCAGCAGAGCGAGGAGCCCACCATGGGAGCCAATACGTGAGGCTGAGCACAGAGCAGACTTTTTAAAGAGTCTAGACTGCAGTTGCATCTTGCTTTGAAGGCCAAGTTACAAGGCACTTGGGGGCAGGGGACACCCTTGCACAGGGCTACGAAGGTCAAGGGCAGACATAGGGGAGTGGCGGGCGTGTAACGGCAGGAGTGGAGGTTTTACAGGGACGAGTGGGAGGTAAGGTTGAAGCTGATGAGGGCACACAGTTTTGGAACACCAGGCTGGTGATTACAGAACGTCTTCAGGGGGGCCGTGGGGAGCACGGCATGGATGGATGAGCACGGCGTGGCCTCATGAGGTGGAGTCCTCAAGTGCATCAGGCAAGGCAGGCGGGGAAAGGGCACAGTCACACACAGAGCCTCGTGACAGAGTACCCAGGGGCTCTACTCTACAATGTGGCTTCATAGTCAGTCTTGACGTTGAGTGATGTTGTTCTTGCAAGCATGGTTCTCCTGCAGAATCGCGTGGGTTGTTCTGGGTGCCTTGCCTCCATACAAATTACAGAATCAGTTTGTCAACAGCCACAGAATAACTCACTGGGACTTTGATTGTCACTGCCCTGGACCTGAAGACCAAGCTGGGGAGAGCCAATGTCTAGACAAGGGGGCGCCTTCCCATGCACGGACGTGAATCTCTGTTCATGTATTTAGTCCTCTGATTTCACACATCCAAGTTTGAGACTTTTCGTCTTGTAGCTCTTGTACGTGTTTTATTAAACGCAGCCTTAAAGTATTTCACTTTTGGAGGGCGCTAATGGAAGTGGTGTTGTGTGTTTAATTTCAAATCCACTTGTTCATTGCTGGTATATAGAAAAGCAACTGACGTCTGTCTGTAGGCCAACCTCACAGCCCACAACCCTGCCATGTGCCCCTGCATTTTAAGGCCACGACCCAGATGTTCCCCTCATCACTTCCACCCACAGCCCCCTGGCTGGGACTTGGTCCCACGGCCACAACCAGCTGCAGGGGAGGCTGGGAAGTGTCGTCGAGAGCTGAGTAGTAAGTGCTCCTTAAAAATTCTGTGTCTGTGGAAGGGAATGAGTATTGGAGGACCCCACGTGGTACCTGCCACATGACCTCCTCTCCGTGGGCCTCTCCCACTCGATTCTGTCTAGACAATGCTGGTTTAGGGCTGGGCACTCTCTAGGCCTGGCCCCCGTCAAGGCATCGTTAGGTGTCCTGACAGCAGTAACGGAGCTGGATCAAGCAACACACGTGTCTCCCAAGGGCCACATGAATCCTCAGAGAAGTCCACCTTAAGGAAAGATAGCTGTTCTTTGGGCACCAGCCCAGCCATCTGCAGAGGGGAGAGTATTTCACATTTTAGGCCGCATCTCATGGTTCCTGTGTGCACCTGTTCCTGCTTTCATCTCATGACCTGCATCTTAGGAGACAAGTCTGGGCCTCTCCTGCTCCTGAGTGGTCACTACCCTGGCCTTGCATTTACAAGCAGTGTCAACCCAGGGGCAGGGGGGATGAAACTCTACCTAAGACACCAGCACCCCCACTCCTTTGTCTGCTAGAAGAGGGGTCCTGTTAGAATTGCAGATCCTCCCAAGCTGATGACTGGGGCTGGGGCCGGTGGTTGAAAGAATCCCATGTGGCCACTGCCTGACAAACCCCAGGAACCTGGTTCAGGTGTTCCAAGGACATCCGCGAGGGCCGGGGCATCTGAAAATAGCCAGGCACCTCTGGAGTCGTTCCTGGTTGGATTTTTATTTCTAGTTATAAAATATTTGTTCATAAGAAAATACAGCACATAGAATATAAAAAGAGTATAGAAGAAGAGGAAAAAATCATTATCACCCCAAAAGTCTCAGCTCCTTCCATCTTGTCCTATGTCCTTCAAACCAGCTGTGTCTGTCCTATAGTTGAGCTAATGATGTCCATATATGTTTGAATCTTGCTTTTTCCCCTTAATGTTCTTCCATCTTCGGAATACACCATAAGCTATAGTTCCCCAGTTGTCAGACATGAGCTTGTTTCAAGGGCTACTCTTGCAGGAATATATTTGGCAGAGACGTGGTAGGTCTCGAGGCAGCTTGCAATTGTGCCCAGTCCCAGGGCCCTCCTCACCTGGTTTTGGCTGCAAGCAACACAAACCAGCATTGGTGGATTTAGGTATAAAAGG